>NW_024412376.1:138280994-138400236 GCF_014898765.1 Herpailurus yagouaroundi | reverse complement strand
AGAAAGAAAGAAAGAAAGAAAGAAAGAAAGAAAGAAAGAAAGAAAGAGAAAATAACACAGTACTGGATGGAATCAGTCACTTGTCTTTATGCCCCAACTAGGGACGATTTCTACTAAACCTATAATTTTTAAAAAGACACCAATTTAATGCATTAGAATATCTTCATAAAATGCCAAGTGCATTTTCAAATAAAAAGCACATTTGTACAACTATCAAATGGGTAAATATTTTTATTGAATCGGCTGAATTCAATAGGCAATAATTAAACATAAAGAACTTTAGTTTCTCTTTCATTGTCCCTTCCAAACTGTGCTTTCAGATTTACTCTACTCATGAATGAAATACAGGGTGGATTCCTTAGATTTTCTGATCTGTGTCATTGAAAAGAATAGTCTAATTTATGTGCTCTAGCATGACAGACTAACTCCAATCTATTTCATTCAATATAAAACATACTGTTCTCCATTACCACCCTCTTTCCCACAAGCCTGCTTCAGTTCTATCATGCTTCCTTGGGGTGGTGGGGAGGGAAGGATTAGAGGACTAGACGGATTTCTCTCAGTTGCTCACCTCTTCCCTCATCTGCTAACTGCTGCATCAGACCCCTCAAGGATCAGGTGGATAGGAAAAGGAGATTGAGAGGAAAGGTTGTCTCTTAAGTGGTGGGTGCAGCTGTAATTTTCTGGCTTTTCCTCTCCTAGTTTTTCCTAACTCTCTCCCACTCCGCCACCACCCCCACCCCATAGCCACTGCTGGAGTCAGGATTCTAATGGATGCTCCAGAGATGCTGGAAATACTTCCTCTCAGCCAGCAGCTTTTGACACCTCTCGTCAGGCCCTTCCTGGTACATTAAGTTTCTTCCACTAGACTGAGTGCCTACTTCAGACCTTTCATACAGTCCACAGTCTTCAGCAAATTTTAAGATACACAGATGGCATTTACTACAGATATGTGAACTCTTGTCCTTTTTTCAAAGCTGAAGCTCAAACTGCTGCCCATACTATATCAAACATGGCTAAGAATAGTAGGGAAGAGTCAGTGGACAAGTATATCATTTGAGAGAGACAGGTTGTAAGAACACGTCACTACATCCACAAGGCTGGAGTCTTTCATTTTTTACAGGAGCCCAGGCATCTGTGCATGTGTGGGTGGTCATACTTATTAAATACTACCCATATTTATTAGTGCTGGGGTCATCTTTATTAACTATCCACATGCAAGTTCAGTGCATAAACTGTCTCTCATAATCCTCATACCAGCTCTATGAATTGGATTCTATTATTAGCCTCATTTGATAGATGAGGGTACTTAAAGGTTTAAGAGTTTAACTTGCCCAAGGTCACATACCTTATAAATTGTAGAGCTGGAACTCAGCTTAGTACCATTGTCAGATGCATAGGTCTTGCTCACCACAATTACCACATCAGGCCACCTACCCTTGGGACTGGACTGTGATTAGTTTAAGTAGTGACTAGAGCTGGGATATTTAAATGGATTCTTGTATCCATTGCCAAAGGTTTGCTCAGATAACAGACTTTGACAGCAGTTGTCATCTCTGTGTTATGGATAGAAATCTTTCACTGAGTGAGGTGTTTCCTGGGTACAGGCCTATATATGACTGTAATCTTCCAATTAAACAATGCAAAACAATAACAAGACCCAAGACTTCAAAGTCATCCATCTACCCCCTCACACAACTTCTTGCATATAGCATCAGTAATCTACTCAACAGTGTTCTGATTAAAATTTCTTCTCATAGTTAATGAAATTTATAGTTTACTTAGTTATGATTTCTAGGAATCTAGCTATGCATTTTAAATTCCAGTTTATAGGTTCTTTGTGGCATCTCTGAACATTGGAGATAATCATATTATTCACAGTAGCTTGTGAGGAAAAAATGGGTTCAGGTCATAACATTATTAGGCAGGTCATCCACAAGAACATGAATATCATGGTGAGTTCAGAGCACATAGATTTGCTTCATAGGCAGGAGAGCATACCAAGACTTTGAAAACATTAAGGTTCTTGGCTATTAGGCCTACAGGGGTCTCAGTGACCCTCAGTGGCAAGATTCAATGGAAAAAGAGAAAACCAGAATTTGGCCTGAGGACAGACCCAGGGAATGGTCATTATTTTAACATATAATGTCTAAAAGGGTGAAAGGAGTAAAGATAGATCCCAGAAAGCATTTGACTATTGACTTAATCTGATGGGATGGTTATGCCAGCAGAGAACCCATGCAGCTCTCCAAAGGCCCTGCTTAAGTCAGTCATAAAATTAGCAAATCCAAACTAAGGTTTTGTATTAGGTCTACATAATGCTTTATGAAAACTAGAGTATTTGTTCAAGTTTGAAAAATGGTTTCATCAATACTCTCTCCTAGAGATTTATGACATACATTATCATAGTAAAGTCTTTGTGGGAATCCTGCAACACACACACACACACACACACACACACACACACACACACAAGACCAAACCTGTTTAATCTTGCCTAATTTATCATTTCCCAGGTCTGTCAGATCAAGAGACCATCTTTTTTGTATAACACCTTTAGTTTGCTGAACCACACTTTCAGTAAAGCTGGTACAGTTAATTAAGGGAACCCCACATCTTATAGGTAAACCTCGAAGAACATTATTGACTGTTGTTTCTTACAGCAAAACTATTGAGAATTTTTTGGTCAAAATGAGTTAAAGGAAATGATCTTTAAAATATTTCCAGTGTACAGCTATTCTAGATGTCTGCTCAAGATCCGAGGACCTCAAGCTGGAAACAAGGGTGACAAACTCAAATGAAAATCATAGGGCCTCCAGGGTATGGGCCTCAGTTGAAGGTCTGTCTACCTCTTCATGGAAATGAAATAAGATATCCTTATGACTAAAAATCAATTCTGGAATCCAATTCTACTCACAGCTGAGGGTAAAGATCACAAAGTTTATACCACAGAAAAATTTAACCTAGAAAATTTGTGAGTGGATGGTAGCAAATGCTGATATAAGCCCTAAAAGAGCTAGTAAAGTACCTTATGACCTATAACTAATTTAACTAGGTTAATTAGTGACATAACTTATAGAGAAATTCTTGAAATAGTTATTTGCCAAAAATAACCAATATAATTGAATGGGTTGACATACAGGTCTAACAATCAGACTAGATAATATTTTTGAAGGCTTAATTTGAGTCAGTTACAGAGGTGAGCACTTCCATGGATTAAGTATGTTGATCCTCATAGAAGCCCACATTTTATAGAAGGGAAGGGAACCTGAGGATATGAGACATTAAGGAATTTGCTCAAATTCATAGTGGCGATAAGTAGTTGAGTCAGAATTACGCACTCTATTCAAAAGCCCAGTATAGGATTTTGGGTTTTATGCTTCTTTGGATGTAACAACAAGAGACAAAATAACAGTTCCCTAAATAATCCAGAAGCTTCTTCCTCTCTTAGTTCACATAAAAGTATTTCAGAACTGGATTAAGCTCCTGATCAACATTTGGAATTTATCTCATAGCCAATTATGGCTGCTCTAGTTCTCATCATCACATCCACATCCCAGCTGGTGAGAAGGGGAGAAGAAAATGCACAGTGTCCTTTTTTATAGGCCAGACCTAGAAACTGTACATTATTTCTACCCATAACCTATGGCCTAAAACTTAATGAAATAGTCATGTCTAGCTTATGGGAGGCAAAGAAATGAAATCCGTATGCTGGGTATCCATGTGCTCAATTAAAATTGCATCATTCTTTTTACTAAATGAATACGGGGAGAATGACTATTTGGGGAAAACTAGCACTTTTTGTCACAGTCATTAGCTACAAGCTATTTAATTATGGATCCCTACCCAAAACTGTATTTTAGGTTTAGAATAGTTTATGTTAGGCAATCTTTTCTGCTAGAAATTGAATAGCAGAGCCAGTTGGCTGGAATGGTGTGAAGTCTGAGTCAACAAAAATTCTTTCTTCATATGGATGGGAGAGGGTGGATCTTTCTGGCATGATGGAAGATACATCAAACATCTTCAAAAGTATTATAAAGTTGTTAGAAATTATTGCTGGATCCACCTAGAGACAAAAAAATACTTGCTATGTCTCTATAGTGTTATTAAGATACAGAGTGTGTTAAAGCATAAAAGATCAACATTAAGCTCATGCAGATGAGTCCATGAATGATACCTGTTTATAAGGGTCAAGGAATAGTCATTTAAACTACTGACAGTCTCATTTATTCCTACTGGATTAAATGCATCATAAAAAAGAAAATGAAATACAAGTGATACTAAATACTAAATAGAGGTGACATCATAGGCAATAAAGAATACTTATTCTAGCTAAATACACATATGAAAACCATCAGGCTTTCTATGAGATTACCTATGGACAATGTGTGAGAGATAAATCTATATTACAGCAATCCATTCTAAAATCTGTGAGGATAGAACACATCAAAAAAATTTCACAGAGAGGTGCCTTCCTGGCTCAGTTGGTGGAGCATGTGACTCTGGATCTCAGGGTTGTAAGTTCGAGCCCCACATTGGGTGTAGAGATTACTTAAAAATAAAATCTTAAAAAAAAACTCATAGAAATTTCTATAAATGATCATTTTCCTTTGGAAAAAAAGTATTTAAAAAAAAAATCTCTGGAACCACACAGAAATTATTGCAACTATCACAAGTAAATGGCTCAATGTTTAAATACCAAAATTTTCCCACATTTTGCTTATTAGAACTAATAAACACTAATGCATAGTGAATTTACCACTTTGAACAAATTAAGTCAATTTTTAAAATTTTGTCTTTATATAGCTCTCACCTATACAGAGTTCTGATATCTTTTAAATTTCTGTATTTTCATTTACCTTTCTTTTCTTTTTTTATCTTTTCAAATATTTTCCCAGGCATTCACTTTTATTGAGAAGAGCACTGCAAATAGCTACGTGTCATTTTTTTTGTTAGAAATTCACAGCTTTCAAATTCCTTTCATATGCAATTTTCATTTACTCTTTGGAACTAATGCATATTAATGCAAAGTACAATATCTTATTAGAGATATCTGAAGCTCAATACATTTCTTACTTTTCTCTTATTTAACTAGTGAAATCCAGAGGTTCTGATTTATGATCATTTTAATTGTATGGAAGTTCTTCATGTACTCTGGAGCCTCCAAAGTATTAAATGTCACTCCACACCTTTTCTAAGTTCTTTGGTGCCATAAATATCATTTCAAGGAAAGTAGGTTTTGTGTTTCCTGGGAGACCAGGTACCCACAGCAATATTCTTCAACAAATAAAGGGCACATTTATTCTTCTTTCAATATTATAAAACTTGGGAGAAATTTTTGTATTAAATCCTAAGAATCATAGACCATGTAAATATATACATTTTTTACATTTATAGTGGTGGCCTCTGCTTGGAACCTAGGTATTTTTATCTTTGTATTTGGATAAGTTTGGGTGCCTCTGGAGGTTCTATGCCAGTTTTGAAAATCTTTTTGTAGCAGAAGACTCCTTTGTCTAAATGAAATCTTCAGAGGAAATGAAAATGAAACAAATAAAATTGATGATAATCTGGTTGAAGGAGGGAAGGCATGGGGGTGGGACCTCTTCCCCTCCGTGGAAGCGTGGGTAATTCTAAGTACTTCACTCTACCAGTGACACAGATTGCCCTTCAGCTCAGCTCATGACTCAGACCTCTGCCATACGGTAGGACTTGTCATAAAATAGACACTAAAAGTGAAAGCTGTGCTGTACAATCTAAAAGATACTGAGAACCCAACACAAAAATAACATGTAAAGTACATTAAACAAAGCAGCCCTGGAGAGTGAAGGTTGTATTATGCCGGAAATTTCTGGAGCAAAGAATGGCCACAGTCTACTGAGCAGCAAAATAAGTAGGATGGATCACCATTTGGACCTTCAAGGAAGACCTCACCTTTGATGCTTATCAGCAGGACCAAAGTTTCATCACAGCTTTCAAGGCTTGGGCAATAGACATCACAAAAAACCTGAGAAGTAGAGGAAACTGCAGGTGCCCCATAGTAGCTGACAGGGTGTTTCTTGAGGACATGTAAGGCAACCCTTTAAAACACTCTTAAATAGGGGAGGGGAAGAAGGAGGTAAGGAAGGCCATCTAAACCCCTTTTATTTGCTAGAAGCTGTATAAAAATGAAGGTATCAGACAGGGTCCAGTCAGGAAAAAAGAATTCACATTCAGGGCTTCAATAAGGAAGATTGAATAATAAGGAACGGTGACACAGGTATTGGAGCTTTCAGAGCAAGAGGGAGACACGAGGGTAAACTCAGAGCTAATAAGAACTAGCAGGTATTGCCCCAAGAGCTATGGGAACAAAAGGCAAAAGATGGAAGTTACCATAGCAGCAGCTTAGAGGAGGAACCTCATAGAGCTCAGACTCAGACCTCTGATCAGGGGCACCCACCTGGCTGGTGCTGGTTTCTCTAAGGCAAATGATGAATCTTGTCCTAGAAGTGCCAAACGGAGTGAGAATAAACAGTCACTTTTGCTGGGCAGTGCTGAAAGATAAAATAAGAAAGAAGAGGAAGGTTCTTTCTGCCCTTCCCCTCCCCCTCCCTTGTTTCTAAACTCCCTCTAGTGACTCCTTTTGGCAGAACGTAATAGGACATTAGCTAGCAAAGCTGTACCAACCTCAGGCTTGCAGAAAGACATATTTGGGGCAGACACAATAGATAAATACAGGAAGCACAGAAAAGAACTGTGTGCAACTCTTACTACAGCCCCATATTTTTTTCTCCCAGGTTGGTGTGATAGTACCTTTGGTGATATATATATTGTTAAAATTTTGATTCTGTATTGTTCAAACATTAGAGTGGAAAAGCATAAAAGAGATAAATGTACTGTAAAATTACTCTCAGAAAAAAAATAGTTTGATGGAAATTATGGCAAAGCCTTATTTTTGCAAGATATTTTTCAACACTCAATTTTATATATTGACATAGTATTATTAAACTAACTCCATTCAGTGTCTTGGGGATATATTTTGCAGACAATTGTAGACACGTTAGACATTTTTAATATTAGAGGCCTGACTGATAATGCCTGCTCTTAAAAATTTTATTTTTTGTATTTTTAAAAATTTGTTTAATGTTTTACTTATTTTTGAGAGAGAGAGAAAGAGTACGAGCAGGGGAGGGGCAGAGAGAGAGGCAGACACAGAATGCATGAAGCAGGCTCCAGGCTCTGAGCTGTTACCACAGGGCCCACTACAGGGCTTGAACCTATGAATCACGAGATCATGACCTAAACCGAAGTCAGAGGCTTAACCAACTGAGCCACCCAAGCACCCCTAAAATTTTCTTGGCTAGAACGTTATCCTCTGCTTTTTAGGACACAAAAGTCTAGAGTCTCAGGGAGGTACATTTATAGGTTTTCGTACTTATTTGATTTGAGAGGGGCAAAAATTGGGCCCTGCACATCACACGTTGTAAGATTATAGGATGAACTTGTATATGGGACACTGCCAGTGACAGACTTCAACTTCAATAATTTATGGTCACACTTTCTTCTTGCATATTTGGTATTTTAAACAAATGAATTGTTCTTACTTTAATCTAAAACAAAGGATACTGGACTCTGAAGACTGACTACCTATGTCTTAATCCCTGGGCCAAAATTGCCCATTCATTCAACAGACGTTTGCACGGTTACTCTATCAGTCAGGGTTCTGGCAGGGGAGGAGAGTAACTCTGTGTTCTGGGAAAAAGGATTTATTATAGGAATTAGACTTTACAATTGAGGGAGGAGCTGGAGAAGTGAAAGTCTAGAAGGCAGAGTTTAGATCAGAGTAGTTAGCAAGCAGCCAATCTGAGAAGCCAAGTACAGCCGGTTGCTAAATTGGAACCATAAAAGGGGTTCCCATGGAGAGCTTTATGGAGAGTTGCTCTTTCTGTGGAGACCAACTCGATGGGTCCACAGTCAAGTGCTTTGAGGCATACCTGAGGTCACTGTTGATCGTCAGGGCTAGTTGGCTGCAAGAAAACCTACTGGCAAAGCAGAGGAAGAAGAAAAGCACTCGAAACCTACTGATCACAGCCTCCTCTGTCCATCATTTCATCTGGCTGCAAAACAACCTTCAGAGAATAATGTTTGCTGCATCACTTCCAATTTTCAAATCTCTTGCAAGTTCTTCTTTTGGCAAACTATCAGCAGGGGGACCATATAGATGAGGGGTTTCTGGGAAATAGTTCTCCACTTAATGAAGATGACATAATAGTTCATCACAGCCTGTCCGTGCAAGAAACTTATTAAGTAATCTTCTGTAAAATGGGAATAATAACAGGGTGGTTGTGAGGATGAAATGACATAATGCACATAAAAGTTTTAACAGTGTCTGCCACATGGTGAATGCTCAGAAAGTAATTATTATTGTATATTAAATAAACAAAAATGGAAAGTAGTATAAACAACTCTGCTTAAGGTAAACTAGGGCTGCTATGGCAGTCCTGGGAGTGTCTCTTGGATCTCTGCTGCGAGTAAAAGCAATGCTGGCCCTGGCCAAGTGCTGGCCACGCCTCCCCGCTGGCCTACAGCCAAGGACTGGGTGTGGCGGTGATCCTAAGGCAGGTCTGTTCCTGGGAGACTGGGGATTCCTCTGGCCGTAGAACCTTTAGCTCAAGACCTCCCAGACTGCCATGCTCGACTTTCTTTAGAACTGCAAGTCCCATCTAGAATCCTTCCTTCCTTCCTTTCCTTTCCTTTCCTTTCCTTCCTTCCTTCCTTCCTTCCTTCCTTCCTTCCTTCCTTCTCTCTTTCCTTCACCCAAGTTCAGGATGAGGCCTCTTCCAGCTCCCTACCCTTGTCTCTCACTGGCAATTCCCCTAATAAATTTCTAGCATGCTTAATCTGGTACTGGTGTTTGCTTCTTGGAGGACATAGACTAACATGAGTGCAAAAGAAAAATAACATCACCCTAAGAAAGGAAGGTCTAGCAGCAAAAAGGGGAAATTAAAAAAGTGATGATTAATATAGAAAAACCGACCTTCATGGTTGGATTATATCACCAATAAAAACTGCCTGGATATTGATTCTAGAGTGCCCACCTTTCTTTTCTTTCCTTTTCTTTCTTTCTTTCTTTCTTTCTTTCTTTCTTTCTTCTCCCTTTCTCTCTCTCTTTCTTTCTTTCTTTCTTTCTTTCTTTCTTTCTTTCTTCTTCTCTTCAACACATATATGTATTTTTTTTAATGTAGAATTTATGTGGTTTACATAACCTGCCCTCCCTGACAATAGCCACACTATGACTAGAGAGTCCTATAGTTAGAAGGAGAAAATCCTGTTTTCTTGAGACCACACTGATGAAAACTCATGGAAGCCACTCCCTTTTCATGTCTCCATACCAGGACTTTGGCTGGAATGAAGCCAACATTGGAAGAATATCCTGGGAAGAGTATCAAGTTTCCCTACACAGTCCCAGGTAATCCAAGCAGGTGGATATATATTTCCTTCTTCTGTTTACAATGCAACATTGATCGAGCTGGCATCTATTCTACCCAAAACATAGTTGATATCATATTTGAATGAGACTGTAAGGGATGTTAAAAGATAAACAGAGGCCCATATTAACAATTTTTAAAGACTGGGGTGCCTGGGTGGCTCAGTAGGTTAAGCGTCCGACTTCGACTCAGGTCATGGCTTCACAGTTTGTGGGTTGGAGCCCTGCGTCCAACTCTGTGCTGACAGCTCAGAGCCTGGAGCCTACTTTGAATTGTGTGTCTCCTTCTCTCTCTGCCCCTCCCCAACTCACGCTCTGTCTCTGTCTCTCTCTCTCTCAAAAATAAAATAAACATCAAAAAGATTTTAATAAAAACAATTTAAGGATTTCTTTGAGCAAAAAAACAAAACAAAACAAAACATTCAAATCCGGCAGCACCTAAACCACAGTGGTCCAGAGCACAACCCAGTCAGGAGCTGGGGAAGAATCTTATATGAAGTGCAGAAATAAAGAAAGGAGATTATTTGATTAGCTAGAGCTTGAAGCTTAGTTGGCTATTTGTGATTGGTTGTCCATAGCATTTCCATTTCATAATCTTGAGGCATTTACAAGCTTAGATTTTGGTTTGTTTATATAGGCCACTATAGCATTACAGTCACATCGATCTAATGGCCCCCTTGTTTAAGTAATTGAATGGGGTAAGCTAATCATTTCTTCAATTGCTTTAAACTCCATTCCTGCTTCAGTTGAGGTTATCAGCAATACACATATCTAAGTTAAAACTCTTTTGTGCTAAAGAAAATTCTTTCCCAGTAATGCAATTTAATGTTCAAATGCCTTCACTGAACTCAATGCAAGAACCACGAAGAAAGTTCGATGATTTTGCAAAGCTTCTTGCAGAGGCCTCGTTCATTATTTTAGTGTTCTCTACATAAAGATATGTATGCTAAAATGACCTAGAATTCAGTACCAGAAATGTTTCCTACCTCTCTTCATCTAAAAATAAGACCAAAAGGGGGCACCTGGGTGGCTGAGTCAGTTAATAAGCCTCCCATTCTTAATTTCAGCTCAGGTCATGATCTCACTAGTTCATGAGATCAAGACCCACGTTAGGGATTTGTGTTGCACATGGAGCCTGCTTGGGATTCTGTCTTTCCCTGTCTCTCTGTTCCCCCCCCCCCAAAGAAATGCATAAACTTAAAAAAAAGAGTCAATTTGCCTCTTTTCTAGTAATCCCCCCCTTTTTCTTTGTATGATTTCTGATCTGTTTTTATTAGTAACAATCATAATCTTTTCTAGTAATTTTCCCCCTTTCTCTTTGTATGATTTCTGATCTTTCTGGTTTTATTTGTAACAATAATAATGTTTATGAGTTTATTTTAAGAACCATAAAATATTTATATTTGTTTTGGATGGGAGAGGAATAAAAAAGCTATAACATTTTAAATTATATATAATATATATATTATATATAAATGCTTACTCTATTCAAACCATGATTACAAATTACTGACCAAATTTTAGAAATAAATCATACTTAAAATTCTT
The DNA here is from genome assembly GCF_014898765.1 of Herpailurus yagouaroundi. Classification (NCBI taxonomy): domain Eukaryota; kingdom Metazoa; phylum Chordata; class Mammalia; order Carnivora; family Felidae; genus Herpailurus; species Herpailurus yagouaroundi. The sequence goes on along the minus strand of NW_024412376.1, from coordinate 138,389,225 downwards.
TGTCATGTTCATTTAGTTTTGGGAGAGAGTGGGAGATGGAGCGCAATCAGGGGAGGGGCAGAGAGAGAGGGAGACACAGAATCCAAAGCAGGCTCCAGGCTCTGAGCTGTCAGTGCAGAGACCCACATGGGACTTGAACTCCCAAGCTGTGAGATCATGACCTGAGCCAAGAAATAAATGACACTTAAAGGAGTTATGAATAATTTAATAATTCTAATTCAAGGAAGTGCGTGAAGTTTATAATTCATGTTTGTTTGTTCAAAGGACAAATCTTTTTCACCTGAGCCAGGTACCAGAACTGGAAAATGTAGCTAACCGGCAGCAGACAAGCTCTGTGGCAAATCTTCACCCACTGCCGATAGTTCTTTCCTGAGTGTCCTCATCATAAAAGCAGAAGGTAGAACTAGGGGCACCTAAGAGATTACTTCCAGCTCGGAAAGTGTAGAATTCCTTTCAAGTTTAAGCTCTATGGATTTCAACATTCAAATGTCTAATTATCCTAAGAGAACACGTACAGGAATGACAAGAAGAGGTGGCGTTAGCAAGAGGAAGTGTCCAAACGTGCATCTACTTACAAGACACACTCAGGAAGTAGACTCTAGTGAAGTGTTTTCTTTCATATTAGATTTGAATGTTATGTTACATAATGAGCCTTTTGAAGTTCCGAGGACTCAAAATTCCATTCAGTGATCTGACATCGTGAAAATGGACATTTCACCAGTCAAAAGAACAAGTTCATGATGGGGAAAACAATGATACTAAATATATTTACAATTTCTTAGTCATTATAGTAGTTCTGTGGAACGATAACCAGGATAAAAACACACTTTTTGGTACGTATCACGTAAATCAGAGACTATGCTTGACAACAAAGGAGAACACTCTATAATTATTTTGAAATAGTGATTTGTTTTGTTTCAAGCACAACTGTGCACATTACTTTATTCTAGCATTCAAGATAAACAAAACAGTCAGATCTGAAAGAATTTGGTATTAACTTTATTGTGAAGTAATCAGATAATTTTTACAGGCTGCAACAGGTTGAGAACTGTCCTTTTACCTGTAGCACTAAGATAAACTCTAAACAAAAATACATAAGAGAGGCAGAATACACAGCATTAGCAATTGTTTCTTCAAGTCTACCTTAGTCAGCTAGTTAGCCTCTCCTGGTAGGCTGAGCTACACAACAGGATGCAAGTCTTTCTAGGTTCCTTTCAGTTCCATAAGGAATGGGACTTGTATCCCCAGCGCCTAACAGAATATTTGACACATAGTAGATGCTTAGTAAACATTTGTAGTGAGTGAACATATTTGTAGGTTATCTTGCTCATGGGTTATCTTGCTTGAGGGTTTAAAACTGAAGTTATTGATATTCAGCAAAATGGCTGGATTTTATTTCTCCATAGCACATGGAACACATTTTAGAATGTGTGTATAAGTATATATGTATATTTAGATGCTAGTTGTATTTCTGGCATCATATACAGTTGTTTGAAGGTGGGTGCTGTTTTCTTGTAAAAAATTGAAAAGGAACTCCCTGTTTGTAGGAAATCCCTTGAATCTGAGCTTAAAAAGTGCTATAAAGCTCTATTTTCTCTTGGTATTGAGGCTCCCCAAAGGATGTATCATTCAAAACCTCAAAGGAAACTATTTTATGCAACAGATGCAATCAGCCACAGCACAAAAACAGCACTTTTTGGAAGGCTTATGAGAGATCCAAATGCTGTGAATCTCAAGATTCAACTCAAAGGGGCTGGAATGAATTACCTTATATTATATACTTCCATAGGTTTACCAGTTTTGTATCCTAGAAAATCATTTGAGAGTAAACATAGGGGGAAAAGTCATGTTGGCAATTACCATAGAGGAGTAGTAGAAATCCCAGGATCCTCTGGAGAAGGTGTGAGTAAAATTGTTTCTTCCAGTGCCTTACCTATTGTAGGTCAACAAACAAACAAACAAACAAACAAAACCAAAAAACCACAAAAAACAAAAACAAACAAACCCAAAACAAAACAAAAACCCACATACCAATGCTTACGTTTTCATTCAAACTCACATCCACAGAGTTTTCTCTGGACCAACCAAATTCATTCATCCACCAGCCTGAGAGACTCGAGGACTGAGCAGAAGACTGTCATCACTGAAAAACGTTGGTATGTAAGTTAGAAGAAGTTGTTTTCACGTTCAGGATGCTAGCTGTGTCACACTTCTTGTCCCCACGGAAACAGGATGTGCTTGGTCTATCTAGGTGATGAGTGGGGCAACAGCGTGGTTGCTGGGCTGCATCCCTGGGGACGGTTTCACCGTGAAGTTCTCCTGATTGCTGCACTCTTGGTTCATCTGTGGGTCCACTGTTCAGTCTAAAGTCATTTGTATGTAGCATCCTCTACTTCACTGGCCTGCCCGTGCTGTTTGTCATTTCTTCCCCTTCCTCTCCTGGGTCTAGTCTATAGCATTCATTCTTCTAAACCCCTGTTTAACACGCGGCTTATTTGTTCTTTTGATGTAAATTTTCGGTTTTCTTTGATTCTTGTTAAACGCAATGTTTGGCCATTTTTGCTAGACTTTTAAAAAAAAATGTTGATTTATTTCTGAAAGAGACAGAGTGCAAATGGGGGAAGGGTAGGCAGAGAGGGAGACACATAATCTGAAGCAGGCTCCAGGCTCTGAGCTGTCAGCACAGAGCCCAACACAGGGCTCGAACCCATGGACCGCAAGATCAGGACTTGAGCCGAAGTCGGACACTTAACCAACTGAGCCACCCAGGCGCCCCAGTTTTGCTAGATTTTTAAGATCCACTAGGACAAAACTATTTTTTTTAAACCACATGCAGGATGAGGAGAATGCTTGGCACACGATATACCCACAATATATTTTGACTGATAGGCAAATATCTCACTGCCAGGCTCCTAGTCTCTGTAATATGTAGATGTACAGGTTAATTGTCCTCATTTTTCCCAGCAGAGGTTTGTTGATAAACACCTAGCTTCTCTCAAGTGGATTATTGCTGATTAGCTTGTCTTGCTCTTTGTGCAAGTCATGGCTCGAGGGTGATGATTAAAGTCGTCCCCAAACAGGTTGCAATGTCTATGACTGGCCCGAATCTCACAACTAAGCTGTAAGGAGGAGATCACCATTCTCACATTGAAACAGTCCACACTATATAGAAGCTGAAGCTATATGCACATGGTCGACTTGCTCAAGAATTCACTTGCTTATTATATTCTGCTTCTTTGTTTATTTTGTATCATACAAAAGGGCATTGCCACAGCTGCTGGATTAAGTAATGGCTCAAAATATCAGTCTACAAGGTCACGCGAACACACTGCTATTTCTTCCTTTGAACAAGGATTTCAACTGCTGCAAAAATCCTCAAAACACACTTACATACTCACATGAATAGTCCTCCCATGGATCATCTCTTCCTCTCAAAAGGCATATTGAAAGTATTTCCTTGTTCTTTGTGTTTTTGTTTTTGTTTTTTTTTTCTAGTTCCTAACATGTTCCGTGCTATCTTTCCTTGAAGTGCTCTACTTTCTGGGTTCTTAAGAATGTTGAGGTTGTTTTTCAGGTATTAAGCTTTGAGCATGTTGCTGAGGTGAGAACAAATAAAGTACAATAAAATATTTGGGAGTCTGGTGCTTTTTAAAAACATAGAATTTCTTAATGAGCATACTTTGAATATATTGAAAATGTATATTTAAAATCTTATAACTTATCCCACAGGGTAAAGCTGAAGGTTCCTTGCATTTCCGGTAATTGAATTAGTAGTTGTCAGTTCTTTAGAAATTGCTCCTTTTTACTATTCTAAGCTATCGTTAAACTTTTGAAGATTTAATTAATAAAATTGTGGTTTTCAAAAGTACCCAAACAGAGGAGCCTGCTCTTCCCGTGGATGAATACATTATTTCTCTTGTACTTCTGAAATAAGAAACGTCCTCTAGTGTTGAACATACTGATATATTTCTCCTGGTATTATCAGTCCCTCTTAGGACATAAATGAGGCACAGAGGGGTTAACTCTTTCAGAACATAAGGAAGCTTCCCATACAGAGGCATTGACTTACTATGCCCTCCTGTAAAATCAAATGAATTCATATGGCACCTTTACTAAAATGCAGTTAAATAATTAATGCCTAACCACCTAGTTTATTTTTTTTTTCCAGGAATGATCTTAGACTTTAGAAAATTACAAACCAGCTTAAGATTAAAGAGGATGGGGACGCCTGGGTGGCTCAGTCAGTTAAGCGTCTGACTTCGGCTCAGGTCATGATCTCAGTTGGAGCCTCACGTCCAGCTCAGTGCTGACAGCTCAGAGCCTGGAGCCTGCTTTGGATTCTGTGTCTCCCTCCCTCTCTCTCTTGGCCCCCTCACCCTGCCCCCCCCCGACTCATACTCTGTCTCAAAAATAAAATAAAACATTAAAAAAAAATTGTTTTAAGATTAAGGTGGGATTACAACAATGTATTTGCAGCAAAAGGAGTATGAAGACAAATTGAACTGTACTATTTAAACTACAATTTTCTCACTCCCACCCCCACCCGACAAGGATGGCTTACAGCAATCACTATCTATTGCGTTTAAAACAACACTAATATTGCTTAAGCAATAATAGCATATTTTAAAAAGCGTAGGCCTGATTTTCAGACCTGACTTTCAAATAATGCTCTTAGTTTCTTTGTAAGTAGCAGCCAGAGTTAAAAACGCCCCTCATCTTGGTGTTAGATAATACCACAGAGAGTACTTCTAACTTCAGCCTTAGCTTCTGTCTACTGGCTAGACCTATTTAAATTTCCTTAACCTGTTTAATGAGGTCCAAAAATAAATGTATATTATAGAGAAAACCGAAGCACACTCACTATTTACAGAGAAATGACACAGAGAGGGCGTTTATGCAGTATGTGACCTAAATAACCCAAAGCAGATTTAATTCAATATGGGAACCTGGGATTACAGTGGAGCTGTTATCTGGGTCTATCAATAATTGTAAAAGCATCTTTACAAGGTGGCACGATCTTGGATCGCTGGTGTCCTGTCCTAACAAAAAATGAGTCCTCAGGAGAACAGAAATTAATTTACTCCTTTTTAAAAAACGTTTGTTTGTTTGTTTATTCACTCATTTATTTTGAGAGAGAGCAAGTGCATGAGCGGGGGAGGGGCAGAAAGAGATGGAGAGAGAAAATCCCAAGTAGGTTCTGTGCTGACAGCAGAGGCTCAGAGGGGTGCCACAAACCATGAGACCACGACCTGAGCTAAAATCAAGAGTCAGACATTTAACTGACTGAGCCACCCAGGTATCCCAGAAATTAATTTACTCTGGTTCTTAGTATTTAAAAAAATTTTTAAAGCTTATTTTGAGAGAGACAAAGACAATGCAAGTGGGGGAGGAGAAGAGAGGGAGAGGGAGAGGGAGACAGAGAATCCCAAGCAGGCTCTACGCTGGTAGCACAGGGCCCGGCGTGCGTCTTGAACACACAAAACCGCAAGATCATGACCTGAACCGAAATCCAGTCAGCGCTTAACCTACTGAGCCACCCAGGCACCCCCTTAGTATTTTAAAGTTAAATAAAGTTCCCTTAAAATTGTATAGCTTAATTCTGAATTAAGAAATAAAACAGTAGAAAAATCATGCCTTGCTAACAGTGCTCAAAATGACAGAAAAAAAAAGTTCTTGATGTGCAGACCTAATGCAGAGGCTGAGAGGTACTATTGCAGATCCATACCAAAAAAAAAAAAAAAAAAAATTGGGTAATGCTGGTGAGGCAACTCACAGACCTGTCAAGACTCTAGTGCAAATGCGTTTATCCAAGTGATTTTTGGCAGTTGATTCAAGGCAGCAAGAGAGAAAGAACAGGGAAGATACGCTGAAAGGGAGAGGTAGGTGGGACGCCATTCCAGAAAGGAGATGCCTGTGATAATTTCATAATACAAATGCTTGCCGAGGGCTGGTTATGGCTGTCCTCCTCCCACCTATTGCCATTCACTGAGATCTTAGAGTGACCCAGAACCTGGAGATCAGAACAATAAGGAGGAAAGTGACACAAAAGGAAAAGATTGATGACATTTTCTTTTCTGATATTGGACATGGTTAGTATCTGTAGTGGAAGGACATAAACTGAAGACAGCAGCTGAATGCATCCGATCAATGCGTCAAGATAACAACGGTCAAAGAGGGGAGAAAGTTGTGGTGCTGAGGAGCTTAGTACTTTCTATTTATATAGTGGATCTTATTTCTGAGCAGCAAAGATACTTGAGGATTGAACGTGTGTAATATTGTTCTCCTGGCAATGACAATACTGTGGTGTCCTGAGGTGGTCTTAGCCCATCCACATCCAACTGGAAGAGTCGTAGTATTTCTGAAAAGCAGCACATCACACATCCCTCAGTATCCTGTCCTCACTTTAAAAACGAGTTTCCATGATACTGAGGGTGTGGCTCATGCTGAAGAATTTGTTTCTTGCAAATTTATTTTTTCAGTGTGAGGAACAAGGTGTCAATTCCACTTTCAAAGACATGAGTCCTTGTATGACATGACTAGGAATTGGTCTCTCAGAGATATCATAGAGTATAGGTGAAAGGTCACTTTGTGGAGCTGAGATCTAGGACACCACAGTCATTTTCCATTGGCACATTATGTTATGATTGTCCACAGGAAAGGAGGGAAACTGGAAGCAAACTTGGAGAAATATGTAGTTTATGTCAGACTCTTCCTTTTTCTCCTTTCTAGACTTTTCCTTCGTTATTTCTTCTTTCTCTTTGCCAGAACTACCTTCCAAACTTTAATCACACCCTGGAAGAAGTCAAGTCATGAGGAAGCTATAGAAACACGTTCTAAATACTAGGATACCATGAAGTACACAGCAGCAATGCATCTGGCACACCCTCATTTGAAACTGTCTCCTAAAACTTTGGCAGAGAGGAAACTATCCAGTTTTTATTTCACAAAATTTTGCTTCATTGGTTTCATGTCATAGGCCCATGACTGTATAAAGAGTCATAATCTTGACAAACACATCAGTGACTCAACAGGGAAGTGTTGCAAAGCTGTAGTCCAAACACTGGTATTAATTTCAGAGGCCATTAATGCTATTAAAAAAGGAACTTTTGCTAACCAAATAATGGAATGCCCTTAATTACTTTTCAGTTCGAATACAGTCCCTGACACCCTGAACAGACCATTTTCTTTCTTTATGTAAAGTGACCATAGAACTTGGCAACAAAGTCTTTAAGTATTCAACTCCCAGGTATGACAAGACATCTCAAATTCAGTTATTACTGCAATTGAATGGTAAAGACAGAGAATTTACTTATAAAGGAATGTAACTATCTGTTACATGTCTGCTGTAGCTCTGTAGCTTTACAAATCTGGTGACTTAGTTGAAATCAACTCTTTTAGGGCTCCTGGGTGGCTCAGTTGTTTAAGCGTCTGGCTTTGGATCAGGTCATGGCCTCACAGTTAGTGAGTTTGAGCCCCATGTGGGGCTCTGTGTTGACAGCTCAGATCCTGGAGCCTCCTTTGGATTCTGTGTTTCCCTCTCTCTCTGCCCCTCCCCGGCTCATACTTTGTCTCCCCCTCAAAAATAAATAAACATTAAAAAATTAAATCAACTTTTACTTCTACTTCTCATCAACACATAAAAATGGCACAAATGAAAGATAAGTTTCAAATCTATAATTAAATTGCTCTGCCATCATTTTTATTGGCATACTTTTTAATGAGTTTTCAGTTGTTTAAATTCATATGAAAATCAATAACAGAGTTAGTTGTCTATGTGGCCTTTATTTGGAGCCTAATTTTTAAAACTTGTGTGAAAAATAAGGTGTTTGTGATTTTGATGAGATAATTGGGAAAGTGAACCCTAAGCAAGTATTTGACATTATTACGGAATTTTTTTTTTTCAACGTTTATTTATTTTTGGGACAGAGAGAGACAGAGCATGAACGGGGGAGGGGCAGAGAGAGAGAGGGAGACACAGAATCGGAAACAGGCTCCAGGCTCTGAGCCATCAGCCCAGAGCCCGACGCGGGGCTCGAACTCCCGGACCGCGAGATCGTGACCTGGCTGAAGTCGGACGCTTAACCGACTGCGCCACCCAGGCGCCCCCGGAATTTTTAAAGAATAGTATGATTTTTTAAAAAAAGAAGAATGCGTGGATGGTTTATTACATTTCATCATCGTCTTAATCATCGAACATTTGTTTATCTTCTGCTATATCTAGAGCTCTGTGCTCCAGATAAAGTAGTTGATATTGGGTCATTACCAGGTGGTAATTATTCCACCTCTGTTTGAAGATCATGCCAAGCTCAACTGACTACTTTTAATTTAAGTTCATTCTTGAACACCTGCCACTGTATTCCAAGCATATTTGAATGTCAAAATATACTCTTTATAAAGTCAATTAGAATATGTGTTTGTTGTTTTGCAGTAACTCACTTGATGTGAATATGTTATGCAACTTTAATATCATCACCAAAGTACCTCGTAGTGAATGCAACATTTGGCCTTAGTTCTTTTTTAATATATATATTTCATTTATATCAAAGTAATACATGTATATAGTTCTTTATTTTAAGTTTATTTATTTATTTTGGGGGGGGAGCAAGAGAGAGCATGTGTGTGTGTCTGCTAGCACGTGAGCGGGGGAGGGGCAGAGAGCGAGGAAGAGAGAGAATCCCAAGCAGACTCCCAACGCTGGGCTCAATTTTAGGAACTATGAGATCATGACCTGAACTGAAATGAAGAATCAGACACTTAACCAATTGAGCCACCCAAACGCCCCGATATGTATATAGTTCTTAAGAATCGATAACATGACAACAACTTTAAAGAAAAGCAACAGCACTTGCTCCTTTCCCACCTCCCACCTGAAATACCCAAGTATCTGTCAATGATCTACAGTCAAAGGCCACCAGAACACAACTATCATCGAATAGATAGAGCTAATTACTCATTTCAGCAATGGAGAACTCACATCACAGGGAGCTGTGGGGTATCTAAGTTAAAGAGACTTATAGGATTGGGTTTGGGGGGAATTTCTTGCTCTGCATAAGAATTTGTTTAGACATGGGAACAATGCAGGGCACCCGGGTGGCTCAGTCCGTTAAGCATCTGATCTCATTTCCGGTCATGATCTCACGGTTTATGAGTTTGAGCCCCTCTTAAGACTCTGCACTGAAAGCTTAGAGCCTGGAGCCTGCTTCCAATTCTGTGTCTCCCTCTCTCTCTGCCCCACCCCCGCTTGTGCACACTTTCTCTGTTTCAAATATAAATAAATAAATAAACAAACAAACAAATAATGAAAAAAAAAGAAATGGGAACAATTCTATGATTGGGAAATCTTCTATATAAGGATGGAAGACCAGAGAAATACTAAAGCTTAGTTGGTAAAAAGCAGCCTCAGCCACATGAGCTGAAATAGGGACATGTTGGGTATTTTGTGACTAGGTCAGTGCTCATATTTTGTCTGTGTTTAGACATGATTATAAAGTGGTCTTCATTGTGTCTTGATTCATTATAGTCACAGAGTGTCCTTGTATGATATTGATGTTCTGTGAAATGTTTTATGTTCAACAGGAGAACACCAGAGCCTAGCAGTGAATGTCAGGCGGGTCCCTAGCATCACTACAGCCCAGCAGATAGCCCTGGACTAGCCCCTGTGGGTCAGGAGTGGCTTTCCTCTCTTCCACATCACATTCAATTTTTTAGCAGTTTCTTCTGGAACTTACCTCCAGATTCTTAAGTACTAGTTTCCTCTTATTCTTAAAGTTTTGATTTATTTTTAAATATTTGACTTCCTGTTATAGAAATAAGCTTTTTTGGGGGCACCTAGGTGGCTCAGTCAGTTGGGCCTCTGACTTCTGCTCAGGGCATGATCTCACAGTCCATGAGTTCGAGCCCCACATCATGCTCTGTGCTGACAGCTCAGAGCCTGGAGCCTGCTTCTGATTCCCTCTCTCCCTGCCCCTCCCCCGCTTGTGCTCTGTCTCTCAAAAAATAAAATAAACGTTAAAAAAATTGTAAAAAAATAAAAGAAAGAAGCCTTTTGGTCTCTTACCTATCCCATTTATACTCATTCTCTACATACATGCCTCCTGTCGCCATCCTGGTATGTGCTGATATCACCAGTATTACTTAAAAGTAATTATAGTTATTTTTGTTTTTATGGCTATGAAAATATTATCCAGAGCAGTACTGTACAGAATACTATGATTATATATCCTTTCCTTTAGAATTTAATTTTATTAATTGTCTTATTTGATTTGATTTGCTCAGTTACCAATAATTCTTCCCCTAAATTTTCCAGTAGAATTGCAAAACTTTTCTTTGAATGGTTAAAACATCAGATAGTTCTTTGGTTCCATTTTCCTCTTGTAGACAGCCCTCCTGAACGCTCAGATGACTGAAGGACCCTGGAGCTATTTTTTTTTTTAATTAATCTCTACACTCAACATGGGGCCCGAACTTATAACCCCAAGATTGAGAGTTGTATGCTACACGAACAGATACAGCCAGGCGCCCTTGGACTAGGAGCTCTTGAAGCCTATCACATTGCTGTAACATTGCGACTTCCTTTTAAGCATTTAATTTGTTCCTCTCTTTGCTGGCTTTTCTATTTCCCAAGCCGTTTTCTGCCTGTTCACTCTGCTGTTTTTGATGGACACAACCCCTAGTAACTTCCCAAGAAAGTGTATACAGGAAGCAAATTTTTTGATATGTGCATACCTGAAAATGCCCACCCTGCCCCCCTGAACACTTTAAAAAATATTTTCTTATTTTTTTCCAGTTTTATTAAAATATAATTGATAGGAGGCTTCATTATGTAGGCGTAATTGATGAAATCATTGGCCAGTAGTGATTGATTTAAACTCCAGCCCTTCTAGCCTCTCTGATAGTAGGATTATGAGGGTGGGACTGAAACTTGCAACCCTCCAGTCTCCTGGTTCAACCCCTGACAACCAGCCCTCCTCCAAAGGGCTATCCTATAGCCACTTCATTAATATAACAATGGCCACCCTATTGCTCTCACTGCTTAGGAAATTCCAAAAGTTTTAGTAGCTCCTGTCAAGAAATGGGGTCTAAATCCTAACATACATTTCTTATTATAAATCGCAATATCACAACATGGCTACATGATTTTCACCATAGCGTTAGCCAATCCTTCCATCCCACCACATTAATTACCATTTCTTTTTCGTGTCACTGCACACTTGCATGATAGTTTGGGGGAAACAGAATTCTAAATTACAAAGAGGTTTTCCTCTGAATATTAAAGTCACAAATCTGTTATTTTCTAGGTCTTCATGTTGCTGTTGAGAAATTCAGTGCCTTTTGATTTAAACATGAGCCTTTTTCCTTCTTCGGAGGCTATTAGGATCTTTGTCCTTGGTGTTTTGAATATTCATTATGACATGACTAGCTATACCCCCTTTTTTTTTTTTGCATGTATTTTGCATGTATTGGGGTTTTTTTTGCATGTATTGTTTGCATGTATTGCCCTTTCAATCCAGAATATGAAGTTCTCCAGTTCTGGGAAACTGTCTTGTATTATTTCTTTGATAATTTATTTCCTTCATTCTTTTCACTGTTGATGGGGCATGGGGTCAGGGATGGGGGGTGGGGAGGAGCACCAAAAGTTTCACTATTAATAGATTTTTCTCTTTGGATGTTCAATTACTCTAGAGAGGAAACTTCTAATCTTCTGCCTGAGAGGTTATGCCTGCAGGCCCCTGTTCTTGGAACTGAGCAGAACGGTCACGGTCGCGTGGGACCTCACTATTTAACATTGTCAGATTTCTCTTAACACACGCCATCATAGCACTTCCTTCCAGTTCTTGGCGAAGTCCAGGCCTCCTACCTTCCTGCTGCAGTTTCTTCATAGAGAAAGTCTCTAGCTTCTGCTGTGTGGGAGAGAGACTTATCTGGCTATTTGGAACAGAGGAAGGGATTTAGGAATCTAACTGCTCCCCAAACTGAGTTCCAGTAAAAACTGGCTTATGCTCCCCCATTCACTCTCACTGTCAGAGGTACTAGATGTCTCTAATTCCTGGTACCTTCTGAGATTGCGTGGCATGAACTGGCCTATTTTTGCCCCTATACATGCTCTCTTTGCCTGTTAAGTCCTTTACTTAGTCCAGCTGCTTTTGATGTTCCCAAAGTTTGTTGACATCTCTTGCCTGTCACAGTATCACCCATTCTCTCTGTCCTTTAGGGATTATACATTCTCTTACCCTCTTCAGTGGCATTTTGGGAGAAGCAGAGATAGAATATATATCTAACCTACATTGTTTAACCAGGAGCCTAAGCTTCGAATTTTACTACTTATTCTCTAAATACTTTTAAAAATTGATAAGCACACTGGGAATTCTGTAACAAAGAATTGGGGGAAACAAAAACAAAACAACTAATTTTCCTTTTTCCTTCCACACATCATTCAGTTGTATGAGCTTGTCCTAATCAGATAAAAGATGAACAGAAATTCAACAAGAGTTTTCGAATGGGGCAAATTTAGTCTGTGCTCACTGTACCCAAATCTCTGATGGAGCCAGCTACAGGCACTCAAAGAAAATAACAAAATCAGATAACAGGACTTGTAACAGTGACTCATAGTACCTTATGCCTATGTAACCCCTTTGCTTACATCTGACTTATCAACCCTGGCTCACTCTAATTTCCATGGAAAGTAGCATACTTTATCACACTTCAAACTATGTTGTCCTCACCTCCTGACTAGTATCAACAGGTTGTTCAGTCCATTGCAGAAGTTTCTCTCTCCTGTAGTACACAAGTGACCATCAACTTCACTTGAATTTCATCTCTACTCACCGTGATGCTTTTCATGTTAAGGAGAACTGTTGTTTTTCAACCATACAATGTTGCATAGGAATTGAAGGCTGCCTGCTAGTTGCTTTAATGTCAGTGGAAGCAAAGATTCTCAGTAAAGAAAGTAAAAGATAGTCTTAGTAGTGATAAGAGCTAGTAGCCACAGTGAAGATGCCAATCAAATGTTCAACCCACCAAGATAAATGTTAGGAGCTAGTGTCTGTGGATGTCACAAATCTTGATTGCAAATGTCAGTTCTTTCCATGGTTAGTGACTTCAATTAACTGGAAACAAGATGCAGGAACATGCAGATGCTTGTTTTAACAAGTAAATGTAGCAATGGCCAGTGGTAGGTCTGACTTTGCAAATATTACATGTACTTGGGAAGTCAGACAGAGAACAAGTTTGGACTTGAGGATAGCAAATGTCAATGAGGCTGAAGAGAAATGTTTTTGGGTGATTTTTTTAATCCCCCCTGCCCCGAGAAAGAAATTTACCACCTATCTAGAAGGAAAAAAAATGTATTGGTGTATTGGTCCAATATTCAGCATTTCACTATCAGTTTTATTCAACAATTAAAACGTGCATAGTATAAATCTCCATTGATCTCTTCTACTTCCAGGGACTCATCCATCACCTATTTGCTGATGACATTCAAATATGCCAATATTATTCTTTGTTTTTAATTTATAGTACATTTCAAAGAACTGTCCTAAGCTATCTCAAACTCAGCAAATCCAAAATTAATCAAATTATCTACTCACCTATTCTAACATTTTTCCTAAATTCCTTAGTTCATTTAATTGTTCTGTCATTTATTTGCTCATCTCAACTAAAACGTTTTAGTCTCATGCTCTCTCCAAGCACAGTGATTCCACCAATGGCCAATAAATATTTCTTAAATCAATGAATGGATTTTCAATGCTTTTGATTCCTCTTCCTCTAATGACTTAGTGAGTTCTAGTCACTTGATTTCAACCCCCTTCTCAAGACATCTCCTTCCTTGCCTGTACTGTTGCTGCTCTAATATGGGCCCTCAAGCCTTCTGCCTCCTGGGTCTCTACCATCTAAACTGTCTGCAGCACAACTTTGGTCATATTTTTAACTTAGTTTAAAAATACTTAATTTCTCTCTTTTGCCTGCCAAACAAAATTCCAACTTCTTCTCCCGACTCTCCTCAGTTATTAGATACTTCTTACATCACTTCCTCCGACTTGTTTTTGAATCTTCCTGTAAAGCCAGGCTTTCCCATGTTTGATTGCACTGGGCCATTTCGTGCCTCCATGCCTTTGATCATGTGATTATTTCCTACCCTAGAATGTTCCTTTTCTCTATCTTCTAGTCTGCTCAAATCCAGACCATCCCATAGCTCTTAATCCAAAACCTCCCAGGCCTCTAGATGGACTTACTTTTTTACTCCTCAAAGCTTTCATGACCTTTTTATGTATATGTCTGCTCTATCTCTCACAAAGTCTGAGTTGCATTTTCATAATCTGCTAGGTGTCAATCTGTCTCCCAAGTCCAAAAAGGCCCTCTTGCCTAGCCCTTAAGCCCAGCCCACAGAAAATGCTATAGAAAGTTTTCAGAATTGGCATTGACTTAAAGCCATTATATACACTATTACTGAGGATTACAAACATATTTCAGGAGTTAAAGGGAAAAAAGTAAAGAAAATAAAAGAAAATTGAAGCAGAAAGCGTTTAGTATTGAGAAGATGGTGAAAAATATTAAAACAAAGTGGCCCATGATGTATGAACTAATATCTCAAAAAGAAATCACCTTTTCAGTGAACCGAGGTTCACAGAGGCCCTCCTCTCACGGCCACCCTGCCACCATGCTTCATGCCATTCCCTTTCTTTTCCTGAAGACTCTTCAAACCACAGGCAGCGTGGGCAGTAATGAGGCCTGTGGTTCATTCTTTATTCTTTATTCACTGGGTTTTCTTTCCCTATCTTGTCATCCAGGCATCATGAGTGTGGCTCTAAGAATCGCAGTGTCAAATGAGAAAATGTGATGGCTTGGGGAGAAGCAGTCTGGTCCTCCCTTTGGAAAGCTTTCACTTCATCCCAGTATCTCTGAAAGAATATGAATCTGGAATTCACTGCCCTCTCCAGGTGCTATGTTCTCTCTAATCAGGGGAGGGGGATTGGAGAGGAGGAAGCGGGGGGAGGGGGGATTCCTTGGCACCCCCCCCCAAGGTTCTCTTGTATCAAGTCCTGTATTGCAATGGCCTCATATATAATGTGCTACCTGAAACATCAGTAGTGGTGAGAAACTGTTGTATGTGAATTTTAATTACACATGGTGAAGAGTCCTTGCTAGTTCAGAGAGAGCCACTCTTCACGTTTGCTTTATTTTAGTGAAGGGGCATTTTATCTAATTAGAGAGAAATTATCACAGAGGAAAGTGGCCAGGCACCTGTCTCAATCCCACTGCAGGTTTGCTGTATCAAAAGGTACTAATTTGACTTACCTAACCAATGGTAATAGATGTACTCTAGCAGAGGATTCTGTTTTTAAAGCTCTTTATTATAAAAGAATTATAAATATATGCTAATTAGAGAAAATCGTAAAGACCCTCCCTGTAACCACATCCAGCTTCAACAATTAAGTAGCAGCCCATCTTAACTCATCTCAACACCACTCACTCCAACACTTCCTGATTGTTTTGCAACAATTCAAACATCATATTATTTCATTCATAAATATTTTTAATTATCACATAGGAATCTTATTGACAATACTGTTAAACAGTTTACCTTTGATTAATAAAGTTCTCATCCCACCATAGAATCTATATTTTGTTGCCTCAAAACTTGAAAGGCACATAGGGCTTCTCATATACATATTGAATGTGTAAAACTTGCATGGAGAGTGGGATTGTGAGAGCTAGCTCTATCCCTGTGATTAATCTACTCTGTACACAATGGCACCCAGGGTGTGGGAACGCCCCTCCTTTGGTCACCTAGTAACTTTTCACTGGTCAACAAGAAGCTGAATAAACTATTATGTTGCGAGAAAGTGCTTGGCTAGCTGACTTGGATCATCTCCTAGATTTTATGAGAAGTTCCATTGCCAAGTTTGAATTCGCTAAACCTTCAAGGCTTTGCTGGCAGAAAAGAAGCGTTCCACTCTTGGAGCATAAATGGATTCAGAAGACATGGGCTCAGGTAAACTAGGCCAAATATTGAAGCAGATTTGGAGACAAAATCTGATGCTAAAACAGGCCCTCCTGGGAGATAGCCATTGTGAAGGGGCTGGCGGGGCCACTTGGATAGCCACAGTGGTCTTTCTGGGGCAAGAGCTCAGTGGGACCCTTCACCAACTCTTGGAGCACACTGCAGGGACTCTGCGTTCTACCTGCCAGCAGCTGTATGTATTGCTTGACAAGGAGAATCAGTGTATCTGGAAACAAGGCAAGTATTTCTTTTTATTCTTTCTCTAAGAAATGTTGATTGAGTAGTCACTTTAAGAGGTACTAAGGAGCATGCGAAGAAGGCTAAGATGGAGTCTTGTCCATAAGGGACTATTCGGGGAAATAAGGTAAGACAAATGCACAATAGTGCAAGAGATATCAAAACTAGTTCCATTCGAGAAATAGAAAGAAAGTACATTAAGAGTTCAGAAGCAAGAACGATTCCATTTTTAGAATGGGAAATTGGGAATTTTGCTAGATCAAATGTTGTATTTTAAGGTGAAGCTTAAGCGGGGTGCCTGGGTGGCTCAGTCGGTTGAGCGACTGACTTCCGCTCAGGTCATGATATCACAGTTTGTGAGTTCGAGCCCCGCGTCGGGCTCTGGGCTGGCAGCTCAGAGCCTGAAGCCTGCTTCAGATTCTGTGTCTCCTTCTCTCTCTGTCCCTCCCCCACTCATGCTCTGTCTCTCTCTGTCTCAGAAATAAATAAAAATTAAAAAAATCTTTCTTAAAAAATAAATAAGCTGAATCTTAAGGAATGAATTGGATTCATGCAGCTGGAAATTAGGAATCTTGAAAAAGCATTCCAGGCAAGGGTATTATTAGCAGGATCCACAATTAAGAGTAGGAAAATTGGCGTACCTGGGTAGCTCAGTTGGTTAAGCAACCAACTTCGTCTCAGGTCATGATCTCATGGTCTGAAGGTTGAGCCCCATGTCGGGCTCTGTGCTGACAGCTCAGAGTGTGGAGCCTATTTTGGATTCTGTGTCTCCCTCTCTCTCTGTCCCTCCCCCACTCATGCGCGCGCTCTCTCTCTCTCTCAAAAATAAACAGTAAGAAAAAAATTTTTAAGCAGAAAAATATTCCTGTTTTGAGACAGAACAAGCAGTTTTTCTATCTTGGAATATGATGAAGTTCTATTTGTAGAATTATTTGAGCTTGAATCCATTAATTATAAAAACAGTAGAAAGACTGGGGTGGGCTGGGCTATAGAATTGGACACTCCCTTACACACACACTGAGAGGGGAGCAGGTTCTTGGGAATAGTCCCAATTATGGGTGCTGAGAAGTATGACAGGAAGAATATTGTATCTGATGAATATGATCTCAGACAACAGTTACTCTAGATAAGAAGATGGGTGGTATCATGAAATCGAACTCTAAATAATATAGTGTTAAGGTAAGTGGGCAGGTCTCATCAATCAGGCATCCGGGGCAGATAATGTTAAGAAATTATCTAGAAGGCAGATGGTAGGCATTGGGGAAATCTGCCCAGAGGCAGCATGATCCAGACAATGGCAGCTGGAGCTCATACCTAGGACTCTAGTCTCTGGAGCGAGTTGAATATGGTCTTAGGCAACATATCAAGACAAAAGCTTATTCATGGAAAATAATAAGGTCACAGCTACCAGAATAGGAGATCAAAATAAAGGTGGTCTTGGGTACAAGACAAAAACACAAGTTGTGAGAATTGGAGCCCAAAGATAAACCTAGACTTGTAAAAGGATGATTTAATGATGATTCTTAAAATACTGACCTATGTATGGGACCCTAAATTACACATTCCTTAGTTCAGAATTGAATTCTAAAGATTGGAGAATTGCTAAGCCTGCAAGAAGTGATCAAATGACCTGAGCTATGAGCTATGACCTCAGAGGAGGGATGAACAAAGAAGAGAATGGTAGGACATGGGGATGGAGTAAAATATTATTTCAAATAAGATCGCGAGGATCTTCATTAGCGTGAAGAGGTTTGACTTGGTTTAGTAGTCCTTGAGTAGCTAATGCAGGTTCTAATCAGAGAATCAGAAGCTGTACAATTAAAGCTATTCTTTGGAAGGCTGATCAGAAAACTGTAAATGATCACAAGCTCAGCAGGAAGAATAGTATAAACTTAATTCTCATAGCAGCCAGAAAAGTACCTAAAAAAGTATAGTTTCTACACCAGTAAAAATAATGTAGCTATGGTATGCCTGCTACTCAAGTCTCCTCTGAAGTGTTTTGCTGAATTTCAGGGAAATACTTTAAGTGGATCACTGATAAACAATATAGTACCTTAAAAGGAGAAGGAACAAGTCTCAAAGTCATACTAAATCATCAAGGAGTGATTGAGGGAAATGTTGAGTTCAGTTGAATAGTTTTGTGGCTGTGTAGGGGAGATCATGGTATCCGCCTGCAAATATTCAAAGTATTTTCATGCGCAGAAGGTATTAGACTTACTCTTTGCCACTACAGTAAAAAACAATTTGTCCCCAATTCCTAGACATGTTAAAAGAATGACAGTTGTACAAATGACTTCTCCTTCAGGAGGGAGATCGGCTTAAATGACTGGTAAGGGTCTTGGTAGGCTTGTAAGGTTATCTTGCCATACCTCAGTGGAGAAATATAATTTGTTTCAGCTTTGTATTTTATTCTTTTTATGTATCTGTGTGTGTGTGTGTGTGTGTGTGTGTGTAGAAATAACTACTTTCATCGACTGCCTCATGAAAATAAATGAATATTTGGGGAGCACTGCTACACTTCTAAAGAAAGAAGAAAAGGAGATGTGTAATTTATGCGGCATGCATGATGAATGTACCCCACTGCAGACAATGTCCACCATTCACGATATCAAAGAAGCAGACATTGCTGCAAGAGGGGAACAGAATGTCATAGAAACAGCTACTGTTTCTTCCACAAATGGAGAGCAAAGTCATTATACGAACCAGGTCCAGTTAAAAAAAAATAAAGCACATATGAATTCAGACTTAGTGGAAAAAGAAAACAATACATCATTGAATGAAGATATAACAGAGCAAGAGGAAACAGAGAACAAAATGTTCCCAGATAATGTAGAAAATGAAGATGATAAACAAACAGAACACATGACTGTTGAGAACGTAAATGGCAACAGGGAAGAGACGCATGACATAATCCAGGCAACAGAAAGAGAAATACAAGAGACCTCAGAGAACCAAAGAGAAGAGATTACCACATCCTCAATAACATGTGATATCTCCAGCAGATATCTGAATAGTCTCCTTTCCAATGATTCAGAGAGTCTAAAGCAAAAGAATAACATAATGGAAAAGGAGTAAGTAAATGTAATGTGAGTGGTGCTTATACAATGCCTAGTGATATGTGTTTCTATAGTGATTATACATAGTATTTATACATGAATAGAATTTTACATTTCCCTTTCAGATCATCCCCCCAAAATATTACAAATCAATAATTCAGCTTAAATTACTCTTAGCAAAATTTATATGGCAGCTATTACTAATTTTTTTTTTATAGTTTTAGGAAACAAACACTCAATGTTTCTCTAGAGGGAGAGGAATTGACTATATATGGAAACAGTTTAAATGAACAATTGTCCACAACCTGAATGGTATTCTAAATCACTACTCTTTCAATTATAATAAAAAGAAACTAGGAGATTACAGAGAGTTCATATACCGGAAACGCATTTTCTAGCCTCAGATTTGTTTTAGTTATATCCTCAAATAAATCCTCACATTTATTTTATTTATGAATTATCATAAATTCTTAACCTGTATCTGTAGTCTCCAGGGGGCATGGGTAAGCTTTAAGCAGTTTTTAAAACTAAGTGTGTATTTTCATACCTATTTTATCTCTTTGAAGATGGTTCAAAACTTTTACCAGATTCCCAAAGAGCCCATGACATGTGAAAGAATAAAAGTGGAAATTGACTGATATACTTCAGGAATTATCTCCCCTATACAAGGGAATAATAATCCCTATCTGTCCAAATAAAATAAAATATTCACAAGCCATAGTTTTCTAGTAAATATCACATCCTTGCAAGGCAATGGAGAAGAATGAAAACAATCATTGCTTTGGGAATCAGAAAGACTTAACATTTTATATCCTGTTTTATTACATAATAGTTCTGTAACCCTGGGCAGCTTGCTTCATCTCTTAGCTCTATTTTCTGCTTTGTAGAAATTATATATACTTGCTGGGATTATTTGGTAAGGTCAAATGGGAAAATCACGTAAAGGGCCTAGCACCGCGTCGCTTTGTAGCTGCTCACGCTGGCCTTCATGTTAGTATACAATCAATCTCACTCTCAACAACCCTCACTTTCTCTACCTCCCACATGCTTCCAAACTTCATTTAACCCCTCTCTGCCATGACGTGTGGTGTTGTTTTCAGGTGTACGATACCGTTTCCAGGACAGCACCACAACTGAGTCAACGACCTCAAGCAACTCATTTTGCTACTTTGACCTTACCTATCTCATCAGTAAAATGAACAGGTTGAGTTAGGTTAGCAGTGAGGTCTCTACATGGCTGAGAATCTAATGAATTTTGTAGATGTCATAGCAGTGCATTCAATGCATGAAAGACCCCCATAGTTTCAAAGAACTACTGCCCCTGCAAAACAACTATTAAGTTAGTTAATATGCAGTTACCCATTTTACTGGAGAAAAATATTAACACTTCATATTCTTATATTCAGAAATGACTCAAAGCATCAACTAATGAGTCACTGCTGAACCACTCCCTCTAACACCTCCCTAGGTGTTCCCTGGTTAGTGATTTCCTCTTCATAGCATCCAAACCAATTGTGCTTGGCTTGCATATTTATAAAGATGATGACTCCTTTAAATCCCTCAGGCTAGAACGCCATCAGATCGCTTAAAATATGTATGTCATGAACAAAATCTTGCTGGGAATCTGTTGTGATTCCTTGCTGGATAGTTTTCTGTAAGAAACCTATCTCTTCTACTGTTGTCCTAGTATGTATAGACTCAAAGGGAAACAAGACTAAAATAAACCAATCTGATTATTTTAGCTGCTGGACTAGATCTATTTGATTAAGCCTAGAGGAAATGGAAGCATTTATAGGTCTCTTCACTCATTTCCTCTGTCTGTCTTTTAGAAGAGTGTATGCAGATCATTTCCAGGGCACAGAAGAGAACCATTTTTGAAGTTATACAAGGCTGAGTCACTGTATTCTCTATTAAACAATTCCAAAATTTTCTCTCATTTTCTGAAGTACCATTATTACTGTCATCAGAGAATATAAAAACAGACCAATGTACTGGGTAATTTTCTTTCTAAATTTACAGGTTCGAAAGTATCAATATAGATGACCCTCCCTACAATTTCAACATGTTTTGTTTTGTTTTGTTTTGTTTTTTGATATCTTTGTTAAAGGACACTTATTAAATCCAATCTACTAATAATTGAAAAATGGTTAAAAGCTTATTATTCTAGAGCTGGGTATGAATGCTGCATTTTATACTGATCGTCTTATATATTTTCACATTGCCAACATTTCAGTCATTTCACTGATGAGAAATGTGAAGTAACCAGAAGAGGAGAAACTACAGCTGGTAATTTTAATGTAGAGATCTAACATTTACCGAGCACATATTTTATGCTAACCCCTTATTATGAGAAGTTTAAATATTTTATCTCATTCCATGTTCACATCATTGTGAATTAGGCATTAGTTTCAGTTTGTAATGGACAAAGAAGCCAGTGCTTTGGAGTGATTTGAGAATATCATGTTAGAACATGTGGGCATTTGTACTAAAGATAGATGGATTCTTGTATTGGTTCTGTAGCTTGCCATTGGTGTGATTTTCAACACATGAAATTTTCTAAGCCTCAGTTTCCTTACCTGTGAAAGGTGATGACAGTAGTACCTGCCTGACACCCTAGTGTAAGGATTAAATGAAACAACGTGGGGACCCCTGGCTGGCTCAGCAGGTAGAACATGCAACTCTTGATCTCGGGTTGTGAGTTTAAGCCCCATGTTGAGTGTAAATATTATTGAAAAATAATAAAATCTTGAAATAAAAAAAGAAACAATGTGTAGCCTAAAATCTGGTCCATAGAGAGAGCTGACATATTAGCTATTTTAATAATTATTATTGGTATTTGGGCCACCTGAGTGGCTCAGTTGGTTAAGCATCAGACTCTTGGTTTTGGCTCAGCCCGCATCTCAGTTTCTGGGTTCAAGCACCATAGCCATATCTGTGCTGTCAATGCAGAACCCACTTGGGATTCTTTCTCTGTCTCTCCCTCTGGCCCTCAAAATAAATAAACATTTAAAAAAATAATTATTGATATTTAAGGTCAAGCAAATAGTAAGGGACTGACCGATCTCAAATCTGAATTTAAATGTTTAAGACTCTAAAATCTTTGGCAAAAGTGATAGTTATAATAAGCAAGAGTATAACAAATAGTCAGAATAAGTGTTTGTATTGATTCTTTGAGGATTGTAAATATTCTGCTTCTAATTACCTTGATTAATCATAAATTCACAGTATTTTTGTACCTTTCTCAGTGTTTTGCAAAAACATAATAAGCATCATCATTTGATGTAATGTGTTTGGATAATTCCAATACCAGATATGTATTATATATATATATTTGTCTCCTTCCCTTAAATTTAGTAAATGATTCAGGTATAAGTTCTTGGTTTATCAAAAAGCATTAGCAGTCTTCAGATTCATTTTGTAAAGTGAACAAAACTGAAAAATCAACCACCTAAATAATAGTGGTAATGTCAATAGTAACAATAGCTAATATATATAATATACAATACCAACTATGTCAGGCATAGATTTCTAGTTACTTAACATACGCTAGTTTATTTAATTCTCACAGCCTTCTTATGAGACAGTCTGAGAATAAACTGAGTTGAATTGTCTTACAGTTGAATAAACTGAGGCACAGAGAGGTGGAGTATCTTGCCAAAGGTTACAGAGTTACTAAGTGGAAGAATTGGGATCCACACCAAAACAACGTGACTCTTGAGCTTGTGCTCTTATGCATTTAGCTATACAGTACACAAACTAAATAATTGCAAAAATTATGTCTTTTTTTTTCCCTGCAGGTATTTTGATATACTGAGTGATACCAGCCCCCAAGTGTCTTGTTATATTACAGCACCATCAAATGTTCTCCAGCATCTAAAATGCCGGATTATTAATAGCATGAGTTCTTTAGTAGTGAGTGATAATGAAGAGTTGGTCAGTAATGTCATCACTGTTGAGTGCTCAGATATGGAAAAGGAAATTCCATTTCCAATATGCATTGCAATTCCATTTACTGCACGTTACAGGGGAAATTACAGAGACATCATGGTGAAAGTGTCTGACGTAAACCTTGGATCAAGTTACCTAACTCCAAATTCACTGGAAGGAATGAGAAGAAGTTACACGGTTGGTAAACCATTGGCTATATCTACATTTGCTGTTTGACTCCTCTACTTAATATTAGTCAGGCTACCAGATTGTGTATAGATATAGATAGATTGTGTAATAAGTGGAAAGGCTGATTAGGTTAACACCAGTGAATTCACAATTTTTATTTATTTTTTGCTATCTATAAAGATCAAAGAGCAGAAGTTATTGACCAAACTTAGGAATGAAGAACTTGTGTCTAGGACCCAGCAAATGTATTTTCACCTGGAAAACAATACCAAAATCATGGCTTACTCAGCTTCATGCCCTAGACTAGCATTAGACTAACATTTCTAATGTGATGGACCTCTGTCTAAATTTAAGAAGATTGGTATCCCCAGATAATACTAGTTTTATTTTCATCATTCATGAGTTGGGAAAATATGTTTAAAAAAATGAACAATTGTGTGTGTGTGTGCACGCGTGCCTGGCGATAGTTATTAAGTCTATAAATTGTGTTTTGTTTATATGCAGAAGACAGTATATGTGGTAGTTAGGATGTGGGTTGTGGAGGAAGACTGGCTGGGTTTGCAGAAGGGGTCCCATACTTTCTTGCTGTGTTAGAGTGGGTAAATTATGTAACCTTGCCAAGACTCTATTTCTTTATCTGAAAATGAACACAATAATAGTGTCTACCTGATAGGGTCATAGGGATCAAATGAGTAAATGCACTTAAGATAAAAGTAGCCTATAAACATGTGTTAGGAGTTAATAACTTAGACTTTATTGTAATAACTCTGAACTTCTCTACTGTCACAAATTCTTGTTTTGAAGACAGAATATAACAATTGTTAAATTAGTGTAAAGTTGACGGGAACTAAGGTTAAAGATTTTTCTGTGGGCCACCGAATTTACCATTAAACAAAATATTTTTCTTCTTAGCTTTAAGTAAGTCATCATTATTTGAAGACGAGGGCAAGGAATCAACGTTTAAAAATTCCACAAAACAAGAAATTCTTTATAATACGTCTCTTCTTTTTCTGATTTGGGACTTTTCTGAGTTACAAACAAGGTTATACAGTAGAATATGAAAGCTAAGCTTGTTCTAATTATTTATTCCAATTCATGTCCCTGATACATTTTATATTTAGTCTAGGAAGACTGCATGTATAATAGTCTGATCAGCATTGCCCTTGATTGTGGCTTTTTCATCTTGACCAGTCTACGTGACTGACATTATAAAAGCAAAAACTGTTAATAGTACATGTGACTTTCACAAAATGGGCAGGCAAGATGTTTAGTAAATGGATAATCAAAGCAAAAAGGAAAACAAAATAAGAGGTCCGTCCTCTACTAAAAATACAAAAGCATATGCTTTTTATAATTTTCCAAGGGTAGTTATCCCTATTCTTAGCTCAAAAATTTTAAACTCTGGAGTCCTTCCAAAATTTTATGTGGTTCATCCAACATTTAAGAATGCTAATTCTAGAGTCAGATAAACAAACCATCATCAGACTTCTGTTCATGGCAACTCCCATGCTTAAAAACACTTCTGGTTCCCAGCATCTGCCAAATGTGCAGAAAATGCACAGCCACCACCACCAGCTCTGGGAAGACTTTTCTTTCTTACTTCTCACCATTTTCCCTTCAGCCAATGAAGACCACTCATCTTGCCCTGAAGTTTCCCGATGACAGTTTTGTGACGTGATATTGTGAAATGTCTTCCTCAGTTTTTAAACGATAGATTATTTTCCGTTGTGAGTGTCCCTGAAATGTTTGCTTATGTGTGTGTGTCTGCATATTATCCACTCATGCTGGGGTGGAGCCGGACTGGGGGGACACATGAATAGACCAAATTACCAATAGACCAATAGAGCCTTCCTCCTCATTTTAAGTTTTGGTGGTTGCACGAATAGATCATTTTGCTTTCCTTCATGTGCTCAGTTCCCTTTTGTATGATAAAAAAAGCTTCAATATGTGACTGCATATATGCATTACAAATGTAAATGTCAGTATATAAAAAATAAACACAAATGTCTCTTTCCAGTTTTTTTTTTTGTTGTTGTTGTTGTTGTTCCCACTGCATGAAGGGGAAGAATAGAAAAAATGACTTTGCTAAGAGATTGTGAGCTGTCAGAAGGAAGAATTTCCTGACGGTACAGGTGCTTTAGTGTTTGCATAAACTACCCAAATGATGAAATTTGGAATTTCCTAAAACAGTGTTGAATTTTCTGGATAAAGGCCAATATCTATTAATTTTTTTAAGTCTATTTCTTTATTTTGAGAGAGAGAGAGAGAGAGAGAGAGAGAACAGGGGAGGGGCAGAGAGAGAGAGAGAGAGAATACCAAGCAGGCTCTGGGCTGCCAGCGCAGAGCCCAGTGGGGGGCTCAAGCTCACCAGCCATGAAATAACGTGAGCTGAAACCAAGAGTTGGATGCTTAACCAAATGAGCCAACCAGGTGCCCCTAAAGGCCAATATTTAAAGTTTATTCTGGTAAAGGAACATAGGATTCCAAAAATAGTTAATATTTATGAAAACACTAAATGGGACTGTTCATTCAGTATACATCTTGGGTGGGGGATTTAAATTTAAAAATATATTTATTTCTCTCTTTTCTATCACCTAGTCCAAATTTGAGAAACTAATATCGACTTCCACCTCATCTCATGAAATGACCAACCCTTTGGTGTTAATGAAATCTTTCTCAATTGTGAGAGATTACAGGGACAGCAGATAGACTTTTTTTCTTTTTTCTTTCTTTCTTTTTTTTTTTTTTTCACAGCAGAGTATGTACAGCAGATACTCCCTGAACAGTGCCGCATTAATGTCCTTTCATGTCATCAATCCATACAGGGGACCTGTGCTGAAGTCAAAGTGTACAAGTTGGGTATCTTTTCTGTTGTGTCTTGTCTAAAGAAAGAGTCCTTCACAGTAACAAAGAAAGGCCATACTCTTAAGCCAAGCATGGATTCCCGAGTGTCCTTAAATTACCCTCCAGGAGTTTTTGGCTCATCAGTACTGGTACAATTAAAGGTAAATGCTAAAAGCTGGTAAGTTTCTTCTCATAGATTTTGTGGGTCATCAAACATAGTCCCAAAAGGATAAAGAAGATGCCACTATTTAATATAACAGTAAATGAATTCTTCTCTTATACTTTTCTTTTTTATCCTTTTTGTCTTTTATTTAAATTTTATTTATTAATTTATTTCAACAATAGAATTTAGTGATTCATCACTTAAATATAACACCCAGGGCTCATCCTAACAAATGCCCTCCTTAATGCCCATTACCCATTTATCCCATTGTCCTACTCAACACCCCTCCAGCAACCTTCAATTTGTTTTCATATATTTAAGAGTCTCTTATGGTTTTCCTCCCTCTCTTTTTATCTTATTTTTTCTTCCCTTCCCCTATGCTCATCTGTTTTGTTTATAAAATTCCACATGGTGAAATCATATGATATTTATCTTTCTCTGACTGACTTATGTTGCTTAGCATAATACACTCTGGTTCCATTCATGCTGTTGCAAATGGCAATATTTCATTCTTTTTGTTTGCCAAGTCATATGTATATATATATATATATGAATGTGCCCCTTCAAATCAGCATTTTTGTATCCTTTGGATAAATACCTACTAGTTAAGGGTTATAGGGTAGTTCTATTTTTAATTTTTGGGGGAAACTCCATACTGTTTTCCAGAGTGGCTGCACCAGTTTGCATTCCCACCATCAGTGCAAAAGTTTTTCCCTTTCTCCACATCCTAATCAACATCTGTTGTTGCCTGAGTTGTTAATTTTAGCCATTCTGACAGGTCTGAGGTGGCATCTCATTGTGGTTTTGGTTTGTATTTCCCTGATATTGAGTGATGTTGAGCATCTTTTCATGTGTTTATTAGTCATCTGGATGTCTTCTTTCAAAAATTGTCTGTTCATGTTTTTGCCCATTTCTTCACTGGATTATTTATTTTTTTGGGTGTTGAGTTTGATAAATTCTCTATAGATTTTGGATAGTAATCCTTTATCTCATATGTCATTTGCAAATATCTTCTCCCATTCTGTCAGTTGCCTTTTACTTTTGTAGATTGTTTCCTTTGCTGTGCAGAAGCTTTTTATTTTGATGAGGTCCCAATAGTTTATTTTTGTTTCTAGTTTCCCTTGCCTCTGGAGACATGTCTACTAAGAAGTTGCTGTGGCTGAGGTTGTTGCCTGTTTTCTCCTGTAGGATTTTGATGGCTTCCTGTGTTACATTTAGCTCTTTCATCCATTTTGAGTTTATTTTTGTGTATGGTGTAAGAAAGTGGTCCAGGTTTTTTTTTTTTTTAATGTTTGTTTGTTTGTTTGTTTGTTTGTTTATTGAGAGAGAAAAAGCATGAAAGGGATAGGGAAGAGAGAAAGGGAAATATGGAATCTCATGCAGGCTTCATGTTCAGCACAGAGCCCAATGTAGGGCTTCAACTCACGAACTGTGAGATCATGACCTGAGCCAAAAGGAAGAGCTGGACGCTTAACCGACTGAGCCACCCAGGTGCTCTTCTTATATTTTTAATGACCTAACATACAGTTTTATCAGTGATAAAGTGAGGATTTGGAGCATAATGAATCTCATTCCAAAGTACACCCCTGCTTTATTTGAAAGCTTTCTTAACTCTGTGTGTATGTGTGTGTGTGTGTGTGTGTGTCTTGATATTTATTAACAAAAACATATGTTGAGTATCTATGATAGAATTGATGCCAGAATTTGGGACATTCATATGATTCAAAATTTGCATCTGAGAGGATGGCAAAAAAAGAGGCTAACCAATTTAAATATTTATGATTATGAATATTTGGTTATATTTAATTATAAAACATCCCTTTTTGGGAATGAGGATTTAATATATACAAACACCGTTTGCAAAGTATACACAAGATATGATAGAGCATCAGTGCACATTTTAGAAGATACACTTTCTCAATATTTTCTGTTCTTCCAGTCTAGACTCTCCCCTCATGTTCTCCTGTTTCTCTCAGTTATTGTAAGTGGTTAAAGGAGAAGAAAAAATAGGGGAAAAACCCATATTATGAACTATGTATTCATAAGTATTTTCCATAAACTTTAAAATTTTAGAATTATGCTAGCTATTTTTATTAGCCACTCTTGTGTGAGAGGAAACAAATATAGTCTTCTTTTTCTAGTTTCTAGTTTCTTGTTGATCTAACAACAGTTCTAATTAGAAATTACGTAAAATGTCTATTTTGTTTTCTAGGTCATTTTGTTGCCTACAATGAGTATTTCTCAGTTATTTATAACATTGGACAAGGAATCTAAATTCAGAAAGACTTTGTAAAAGGCGGGCCAAATGCTGTGTTTTTTAATAAATTAATTCAGTGTTGCTTCCAGTCAACAACACATAGAGAAATATATAAAACTAGATTCTGTCAAATTTTCAGAAAATTGACTTAGAAATGTGCTGATACTTTGCATCTTTTGCTATCAAAATATAGGAATATATGCATTTTTTTCCTTATTTAGGTCCAACCAGTTGACCCATCTTTGGTGGCATATTTAAAAACACAGCAAGATACTTCCTACCCGGTGATATCAACAAGCCCGCTGATCCACATGAAGCACCCTTTGGTACATCCTTTCCAGAAGCCAGTCACTGTATTCCTACCTTGTTCTCCACACCCTGATAAAAAAAATCTTGCATCTGAGATAGATCATAAAAGAATGGCTAGTGCCACTACAAAAAGGATCATACCACTGTACCTCAACCGGTGAGCTAAATCCTTGTATCTCTGAGTTGATGATAAACAAAGAAATGTAAATAATTTAAAAGTGTAATTTGATGTCATATATTTAAAAATCATTATTGAAATGTCATGCAACATTTTAATATAGATATAAAGTATTGTAGACCCATGAAAGGTAATGATTTTAGACCCACAAAAGGCCCAAATGTATGCTATGTGGTAGGGTAGACACAGAAGAGGTAAAATTAATCTTTGCTTTCAAAGAAGTTATGATATGGTTAATTATAAAGAAGTGGTACAGTGATTTTAACTTCTATATTTAAGAGTGTGCTCTTAATGTAGGAAAAAGATTAACCTGAACTTTTCTAAAACAAAATTAAATTTGAGTTTGTATTCGCCGTATCGGTGGAATACAAGTGGATAATCCCTTAATTTTTATGATTACGCAAAATCCCCACCAATGAGACAAATGTACATATTGAGTTACTTGTCAGAAATGACATTGGAAATGAAATGCTAACCTATTTCAGAAACGACATTGGAGATGAAATGCTAACAACAAATAGGTTACACAGAATAATCCCGATCTTAATTCCTGTTCTTTCATTTAATGCTTATTTTTTTCTTTTCTAATGAAAAATGTAGAAGGGAATGTTTCTGTTCTTCACTTCTGAAGGAAATATTTTTTTCTTTGAAGAACGAAGAGGGAGAAACAACTTCAGAGACTTAATTGAAATACTATCTACTACTAATTGAGAATCTACTGTGTTTCCTGTGTATATGGTTTTATCCAGTTTCCCCCACCCCACTTTATCTCCATTTTATTAGTGAGAAGACTGAGACTCAGTGATATTAATAACGTGTATAAGTCACTATACCTACCAAGTGATGCAATCTTGGACACCCTTGCATATCTCTAGATTTACTTATGACTCTATGTAGCTGTCCTTTATTAAGTTTGAAACTGCAAGGCTAGAAATTGAGATGTGGATTATTTGTCCTTTCCCACAATGTTTGCAATTTATGGCAATAGTAGAATATTAGGTTGAGGCTGGGAGAGGAAATTAAACTTTCCCTTGTGTTAAATTAAGTGAGAGAACATAAAAATATAGACATGATCCAGTTATATATACTTTTGCTACTTGGGATGGGGATCTATTTATCTATCTATCTGTCTGTCTGTCTGTCTATCTATCCATGCATCCATCCATTCATTTATATCTACATAGATATAGATATATAATCTTCCAAATGGCAGTTTAGTTAATCCATGTTCCTGTGTACCAATGTAAAGTAAGATTTAAAACCAGAAATATCCTGAAGCTTCAAATTTAAAATGTACCAGTCTAATAGATTAAAGACATGCTATTTTAAATATCCCCTGAGATACATATATATTTTTTATTTGTTTTTATTAATTTTTTAAACATTTATTCATTTTTGAGAGACAGAGAGAGAAAGAGCATGAGTGGGGGAGGGGGCAGAGAGGGAGGGAGACACAGAATCCAAAGCAGGCTCCAGACTCTAAGCTGTCGGCACAGAGTCCAATGTGGGGCTCGAACTCACTTACCATGAGGTTATGAAGTGAGCTGAAGTTGGATGCTTATCTGACTGAGCCACCCAGGTGCCCCCATATATAGTTTTAAAGATAAGAACGTAATCCTAAGAATGGATTCTTACCAGTAACCTGTTGCTGGAACCTAGTATTTCTACTATATATAGAGGGTGGATGGCAAAGGATTAATAAAAATAATTTGTGACTGATATGTATTTTCCATCATAAAACAAAGCAGCTCCATTTGCAATAAATATGATAGAAAAATAATTAGCTTGTCCCTGATGGTCTAATCCCCTAGTCTGAGAAATAGAAATTTATCCCTGTAACACACAGATACCATTTTTGGATCTGATTAGATCAGTGTTCCTTTGCCCCTCTTTTGCTATATTTGCACATGCCTCAGAAATGACAGAGCAGAATGAAAAGAGAAATTGGAAGCAGCATACTGCATTGTCAAAAATGAAATTCCCACAGGTATAGAGATAAGAGCAGAGGCGAGAGGAGCCCCAGTAGAAATCATGCTGAGGGTGGCACATTTTCATACACTTAATTGATTCGAAACATTTGAAATCCAGTTTTTTTCAGGTAGAAGATTACACAGTGGTACTCCAGATAAATTATACTCAGGAAAAACGATTAGACGCTGAAAATTGATTTATAAATTATACACATGGATCTGCTTTCCAGATCTGAGAAAGAGATTCAAGTGGCTACCAAAGCGAGTGGACAAATATTCATTCAAGATTAAGGGAAAAAATACAAAATCCTACATGATTTCCTAAGGAAAAAATTGTAATATTAATCAAAAAGATTTGAAAAGCGGAATAAAAACACCAAAGAACATACTATGGAAATAAAGAAAGAGAGCATCATTCTGACATTTCACAGTAACTTGAATAATGAGAATCACAGTTACCTGCAGAGTATTTTAGAAATCTGTTTTGTAAGTGTAGTATGATCCAGTAAGCAAAATTTCTGAGAAACAGAAAGCCATCAGGATAGACTAGAAAAAGACAAGAGGACAACAGGATAAGATACAAAGATAACAAGCAGAGATGAAAAGGGACCAGTGTTTGATAAGGAGTCATTTGAAGTGATGTCACCTAATAATTACAGGTATCATCAAAGGAGCAACCAAAACAACCATAAAAGAAGCAATAATCAAAGGCATAGTTGAATTTGATTTTCTGACGTTGATTAAAGCCTTGACTTAGAAAGTGCTGATTGATTACTAGACACAATTTATGAAAAAACAAAAAACAAAAAACAAAACCCATACTTAGGCATAACATGGAAGATTTGAAATGCACATTTAAATAAAACATAATTCTTTAACAATCTGTTTAGCAGAAGCAGACTAAGTAAAAAGGAATAAAATCAGTCTTGCCTCAATCTCATTCATAAAAGTACAAAGCAAAAAGTAAAAAGGAAAAGTTTATATGGCAAAAGGATAACGGAAGGAAAACAAGAAGACAGCATGGTGATATTAAAGAGAAAAGATGATATAAATAAAATCATCAGTTATATTAAACAAATATAAATGGAGTAAACATAATTTATACTGTTGTTCATCTTACACAAACCTTTAATATTTTTTAAAAGCTTCTATGCTGTATTTGAGATGATTTCCTCATATATTTTACCTTTTTTATATTTTGTTTTTATTTATTTATTTATTTATTTATTAAAGTAAATTAGGTTTTCTTTTTTATTTTTTTCAGAGAGAGAGAGAGCAAGTGGGAGAGAGGAGTAGAGAGAGAAAGGGCGGGAGAGAGGGGCAATGGGAGAGAGAGAGAGATAGAGAGAGAGAGAATCTTAAGAGAGAAAGAGAGATCCTGGGATCATGACCTGAGCCAAACTCAAGAGTCAGACACTCAACTGACTGAGCCAACCAGGCACCCTTACATTTTTACTGTTTTTTTTTTTTTTAAATCAGTAGTTTCAACTGTTCATTTCAATCATTGTAACTCTTATTTCTAAAAAAAGAAAAAAAAAGATATCGATATATTTTAAAAATCTTTTGTTCTAAGATGCTCTGTTTTTTCACTATGCTTTCTATTTCTTTCGTTACCCCCTTAATCATTGTAAACACACTCATTTTACGGTTTTATTGAGATTATTCTATCACCTACCTATTAGCATGATGTTTAAGATTATCTATTAGCCTGGTGTAATCTAGTACCTTGTCTATATGCTAATTCCGTCCTTAGAAATTCATTTCCAAGTATTGATTATGATTTTTAGATCAACTTTTCTTTTCTCCCTCCCTCCTGCCAGAGCAGCTTTGTGTGTTTGTTGCTTTCTTGAGCCAATATTCAAAGAGATTTGGGTTGTTTTTATTGTTTCTCATTTTATGGCCAGTGCTGCCCTTTTGGGATTCCAGTTTTATGACTGAATTAGTTCCAGCTAATAGCTAGAGGCTGTATCTGATGTACCCGATAATATATTAAGCTCCAGCCCCTACACACCTGGTGTGTATGCACAGTTAGTGGGGCAGGGTGTGTGTGTGGAGGAGACTGATGAGGGTGGGAGCTTCCATAGAACCGGTTGGTCATGTTCTGTGGGGAGAGAAGAGAATTCCAACTTTTTGAAGTGTGTTTGTTTGTTTGTTTGTTTGTTTCCAGATCTAAGGGATTTTTTTTCCAGCTTTTGAGTTCCTCTACTTTCCTGTGTGTGTGTGTGTGTGTGTGTGTGTGTGTGTGTGTGTGTTTGAGAGAGAGAGAGAGAGAGAGAGAGAGAAAGACAGAGACAGAGACAGAGACAGAGAGAGAGACAGAGATTTTGTCCAGCATTCCTGTGTAGTGGGAAGATGGCCATTTGTCATCAATTCAGTTGGCCAAAGTACTAATTTCTTTTTTTTCCTCCATCTCTTTGCTCTAGTGTATGGTCTTTCTGCTAGAAAATTCTTTTTCCGTCATGTTTAGGTGAAGAACTCTGGTTTATTCTGTAAGTAGTAGCTTAACTGTGTCCGTATCTGTCAAGACATTCTAAGATCTCTAGGAGGGATTGATTTTTCCTCTCTTTGCGTCAGCCACATTCTTTGCACACATCCTATGTCATACTATAGTATCATTCTCCTTTCCATTTATCATCACTCAGCATAAGTATAACATTGTAGGTGCTAAAAAAAAAAAGTTGTGTGAGTTAAATAAATTAATGAATAAATTTATGGAAATGTAAATAGTATTAGTAATCCTATGCTTTGTAAAAACACTGAATTAGTATTTTATACTATGCTGTTGCTATTAGTGCTAGATATGGTGGATGCATTTCTCTATCCAGTGGAGCATTAAACAATAAAATGAGAACCTGTGTCAACTATTTACTTAACATTCTTTCATGTGCTTGCTTTGGCAGCACATATACTAACATTCTTACATCAAAGGGTGAAAACAGTTGAACATTTTCTATGGAAATAGGAACACAGTGAAGCACTCCATGCTTCATAAAATAAAAAAATGGTAAAAACTAGGTGAGGCCAAAACATGGTCTAAATCTGAAGAATTAGTGGTCTTTATTACATTACATTCCTCTATGTCTGAATGGTTTCTGGGGAAAAGATGAGAGTCATTTAATTATGAATCAGAAAAGATTTCTTCACAGTAGTGAAAGGTGAAATTAATTTGTTAAATAAAAACTTATTCCATATTATATAAGAAATACTTTAGAGAGTCAGATGGGTAAATAATTTTGCTCATGAAAAATACTATTTCTACATATTGTCATTGGTTTTAAGATTATTATGTTCAAATGTAATATGTGAGTCTTATATGACAATATCTGTAAAATATATGCATCATATGGCATGATAATAAAATGAACACGTTGGTAAAACTATCACACAACTTAAGAAATCAAAAAGAAACCATCACAGAACAACAGAATTGGAAGACTGACACTATGCGACTTCAAGACTTACTACAGAACCACAGTATCAACAGTGTAATATTGGTGAAAGAATAGGCAAATAGACCAGTGGAACAGAATAGAGAGCCCAAAAATAGATCTACATAAATATAGTCAACGGATTTTTGACAAAGAAGAAAAGGCAATGCAATGCAATAAAGATAGTCTTTTCAACAAATAGTGCTGGAACAAGTAGAGGTCCACATTAAAAAAAAAATGTAGACAACACTTATGCCTTTCACAAATTAACCCAAATTGGATTATAGGCATAAATGTAAAATGAAAAGCTACAAAACTCCTAGAAGGTGTTTTCACCTAATTGCACCTAATAGGTGAAAATCTAGATGACCTCGTGTATGGCAATGACTTTTAGATACAACACTAAAGGCACAATCCACGTTAGAAATAATTGATATGCTGGACTTCATAAAATTAAAAGCTTCTGCTCTGGGAAAGAGAATATTAAGAGAATAAGAAGATGAGCCCCAGAGTAGGAGAAAATATTTACAAAAGGTACATCTGATAAAGAGATGTTATCCAAAATACCAAAGAACTCTTAAAACTTAACAATAAGAAACAAAAACTTGATTAAAAAATGGGCCAAAGACCTTAACAGACACCTTAGCAAAGAAGATGTATGATTGGCAAATAAGAATCTGAAAAGATGTTCCACAGCATATGTCATCACTGAGATGCAAATTAAAACAAAAATCATACAAATACACATCTATTAGGATGGCCAAAATCCAGAACACTTACAACCTTAAATGCTGGTGAGGATGTGAAGAAGCAGGAATTCTTATTCATTGTTTGTGGGAATGCAAAATGGTACAGCTATTTTGGGAAACTTGTGGTTTCTTACAAAACTAAACATACTCTTATCATACTATCCAGTAATAGCACTTCTTGATATTTATTGAAAGGAGTTGAAAACATGTCCACACAAACACCTGCATATGGATGTTATATAAGATTTATTCTCAACTGTCAAAACTTGGAAGCAATCAAGATGTCAAGAATTGATAAATAACATCCGTACAATAGAAAATTACTCAGTGCCAAAAAGAAATGAGCTATCAAACCAAAAATACATGGAGGAATCTTAAATGCATATTGCTAAGTGAAAGAAAACAATCTGAAAAGGCTACCTACTGTATGATATATACTGTATAACATTCTGGAAAAGGCAAAACTATGAAGACAGTAAAAATGTCAGTGGTTGCCAGACATTGGAGTGAAGGAGGGACAAATAGGCAGAATATAGAGGGTTTTTATAGTGGTGAAAATACTTTGTATGATACTATTATGATGGCTACATGTCATTCTACATTTGTTCAAACCTACATAATGTACAACACAAAGTTAACTCTAATATAAACTATGGTCTTTGGGTGATCATGATGTATCAATGTAGGTCCACCAATTGTAACAAAGGTACCACTTTGATGGGGGATATTGATAATGGAGGAGGCTATGCATATGTGGAAACAGGAGGTAAATGGGAAACCTGTGCATCTTCCTCTCAATTTTGCTGTGAACCTAAAACTGCTATAGAAAGAAAGAAGAAATAAAGAGAAAGAAAGAAGAAAGAGAAAGAAAGAAAGAAAGAAAGAAAGAAAGAAAGAAAGAAAGAGAGAAAGAAAGACAGAAAGAAAAAGAGAAAGAAAGAGAGAAAGAAAGAAAGAAAAAGGAAAGAGAAAGAAAGAAAGAAACTATCCTTGAAAAGTTTCCAGTAATGCCTATTTCTACTTGTAGAACCTTGGGATATAACTTCTTTTCTTTAAAGTTTATTTATTTATTTTGAAAGAGAGAGAGAGCACAAGCAGGGGAGGGGCAGAAAGAGAGAAGAAAGAGAAAGAATCCTAAGCTGACAGTGCAGAGCCCCACACAGGGCTTAAACTCACAAACCTTGAGATCATGACCTGAGCCGAAATCAAGAGTCCAACGCTTAACTGACTGAGCCACCTGGGTGCCCCCTAGACAGATAGATCTTTTTTATCTTGGAAAAAATCTTCTGAGTGTCTTTCAGTGGTGTGGCATTAAGGCATTTATCTCAGAACAACATACCAGGGCACTGTTAGACCTGAGAAAGGCAGCTTGGAGTGGACACCTGTTGCTTTGTCTACCCAGCCACTTTAATTTTTAGAAATTGTACCACAAATTCTGGAAAGTGTTCTTTCCATCCATGTGGATCTAATGGGAATTTCCATGTTTTTTAATGTCCTTGTTAATTATAATTGAGCACTTGTCCCAAAATGGGCCAGTTATAATTGCCCCAATGCCTGGAATTTTGGGTACGGAAAAAGTTTCACCTCAAGAAAAAAGCAAAATCAGTAATTCTTGAATAAACAAATTTATTTAATGAAGATTATATTTTATGGAACTCTTAGCACATCAGAATTCTCTGTGGACTGTGATCAAATGCTAGCCATTGCTAGACAATAGGAGATGTGAAAGTTTGCTAATAGCATATATAAAAGGAAGAGTTTATTTGCAGAGTTGTCAAGAACAGCTGGGATAGATAAGGATGCTTGCAAATCATTTAATTTCAAGAGGAGGTATAATCTATTATCATATTAAAGTCTAAATGTGAGATTATGGATGCGTTAACTATACGGTAATAATCATTTTGTAACATATCCATGTATTAAACCATTACATTTTACACCTTAAACTTACACAATGTTATATGTCATGAAATCTAAATTTGATCTTTATATCATTGAGGACTCTTTTGATTTTGAGTGTCAGAAAAGCAAGCCCAAAGTTTTAAGGAAAAAGGAATTCTTTGGTTCATGTAAACAAAAAGTCTGGGGATATATTTGTCTTTATATTCTTCTTCAACCAGAAAGAACCTAGTCTCTCTCTTCTCTTTCTGCCCTCCTCTGTGCCAATTCCATTCTTTGACATGCTTGTCCCTCATGCTGGCAAGACAGTTCCATCTTGCTATTCCAAGTTCAGTAGAAGGTGAAGCTCCCCATGGATATGCATAAAGGCCCTGAGAGTTATTCTCACCCTAAATCAGTTACAAACCCATCACTGAACAGATCACTAGGACTGGGAGGAAGATGCACTCTACAGGGTAGGCTAGGCTAACAAAAACTTGAATTCACCCAGGGCTGATGACAACAATCCATATCTCACACATGCTGTGTTGTCCTCAAAGGCAGGCTGTCTCTTGGTTATCCTCACTCCAGTACCCAGGCTGAAAGGCAACCACTTTCTGGCTGCTGTCATGGGTAGCAGAAGAAAAAGCTTTGAGTAGATGCACATGAGCAATTAAATGCTTGGTCTCCAAGTGACATTCACTGTTTATTAACTAGAACTAGTCATATGGCCCCCACTCAATCGCTGGGGAAAGGAAGTGCGACCCTATCACGTGCTCAGAAATCAGAAAAAATGGGATTTTTTTTTAAAGCAAACTTTGTTAATGAATGCCAAATGCACTATATGCCTCAGGCTTTAGACCCGCCTGGACCTGAGAGTAGGGTTCAGTTCTGCTACTGCTGAGAACCTGTAGGTCCCCAGAAATGTTTAGACTATTGGGAGAAAAAAGTTAGGAGTTGTCATCAGAAAAAAAAAAAAAAAATCAATCATGCATTTAATTAAGTAATTTTCTAGTAAATGACCAGAGTTTTAGATTCAGTTTCAGTGTATTTTCCTGTGCTAATAAATTATCAACTTCCGGCGTGCCTGGGTGGCTCAGTTGGTTGGTTAGGCTTCCTATTGTTGCTTTCTCATGGTTCCTGAGATCAGCTCTCCCCTCCCCCCATCGGGCTCTGTGCTGATAGAGCAGAGCCTGCTTGGGATTCTGTCTCTCTCCTTCTCTCTGACCTTAACCCACTTGTGCTGTCTCTGTCTCTCTCAAAATAAAATAAATAATTTTTTAAAAACTCCATAAAAAATAATTAACTTCCAAGTGTTACAAAATTTACTCTATTTGTGGTTTTAAACCAAAAGCCAAAAACTAAATGTTATTTCTTCCCCTATTCTCCATATTTTAAACTGGCTGATTCCCTGAAGGAATCAATAGAATCTAAAAATTTCAGAGTAGACATTTTTAAATCAAGTTTAGTTCCTAATTTATGGCTTATTGGACAGCTCAACCTGTAAAAACTAAGGTGGTTTTAAAGCCATAACTAATCGTATTCACAAATAAGGATGTGGGATTCACACTTGGGTCTTCATTCTTAGTAACTAGCTAACATGGTTTTTACCCCTTGTGACTTGTACTATCATTAGACCTTTCCCACCCCCACCCCCCACTATGTTCAGTATCAAGGACTTTTCCTCCTTTCTGAGGAACAGGTATCCATTTAAATGAATTCAAGAAAAGAGTTTATTGTAAGGCTATTCCATCTCTAGGACTACATGGATTCTTTCATTTTGATTTCTCTCCTTTTCTCTCTTAGCATCTCCTCTATTTTTTTCCTTTATTAATACTCTCTGTGTTAATTATTTTTATAGCCCAGGGTGCCGTAGCTAAATGACAGCAGTGACAAGTTATAATCTCTGGTCCTCTTAGTCAAGTTCCGAAGAAAAAAGATAAAATTTGCTGAGTGTTGAAACTTGGTCTACTGTGAGTAAATTCAGCTCTGGTTGGTGGAAGGTATCACATGGTATATTCAAATGCAGGTTGAAAAGGAAGGGGGATTGTGCAAGAAAGCTAATTCGCTATGTCTGCTGTAGGAATTAGGATAAAAATATTAATTCAATTGATGTAGGTACTATTTAACTCTATGATGTAGATACTATTGTTACTCTCATACTATAAATAAGGAAACTGAAACAGAGAGATCAAATAACTTGCCCATTGGTCATATAGTTAATAAGATTCAGATCCACCCAGGATTTGAAAGTAGAAAGTCTTGCTCCAGAATCTGTGGTCTTACCTGTTAGGTGCCCCCACTACTCTTGGCTCCCCTGAAGCATCTGGGTTTTCACCAGTGACTTTATTAATGTTTTGGGGGTGTTCCCTTAACTCTCTTGCCAGTAATAAAATGTTTCTCATTTTCCAAAGTTCACGTCAAATATTAACATTTTCACTTTGCAAGCTTCCCTGAGCACCTTCCTTCTGTTTTCTAAACCACCTTGTGCATTCCCTTAATTATCACACCGATCACCTTGCCCCATATTTGGGTAATACTATAATACTGTACTCTTCAGTAGAGCAAGGGCTATATGTTTCTTATCTTTGTGTTCCCGGTGCATAGAGGAATTACTGGCACATAGAATACATTTAATGTACTGTTATTGGATTATTTGCTTACTGAAAGAATTAATGCATTAAATAAGATTCATGCTACACAAATTTTACCAGTTTCTCCTCTCCTACCATTGTACAGGACAAAAAGCACTTCCATAAGGAAACCTGGGAACAATGCCTGTGAATCTTTGAGATTACTGGGATTCAGAAGTGGAGACAGTGGTTGGTTTGGGCTTGATAATGTTGTAGTGAGAACCATGCAGAGTGGCTTGATATCATTTGAATTGCGCGAACATTTAGAGAGGTAATACAATACCTGTAAACAATACAAGTTGACGGTATTATATCCTGATGAATTATAAGTGATGCTTACTGAAATGAAATTATAGGATTAGGTTTTTATGCCTCATATAGGAATATAAATAGTTCTTCAGGGTGTGCTGAAAACACAAACCAGAATTGATATGAATATGCTATCTATAATTTCATTCATGATAGTTTAATAAGTGCTTTTGGAAATCACTCATAACTTAGATTTATTTTTAGAGATTTCCTTTAACTCCAAAATAGTTTGAAAACAGCACATTTATGAAATTCCATGAAGACAGTAATTAACTGTTCATACTATGCTAATCTCATAAGCATGTATATGTAAACTGAATTTGTTATTTCCGTGCCCTTATTTTGCCTTCCTCATTTCCATGTTTTCTAGACAGCTAATTATGAGAAGAGTTTTAGACAGTTTTAAGGCTCATGAGGAGCAGACACTCATAAAGAGAAGGCAATCATATGTCTAAAGATAGCTTTTATTTCAAAATGGAAGATCTTACATCTACAGTTGTCTCGGGTCAGAAGCAGAGTTTAATATGAGAATTTATTGATTTATTGAGGGAGAACTCTTAGGTGAATCCTGTAAGGGAATGAAAGAAATGAGTAAGGCAAGGGAATAAGCTGAGAAAACCTATGGTTTCAGCAGAAGTTTTACCTCAGCCTGGTACCTCCGGGAAGCTCAGGAGTCTGAGTACCAAGGAGGCTGGTATACACCCCTGCATCAGTCAATCCTTGTCTGTGGGTGCAGGGATTCTCTGGCTGAGGGCGATCATGGAAGGCAATTTTGTGGAGAAGAGTTGGGGGATGTGTGTGAGGGGGTAAGGATCCAGCCCAGAGAGGGATGTCTATATTCGTCTGCCAGGCTGCCATAATAAAGTGCCACAAACTAGGTGGCTTAAACAACAGAAATGTATTGTCTCATAGCTCTGGAGGCTCAAAGTCCAAGGTCAAGAAGTCAGCAAGATTCGTTCCTTCTGAGGACTGTGAGGGAAGGATCTGTTCCAGGCTTCTCTTCTTGGCTTGAAAG
This sequence comes from Herpailurus yagouaroundi, assembly GCF_014898765.1. NCBI lineage: Eukaryota > Metazoa > Chordata > Mammalia > Carnivora > Felidae > Herpailurus > Herpailurus yagouaroundi. Next base: position 138,348,083 of record NW_024412376.1, on the reverse strand, counting down.
TGTCCTTTTCTATGTTCACATGACATTCTCCATGTATGCACATTTCTGTACCCAAAGTTCCCCTTTTTATGACACCAGTCATATTGGATTAGTGTATATCTAATGCCCTCGCATTAACTGGATTACACCTGTCAAGACCCCATGTTGAAATAAGGTCACATTCTGAGGTACTGGGGATTAGGCCTCCAACATTTGAATTTGGGTAGAGTGGACAAGACTCATCTCACAACAGGTCTATTCATAACGATTCTGACACCACAGTGACAGAGAAAATATTTTAATCTCTACTTAATTATGATATCTATTCTTTATCCTGTTGGTAGTAAATGAATTATCTTGATTATCTTTCTCTTCTATAGTTGGAAATTATAACCCTTGGTGATGCTAGTTAAAATACAATTTAAAATATGCTGCCATATTTAGAGCTGATCTGACCCTGGGGGATTTCTTTGTGAACATCTGTTTAGAACTTGGTTTGGTTTGAATCGTTTCCTGACTGCCAGGAGGTTCATTAAAGTCATTCAGGAATCTAACTAGTTGGTTATTAGAACGTTTGATTTTATTTTTTTTTAATTTTTAATTCTTCTAATGTTTACTTATTTTTGAGAGAGAGAGAGAGTGAGACAGAGCGCAAGCAGGGGAGGGGCAGAGAGAGATAGAGACAGATTCTGAAGCGGGCTACAGGCTCTGAGCTGTCAGCACAGAGCCTGATGCAGGACTCGAACCCACAAACTGCAAGATCGTGACCTGAGCCGAAGTCAGACACTTAACCGATTGAGTTACCCAGGGGCCCCGTGATGTTTTTTGTTTTTTAACGAAAGCTTGGATGATAGTGGGTGTTATTTGTTATCAGTGATATTTCTGAGACTGTATGTTTCCCTCACGTCATGCCTCTTTGCTCCCGTGCAGGTTTATTGTGCTACACCTTTCTTCTGTTGTGGAAAATAGCCTTTTGGTTTCTTTTGTGAAAGCTCTAGAAGAAGCTATGCTCAGCACCACTGCCTGTGTTGTGCTCTGTCACCAGAAAGACAATCCACATAAAGTAGTCATTCTAGTGGTTCCTTCTAAAGATTTAAACCAGGTGCTTCGGAACTTGCGCTTGGAATCGTTCAGTGGCCCTCCAGAGTCTTCACGCTGCTTCCAAGTCAAAGAAGGAGAACAAATTCTTTTAAGATTTACTGGAAATATATTTGCTTCAAGTAAGTACAAAGACACCTTTTTGTATGCTCTATGGGCTAGCAGCCACAAGCTTCTGGAGGCCTTCGTTAAACTTGTATCACCAAGGAAAACTTCAGAGAACTGAGGGGAGGCTTATGAAAAGTAGGGAAAGAAAAAGACTTATTTGCTTTTTGCTTCAATCTCTTTCTTCCCTTATTAGGGATGCATCTTCCCTTACAGGCTGGCTCTAGAAGGTGACGCTCTTCTAGAAACAGTCTTCTCCGTGAATACTCCTGAATCCAAGCGAGGATCATCTCTTTCATACACCCTTGCAATTGCCTCCTAAATGCTCCTCTGTCTCCACTAAGAGCCATGTGAAGTCTATTTCTACACAGGAACAATAGTGATCCTTTAAAAATATAAATCATGCCTTATTGCCCTCCCCCCACATTAAGCACTTGACAATTATCTCTTATTCTACTTAACATAATATCCAAACTCTTTCTTATGTCCTACAAAGAATCTAATCTGGAATCAGCAGACTGATCACGACTCCCAAGAGATGTGTATCTAGAACTATATTCCAGTATGATTGTCTTATTTATACCTCCACACATTTTATGTATTTAAAAGTCCACTCTGAGAAACAATTAATAGGTTTCACCAAACTCCAAAAGGGTTCATGGCACAACAGTGGCTAAGAACCTCTGAGCTAGATGACGTGCCTTGCTTACCTCTCATCCTCATATTTTTCTAGGGCTTTTTTTTTTTTCTTCCATTATAAATCATACCACAATGTGAAATTATTTTATTTATTTGTTTACTTACTCTTTGCTCATACACTTATGTTCTTCCCCGGAATGTAAATTCAGGAAGGTACTGGCTACGTCTTTCCTGCTGTGGATCCCTGAGCTTAGAAGAATGCCTGGCCCAGGAAAAGCTTTCAATAGGAATGTAGTGAATGAGTGAACCTATGGAAATACTAAGACCAACAAACAGGGTGAATGAATATGGGAGGTTGCAGGATAAGGTAGGAGAAATGAGGGAAGAGATCCAGAAAAGGAGATAAAAGAAAGAGAAGAGGAAGAAAAAAAGGAGAACACAGAGAGAAAACAGCTGTGTGAGAGAAGAAAGAAAAAGATTTTTGGAGAAGTTGCCATCCTCCCCCCCCCCCATTTTTTTTTTTTTTTTTAATTCAACTGCTTCTCTGTAACTTATTTCCTTGGGATGGAATAGAATCTAACAGGTATGTATGTAAAGGTGAAGTGTAGGGGAGAATTCAGGCTTGGGGTTTATGGGGATTTCTGGCCCAGGAATCTTGCAGTAGAGTTGACTTGAAGTAATATTCTCTGTTCACTTATAAATCGACACAGATCTCATTGATTTTTAATGCTGCCTATTTTCTCTCTGATTCTGGAAATTAATCCAAGCTCTGTTGGCTCTTTGTTGTCACAAAAATGATGCAGCTTGAAGCTGAGGCTGCCCTTTTTCTCTGTATCTCAGAAACGAGACCCAAAATGTCCCAACGTGAACTGTCTCTTCCACTTGCGCATGCGGAGCCCCAGCCGTCTGAGTCAGCTGGCAGGACTTAGTGAGAGAGTAACGAGGGTATCAGAAAAGGGAAAGAGAAGGGTGAAGAGATGAAGGAAGGAAAGTACTGGGCTTCTGAAGCAGAAACCACAGTGTCCACCCTGGAACAATCTCTCTAGGAGACAGTAAAAAACTGGAAGTGTCCCACCCAAACTAAAGATGCCAATGATTTTCCTGTAATATTTAGGACAGCAGCTGTGTTTACCTAGTGCCATAAACAGGAGTGAGTTGCTATGCTTCTCACAGGCAGTGGTACTGAGGGTAAGAGTTCTTGAGGTTAGCCAGCCTGTGTGCAAATTCCTCCATGTAAGGAATGGGGAAGAACTCATCTTCACTCAAGGGAAATGAATCCGGCACGATCCAGGTTTGTTTCTGCTTTGCCTTTCCTAGAGACCTATGCTCGGATCTGTGGCCTCACTGGATTTTTCTCCATCTAAGGGGAGCAAGATTCTCAGGAAAAAATTGACACCTCATCCTTTCATTAGAGTCTGGTGTGAATCTCAAAAAGGCATACAATCAGATAATGCCTGCCTGGAGGGTTCTCCACCCCACCCATCTACCCGGCCCACCTCTAGTTACCTCCTACTGTACTTTCATATCTCACCTTGACGATCATGTTTAGAAAAGTGTTCCCCATCTTTTCTGATTATGTCAGTTCTTATCTTACTCTTTTGTGGACATGACCATAGATAGAGTCTTTATTCATTTAATTGTTTGATGGATGTCAGTTTCTCTGACTACTGTCCCATGAGAACAGGTCTTGTCCTGTTAGTGGGCACCATTCAATTCCCAGCACCTAGTGTGGTACCTGACAGCTAGAAGTATTTGTTGGAAGAATGAAGACAAAAAATTGGGAGAGATTAAAATTATTTAAAATTTTAAAAGTATTAAAAATATTTAAAATTTTAATTAATGGATCCAGACATCTGCCCTTTGAGAAATGTTAAAAATTTTATATTTATTTATATAGAATACATATAATTCTTTTGAGTGAGGTCATGCACCATTTACTTTAATTCTACGAAAAACTAAGATAGGTGATCCCCTTGCTTTTTACATCAGCCTTTGGCATTCTTCTGAACATAAGCTAGAGTATGCCTTCATTCTCCAGGTTAGAGCTGTTGATTCAGACTTAAACTTTCCACTACACGTCACCTGAACCCCCCAGTGCTCACAGAATCCAGAGAATGCCGGGAAATAAACAGAAAATTTTATATAATGACACTCTAGCATGACCTGTAACATCTACTAATGCCCTACAAAGGTTTGTGTGTGTCAAAGTGGCCCTGAATGCCCTTTAGCCCAGAGAAGTGACTTTCCCAGAAATGTGTAGGATGTTGGGATAACCACCGTTTTATTCATTCAGTGAAAACTCCTTACCCTTGTGTGCATTATATTCTACTAGGGAGAGACAGAGAAGCAAATAAGTAAATAAAATGTGCAGTGTGGTGGGAGGAAAAGTGCCTTATAGAAGAATAAAGGAAGGGAAGGATATCAAGAGTCTCACAGAGAGTGGCAGAATTGCAATTTTCAATACACTCATGAAGGAAGCCATCTTTGAGAAAGTGACATTTGGACAGAGACTTGAAGAAGGTGAGAAAGGAAGCCATAATCCTATAGCAGGGGAGTCTGTCCCAGGCAGAGGGAGTACAAGTGCTACTTAGCAGCGGCAGACCTGTACCTGACATGTGTGAGGAACAGCAAGAAGGCTGAAATGGGTGGTAGACAGGGTGTAAGAGCACAGTTATAGGAGAGGAGATGAGTACTGATCATTCCTTGAAGGCAACGAGTTTGCCTTTTATTCTAAGTGAAATGGGCAGCCATCTTGTTAACAGAAGAGTCACATGATCTGAGTTAGATCATAGAATAGATTTTCAAACAGTTATAATCTCAGAGGCAAAGGAAGGATTGGGGAGACGAGTTAATGAGCAAGTTAATTAAGCAAGGAATGATGGTGGCTTAGGGGTAGAGGTGGTAGAGACGTGTTAGAATACAGAAATGCCCTGAACCAATGGTTCTTTTAGATTCATTTGGTTCCCCATTTTGCTACCGTTCACTTATCACTTACTCATCTGATGTTTCTAAGCAAAAGCATATATCTCTACATTTTTACTTTCTATGTCATCTTTGAAAAATATTCCAATTCCCCTCATTGAGAAGAAAAGATATCTCTATGAGGTATGCCTAGTAGCTCGTAAAATATAAATAAGTTTTGTATTTCTTCATATGACAAATATTTATTGAACAGCTACTGTTCCAAGTTCTTCTAGGAACTGTATACATAATATGCTGAGGAGAAAGAGGTTCTCAAAAGGTCAGCTAGGGTTGATTTCATAATTTTGGAATGCAGTAAATGGATTTTGTTTTTACTTCTCCTCTAAATATGCCAATGTGGGAGGAAAAAAAAAGTAGAATAGTGCAATTTCGGGGTGCCTGGGTGGCTTAGTCAGTTAAGTGTCCAACCCTTGATCTCTGCTCACGTCATGATCTCATGTTTTGTGAATTTGAGCCCCGTGTTGGGCTTCTCCACTGACAGCATGGATCCTGCTTGGGTTTCTGTCTATTTCTCTCTGCCCCTCACCTGCTATGCACTCTCTGTCTCTGTCTCTGTCTCAAAATAAATAAAGTTAAAAAAAAAAAAAGAATAGTGCAATTTCTTTGTGCTGCTTGTCCCCCCCTGCCCCCTGCCAGCTGTGACAGGGGTATTCAAAATATAGTGCTATGTCTTGGCAACAATGAAATTCCAACTTAAAAAAATGGAAGGTTTCTATTTATAACACTAAAATCATGCTATTTATTACTGTAAATCCTCAACTTTCATCTTCATTTCATATTTACATTACAGATCTTTAGTTTAAAAAATTAACTGGCAGTGAGAGGCAGATAAATTTAAGATCTAAATTGAATCAATGTAGCTCTGCTTCACCTTCAGTCTTTATATCCTGCATATAAATATTCTTCATGAATAATTGTGTACACGGCAGGGACTATCTTTCAAAGGACAGAAGGAGAGATTTATTAAGTTGTATTCTATTGGGACCAAAGTAGCAACTCCAGTAGCACGGAGAAGTTTGCCAGGTGTTACTCTAGTGATCTAAAAATTCTAATTTCTCTAATTTACTAGATGACATTTTGGTGACTTCAAAAATTTATCTTTTTTTTTTTTTTTTTTTTTTTTACCAGCAGGAAACATTCAAGAAGGCAAGCCATGGCTTGTCATTCCTTTCCTAGGACGTCCTAGGGATCATTCTGTCCAAGTAGCCAGGTTGTCTCTTAAATACAAACTTTTGCAGAGACATACTCTAGCACCTTTCCTAACCTGGAGTCATTCAAATTCTAGATTTAACTGTGTGCTTTAGAGATTCACCAAAATGACCTCTAGCAGTCCAACATGGAGAAAAATATTGGTGTCATCTACATCCCTTATTGAACTCTGATTTCATTGGGAAGGTTTTCTCAAAGTGGGAAAGCTTTTCACGAGAAAGAGCTCTGGGTCGTCAATGTTCAGGCTTCTAGGTGTAGGAGGAAGCTGCAACTTAGATATAAAAGCTTCACATTGATATATTTGAAAAAAATGTGTTTTTTGTTTTTTTGTCTTTACCATACAAATTCAAAAACAGTTGAAGGGTCCTGCTTCTTTCTTATCATTTGCTATTATTACTATCATTTGCTGAGCACTTAGTATGTGCTACGCCTTGTGCCCGTCATTTTATCCATGTTATTTCTTTTCGTTCTCAGAACAATCCCAGAAGGTAAGTTTTATTTCTCTTGGTTTAAAGATAAGAAAGTTAAGCTTCCAGTAAGTTCAGAGATGGGAAAGAACCAGATAAATATTACAGTGTAGATAAGTAGCTGGGGCTGGCCCCAGCTGGATCTGGATCTCAACATTTGAAACACTCTTATCTTGACTGCTACAATGTAGCTTACATTTAAATTTTGCTAAGGGTAATGCGACATGTCTTAGGGAAAATGGCATCGCTATTGGAATGGCAAGGTAAAACTGTCATGGTAAAACCGCATGAGTGAAAGGTTATCTTCACTAGAGCTCTTGTATTTTCAGTGAGCAGTTGAGAAGATATACCCTTATTTTGGGGAATTAATCAGGTTTCAATAAAAATTTCAGTAACATGAATCTAGTAGCTATTTCATTTTGAAGTTTAGCTAGAACACCTCTATTTTTCTTTCCATTTATTTATTTTTAGAGAGAGGGAGTGAGCGCAAGTGGTGGAGGGGCAGAGAGAGAGAGAGAGAGAGAGGGGAAGAGAGAGAACCCCAAGCAGGATCCTCACTGTCAGTGTGGACCCAATGCAGGGCTCGATCTCATGAACTTAAACCGTGAAATTATGACCTGAGCTGAAATCAAGACTTGGACTCTTAAGCCACTGAACCACTCAGGTGCCCCTAGAACATTTCTATTTCTGTGATCCTGGACATGTTTTGTATCTGCACCGTCCATAAGGTGCATATGTTGCTATGAAATAGACATCTGTTGCTATGAAATATTTGAAATGTGGCTAGAGTGACGGAGGAGTAAATTTCCAATTTATTTAATTTTAATATATTTCACCATTAATTTTAAAAGCCACATGCTGCTAGTGGCTACCACATATCTAGAATGCCTATTGTGAGGTCATGATAGGGTACAATATGCTATGAATAGTTAGAGGAGAGACAAAAGACAATTATTGAAAGATAAATGTAATTTTCTAACCATAGAAAGGACGGAATATTTTCAATACTTTTTTGTTAGAGTAAAATGGAATGGAAAGAGAAAATTAAAGATTATTAGGTCTAGAAGCAGCCGGAAACACCTGGTCCAATTACAGATAAGAAATCTTTGGGGTACCTGGGTGGCTCAGTCAGTTAAACATCCGACTCTTGATTTTGGCTCAGGTCATATCTCATAGGTTCTTGAGTTTCAGCCCCGTGTCGAGCTCTGCTGACAGCACAGAGCCTGCTTGGGATTCTCTGTCTCCCTCTCTCTCTCTGCCCCTTCCCCACTCAGGCTCTCTCTCAAAAATAAATAAACACATATAAAAAAAGAGAAGTCTTTTTAGTAATCTACAGTTTCAGTCTATTGCTGCTAATATTTTGGCAAGAGTCAGTGATACCAAAAAAGCTTAAATTGTATTAAAAATGGAATAATAGTTAGGATTTTAAAAATTTAAATAAGGCAAAGTGGTATATCTTAGTAGTAACAAATGCATTTCACTTCTTTTTAGGCAATGGAAAGGATTATGGAAAAGATTACAAGCTTATTTTTCATTTACAAAGAAAACCCAGGCTGGAACTCCAAATCAAAGAGGTGGATGAATTTGGAAACTATAGCTGCCCTCATTATAAGGGCACCATTGTAGTTTATAAAGTACCTAAAGAAAAGATAGTCCACAACTTGGATCAATCTCCTCTACTGGATGAAAACCTTTGTCAGTTGCCAATTTGCAAATTGCCATTGAAGTTGCCAAAGGTAAGTTATTTTACTTCTCTAATTACCATATTTTGTTAACTCTTCGTGATTCTCCACCACAATCTATACTTCAGGCACATGGATACGCAAGGTGAAAAGGAAAGGCAGGAATAAATTTGATAAGGAAGGAGTGGGTATATAATTTTAGAGTGGTGGAATACAGATCAGGATTTTCACTTCCTTTCATATCAACTTTCTTTAAAAAATTTTTTTTAACGTTTATTTATTTTTTGAGAGACAGAGAGAGACAGAGTACCAGCAGGGGAAGGGCAGAGAGAGAGGGAGACCCAGAATTCGAAGAAGGCTCCAGGCTCTGAGCTGTCAGTACAGAGCTTGATGTGGGACTGGACCCATGAACTGTGAGATCATGACCTGAGCCAAAGTTAGATGCTTAACTGACTGAGCCCCCCCAGCGCTCCAGGATCTACCCAGGTGCACCTCAACTTTCTAGTAGCAACAATTCAAGTTGATCCGGTCTTGACAACATGTTCCTAATGATTATAGAAATAATGTCATTCATTTTCTGTAACTGCATAAGAATAACTGGGAAAGAACTTATGAAAACACAGACTACATTTAACAACACAACACTTTTAGGAAATGTCATGTGGGGAATGGGAAAACAACATCAAAATATTTTCATCCAGGCTTATAAAATCCTGTACACTTGTTTTAAGAGTGAATTACTCTTACCTAAACTTCTTATTCTTTTCAGGAAAGTAGGATTGAATTTTTTCTCCTAATAGGTCAAACAAATAATCTTATTGCTGTATATACTATTTTCTTCTATGATCCAGGACTTAGTCCTTCCAAACTATATTCTTAATGAGAAATATAATTGAAAAATTCATTTTATCACTTCAAAGAGTAAACGTATTCTTTAAAGATGCTAAAATTATGTTTTCGTGTTTTTACTTTTTACATTATGAATAGTAGAAATGTTTGTCATGCCATTAGATATGGTACTAATTTTAAGTTAATCAGTTATTAATGAATTTGACAGATATTAATTGAACTTCTGAAATAGGGAATGTATTCTGCTAGGCATTATGAAAAATACAGAGATATAGAGGATAATATATGCCCTAAAACTGTGTTGTCCTAAACGATAGCCACTAACCATATGTGTCATGTGTGGGGCACTTGAAATATGGCTAGTCCAAATTGAACAGTACTGTAAGTATAAAGTACAGACCAGATTTCAAAGACTCGGTACAAAAAATATAAAATAACTCATTAATCATTTGTTTATGTTGATTTTATAGAAATTATAATATTTGGTTATGGAGTGAAACAAAATATATAATAATAAAATATAGATATAAATAATACAATAAAACATATTATTACTTACTCCATAAAGTTAATTTCACCCATTTAAAAAACATTTTTTTATGTGGCTAACTAGAACATTTCAAATTACTTGTCTGTGTGAAACCATATTTTTATGGCACAGTATTGCTCTAAATGATTTACAATCCAGCAAAGTGTGTAAAATCTGTACGGTTGACCCTTGAACAACTTCGAGGTTAAGGGCACCAACCCCTGCATAATCAAAAATCTGAGTATAACTTTGACTCTCCCAAAACTTAACTATTATTCGCCAATAGTTGATTAAAAGCCTTACTGATGACATAAACAGTTGATTGACCCATATTGTATATTACATGTTTAATATACTGTATTCTTACAATAATGAGAAAAGAACATCATTAAGAAAATCATAACGGATATATCCAAATACTATATTTTAGTAGGTGGGAAATCATAGCTCCCTCTTATATACAAATCAGCAGAAGTAGGTGCAGTTTAATATTTTTACCCTATTATCAACTTTTAAAATAAAACTGAGACAGAAGGGAGCCTGTTTAAGATTATCCAGATTGGAACGAATTTTGTGACTTGAATATACTAGAAAACAGGAGTTCGGCCCTCTAATGAGAGTTGTAAAGCGTAGTTGTGGGCCATGTCCCAGACTATTCAAATAATTTACTTTTCTGTTTAGAGTCATATCAGTGATTGAGACCAAAGTCTGGGAGGCGGGTGGGGCACGACGTGGGGGTGTGGGATTAAATAGCCAAGGTGCTATTTCAAACCTGACAACTTCATTCTGTTGTATATTTCTAGTTGTGTTAATCCTAAAGCTGCTGTAAGAATCTGTTTTCCATTTCATAGTAATTTTCACTCTTTCTAGATGTTATTTTCTCAGCATTTTTCAGAAATCTGCTCCTTGATAGAAAATTATCTTTCTGTAGATATAACTCGATTTTAACTTAATTTCACTAATATTCATGTTTGGAAGAAAAGTAAAATTGCTGTAAAGGACAAGTCAACTAGTATTTGTGGTTTAGACCTTTGTATCTTTATTTTATTATATCTTATTTTTTTCCCTTTGGCAAAAAAAGAAAATCATAAGGAAAATGCATTTGCAGTAATGTGATGTATTTAGAAATAAAGATCAGTGTATAAGTTGACCCAAGCATTTCAAACCTGTGTTCTTCAAGGGTCAGCTGTATATAAAATCACCTTGTAAGATAGTAAATGATTAGACTAATGGGAAAAACAGCGTACTAATAGTTGTTCAGAGGGGGAAAATAGCTTTTCCGGAAGCTGGTACTAATAGGAAATTCATGGTGGTTATGGCATGTTATCTGAGCTTTGTAAGTTGGTAGAAATTTAGCCGATGGAAACGAAGAAAAAATATGTTATGATGATGGAATGGAACGAGTTGGACTTCGGGTGGTAGGTGTAGCTTAGCATGAATTCATAATTCATGTAATAACCATTATAATAATTCATAATGTCCCAAAAGTCTTTCAAGTGCTTTACATGCCCTATATTACTAAATTCACAAATGAGGCTTTACCACTGTTCTCATTTTATAGGAAAGTGAGGCACAGAAATTTTAGTCAACTTGCCCCTGGTCCCGTAGCTAAGGAAGTGTCTGAGCTAGGATTCAAACCCACATCTGCTTCCCACATGTGCAACCACTGTCTGCTCTTGTCTCTTGAGCAGATAAAACTAGGATTTAGATAACTTCCAGGATATAAGATGGATTTTAGGACTTCCATGTTCACCCCTGAAGTTGTACAATAATTTTATGTGTATTATGCCTGAGTGTAAAGGTGTTATTAAAATTATTTAAAAACTGATATGGCATGAATTCTGGTCAGTCACATTGAAAGTAGCCATGTCAACAGAGGTGCTGGGTTATAGAGACATTAACTCTTTACTTGCTGGTTTGGGGGAGATTCTGGGGTTCCTGGGAGGCATTTGCAGGGTAGCAGAGTCTACTAGACCATTTATACTTAAAATTATATTTAAGAACAGTGTATCTATATAGGTGTGTACCCACCATCAGTTTTTCCTCTGTGCATTTTCACTTCCATCTTAGGGCCTTTGTACTTGTTCACTATGCTTAGGGCTGTCTTCCCTCAGTAGAGTAGCTGGTTCTTTATCATTCAGGTTCAGCTCATAAATCACCTCCTATAATTATCCCCCCCCATCTCCTTATCTAAAGCCACTCTTTAACCCATTAGCCCTTTAAAATTTACTTCATAACACTTACTGTTAATTGAAAGTAATAGAGTCATGTATTTGTTCGTGAACTTTCCATTTGCCTTTGCTCCTTGAGAAAGCAAGCTCCAAGAGTGAAAGACCTTGTCTCCTTGTTCTGGCTATACCGTCGGTGACTAGAACAGTGCCTGGCACATCATAGGAACTTTAAATATTTGTGACTGGATCAAAGAGGAAAGGTCTGTACCATTTGTTAGGTTCTAAAAATTAGAATTAAAATTAGATTTTAAGAACTACGGACTTAATACTCCAATTCTCTTGTCCAGTGGTTCACAGCCTCATTTATAAACACTTAGCTGGTGGGCCAAGGAGTTGATTTGGATCAACACGAAGATTTGGGAGCAGAGGAAGAGACGAAGGGGACACTGGGGGCCTTCTCCAGGTAGCTCCACTTAACACATTACCTCCTAAGGTCACTATGTTGTTCAGCTGCTATAGGGAGATCGGTGGGAGACAAATAAGGAGGCTTAGAATTTTCTGGCAGGAGGTGGTGAAGGCCTCACTGTGATAGTGGCAAACAATGGAAAGAAAGCCCCTTATGTAAGAGAGGACAGACTTGAAGTCCAAAATGTGATACAAATTCAGCTCTCAGTTTTTGGTATTTTCTCTGATTTCATGAATCAACTGGCCAAATTAGCCAAGCCATACAATTTAGGGTTTTATATGCATTTTGCTCAGTAAAAGTCTGTGTGAGTGATTGTCCAAGTCTTTTGCACAAGTTCTTCCTCTGCCTTGATTCTGCTTGCCTGAACAAATCCTAGTGGTCATCCTTTACAGCTCTGTTGAGGTGTGACTTCTCCCAGGAAGCCTTCCTTGATTTCCCCTTTCATATCGACTTTGATGTGCTTGGTTTCCACAACACCTGTACTTCCCCTACTGCTGCAGTTACCATATTGTATTATCATCACTTGTTTCTCAGTAGATATATATTTCTCGGTCTTTTTGTTTGTTTTTGCCCTCCTAAAGAGTCTCTCTAGACATCTTTTCCTCTAATCAACCCTCCCCACTAAATTTTAATATCACAGATACAGAGTATGCATATTTGCATTTTATAAACTAAAAGTGTAAAACATTTTCATCTTGCCCAAGAGCTAATTTTCTTTCAATTTGCATTGCCAGTGTCAGGCATACAGTACATGCTTGATAAATATTTGTGAATAACTAGAGGGATGAGACGATTTCTTCAAATCTTAAGACTGCCCAGTTTTGACACTGTGAATCTTGAAACTGTATGGACATTTAAAAAAGATGTTTATTTATTTATTTTGAGAGAGGGAAAGAGAGCAGGAGAGGGGCAGAGGGAGAGGTAGAGAGAGAGAATCCCAAGTAGACTCCATGCTCAGTGAGAGCCTGTTGCTGGGCTTGATTGCACAACCTCAAGATCACGACCTGAGTCGAAATCAAGAGTCTGGCCCTCAACAGACTGAGCCACCCAGGCGTCCCTGGCTTGCTTAAACATAGTACATTTTACTCCACTGATCTTCATATATGAATCTACTGCTTATAGCCTTTGGTCCTTCCTTTTTCTTCCAGATGAGTTTGTATAGGGCTATCCAGATTCACCCTTTTGGTCATTTTACATGCTTAAATCTTTACTAGAAGTTTCTTGGGTTCAGAAAAACATCTGTGGCTATACAAGCTTTTCTCTCTTTTCAAAGTAATATACCCAAATGGGAATTGAAACCAGACCTTTAGTCTGTGAGGACAGATTTCTTCCAAAAAGTTCATAATTAAAAAAAAAAAAAAAAATTGACCTCAGCTTCACAGTAGTAGAATATCCTCTTTTTCAGGAAATGAAAATATCCCTATTATATGGAGCTTGGCATTAATGAACACTACATTATGCACACATTTGTACATGTAGCATAAATTACATGAAGGCATTTGTCAAAATTAAAAGTGCTTTTCACACAGAAGATAAGCAGTAACTATTTAGATGTATGTATATAAACATACACATTCACATACACATAATTATAATCTGTGATCTTAATGTACTGCCTGATTCCCAAAGATGTGAAAACATAGGACCCATTACTTCATGCTTGTGAAGGACTCTGTCTCATCCTTTAGCCTCCAAATTCCATTCATGCATATATTAATTCATTCAACAAACACTTTTGTATCCCATGGACCAGACATACAACAGTGTTCCTTGAGGTACGGTCTCTTCCTCTTACCTCTCCACAGATTATTGTCAACCCAGAGGGCAGAATGAGCCTCTAAACCATCAGTCAGATCATTTTCTGACTTTGCTCCAAACCTTGCAAAGGCTCCTGGTTTCACTCAGAGTAAAAGACTGTGTCTGAACTTGACTCCCGTTGATGCTAAGACCTTCTCTCCCCCACTCTTCACTTGTTCAACTCTCGCCACAACACCCTCTTGATGTTCTTGGAACTTGCCACACATGCTTCTGCCTCAGGTCCTTATGTTCGTGGTTCCCTGGCCTGGAATGTCCTTCCATCCATCAGATACCTACGTGGCCAACACCCTCACCTCCTTCAGTTCTTCGATCAAATTTCACCTTCTCTCTGAGACTTACTCTGATTCTATTTCTTATTGCAATGTACTCCTACCCACACAAACCAACAATCCTGGTCCTCTTTAACTTGCTCTGTAGTTTTGCTTTCCTCTAAAGCATCGATACCTCCTAACATTTATTTCCTTGTTGATTATGTTTATCATAGGAACACCATTACTTCACCACTAGAATGTGAGCTTCTTGAGGGCAAGGACCTTTGTCTGTTGTCCATTGCCACACCACAGGGCCCTAGAATAGTGCCTGGCATAGGTTAGGTGCTCAGATACATTGGTTGAATTAACTTTCAAATAGAGCTTGTATTTTCAATACGCAAAGTGCGAAGAGCAAAGTGAGAAGTGCCGAGAAGGAAAATGAATTAGCATCAGAGGGTTGGCAGAATTTGTAATGTATGCTTACAGATGTGATAGCCAGCACAGGCTTCACTGTGGACCCCTTCTGGGCTGAAGAGTAACAGTGACAGGAAGCTCATCTGCCTGCGTGGCCAAGAGAGCACCATGGTGAGGGAAACAACATGTTCCCAGACTGCCATGGGCACGAGACTTTAACCAAGGACTCTGTGGCAAATGCTCATGGGAGGAGCAGAGAGAGGTGATTAGGTTTGAGAGATAAAGAGGATCTTCATGATAATTCCATTTCAATCTAATCTTCTGAAAATGGTCACATAATCAATACATGTGAAAATGTATGAAGGAAAAGAGTAAGGATTGGTCTCTACGTCTTTCCTAAGTTGTGCTTCAAACTTTCTTCTTTTACAAAATATTCAAGGAAACTCAGTTCACACCACGTCTATGTGTGCTTTGTCAGAAACAGGGCAATTTCAAAAAACTGTCAAAGATTCTTTTTTAGGTGGAAGGAAGTGGTGTGTGCGTATGTACTTCTGAAATCACGTCACAAAGGTAACTGTGCCATTTGGTTATTTGTGCTAGGTTGAGTTGTGACTGACTTTCATTCTTGTTTGTCTGCTGGGAGGCTTTGCTTTGAAGGAGAGGGGGGCTCTGGGTCTGGTGGCTGTTTTCTGTGGGAGGCTGTCAGGGCCGTAGTTTTCTAGTCATATCTACCCTACATATTTACGTAAGCCATCTGTTGACCCAAGTTTTGCCTAGTCTGAACTTCCTCTTTTAAAAAAAAAAAAAAACTGAACTCATAACATGTGATTTCTAGTAAATAATTATACTGCTTCAACACTTGCTTTCTCACCACATGAAGTAACTTGCGTTGTCAAAGAGAGGAAGCAGGCAGAGGTAGGTGCACCATTTACCTCATTAGAAGTGATATACTTCACCTTCTCACCACTTCGGATTGCCATCTCCCTGTCCTTTCAGGAATGACATGTTTTTCAGTGATTTTTTTCTAGGCATATGAGACACTAAGAGACTATCTCAACTACAAAACTGTGAAGACCCCAAGCTATTGAACATCTTTACACTCACAGCCTCTTCATTTCTACTTAGGCTTTTAGTTGTAATAATTTACAAAGTTGGATTAAGGCTCAAGAATGGAATGGGACTTAATAGTCCATTGCCAGCTATGAATAAAGCAGATTTTTTTTAAAGTTTGTTTATTTTGAGAGAGAGAGAGAGCTGTATGAGTGGGGAAAAGAAGAGAGAGAGGGAGAGAGAGAATTCCAAGCAGGCTCTGCACTGTCAGCACAGAGCCCGGTGTGGGACTCAAATTCATGAACCATGAAATCGTAACATGAGCAGAAATCAAGAGTCAGACACTTAACTGACTGAGCCACCCAGGAGCCCTGAAGAAAGCAGATTTTAAAAGGTGTCTGCTTTTAAAATAAAACTGTGCAAGAGGAATCAGAGTTTGTTGGCTTTTGCATGTGAGTGTTTGGGGGGGGTGGTGTAGTGGAGCGGAGACATTGTAAACCTAATGGTGACTTTGGAATTTTCTGTAACTTAGTTTCATGCTTTCTATATTATAGTTAATTATAATAACATTTACGTTGCTTTATGCACCACCCCTGTCAATTATGGAAAGAAGTCATTAAAATCTTGGTAAGGAGAGATATCACGTCAATTTCCTTTTTTAACCTGTGAAACGTTTACAAAGCCCTGTCTCTCTTTCCGGTGTTGTAATTCTGGCTCTCCTTGGCTCTTTGCTGACATGCCCTCTGTGACTGCAGTCTTACCTTCCTCTGAGCCATCAGAATGGCCTTCAAAGACAGTCTTGACTATGCCACTGAAAAATCTAGTTTATGTTGTACATGAGATGTTTGAGGGTGAAAATGATCAAAACTGGTTTAGTTAGAAACAGGATCCTTTTCTGGAAGCAGCTTTGCCCACCAACTTAATCAGAAGAGCACCTTTCCCTTCTCTTGCCCTTCTCCTTCCTATTCATCTACCCCTTCCCTTTTCTTTGTCCTCTTCCCTCTCCTCCTCTTCTCCCTTACTCTTCTCTATCTTCCCCTTTCTCTTTATCTGTCCATCTTGACCCTTCCTCCTCATTCTTCCTCCTTCATGGTCTGTTCATACAAGGGAAGGTTTTCTGTGCTCAGCAGGCAGTATAATTAAACCAGGAATTGTGCCCTACAATTCTTGTGCCCAAGAATTGTTTTATAAAGCAAACTCATATATTCTTGTCTCTCTGGGAAAATTTAACAAAAAAAGTAATTGACGTGTTTGCACTTATTCTCCTAAAATAATGTTTACTAAGTAAAAGATGATGTTCATTAATTCAAACAATTTCTAGCTCATGAACTCCAACCATAATGTTTTTGTGTAGAAATGTCAGTCAACATTTCAAATAATAATTGAATACCAACTATATATGAGATACTATGTAGGGCCTAAAAGATAATAGTAATATTGGTCAAAGTCCTAGCGTTAGGAAATTACAGTCCAGTTCAGGAAATAAAACACAAACACTTTAAACATTATAAAACAATGCAAGAGATAGATAATAATAGAATACAACAATCTAGTAATATCACAGGACTGGTGATTAACTGCAAATGAATGGTGGAGATGTTAAGTGCCAGGACATTTCAGAGAAGGGAGTGATTTCTGTGGCCGAGGTAACCTGAGACACTTCACAGAGCAAGACAGATGTAGAGAATGTTTAGGTCCTGGAAAGGACAGAGAAAAAAGCAGCAAGTTCCATACAAGAAGGATAGCTTGAGCTGAAACTTTGAAGTGGCAAAGCAGATGATGTGTTTTATGAAAGGACAATGTGTAGATCTGTGTGGTTTGAGTAGAAGATTTGGAAAAATCACATTGGAAATAAATTGGGGAAAGATTATGGAGGGCTTTGAATGCCTTGATAAGTCAATCAAATGTCTCCGTGAAATTTTTACACAATTTGTCAAAATTTGTCGAAAGAATATGTTTGGTTTCATGATACAAAGGACATGTGTGAAGTAGAGATTCAAACCAGAAATCCTTAGCGTATAAGCAAACAAAAATATCCCTTGGCCACTGAGGATGGAGAAGTAGGTATCTTATTAATTGATAACTAAGCTAATCTTTTATCCTATAAATAATTGGAAAATGTTAACCAGGAGGGTGACATGATCAAATTTCATTAGCGTATCATTGTGCCAGGGTATAAGAACAACTATGGAAGAGATGAGTTTAGCAACAGTAAAATAAAGGGCTAACGAAATAGTCCATGGAAGAGATGGCCTGATATTAAGACCATGGTGGTAAGGGTGGCAGGCAGAGAACAGAGTCAGAGAGCAATTTAGGATTTGGGACCAACTGGACTTGGTGGTAGAGTGAATTTGTGTGGGGATTGGGAGGTAGCAGGACATTAGGAGCCAGAGAAAGTTGTGTGGGGGGGTGCTTCCTAGGGTGCCTCCTAGGACACCAGTTTGAGTGATGGTCCTGTGATACAACATAGAGTTTCACTGACTTTAGTTTGGAATTGCGTTCAAACTTGCATTTCATTTCCGTTCCCCCTAATATTGCCCTAAACAATAGATGGTTGTTACTTCCTTTTTGAAGGCTTACCACCAGCTCCCTTTACTGCCCTACATCACACCCTGGCAGGGTGGTTTTCTCAAAGATAAATGTAGTTTTATCAGTCTTATACATAGCATATAAAGCCCTTCACAAACCACCACAACTTACCCTTCAACCCCTTCATATTACATTTACTCAAGTGACATTTTTTGCTCCAATGCCACTTAAAGTCTCATTTCTTTTACACATTATGGTCTTAACTACCTCAGAGGCTCTTCCCACAGCTGCCCTTGGGACAGCACTGACTCCACACTTAGCTCTACGATCATCTCTTTAGAAGAGCACAATTAGGTAGTGGGCCTCCTCAGGGCTGGAGGCATAACTCGCTTAATTTTGTAAACCCATCTGGTATGCATTCAATAATGTTTTTGTCGAACTATTTAACGAATAAGTGAACGCATTTATTAAATAAATGAATGCTGGGGAAATTGATAAGAAAAATGAAGGAGCCTTAACAGCTGACAAAAGCTTTACCTGTTTCCTTTCCCAGCTAACAGTTAACATTTAGCAAAAGCCTGTCATGCCCTCAAAGGAATGACTAATATGGGGATTTTACAGCTGTGGTCAGACCTGGAAGATGTTTGTGGCTATCCAGGCCTTTCCCGGTAACATTCGTATCACTCTTTCTGGTAGAAAGTCTACTCCTATCTATAAGCCAAAGCCAAAAAAAAAAAAAAAAAAAAAGAAAAAGAAAAAGAAAGAAAGAAAGAAAGAACAGAAAAGAAAAGAAAAGAAAAAGAGAAAAAGCAAAACAAAAAATCATCAGGAAGTTAGAAAACAAATTCGAAATTGGATTCTAGAATCTTGAAATCAGAACACACTAGAGAAAAATAATGCTCAGAGTTGAACAGGCACTTTGACAGGTCTTGAGGATTGACCAAAACTCTCTGGGATTGTAATTTAAAAGTGGAATAATAGAGAGAGGAGGTAGAACTTCATAAAAGTGTTAACAGTGCTATGTATCTTTGACTTGTTCAGCTGCTTTTAAAATGAATAGTGTCTCCCACGTAGCTGCATTTATAGATCAAAGGCATCTGCTTTTGCCAGAATTGCTTGGAATAGTGGGCAAAGTTTTAAGCATATTAAGAGTAGTTACCATTTACCCAGTGTTTGCTATGTTCCAGGCATATTTGAAGTGCTCTGTATATTTTGTGTCACTGAAACCTCACTGTGGTTAGGGTACAGGTACCGCTTTGCCTATTGGTAGATACAAAAAATGAACATGGAAACATTAATTTCTAAATTATATTTATCCATTCCAGACTGATTTTGACAACTTTTCTTTATTGACTCAATGTATATACTGAATATATCTTCTGAATTATCCAGAACCTTTCTCAGCCTATCTGTAGCCATCTCTGAAAGCCTCTTCCTTCTATCTGTCCAAGATCCTTAAATCAGTTGGGGTTTCCTGAATTGGTCTTTCTGGTGATCAGGGTCCTGAAGCTGTCTCCTTTTGTGACTGACTCCTTCAAAGGCTGAGAGATATTTAATCTCTTCCTCCTGACAAAGCCACAATCAAATTAAAGCCTTAAAAAGAGCCATTTTCCAAGGAGCAATTAAAAAAAAAATAATGAAAATAAAACATAAGCTTGGCAGCAAGCAAAATATGCACGGTTTTAAGACTAAGAAAGACCTGAGCTTAAACAAAGGTACGGATTCAGGTTTCTTCTGGGATTGCTAGTGGTCTGATTTCATTTTGAAGAAGCTTAATTTCTAGATTTATCTCTAAGTTAGACCACTCTTGGTCAGCTCTTCTTGTTCTGATTTCGGTTCTTTCTCTTTCTCTCTTTCACTTTAATCTTACTTCTCTGTGGGTTTATGCTGGTCTTCAGATTTCTCTACATAAAGGCACTTCCTTTTATTGTGTGGGCCAAGCACTCTGCCTAAGCTTTCAGGAAGTTCTACACTGACTGTGCTGTTACAACAATATCACGATGAAAACAGCAAGAGGATATGTATTGGCTGATATTGGTGTCTTTTAATTTATTTATTTTAAAAGCCTGTGTAGAGAATATTTTGAGGGTATCTGAGTTATAAGTCATCATCAAAAAGCAAGGGGCGGGGATTTTCAAAAGCACACAAAAATAGAGAAAATAATAATGAATTTACATCGACCCATCATCTTCTGCCATTCTTGTTTCCTCTAATATCCCTGGGTTTTTTTGTTTTTTGTTTTTTGGTTTTTTGTTTGGATATTTTAAAGCAAATCACAGATACTATGTCACTTTACTTGTAAATAACTCTCTCTGTTTCCTAAGAGGTAAGGACTTAAAAAAATACCACAATACCATTGCTACCCCCAACAATATTAGCAATTCTTACTTGATTTTCTCTTTTTATAATTTTCTCTTTTTATAGTTAATTTGTTCAAAAACAAGGTTCAAGAAATGTCCACACATTGCATTTGTCTGTGTCTCGGCCACAATTGGTTGAATTTTCAGCGTAGCTCGTGTGCTTGATTTCAAGCTACCCTCCCAGCATACTTTGCGGGTAGGAACCATCGTCTCTGTCTCAGAGAGTGTAGTAAGCGAATTTCAATGACTTGCCTCAACTTGCACGACCTCACAGGGCCAGAGGCTGTGTCAGGACCCACTTCAAAGTCATTCCTGTTTCATGTAGTCCCATGTCCCTTTTCCCCTGAGCAAGCCAGATCCTTGCTTGCATTACATCTGCCACTTTTATTACGATGTCATGCTGCCTCTCATACCCTCTGCCCCTTCAGGGTGTTTGGCAATTCCAGACTTTTCAAAGAGCCAGACTGGCTGTACCTTTTGTTGAAACTAAGTTTTGGAATAGAGCAGCCATAGACTACGATGGTGGTTTCCTTTGCTATTTGGAATTTTTCAGAAGCAGATTTTCTCTGTCAACTTGGTGTTAAATGCGCAGTCACTTCTGAACAGCTCAAAAAGGTCTTCTGTTTAACTCACGTGGTGACATCAGTTCACAGAACCTCCTTTCCAGAGCAGAGATCATCACTGTCCTTTTAATATGATGAAGGCTCCAGCTTTCTCTGGCTTAGGTCATGAGTTCACATTCCTTGCTTTTTGTTGATGATTTATAACTCAGATACCCTCCAAATATCCTCTACAGTTTTAAAAGAACAAAAATACGTTACATATATGTTTATAGCAAAAGATGGTTCCTAGCAAATAAAAGGGAGTGTTCAGTTATACTGCTTTTTTCTACATTTTGGAATTGCAAGAACTTTTCTTTTTGAAGGACGATAACATACCAGCTTTAAATAAAATGGATTCACATGGTGAGGGAGTTATTCTCTTTCTAATCCTTTCCCTGATCTTCTGAGTAGATCTCAGGTTAGTGTTAGCATATTTTCACATCTCTCTAACACAAAATCTCCCCTGTTAACAAGCAGAGAATAATTCTTAGGCTCAGAAATCTTGGCTGGCAACAGAATTCAACAATATTGTTTAATTGTATTTATTTTTAAGATTTTCATGTGGTCATTTAAGTGAAATGTTTTTTCCACTTATGATTCAAATATGGGTTCCTTTTAAAACTGTATTTTGTAGGTTGGGTGCTTCGGTGGCTCAGTTAGTTAAGTGTCCAACTTCAGCTCAGGTCATGATCTCGCCGTTTGTGGGTTCAAGCCCCACAGTGGGCTCTGTGATGACAGCTCAGAGCCTGGAGCCTGCTTTGGATTCTGTGTCTCCCTCTCTCTCTGCCCCTTCTCTGCTTATACTTGCTCGCTCTCTCTCTCTCAAAAATAAGTAAATAAACATTTAAAAAAAACTGTATTTTGTAGGTTAAAAGCAGTACTTCTAAAGAAAAAAATTAAGTAATGACAGCTATTATTTTGAGCACGTATTATATACAATGTCCTGCTTTAAGTTACCTGATAGAACCCAGTGTTTTCAGGGTGCCTGCCTGGCTCAGTCAGTAGAGTGTATGATTCTTCATCTTGGGGTTGTGAGTTTCAGCCCCATGATGACTGTAGAGATTACTTAAAATAAAGAAAAAAAAGAATTCAATGTTTCTGTCAATGACACTACGAAGCAGGTCCTATTATCATGTGGTAAGTGAGGAAAGCGAGGCACGAAGGAATACTTTCAGATCACAAGTTTAATAAGTAGTAGGGTTAGGAGCTGAGCAGAGCTCTTTCCCTTCACCTAATACTGGTTCCCAGTCCGGAGCAGTAAAGTGGATATATGTAAATGGTGAGTGTAACACAAGAAGTACTAGAATCGTTCAGAGAACATCTTGCCTTACAACCTTCATGTTCCATACATGTTTTAACTTACAGGTTAAAAATAAATGACCTGTATTCTTACAAATGTTATTTTACGTATGATATCCATCTCTTAGTGTGTACATTTTTGGTCAAACTATTTTACCTCTCTACACCTCAGTTTTCTCATTGTAAAGTACCTCATTGTAGTTGTACCTAACAACTACCTCACAAGGTTATGGATATAGTAGACTATACCAAGGTCATATGATATACTTTAAATGGCTGCGGTAATTACCGGTACATGATAAATAGCACAAAATAGTAGCTGATATCATTATCTGGAGGCAATATTATTTACTGTTTGGGTTAGGGCTTTAGACAGACCCAGGTTTTAAGACCATGTTACCTCAGAGAAGTGACATCTGTGAAATGGGGATGACAGTTATTCAAACTCTTGTCATGCGTTTGGAATGAAATGATAATAGTTACCTGTTTAGCCCAATTCCTCTTACATTGCTTTGGATCTCTAGCATTCCTTTTCGGTTCTTTCTCAGAAATTCCATCTCTCTGCTTATATTCCCCATCTGTTCTTACATGCTGTTCACTTTTTCCATTAGAGCCCTTAGCACATTACTCCAGGTTTTCTAAACTTTTTGGCTTGATAATTCTAACATCCTTGACGTATCTGGGTCTGGCTCTGACACTTTTGTTTCCTCAATTTGTGGTTTTGCCTTTTAGTAGATCTTATCATTTTTACTTGATAAGTGATCCTGATGTACTGGGTAAAAGGAACTACTTTAAATAGGCCTTGAGTAATGTGATAGTAAGTGTGGGGTAGGGGAGCCGTTCAATAGTCTTATGATGAGGTCTCAGTGTTCAATGAGCCTGTACCTCTGTCTATGAACTTCACATGTGCCTCTTAACCCACTTCCTAACTTCCCCAGCCTGTAGAACAGGATGGCTACAGGGCGTTGGAGTTGAGTAGTTCCCTTCCCCCATGGAAAGTGTTAGAGGGACCAGGGAGGCAAACCATAAGAGACTCCAAAATACAGAGAACAAACTGAGGGGTGCTGGAGGGGTGTTGGGTGGAGGGATGGGCTAAATGCGTGATGGGCATTAAGGAGGGTCTTGTTGGGATGGGTGCTGGATGTTATATGTAATGATGAATCACTAAATTCTACTCCTGAAATGAAACTAAATAAAGAAATTAAAATTAAAATTAAAACAATAAACAGTTAAAATAAAAAAAAAAGAAAGTTAGAGGGACCTAGATTTGGGTATTTCCCTTCTCTAGGGTCAGTTAGGCTCTAATAAAACCCCAGCAGATCAGGCTCTGGTTATACAGTTTCTACTAAGGATAGACATTGTTAAGAAGAACAGAACTCTCTGGTATGTTTCAAGGCGGTTCATTTCCCCCTATCCCTGCTGGAAGTAAGGGGGATTTTTCTTAGCTTTCACTATGAGAACCTGGCTGAGCTCCTGGAGGTAAAATTCACAAAAGTGTGTCAGTCTCCCTTGACTGGGTCCCTGTGAAGTTTTTAACTCTTAAATTTGTTCACATTAAGCCTCCAGCAATTTGTCAAGTATAGTTCAGGCTTCCTTACCTGGCACTGATCTAGTGGCAGTTTCTACTGATGGGTTTTCCTCTGGTAAGTTGTAACATTCTGTACTCAGCTGTCAGTCTCCTCATGTATGGGGACAGAGGTTCGTCCTGTCACCTCACTTGTCTGATGGATCTAAAAAGAGTTGTTGACTTTTTAGTTTGTTCAGCAGTTTTTATGTGTTAGGACAGAGTGGCAACTTCCAGCTTCTTACATGACTGATTGGAAACTGGAAGTTTAGCCCAGTTCTTTACACGAGTACACCCTTGCTCAACCCTGGTATTAGCTCCGATTTGATTTGTAATAATGTTGGACCCATAACTGCGGCACAAAGTTTTTTGCTAACGTTAATCTTTTGTACCAGATTACTTCTTTGATCGATATTCTAAGTTATTTACAAAGCAAAGCCATTAAGAACTTTATAGAAGTTGTACATTATAAAGGTTGAGAATATACAGTTTACTATTATGATGCAATAGAGGAACTCAAGTTAAGCAAATGACAGTAATTACTTAGTTGCAGAGACCTCTATGCAAGATAAATACAGAGTAAGAGTAGGCAGTGAAAACCAGTACTTAGTTATATTATCCTAAAGGCTTCTGATAAAATCTGTGCTAAAGATACACACAAACATTCTAATTATATATACTTCCTTGATCTATTAGTATTCACATACTTTCACTTGCGTATCTTCTAACTACAAAATAAATGACCAATTTACCAGAAACGTCTGCAATATGTGTATGGGGGTGGGAAGGGTGTGGAGGTTAAGGCTGGATGGAGGAGTTGTTGCCACAAGATGTCATGATAATTAACCAGCGAAAGTCTCTTTATGCAAAAGTGTCTTAGAGTAAATAAAAAAATAATATCAGCATGGCATTTTTGTTTGTTTGTCATATTTCACTGACTCACATTGATCTGCGGTGCTCGGTGGCATCCACATGAGATGGAGCTTCAAATGTCAGAAAGTTTTCACATTACTTTACATAAGAACTCGTTGTACCATAGGGACCCTCTCCCCACCCTCCAAACTAGCAGACAGGTAGAAATTAAAGAGAAAATCTCTACCTCTTATTATTTCTATATCTTCCCAATAGCAATGGTATTATTGTGGGTGCCCTACCATTGGCACCCCAATTTAAATAGGATACAATTTAAAATAGGATATTGCTATAGGATTCAAAGATACCGTCATATTATGTCACAGTTTCCACCTAGCACTTCAAAATATGTGTGAAATAATGGGAAGGATCCATAGTTGTTCTGACTACCCCCCTTTTTAAAATTTCACATTAGGTTTTGTGGATTATTGTGGTGATCCCTGTAGGAATTTCCCCCCAGTGTCCTTACTGAATGAACTTCCTAATTTGATGCAAGTTTGTCCTAGGCTGGGAAGTGGGTGCACAGTGGTGACTTAAGTTATCAAACAAATCAGTCCTAAAGCCAATCCAACATGGCAGTTGTTTGCTCTGCATTGTCTGTCACTCTGCTTTTCATGCACACATTTCTAGAGTGAGGTTAACTTAGTGAACCCGACCACCATCCTAAGCATCCTGAAAGCACAATATAATGAGGGTGAATCCTGGCCAAGATTGAAACATTATGCTTCTTTCTAAGTCCTGTCAAAGACTAGATGGTCAGCAGTGGCTGAGCCCAGATTGGCTGTGAGACCACAGGGAAAGGGATGGTCTCCAGTGTTTTCATGTCATGGTAACACTCAGATCAAGTCTTGCTATATAAAAAGCTATAACACTCAGATCAAGTGTTACAAGTATAGATCAAGTATATACAAAAAAGCTATACTTACAGGATTAGTTTTAGTTACAAATGGATTTTTGGGCAGTCATCTCTGTATTGGAATTTTGGAGGTATATAAAGCCTCTCTGCATCCAAAATGGGTCTCTAGTTCTGCCAAGAGAGGTCTGACAAAAACAAATAACTTTTGTGTCCCACTATGTTCAAGGAACCCAGCCAAGCTATTCCATTTTATTTCAACTAAAGTTTGTTATTTTATTTCACTTAAAATTCATTATAAACCTAAGAAATAGATAAGATAATGACAATAAATTTAAAGTTTAGGAAACTAAGGCATGGATTAACTCTCAGGAGCCAACAATTACAGAGGTTGTCCAGTCTTACCTGAGAGCTCGTATGCTGGAGCAGCCTCGTATTAGGGAAAGAAAGCACCAGCTTTAGAGTTAATCACAGCTGGGTTCAGCCCTCCACTCACTCTCTCTGAGGTCTCAGCCGTGAGACCTCAACCACTCTGGAGTCTTTGCTATCCTCACAGATCACAGAGGAAACCAGTAAGAGCTCCTTCATTTTCCTCACAGTGCTTTTGGGAAAGATAGATCAGATAATCAAGAAGAAAAGAATTTGTAAATAACTTTGAAGCAGACTCAATTCTGAGAGTTTCAGCCTTGCCTGATAAATGGGTACTGAGGGCTTACCAGCCCAGAAGATTGTTTATGTGAGTGTTGAGGTAATTTCTGGGTAAGAAATTGACCTTGTTCATTGGGTCTGAAGTAACGAAGTAAATGAGATATGACTTGATAGAATTCTATTTGCAGGGGTCAGGGTAAATTTGCCTAAAAACACACATACATCTTCATATAAGGTTGGCCCTTGAACAATATGGGAATTAGGGGTGCTGCCCCCTGCACAGTTGAGAATCCACGTGAAACTTTTTTTTTTTAATGTTTGTGTATTTATTTTGAGTGAGAGATGAGAGAGAGAGAGGGCCCATGCAAGCAGGGGAGGGGCAGAGAGAGAGGGAGAGAGAGAGAGAGAGAGCCAAGCAGGTTCTATGCTATCAGCACAGATCCCAACATGGAGCTCGATCCCACAGAACTTTGAGATCATGACTTGAGCCAAAATCAAGAATCAGATGCTTAACCAACTGTGCCACCTAGGTGCCCCAAACTTAACTACTAATAGCCCACTGTTGATCAGAAGCCTTACTGATAATATAAACAGTAGATTAACACATATTTTGTATGCAATATATATTACATACTGTATTCTTACAATAAAGAGAGCTAGGGAAAGGCAAATGTTATTAAGAAAATACATTTTCTGAAGAGAAAATACATTTACTATGCTGTGCTGTATTTATCGAAAAAGTCCATGTACAAATGGACCCATGCAATTCAAACCTGCATTGTTCAAGGGTCAACTGTATATTAATTATACAAATATATTTTATTAAATACATATAAATATATGTTAGATACTCTATGTTAAATACATAGCATATTGATATATATTTAAAGCATCAGATGTTATCAGAATAGAGTGCTGTAGCTATTAGTGAAATCTCTTTCTCTCAGTTCAGCCCCTTGGATTCAAGATTGTGCCCTAAAGGGAAAGGTTTTAATTTAAAAACAGAAGACCTATTTCACTGACCTCTGTGACACATCAGGGCACAATCAACATCACTCTACTGTCATGTAACACGATGGGTAGGGAACCACTTTCTTCATCCTGCACATTTTACCACACAACGTACGTACCAGGAGGGGTCAGGGTGGCCACTAGTGGAGAATTGCTTTGCTTAGGAGAAAACTAGGGAAAACCATGAGCTGCATATGGAGTAAGTTGGGATACGGCAGAACAATGGCAGGATAGCAGTAGAAAAAACCCGTGGTCACCACTGATGTCCAACAATGTGCCCTGGAGCACAAGTGCAATATGGATAGAAGCCATTATGGCACACTACATGGTAGGCCCAGGAAGGGAAACAGTTATGCCTATAAGAGGAACATGGATGGGCTACATTGCCTGACATTGTGGGGTTACTAGGACAACACTGTAGCTACCAAGAGAATAAAGCCTATGGAACTGTCAGAAATACTTAGAGTGGCCTGTGTCAGAAGCTAGAGTTTCTGGATGAGGAGATGGGCACCAGAGCTAAGTCATCTGTGTGACACCTGCAAGGTAATTTATGAATTAGAAATTATTATTATTGCTGTCTTCTTATAGTGTTCTGTAGGTAAGAAACAATCAGAATTTCACTTTGGTCCTGATACGATATGAGAAATCTTCATCACTTTTTGGATAAAGGTAGTTCTTTCATTCTTCTGGGAATCCATTAGGATATATTTGGGGGACAAGTTGATAAGTGATGCAGGTCCTGCTTGATAGTGTTTTTCTAAGTGCAGCCACCATACTTTAGTGTCAGAAACACGCAGTTCACTTGTTACAAATATGGCCTTATCTGAGACAAACTGAATCAAGCTGTATACTTACTTCTTTTTGCCTTTTTCTTCAGAGTAATTTTCATGAACACTAAGGTTTGAGAACTATTGCTTTATTTTCTCAGTGAGAAGATAAATCTCCTAGCTGAGAGAGTGGAAATTAGGGGAGAAGTAGAGGTCTTGCAAAGACTGGTCAAAGTTTGAAGTATCCTCTGTAGGGAACACTGGATAAATCTTCAGGGATACATAAAAATGTGGCGGAGCAGCCCTGGTCCCAGCTGAAACTGCAGACCTTACATTTAGGATGATAATAATCCTCATGGATTGTCCGCAAAGCGTCTTCATGGTTATCATGTATTTATTGAGGGCATAGTGTGGCAACCATTTGGTAAATATGAGAATTGATATAAAAGAGGATACAGAAAAGTATATAATAGTTTCTATGAGCAGCATGTCCATGAAGAGGTGTTAAAAATGATTGAAGAAGACAATTGAGGTGATATAAACCTTATTTAATACTTCATGAAGTAGACAGTCTCAGAGAACTACAAAATGGGGTGGAAGGCAAGAAGCTTTTATAGGATGAATAAAAAACAAGGAGAAACAAATGGAAAATATCTGATTGGCTGGAGCCATGGGGTCAATCTTGTTTAAGGTAAGAGGCCCAGAGTTGGCTTGATCTTTGGGGATTGGCTAGCTGGATATAGTGCATTTCCAGTCAAGCAGAACATTTATAGGGACACAAAAATTATCTCAGTTTTGGTTTTCTGACATAGTAGTTTCTGACCCTGGGAAGAAGCACCTCCATCAAGGGTCTAAAAATGTATTTAAACAGAGGCACAAGTCATGTATTGAAAGAGGCCCCAACATGCAGAGCTTGGATTGACAGCGAAGTCTCCATTTTGTTGACGCTTCTCTACTCACATTGATACTACAGTTCTTGAGTAGCAAGAAAAATGCAACCGTTGGTCATCATCAAACTGTCAGAACCAGAGAGAGTGGATGTGCTGGAGTCTAAGGAAGATGTCAAGCAATTTCTGCTTCCAGTCATCAGCAAGATGCAAGAGCGTATTACATCTTGCACTAGAGTGCAGTGGAGAGCTTATGTGCAGAGTTAGTTGTTGAAAATGGGCAGTCTACTCATCCGAATAAAAACCCAACTGAAGGTCTCAGAGGAAAGCACTCTGAATCATCTTTAGAATCCAAACGATGGAGTTGAGGATTGAGTGACTAAACGATGCAAAGGCCAAAAATAAGGCCAAGGAGATTCTAAAGATGGCAGTGAGGTATTGATCAACCTAGTCTGTGTTGAGGTGCTTTGCTCTTTCTCGTGTGACTGAATAGCTTCCTGGAATTTTGGGTCTGTGTGTAACACATGAAACTTAGAATTGGATTTCTCCAGCTCTGGAGGTGCTGAAGGAGCTACATTATTTCTAGAAGCCAACTCCATGAAATGACTGCTAAAAAAGCTCAACAAGGGACCAGACTTCAGCTGGGGGGTGTGAATGAGGCTGATATGGCTAGGATGGATGGCTCAGACAAAGGAGCAGAAGATAGTATTATCGATATATTGAGACTTAAAATTCTGTGTGAGGCCAAAGAAGGAGAGACGTGTTTTGTCCAAAATTTTAGTTTCATGTGACTCACTAACTGAGGTAACTGTTTGGTCAGTTTGTTTGGATAGCCTGACTCAGCTTTCTTTGAGATAGAGACTGGAATAGAACATAAGGTCTTGGTATTCTCTACAAGTTGATGGAATACCCTGGTGCATTTTTGGGGATTCTGGGCATCAAATGAAAGAAGTATTTATAAAGGCCCTTGAAGGGTTGGGGGAAAAAATGAGGACTGTCTACATTGGACCCTACAATGGAGAGGGAATAGGTATCTTCAAGGTTCCATAAGTAGTCCAGCCATAAGTTAATTTATGGAGCAGATGACAGCTTTTTGGGGTTGAAACCCTACCATGAGGGGAAAAAACTGTTGCCCTGTTAATAAAACTATTCATTTGCTTGAAAAAGAAAAAGGATACAATAAAGTATTGAAAGCCTCATTGGGGGAGGGAAAACAGGCATTTATGAATGGCATTAACAACACCACAGGACAATATTAAGTTAAAAGATAAATTGAGTAATAGTGTATAAATTCTCCAATAAGAAACCAGGCACTAGAGTAGCTGATAAAATAGGTGGCATTTGGTGCCTTAAAAATATGGTAGGATTTGTAGGAGGAGATCATTCAAGTCAAGAGAAGATATCATCACATAAACAGTTTATACTACCCCATGCATGCAATAACATTTACAGCACTGTGAAGAATTAATATAGGAACAAGATACCTTATTGGTTCCCAAAGACATTACAATCTAACAAATAGAGCCCAGACTGATCATGGCAAGTTCTTGGAGTGGTGAAAAGCACAATGAAGGGAAACTTTTGAAGGTGCTATGGGAAATAATGTGGGGTAAAATAATAAACAAACAAATAAATAAATGGTATGCTTAGTTTCAAGAGTTAGTACCAGGGTTGTATTTAGGCAACATGGAAAGAATAGTCAGCAACTGAGTCTTAACAACAGTGGCCTATAAAACTAGACCTAACAC
Source organism: Herpailurus yagouaroundi (assembly GCF_014898765.1). Classification (NCBI taxonomy): domain Eukaryota; kingdom Metazoa; phylum Chordata; class Mammalia; order Carnivora; family Felidae; genus Herpailurus; species Herpailurus yagouaroundi. The sequence goes on along the minus strand of NW_024412376.1, from coordinate 138,317,194 downwards.
CCATTTCAGGTGTGAATACTTTTCTTTGGTTCCAAAAAATTTTTAACCACTTTTTTCTTTTTTTCAACGTTTTTTTTAATTTATTTTTGGGACAGAGAGAGACAGAGCATGAACGGGCGAGGGGCAGAGAGAGAGGGAGACACAGAATCGGAAACAGGCTCCAGGCTCTGAGCCATCAGCCCAGAGCCCGACGCGGGGCTCGAACTCACGGACCCCGAGATCGCGACCTGGCTGAAGTCGGACGCTTAACCGACTGCGCCACCCAGGCGCCCCAACCACTTTTAATTTCATGAGGCCTGTGTTTCACCTAGCAGTATAAATAAGACACATCTGTATATATTTGAGTTACTAATAATTTTACATTGATGGCTTTGAGAGGTTCATAGGGAAGGGAAAACTGCTACCCACACCCGACTACACCCCTTTACAAGGTAGATGTGTACTAGGGAGAGCTTGGGAGACAGGTTTAGATTTTGCCAACCATCTTCCTGAGCAGTGACAAGTTGAAGATGGCATTTAAGAAATTGCATTCAGCAAAATAAAATACACAATATTAACATATATAGCAACCCTTCCTTTAGCAAATAGTAAAACCTGAGAAATGCAACAGAATGACACCTGTGGATTAGAACAGGGAAGAGAGAAAAGTAGGAAAAAATTAGAGTCACTGCCACAAAGGAAGGCATCCAGGGATCCACACGTAGATACTGGGGATCTGTGGGAGGGAACACTACGTGGGACAAGCAGAGACTCCCCTTTCAGCCGGGACCTGACCTTGAGCACCAGTGAGATTTGAAAGATGGTGAGCAAGGCAAAAATAGTGCAGAGACAAAAATCATGCAAACAAAAGAAAAAAAAAAAAAAAGGAAGGGAAATGGAGGGAAAGAGAAGGGAACACTAAAAATCCCTGATGAAGGGGCCAAATGGGAGACCCAGCATAGTGCCTTCAAGTGTCCAAGAGTCCGAGATTTCCATGCTGCTACAATCCACTCTTTCTAAGGTTGAGCCCCAAAAGAAGGACTTGGCTTGAATTTTCACGTATGGGAAAATACATATATTTAAACACTAGAATCACTCTCAGTGCATCAAGATGCTATGAGACATTTCTGAAGAAAGAAGGACAGGGGTAGGAGGTCATTATTTATACAAAGAAAAAACAGTATCTCTTATCCCAGGCTCAATGCAGGCCATATGCCCTTTGATGGGAAAGATAGAATCTGTTTCACTATTTAAGTTGCTATTTCTCAATTTTTTTGAGAGGTTTAAGCATATAGTTGATGTTTCACAAGTTATGTCTGCTTATTTTGCAATTCTGTAGTATTAATATACTTGAACTTTTGCTGTTCTTATGTTATTTCCTAATTTCCTCCCATTAAAACTTAAATTTTTTAATGTTTATTTATTTTTTTTGGGGGGGGGGGTGAAAGCAGGGAGGTCAGAGAGAGACAGAGACACCAAACATGAAGCAGGCTCCAGGCCCTGAGCTGTCAGCACAGAGTCCGACATGGGGCTCCAACACACGAACCGTGAGATCATGACCTGAGCCAAAGTTGGACGCTTAACTGACTGAACCACTCAGGCACCCCTCCCATTAAAACTTCCTAAAGGAAAATTTATATACATGTTTATATGATGTGTGACAAGAATACTCACAAAATGTGACATTCACATTTAATCCACTTGTATTGAAATCTTCCTGTGAACCAGTGTGCTATGTGTTAGCATAAAACACTTAGATTACCCTTGTATCATTGCTGTGAAGTAAGTGCTTTAAAAAAAGTTTTTATTTTGAACATATGTGAGGATTGCCTTTGACCAGGCACTTGGCAATTCAGTAGTTTAGAGAGGAAAATATTCAAATGTAAGAAAAATTTCAACTCTTACATTAAATGGTAGAGGCCATTTGCCTTGAGCGTGTTCTTACAGGAGTGAGGCATTTATAGCTAATGACATTTTCACAATAAAAATTGGTGGCATTAAATATTGTATGAATACATCGTCATTAAAAATTAACTTTGATTACAGGTCTTAATTTTCTGAAATTCTTTAACCTATTAGTGTGTATGCTTTTATACGTGTGTTATTTTGACCATTTGGATGGTATCAATGAGAAATACTAGCTTATCAACAACTTCATTGTTCATGCCAGTACCTTAGGTAGGATCACTGAAATATTCTTTTTTTTTTAATTTTTTTTTTTTACATTTATTTATTTTTGAGAAACAGACAGAGAGCATGAGCAGGGGAGGGGCAGAGAGAGAGGGAGACACAGAATCTGAGGCAGGCTCCAGGCTCCAAGCTGTCAGCACAGAGCCTGACATGGGGCTCGTACTCACAGATAGTGAGATCATGACCTGAGCTGAAGTCGGACACTTAACCAACTAAGCCACCCAGGCGCCCCTGAAATATTCTTTACAGTGAACGCATGCAAAACTTGTTTCCATTGTAAATCACCACGGTAGCAGTTTCTGTCACGAATGCTTGTGCATGTATGTAAATCTATGTCAGGTTTTACAGACCGCCTTCTAAAAACCTACGCGAAACTTGGAAAATTATTTGTAGAAGGTATTTTTTCCTTCAGTATTATCTGTATGTTCCAAATAATTAAAAGGTAGTTAAACTTGCTCCTTGGAAAACGGTTTTTATTGCAAAAATTATGGATCCATAGGAAGTTGGAGAATACAGTACACAGAAGTCTGGTTTTCCTCGGTGGTTACATTTTACATAACTATAGCACAATGTCAAAACCCAGAAGTTCACATTGATTCAGTGTGTGTGTACAGTTCTAGACACTGTTCTAGACACATTTTATCACATGTATAGGTTGTGTAACCACTGCATTCAAGACACGGAACTATTTTCTCACCACAAAGATCTCCTTTGTGCAACCCCCTTTATGGTTGTCTTCCACCATCTGTAACTCCTGGCAATTGCTAATCTATCCTACATTTCTGTAATTCTGTAATTTCAAAAATTTCGTACAGATGGAATCATAGAATATGTGACCTTTTAAGACTGGAGTTTTTCACTCAGCATAATTCCCTGTGGTCCATGCAAGCTGTTGCCTGTGTCAATGCTCTGTCCCTTTTATTATGAAATAGCATTCCGTAGTGTGGATGTGCCTTAGTCCGTTTGACCGTTTCACTACTGCAGAAACTTTTAGGTGTTTCCAGTTCGGGACTGACACAAATAAAGCTGCTCTGAACATTTGTAGACAGGTATTTGAGATTTTTTTTTTAAATAAATCACCTTTCAGAGCTGCGATAGGAGAGGCAAATAAATTGTCCAGAGCACTGAGAAATTTTCCAAACCCAGGCGTTGTTACTTTATCTCCTGTGCTATTTCCGCGATCTCCTGTTAACAGAGAACAAACCGTTCTGCAGACAGTGGAGAAAAGTAATGATTATATATTTGAATATTCTTGAAAAAAATATTGGTTTTAGAATAATATCTGCTCAAAAACATGATTATTTTTAGCATCGTGTATGCACATTGATTCACTCATTCATTTACAAAAATTACTGTTTGAGTACTCAGGCCCTGTGCTGAGTGCTGGGGCAAGGTGCCTTCCCCATGAGGGCTTTTACAAAATACTGCATTTGTTGCACAGAGGTAGCTTGCTTTATGTTTGCTGCTTTTAAGAGTTTCAAATTTTATTTCATTATATCATATTATATTATATTATATTATATTATATTATATTATATTATAATTTTATTTTTTAACAGCTTCAAATTTGAAACTGGAAAATATTTATTCAGAGTTAATGTGACTGCTATAATAATATTTAAATATGTAGTTTTAAATTTGCTGAAAGATCTGGGTTAATATATTTTGCTTTATCATTGGAAAGCAATTCTGAGCATGCATGCCTAAATACAGAATCTATTTTTGCAAAGTGTGCAGTTCAGTACTCCTTTCAAATAGAGGTGAGGGTCAGATGGATTTTTACTTGTAGCTTGTTCACAAATTAATGATTTCTTCTGCTTATTCTGTGTTCCTTTCCTCCAATAGCATAAAAAATTAATCAGCCGTCCACAGAGTACCAAAAGAATTTCTACAGATCCTGTAGGTAAGAAATATTTGCTTTGTCCTCATTACAGTGGTGCTATTTTTCCTCTTATATTTTATATGTATATGAATCATTGCATACAAAAGGATAGAAGGGGTGACTTTGCACAAACAATCATAAACAACAAATAAATGAGTTTTCCTTCGGAAGTCATGTGCACATAAACCATGTGCGCAAAACATTCTCAAATGTGAATGTAATTCAAATGGTTAAAATCTACAAGAAATATGAACCTGCTAAGTATTATTTTACAAAGATACCTAGTAATTGCTTAGTTTGGTAAATAACTACAGTTCTGAAATGCTTTCTATTAAATTGTGAGTTAAGATGTGGTCACTTCAATTCTACATTTGAGGCCAGTAGATTTTAATTTTTTTTTTTTTACATTTATTTATTTTTGAGAGACATAGAGAGACAGAGCACAAGTTGGGGAGGGGCATAGAGAGGAGACACAATCCGAAGCAGGCTCCAGGCCCTGAGCTGTCAGCACAGAGCCCGACATGGGGCTCGAACTCACCAACCATGAGATCATGACCTGAGCCTAAGTTGGACACTTAACCAACTGAGCCACCCAGGAGCCCCAAGGCCAGTAGATTTTAAAGAGAGGTATATTGGTATGAAACCACAAAAAGGAAAGAAACATCTAGGAGTTGATCATGGTTATGCATCATTCAGTTACATAACAGTGATAAAGGCTTCAGGGTAGAATTTAACATTTTTATTCTGCTTTAGGCTTTGAAACAATTCATTTTATAATGTTAATGGTCACTAAGGCAATACTTTATTGGCCTTCAAAACTTGAGTACCTTTCAACTACTGTGTGTCAGGCCCATGGCTGATGGCATAGCATTCCATTCAGGGATCACCTTTGTGAATTTGTACAGAAAATGTGCAGGCTTTGCTGAATTACTTTAAAAGTGAGGATGGGCATACACCTTAGTGTTATGCACCATCTCAGAGGCAATAAAAACCATTTTCAAAGAAAGAGCAGATGATGTGGCAAAAACAAAAGTAAACGTACCAAAGCCAAAACCAAGAAAACCCAGCAACAAATCTAAAAAAGCAACAGTGGTAGATGAAAGCCTGGCAAGTTTAGTAGTGTTGCTAATGTTTGAAGAGTTTGATGCCCACAGAAAAGCGTTCCCTCTACTATTGTCAACAACTGCCAGAGACCACAAGGCTATTATCTTTCCTATGTGTACTAGGAAGTCCTAGGTTGTGACAGTGCGCCATCTCTCAAAACCAAGCTGCTGCGGGAAGGATGGTGGTAGATGAGGTTATAGCAGGCTAAAACTAGAAGTTTTAAATGCCAAGTTAAGAAGTTCAAGCGATAGGAGGAAGCTACGTGACACGTATTAACAAGAAATGGGTAAAATCAGATTAGACTTTGCAACCGTCTAGGAGTTGATGGAGGAGTAAGGTGGGTCAGCACTGGTAGCAGGGATTTAGACTCCTGGTGCCTGCGATACTCCAAAAAAAGAGAGGTGGGACATGACTGAGATTGTCAGTAAGGCTGGTCAGGAGGGGAAATATCTGAGCTATATTTAGAGTTAGGACATGGGTGTGGGGGTTAAGAAATAGGCATTGAGAAATGTGAATAATGTTACATGTTTCAGCTTACTCAGCTGAGGGGTCATATTCACTAACAAGTGCACAGAGTGAAGAAGGATCAGGTGCAGACAGAAAAAGCCCAAAGCTGATTGTGACTCTAGAAATACGGAGCTCGGGTTGGCTGTGATGTATACTGGTAAAGATAATTAGGAGATGAATCGTCCCAGGGTTTAGGGAAACAAAGCCAAGGATGAAGATATACCAGGGCTGGGATATTTCACATTAGAGGAAATGGTTATGAAAGTGAATGTTGATGTATTCATTCAGGGGAGAGGACAGAAAAAGAAAAGGCCAGATAGAGGAAGTAGTAATTCAGCAGAATCAGGAGGAAGAGAGTCAACGAAAGGGAAAGAGAGGTGCGGAGAATGAGGGCAGGCCACGGAACCCGGGGGAAGGAGTGAAATGCTTTCTGGAAATCAGAGAAGGTGCAGACTGAGAATCATTTGCTGTGAGATGTAATTAGGAGAGCACTAGGAAGACCAGAAAGAAAGGATTCCGCAGAGTTTTAGCAGACAGGGAGAGGAAGGCCTACCCATGTAGCCTGAGTATATTGCATGAGGGAAGCAGAATGTTGGTTCGAAAGTGACAATGGAGAGCGAGGATGCGTTGGCTCTGTTTCCTGAGTAGTTTTCACACCAAAGTGGCATGATTCACAGTGTGTTAAGTGCAGTGTATGTGAGTAGGTATCTACTCACAAAGGAATCGTTGAGTGAAAGGTACACATACAGAATGCTTACTGACATCAGACCAGACAAGAGTTGGGATAGTGGTACGGGCTTGGGCTGGGGCACAGAGGCAGGAGGATAGGAGGACTTAGGGGTTTCACTGGGAGCGATAACTGGGAGTAACACAATGGGAAAAAAAAAGATAACAACCAAACAATAGAAAAATGGAATCATGAGTTTAGGTGGTAGACCTAACCATCTTCCAGGATGTATTCAGAGGAGATGTTTGTGGTTGCAAATAGTTCAAAGGTCAGGGGAAATGTTGGCATAAAGGACCTTCCACAGAACTGCTTTTTGGGTTGAATCTTGGGGAGTTTGTGTGTGTGTATAGTTGGGTGGTGATGAGGGGACTGTGTAGCGGGTATAATTTTTTTTTAAGTTTGTTTGCTTATTTATTTAGAGTGTGAGTAGAGGAGGGGCAGAGAAAGAGAGGGGGAGAGAGAATCCCAAGCAGACTTTGTCAGAGCAGCGCCCAATACCGGGCTCGATCTCCCAAACTGTGAGATCATGACCTGAGCCCAAATCAAGAGTCAGACACTTAACTGTCTGAACCTCCCAAGCGCTCCTCTGCTGGTATAAGTTATGTATCAGATCGGTACTAATTAAGAAAAATAGTTTTGAACCTAGAAGTATCCTTTACCATGGTGCTACTTACTCAAAGTATGGTTGGGGACCCCAGTGCCAGCATCACCCGGGAACTTGTTAAAAATGCCAAATTTTACCCCTACCCTAGTTTTACTTCATAAGAGTCTCTGGGGCAGTGCCTAAAATCCATTTCAACAAGCCCTCCTGGATCTCAGGGGAGTTAAAACCTGAGGAGCATTTCTAGTCCCCCTGCAATAGGTGATTCCCTCGGGGAGAAGACCCCCGAAATGGCAGGGATCCAAAGGCTTTCAACAGTGGGCCGGGGAGTTTCCAAATCTTTCCACTGTTCAGAGGCCAAAGCAGAGAGCCTTTAGACTTCCCGTGCGCAGGTGTGGACGGTTAGATAAGCGCATGGCCCGAGAAAGTGTCCTAACCCTGCGTGTCCCTGTGTGCCTGACAGAAGCCCTATGGGATAACTTGCTGTACTGGCTGGCAGAGGAACTCTCCGAAGAAAATGCCACCCGCCTCTCCTCCTCCCTCCCTCTTCGCCACAGCACCGTCCAGCTCATCAAACTGAAGACCCCTGGTGACCTCACAGAACAGATCCATGAACTCCTTTGCTTCTGGAAAAAATCACTCCCAAATTCCACCGATAAACTTCGCCTGCTGGCTCGTCATCTCCGCAAGATCGGCAGGAATGATCTGTCCGAAGAGCTCAGATTCAAGTGGGATAATAGGTGTTCCCTGAGCCACAGCACTGGTTTGATACAACCTAGTAAAGCCGGGTCACTCTTTCTTTTGCCCTAGAGAGGGGTCATGGTAGGTTTTAAGGCTTTTTCTGCCAACATTTTACTGGCGGTTTCCAAGTAAAGTTGTTTGAAGGGCATCTTTTTGATAGATGTGCTATTTGAGACAGGTGGAAAAGCATGAAGCAGATCATAAAAGGCGTTCTTGGGTTTGAGGGCTCCTCTGTGGTTCAGAGATATACATTCTGCAAGAATTATTGTCTTGAGTTCAGCCAAATTTAATAGCATTTGTGGTAGAGTTTGCTCTGTTTACATGTTAACAGTTGAGGTCGTTTTCTAAGTGGAAAGGAAAAATAGGCTATACAGAACCCCCCTTTTATCATTATCTACATAAAAGTAAACTAGTTGTGCCAGACTCCAAGCAACAAATTCACATTATGCACATGCTGTAGAGCCTGCAGCTAACAGTACAAAATAAACTGGGTTGCAGCGACCTGATGCTGATGATAGCAAATCAGTAAGAAAACAGAGAAGCTTGGAATAAATTAAAAATAGAATAACATCCACCATCCGCTGCCACCAACTTTTCTTTTCTTAAAAAGGTATCTTGAAATAGGGAAAATCTCGTGTTTTATTAGTAGTGAAATGAGGCAGTGCAGAGAACACGAAGTATCACTGGAAGAATTCAGGGCCTTTTACCTTTGGAAAACAACCTACTCTTAAATCAGTTTTCACGGAAATCTTTTTTTTTTTATTTTTTTTAATGTTTATTTTTTTTTTGTGAGAGAGAGACAGAGAGAGCACGAGCGGGGGAAGGAGCAGAGAGAGAGGGAGACACAGACTCCGAAACAAGCTCCAGGTTCTGAACTGTCGGCACAGAGCCCGTCGCGGGGCTCGAACTCACAAACTGTGAGATCATGACCTGAGCCAAAGCTGGACACTCAACTGACTGAGCCACCCAGGCGCCCCAGTTTTCACGGAAATCTTATTAAGTAAGCCCTTAAGTAAGACTCATCGTTTAAAAAAAGGCTGTAAAAAACCACAAAACTAAAAGGAAAAAAAATAACAATTACCAAAGCCCCTCCATCATTGATGAACCCTGTTGATGTCTAGTGCATAAGCTTTGAGACTTTGGGAAACCTGAGGCTTTAGCTTTAGCAAAAACAACGTGATATGAATGGGGTATGACATGAGTATTACCATTTCATTCATACAAAAGCATCACGGCCTGGGCTTGTCAGCATCAGTAGTGATTAGCTTTGATTATTAAATACGAGAAGAATTAATGAAATCACACGAAAAGTTAAACACTTATAGGGCTCTGAATTTCAAAGACCAGATTTCCTTCTACAAATTAACCAAGGAGTTAGATTCCCATTTGGTTACACATTGAAAAAGAGGATTCCAATTTTCAAATACATTCCTGTTAAGAAACATTTAGTCAATGTTCTACTATTTTTACATGTTTCCGGAAAGGTACAATATTTTCCAGGTGTCCTTGGAATGAAGAAAACAGATTGGAATATCCAGTTTTTCGAACTACAAAGTAACAGCAAAGTGAAGTTTATTCGCCTATAATGCTTTATGCTTAGTCCTTTACAAGCACTGACTTGTTTAGTCCTCCCAACTGCTCTGTGAGGTAGGTACCTCCCCGCAATTTACAAGAAAGGAAAGGAGATTCAGAAGATTGAGTTCCTTGCCTCATGTCCTAAGTGAGTGACATAGCCAGGATTCTTGTTCCAACACTAGAGAATACTATTCTGAACATTTTGGAGTATTTTCTCCCAGTTTTTCTTTTGCTCCTGGAAGGAAATATTTCTATTTCTCCGTGTATAGATATCTATAAACACACTCACCTATGTGCTCACAGGCACCCACACACTATAAATCCCCACACATGCTGCACACTCACCCATCTCCTTACTTACACACATCTTCTCATCCCACCGTGTCCTCGTACCCTGCCCCCCAGGCACCCCCACGCATACGCACACCCTCCCACGCACATCTCGCAAATCCCCACACAGTCTTACCTCCGCGTGTACATCCTCACATGCATGCATACACCATCACGCACACACTTTCTTCTCACGCATGAATTCATTCACATGCTTCATGTGCCTACCCTCACAGGCACCCATCCCTTCACCCCCACACACTCTCTGACCTTTCCAGAATTAAAAAAAAAAAAAAAATAGCATACATTATTGCAATAGTCAAACAATATAAAAGTATATATAGAAAAAATGGGTCACGTCTTGGGTGTGGCCTCTCACCTAGGTTATCAAAGGAATCAGTCTGGGTGTAGCACGTGCCTCGTGTGCGCTCTCTCTCTCTCTCGCAAAATAAACACATAAACTTTAAAAATTTAAATAAAAAAAGAGATTACTTACTGAAAACATTTTTAAGGCTCTTGATACACATTGCCAAATTGCCATCTTATAATCACTAGGTCATGAAGATTCTTAGGAAAATGGAACTTTTAAGAATACATAAAAATGAATTAACTTGAGGCACATAACATGAAACTCTACATCCTGGGTAAGCCTGGACTGTCTTCAATTGCTCTATTGAAAAAAAAAAAAAGACATTGGCTTAAATCTTTACAGTAATTCCTTTACTAATTAAGAGAGTATATTCCATTGACATTGCTCTTTTAAAAAGCATCAGAAAGAGAAATAATACAGCAGACATCTGGACAGATTCCAAAATGTCAGTTTCTAGTGTCAAACTATAGCCAAATTCCAATGAAAATAATGTTAAATTCAATAGGTATACATTGAACATGAACTCTGGGTCTAGCAGTCTGTTAAATAGTACAAGCACAAAAGAGAGTAGGAGCCAGTTCTCTAGGGTTATGTTTTCTGCATACAAAAAGAGTAAATGAATGAGATCAACATCTAGTTTATCGCCTAGAATGAACCAGGCTTTTTATGCTTAGCCCTTTATAAGTACTGAATTATTGAATCCTCTCACTGCTCTGTGGGGTAGGCACATTGCCCCCAATTTATGAGAGGAAACTGGAGTCTTGAAAGAGTGAGTACCTTGCTTAATGTCACAAGTGAGTGACATAGCCAGGATTCAAATGTAGAATGTTGGCTTGGCTCCCACCATACCATGTTGCTACCAACCTATGGAGAAGAAAGGAAGGGGATGGACGTATCTACTTCTCCATTATCTTATTTCTTATTTTGCGAAACAAAATTTCTAATTCATATCTAATACAAATAGACATGAGTTTTAAGAACAGGGATGGGGAAAAGAGCAGGAGGTGGGAGGGAAGTGTGATGTTGACTTCATTGATATTTGTCCCAGCTCAATTAGTTAAATGTTCTCTTATTCTTGTTTAAGAGACTGACAGTTTAGGATAATACTGCAAATTGATCAAACACAAATTGGTGATGCATAAATATTGAGTTATAATTAGAGCTACTGTGCCACAATTTAGCTACCCAGGAACATCAAGAACCCTTCAGAGTAGTGGCTGCAAAACATGACCATTTATTTAGCAATTAATAATAAATAATTATTAATGTCAATAATAATTATTAATTATTAACATTCTTACCCCTCTGTGATATAAAATTATTTTCATAATTTTATGAAATTATAAAATTATATAATTCAGACCAATCTTACCTTATCTTGAATAACATCAATTTCATTAAGGAAAGCCCATTATATCCATCAATTTGCTAACTATTAAGCACTAAATATTTCAAATAAAAAATTCTAACATTTATTATTCTATTTAACAAAATGTACAATGTTAACCATAGTTATCTTAATCAAATGCTTATTCATTCATGATTATAGCAATTGATTATTTCTAAAAAAAATGTAGCTTAAATGAACACATAGGCAATATCACATTGTATATTCTAAAGTATTTTATTTAAATTTATTTATTTTTATTTTTATTTTGTAGAGAGAGGGAGAGTGAGAATGGTGTAGAGGGGCAGAGGGAGAGAAAGAGAGAATCCTAAGAAGGTCCCACGCTCAGTGCAGAGCCTGTCACAGGGCTCAATCCCATGACCCTGGCATCATGACCCGATCTGAAATCAAGAGTTGGTTGCTCAACCAACTCAGCCACCCAGATGCCCCTATTTTGAAGGTAAAATAGAAACATCATAACAACTAAGTTAAGTAGACTTTGAGGGTATCATAATCCAATTTTCAAAATATCTAAATTTTGTGGAGAAAGTTCTATTTTCCTAACCCAGTATTTGTTAAGGAGGTGTTATTGACATTTTGAATGGAATATATATTTTTTTAAGTGACTTGAACTGGCTCATGTCCATTTGGCATCCCTGACCTCTGTCCACCAAATGCACAGAGCACTCCCTCACCTTAGTAAATGTGAGAAGTAAAATTCCTTCCACACAGTTTGAGTCATGGGGCGGGTATTGGGAGGGTACAGAAATGCCATTACTGAACTCAAGAATAGAGTGCTATAGACCTTAAGGGAGCATGTTGAGAACCACTGTTTCAGTCAAATTTTGGCTTGAAGCAGAGAATCAAAGAAAGGGGGCAGAATAAGCCAAGGGCAATTTAGAGCATTATAAGCAAAAAAAAAAAAAAAAAGGCCCAACTTGAAATCCTCCAACTGGTACCAGTGTTTACGAGAATTGTCAACTGTTGTCTGGTAGCTTGCCCAGAAATATTCTCAGAGAGGAATCTCCTGAGAGATTCTGAGTTGTACCCCAGGGTTATGCTATAAAATGAGAGTTTTGCTAAGGTACAAATTCAGGCTCCCTAAAGTTAGAATAGTGGTAGTTCACAAGAAAAGGGAAATACTGGGGTGAGGTCAAAGTCGTGGCTAAGTGATGTGCAGGTGTAGGGTTTCCCCTTTCACCGAGGCAAACATAACTTGTGTGATTTAATATCATGAGAATGTTCCTGTGTAATGTCTAGGCATTTGGACGGACGTCATATCATTGAATCCTCAACCTGCCTCTTCTCCTAGGTTTTCTCTACTGGTATGTCCAACTTCCTTCACTCTGCATTTATGACCTAACATACCAAATAATTTACATCTCAATGATGGTTATTATTTATTTTTGGTAACCCTGCACCTTAGTGCATGCTCTGTAAGGGGCAGAGAGCTTGTCTCTTGTTCGTTGATGGAATCCTATTACTTAGAACTCTGTCTGACACTCAGTGAACGTTCCTCTGTTTTGTTACCCTTACTTCCCAGATGAGAAGCTGCAACTCAGAGCTAGAGTGATATCCAGTCAGTGGATTAGAGGCCAGATAATTCTGTTTTCAAAGTCTTGTTCCATCTACTACCACTTTCTGGTCCTGGTTCCACCCCCCAGCCCCACCCCCATAATCGTCCATCTTCTATAATCTCAGGTAACATTTTTTTTCCAGTTCCCTAAATACCCAAGACTGGGTTAATTGTTCATGGATATTCTAAAGTCTAGTTACAGCTCTTCCATACTCTGTTGCAATTGCTTATATGTGTTTTTCTCCAACCAGCATGTAAGTATCTCAAGGGCAAGTACTGAGTATTGTTCATTGTTAAGTTTCCCGATGCTGCCAAGGTCCCAACACAAAGTAGGCACTCAATAAGTCTTGCTGAATTAATGCATGGGTGACATCTACATGCTGACATGCTATGACCCTCTTTTCCTGTTCCATTTTCCTTCTGGAAGCAACCCCGTGGGGCAGATGCCATTTCTAAAAAACTAAAAATTAGCTTGGAACGTAAACACTGCCCTGCCATGTATGAGGCTAGAATAATAGAGAGGGAGCCGGCTACAAAATTAACAGGATTCAATATTTCTCCCAAGGACATACTGCATCTGTAAAGTGTCTCTTCCCTCTCTTTGAGTGACAGCTGCTTTTTTACACACCGAAAAAACTTTGTTCTTCAAAATCATGGTCTATCACAAACTTTGCCGTTTGGAATCCTATCAGTGAGAAAGAGATATTCCTCTTTTGCCTGGAGGATCTAACACACTTTGACACAGAAAAGCAGTCCTCACTGACAGTCAGGGTGCAGAGCTTCAGAGGAAGGGTGTCTGGATACAGCACTGCACATCTATCTTGACATTATTGTCTTCAAGGGAGCAGGACTTGGGGTCCACTTTGCAGTGCAGGTCCATGTTGGTTCCTTTACACACGCTCTGCTTTGCTTCGAGCCCATTCAGACACTCAACCCGGCCCTACTTCCGTGTCTTAAAATAACTCAATTTGCGTTTGTTCTGTGGGACACCACTGTTCCTTTGGCATGCCATCCCCCTCACTGCAATGAGTCCGTAAACCTGACTGTGTGGAACTTCAGGTGCGTCTCTGGTAGTTTGAGGCAGATTGAAGTCTGACATCCATCCTTCTGTGCTGTGGCCCAGTAGTTCTCAAATTGGCTGCACATTAGAGTCAGTGTGGGGGGGGGGGTGCCTGGACCCATCCTGAGAAATTCTGATTGAAGTGGTCTGGGGTGGGTCCTGGGCATGAGAATTTCAAAGCTCTCCAGTGGATTCTGCAGCCGGGGCAAAGAATCATTTTGTCTAGCTAACTGGCCCCAGAAAAACTTGGAAGGGATGTTAAAATCCAGTTTCACAGAACCACAAGTCAGCCCCGTAAATCAGTGTCTTTGGCTGCAGAACGGAGGAATCTGTATTCTTAGCGGACATGGAAGTTTAAGGACAACGCCTACTATTTATTTCCTGTCCAGAGCACTATCCATTTCTATTTTTATTTTTCAGGATTAGCACAGAATCAAGAGTAACATAGGGGGGGAGAGGGAAAGGGAAAGGAACAGAGAAGGCTCTGTTCTGTGTTGAATATACAAGACTTTTTCTCTCCGTTTATGGTTGCATTTTGAGACAATTTATCTGTTCACAAGACTAAGCAGGGTGGGGTTGGGAGCTGAGGCAAGGAATTGGGATAGTTAGGAGGGAGGAGCACTTGACCCAGGCTTCATAAGAACAGAGGAACATAAATATGGGAGCTTTATTTATTTTAAGTTTATTTATTTATTTTTACAGTGAGAGAAAGAAAAGAAGAGAGAGAGAGAGGCAAAGAGAGAGGGAGAGAGAGAGAAACCCAAGCAGGCTCTGCAGTACGGAATCTGACACAGGGTTCAAACCGGGCTCAAACCCACGAACCATGAGACCATGACCTGAGCTAAAACCACAAGTTGGACACTTAACCAACTGAACCACCCAGACGCCCCCAAATATAGAAGTTTTAAAAGTCTCAATGAAAAGAGCTGTGCCGCAATCACAAAGATGGAGACTGACTTCTCTGGAAGCTGATTCTCATACACCTTTAAATTTGATCCTATTAACAGACTGCACACCAATCATACACTGTGAATTAATAGTTCTTTTTAATTTCTTCTCTCATTTTAAAGAGTGAAACTATATTCCATTGTATTTTTGTTTGTGTGCTAAAGAATTTAAAATGCATTGTATTGTATTATATCAGATCATATATTATATATTTTTAGATTTCTTTTTTGGTAATTTTTTACAGACACTGAGGACCTCAGAAATTCAACATGCCCCAGGCTATGCTCCACCTGAATGGCTCTGTGCTTCCTGCAAAGTCAAACTGTTCTTTAGAAATTGTTAGTGCAAATGCCTAGAGATGGCCACAAGAGGGCCTCTGTGTTTCAGATAAAATTAAGGAATCATTTAAAACTTTATGGAGAAAAATCCTTTATGTTGCCAAACAAGTGTTTTGCATGATTTAAAAAACTAAAGTTATTTTAGGGTAGAGGGTGTAATTTGATCTATGGTCAATATATTGTTAACGTAATAATACATCATTTTGTGGCTAATTTCTCTAATATTCAGAAACATCTGATTCTTTTTTTTTTAAGTTTATTTTGAGAGAGAGAGAGAAAGAGAGAGAGAGAGAGAGAGTAGGGGAGGGGCAGAGAGAGAGGGAGAGGAAGAATCCCAAGCAGGCTCCACATCATCAGCATAGAGACCTACGTGTGGCTCAAACTCACTGACCATGAGATCAAGACCTGAGCTGAAATCTGACGCTTAACTGACTGAGCCACCCAGGCACCCCCATCTGATTCCCTTTTGATATGAAGAAAGGAAGTATATAGAAATTTCTGCATTTATCCAGGTCTCTATGTTTTATCATACCTTCTGTTTCTTCAATCAATGCAATAGAAATAACAATGCAATCTATTATTGATCATTGGAACTGATGTGTGTAATATTGTTGAAATTATCAGGAAATAGAAATTGAGAGTATAAACTATTGATAGTACCATGGAACAAATGTACTTTTGACTCACTTTACTTTCCAATATATGTTATTGACGAATGTGATTTCTGAAGAATTGTCTTCTCATTTTTGAAAGGTTTTGAATGGAGTGTTGCTTTGGTTTGTCAGTAAACAAAAGTGGCTAGCATGCTTTAAAAATAAATCTCTAAATTGATTATTATTTAAAAATAATCAAGTGATATTTTTCAGAATATTTGTGTTAGCTGTGATTTTATTAAAAAATATAAATTCTAAAATAAGCTCAATATTACTACTTCCACAAAGCATCACAAACACACATGCACCAATGATATTGTGATGGCAACAGAACAGCCCCTGAATATATAGCAAAAATGAACAGCACAACTGAAAATAGTCAAATACACAAAAATGACACTGAAATGTGATGAGTATATTAAACGTTTGCTTCTCCTCATTGTGGAAGGACTACATATTCCTATCCCATTGACGTTACCCTTGATGGTGTGATTTAGAGTCCCCAAGGAAATCTGAGTGCCATGTTTGAGCAGAAGCTTAAGAGCCATTGAGTTGTTGTACCATGTTTCTCCTTTCTCTACCTTGAGATCAGCATTGTCCCAGTGAAATCTCTTCCATCAGCCTGGATCCTGATTCATGGATGAGACCCACAGCCTACTTGCAACACATTGCATGAAAACTAGATATGAAAAATATATATTTTTGCTGTAACTTCCCATCATCTGATTGATATAATTAATTTCCCAAGCATAAAGAAGAAAACAATATGATTGGCTGTTAATGCTATGAGACTTTAATAAAAGTCATTGAACCATAGGGTCTATAATCAAAGCAAAAGAAGAAAAAGTGATTAGAAGGTCAGCAAAAATTCAAAACTTGGCATCCCTATTGATCTTAACAGCAGACTGCCACAGCAAATGGGGGAAATTAGAAGTCATTACAGAAATGGTAAGCCCAGATATTATGCCGCTGTAGAAAGATTAAGAATAGATACTGATTTATTGAGTGCCAACTATGTACCAAGAGCTTTTTATGTATAATTTCATTTCATTTTTGTAAGTGTTCTTCAATTAGATGCCATTATTTTCCTTTCCTAGAGTGCGAAACAGGTTTTGAAAAGTTAAGTTCATTTATTTGCACATTTCCTTGTTTATTTGTGCATTTATTCACATAGTCATAATTCAATCAACAAGCATTTATTAAACACCTATTACGTACCAGATCATGAAGTTAGGTTTTTCAAACCCTTTCCTATCTGACTTCAAAGTCTATGTTCTTACTGTTCCCTACAACTCTGTGGTAGGCAGAATTCTAAGATGACCCTCAAGATTTCCCACTCTCCTGGGGCGTCTGAGTGGCTCAGTCGGTTAAGCGGCCAACTTCGGCTCAGGTCATGATCTCACAGTTCGTGGGTTCAAGCCCCGCGTCGGGCTCTGTGCTGACAGCTCAGAGCCTGGGGCCTGCTTCGGGTTCTGTGTCTCCCTCTCTTTCTGGCCCTCCCTGACTCACACTCTGTCTCTGTCTCTCAAAAATAAATAAAAATGTAAAAAAATAAAAAAATAAAGATTTCCCACGCTCCTGTCATAAACACTCTATGAATGTGATGAATATAGTGGATTTAATTCTCATGAATAGGCTATGCTATAAAACACAGTTGGCTTTAAAATAAGATTATTCAAGTGGGTTTGACCTAATCTCCTGAGCTGGTTTTGGAGGGAAGTTAGAAAGAATTAAAGCATGAAAGAGATTTGAGATGCAAACCGTTCTCAATCCCTGAAATAGAGGGGACCACATGCCAACGACCCAAGTGTAGTCTCTGGAGAAGAAAGCAGTCTGTGAAGACAGCCAGCAAGACATTGGGGACATCAGTCCTATAATCACAAGAAAGTGAATTCTACCAGCAGCTAGTTAGTTGACAGAATATTCCTAATCATAGCTCCAGATGAGAATACAGTCAGCCAACACTTTGAATTCAGCCTTCTGAAACCAAGTTTGCACCAAGGACTAACTAAAATGTGATAACTCCTGACCCATGGAAACTATAAGCATATAAATCAGTGCTTTACAGGTCACTAAGTATGTGATAATTTGTTACACAGCAAAAGACAACCAATGCACTCATCTTTAGGTTGACAAGTTTGAGTCATTAATAAAAATACAATTTATGTTCAGATTTATCTAGTTTAGAAGGTAGGCAGGTATGATGGTAGAGTTTAGAAATACCCTTAGACAATAGAAAGCAAGGCAAAAAGAGAAAAAAAGAAAAAAAGTGATAAGAAATTATTATAATACAGGATCACTAAGCTCCCTTCTAAATCCAGAGATTATGATTATATTTTCTATGATTTCATGACTACTCAAGTCCTTTCTTTTCAAAGTTATGTTATGGGTTTGACTAATTTTGCCAGAGATTCTAATTGAGTTATTTGTTGACTCTAGGGGAAGGTTTGTGGCAGTTGTGGTCCATTCAAAATATAATGACTATGAACTTGAGATATTTTTCAGGGTCATGATTCATTTAATTTAGACTTTTCCATTTAAAAAATTGTTATGACTGCAGTTGGATGAAACTTCTTCATTCTTTCTTTTATATGAGATTCAAAAATCTATTCAAAAGCCTTTCTCATGAGAATAATATGAACAAATATAAGGGCACTTTCATTGTTATAGTCTTTTATTTCAATGCACATATTTCCTACACTAACCTTACCTCTCCCCACTGTGCTTTTCCTCTGTTCTTATTTATGTAGCAAAGGTTAAATATTCTTTGACCATTTGAGATATTTTTGACAAGTCCCCTTAATTCTCGTGCAGGATCCTTTTTAATTTAACCTTAGTATTCTTCTGTGGCAAAGTCTTCATGAATAATTTTAATTTTCCCTACTCATAATATGTATCTGTAAGAAAATATCATTTAAATAAAATCTATGGAAATCAATGACCTTTAAAACAATTCTTTCCCTATTTGAAGACCTATGTTAAATGTTACTTGGTATTACTAGAGGGGTTTGAACAATATGCTATCTTAAAGGGTTTAAATAACATGATCTTACAAGTTTACCAAGTTTGGGGCACCTGGGTGGCTCAGTCAGTTGAGCATCCAACTTCGGCTCAGGTCATGATCTCGTGGTTCATGCGTTTGAGCTCTGCATGGGGCTCTGTGCTGACAGCTCAGACCCTGGAGCCTGTTTCAGATGCTGTGTCTCTGCCCCTGCCCCACTTGTGCTCTGTCTCTCTCTGTCTTAAAAATAAATAAACATTTAAAAATTAAAAAAAAAAGTTTACCAAGTTCACAAATAAGATACAAAACCTGCAAATGGGTCATCTGACCTACAATTTTATGAAATAAAATCTTGCCATCAGAAAATATTCTGTTTCCTAAGTAATGGATCTTCTAGTGTCTTCCCTGAAGAGCACTCCATTATTCATTAGTATTTACTGCCCTTCCTCCAGGTTCACTTTCCTTTCTTCCATTTTAACTTGTCCCATTGAGTTATGTGTCTCAGTTCAAGAAAACAATCTCCTTCTTGCTTCTTCTTCTATGTTTGAGAATGTAATTATCTTTGGATTCAGTAACATTGTTTCAATTAATGTCCCATGATGTCTTTCTAGAAGAGAATTGTTCATGTCTTGTCTGTTTGGGGTTTTCTCTCTTTAGATTAGCATATGAAGAATTTCAATTGCCAGTCCTAAGTCAGTGAATAGAATAGCGCAAGCAGCTCTAAAGTTATTCACCGAGTGTATAAAATCTTGCTGCTGGAGGAGGTCATTGAGAGGATGTGACAGCAAGTAGATCTGTGATCTGGACCCAACATCTGGAGGTTCCTCATCCCTTCCCTGGTTTTTAGAACTTATGTTCTGTTTACCTTCTCCCTGCTTGAAGCTGCCCAAGGATGCAGCCTTGAGATAGAAATGTGTGGCTGAGGCCGTCTGGATGGTATACATGACTGCACCCAGTTAAGGCCTCTGTGTAAACTTTTCAGACTTGGTGGGCATGTGCAGAGATCTACTCCCATTGCACCTCCCAAGACAAGCCTCCTATGTAAGTTCCCTTGCTTTTTAAACCTGCCACCTACCAATATGGAGTGGCCTGCCTCTCTCTGCAGTCTCTCCTTGCCCTATGTCCACAGGGGGGAATTCTGGTTTCAGATTTTACCCGGCAAGCTCCAGAGATTGCAAACTGACATTTGCTAATTACTCTGGATTAGAGTATATAAAAGTTGCCTAGTACAGGCTGTGAAGCTACTAACTTCTGACATATGAGAGCATCCATATTAGACAACAGATCAGATGTCCTGAGTCCCTATTCAGGCTCTGAGATGAATTCGCCGTCGACTTTTGGCAAGTCCCTTAATATCTGTGTCATATTTTTTTTTCACTTTAAAGATGAAAAGATTGGATATATTAGGGATAACATATATATTACTTGAGGGTTGTTATTTTTCTCCCATCCCTATGTATAGCCATAACAGATAGTTGATGGTAACATGGTTCATTCATTCATTTGTTCAAAATTCAACCAAAATCCTCATGTTCAAACTCAGCAGTTTTCAAAGTACTTATTAACCCAGCGAAATTACCATTTAGCATGAGACAATATACCGCTCCTGGAATGGATGCTCTCAGTCCTCGTCTATTTTTCTAGTGTTCCATGAGTCTTGCATGCATCTTTCTGTGCAAGGAATTTTACTTGACCTTAACAAAGGTTCCATTTTTCTCCAGGTCTTGACTATGTACCTTGCTTGCCTCCACTTTCCTTGATATACTTTGCTCCTGAGGAAAACGAACTACTAGGACATTAGTGTGCATCAGTATCTGTTGAAACACAGATTACTGGACCTCACCCCCAGTTCTGATTCAGTAGGTCTGAGGTAGGACCCAAGAATTTTGCATTTCTAACAAGGTTCCAGGTGACCGTGATGCTTCTGGTCTTAGCATCACGTTTTGAGAAACATTGTTCTCTAGAAGAACATTCCTTAACCTAGTGCTCATAGACGCAATGGCATCTATAGATAGAATTCAGAGAGTTTATTAAAGATGGGTTAAAAAGGGCACCTTAGTGGCTCAGTCGGTTAAGTCTCAGACTCTTGGTTTCAGCTCAAGTCATGATCTTGTGGTTCAGGAGATGGAACCCTAGCCCTGGCTCTGTGCTGACAGAGCGGGGCCTGCTTGGGATTCTCTCTCTTTCCCTCTCTCTGCCCCTACCCTACTAGCACACGTACTCTCTTTCTCAAAATAAATAAACTTTAAAAAAATAATTAAAAATTTATAAAATATGGATTAAAGAACAGCATTCACATTTTTACTAACCCACTCTGAATGAAGCCAGCAAACCACGAAAACAGTAGTAGCACCAGACTTTGTCCCAGTAGAAATCAGAGATATTTTCATACCACCTTACCATTGTTTCAGATCTCTTGAAATATGGTTTGTGCACATGATGACTTTGATGTGATATTGTTATTTTCCTCTCCTTAGATTTTGTTACTTTATGGGCTACTAAAGGACTATTATATCCCAACGTAAAATATATTGATGCTTATATTTCAATATATTTTCTCCTTTGTAATTTTATGTATTTTATTTTAAATGTGGAAAACATCACCTTGAATGGAATTTATAGACTTTATCTGCCGGAAGCGTCCTTGGCAGAAGACATGAACTCCCTTCCTAAAGGATGGATATAATAAAGACTTTAAGAGGATCAAGTCATAGTCCACCTACCAGAACCTTCTGGTGGTGCAAACACCATTTAAGGATCTGGTAGCAACAGAACTGGAGGTGCTGGGTGAAGTCTGTCTCTAATCATCTTTGCACCTGAGCAGAAAAATGTCAAGCTACATCACTGAGCAAATGACACCACACATTAAATTTTACCTTTTCCGTGCCATTCTTGGTATTGTAGATGGCTCTACAGTGAAATGCCACTGATATTTCTTTCTGTTTAATTATCACTTAGAATAATGGTTCTCAAAATGTGGTAGTGGGGGTGGGGTCCCTGAAACTCTATCAGGGGATCTGAGAAGAAGAAGTGAAAATTCATTACAATGTAACTAATATTTTATTTGTCCTTTCTCTAGTTAGTATGCAGTGGAGTTTTCCAGAGGGTACATGATGTGTGATGATTGAATGCAAAAGTACATAGGAGACTCCAGCTATATTTTTTCAAATCATGCCAGATATTTAAAAGATTTGCTATAATTTAAACAATGCCAGCTTTCTATATTTGGGGAGGGGGGTATAGTTATTTTTAATGAAAATGTTATTTAGGTTAACATAGAATGGATTTATAATTGCCTTTTTTGAGATAAATTAATCAGTAAATGTATCAAAAATGTGTTTTAGGGGCGCCTGGGTGGCTCAGTCGGTTGAGCGTCCGACTTCAGCTCAGGTCACGATCTCGCGGTTCGTGAGTTCGAGCCCCGCGTCAGGCTCTGGGCTGATGGCTCAGAGCCTGGAGCCTGTTTCCGATTCTGTGTCTCCCTCTCTCTCTGCCCCTCCCCTGCTCATGCTCTGTCTCTCTCTGTCCCAAAAATAAATAAACGTTGAAAAAAAAATTAAAAAAAAAAAAAGAAAAAAGCACTTTGAGGTCATTCATTCTTAAGAGTGGAAGGGGTCGGAGCACCTGGGTGACCCACTCGGTTAAGCATCTGGCTCTTGATATCAGCTCAGGTCGTGATCTCACGGTTGTGAGTTTGAGCCCTGCATCAGGTTCTGAAGAGCCTGCTTGGGATTCTCTGTCTCTCCCTCTCTCTCTGTTCCTCTCCTGCTTGTGCTCACTTGCTCTCTCAAAATAAATAAATAAACTTTAAAAAAAATTTTTTAAAAAGACTGGAAAGAGGTCTTGAACCAAAACATTTTTCCTTAGACAATTTGGAGCCCAAAGAATATAATTATTAAAATATCAAAGAGCCTTTTAGTGACTGTGTTTCCAGGTCCTTTGGAATGTACTAAGACCATCTACACTGACAAGAACTAATATGAAAAACAAAGAAAAAGATCAAACAGTGAACATTAATGATTGAAAGAAGTTTTAGAAAACCTGTAGGAGATATGAGGGTTAAATGGAAGCAGGGTTGGAACATACAGGGTGAGTTGGTGGCCACACCTGGGGTGTGAACCAGCATGCCAGGATGCTTTCCTGCGCTGCGAGTCTCTTTTACCTGCTTGCTATTATTATTGGAGATGAAATAAGACAGAGTATAAACATTCCAGACATGAAATACATTGAAAAAATTTCTCACTAACGTATGAATAATTGTCATTAAGTCATTATCTTTGGGCAGTGGAAAGCCACACACCTGAGGAGCCAGCAGGGAATATGGAAGGGCAAGTTCTCGTGGTGATGGACCATACAGGAGTGTGAGCAGATTGGACCTCGTTCAGATGCTGCCCAAGCACAAAGGGTCCTGGCTATAGTCTTCCCAGGGAGCAACGCATCTTAAGGATCCTTCTTCTTGAGGAAGTTCTGATAGAATTGAGTAGAAGATGATGTAATTCCCATTAGGGGAAAGCCAGCCAGTGGGAAAGAGCAGAGTCCAACACAACCTGTATCTGCTTCAAAATGTTTTCTGCAAACACTGGCATATCTAAAATCATGACGAAGAGTTAAAATAATGCCTGTCCTTTTATAATATACGAGGAAATCTTCTGTAGGAAGTTGAAATACATAAAACTCTTTATCCTCAAAGTTCCTCCTGGAAGCAGAGGTATTTGAACTGTGTTACAATAATCTATTAATTTGGGAAAAGGAGCACATTACCTAAAAAGTACATTAAAATGGATTAATTAATACGATTGGTTCATAGACTCCCATAAATCATTATTGAATGAATTATCCTATTAATCCAATGACTAAACTTATTAGCCAGGTACAAACACTATAGCAGCTTCACCCTCAGAGAAGCAACTAGATAATTATTTCCTGTTATTAATAACTTGTGGTATAGCTGTGGACAACTGGTTACCAAAACCCAGAGAGTTCTCTCTTTTTGTTCATTCATATTTCCCAAGTGCTGAAAGCAGTACATAACTGATAACTGTTCAATATTTAATGAATGAGTAATTGATTAAGTCAGTTTAGATTGCAAATAACACAAAATTTAACTCAAGCGAGATTAGACAGTAGAGTGAATTTATTAGTTCTCATACTGATAAGTGCATAGATTGGGAGAGATTTAGAGCATCCTCTCCTATAAAGGAGAGCTTTAGAGTTCTTATACTGATTCTCGGTGATTCTCTCAAACCTACTTTTATTAATGAGTTAGCTTTGTCCACAGGCTGTCTTTACCCATGGTTGTAGCATACTAGCTTCTTTCACATGTATCTGAAGGGAAGGAATCTCACTCCAAAGCAATGATTAAAAAACCTTCATCTCACAGTATTTGAACCATCCTGAACATATTCTCATGACCAGGAGAGTGCCAGGTTCTGCGGCACTTCGTGACAAGGAACAAAGCAATCAACACATCACCCACTCTAATGCTGACCATCACCTCTTCTCCCTTAGAGTTCTGGTAACATCCAGCCCAGCCTTGGGTAAGAGATTCACCTTTCTCCTCCACTTAAGCATTATGAAAGGAATTTCCCTCCACACTGTTATAGTTATGTTACCAGAAGAAAAGAATAGGTTAAACACAGTCCTTTCCAGTTGGTTAAATTCTGGCTGCCAAACCCAGCCAATCATCAGAATCATTGCTGAGTTTTCTAAAAATCCAGATTCCTAGGCCCAGAGCTGGCGATTATGATTTAGGTGGTTCCTCAGTTAATTCTGACAATCAGGTAGGTTTCAGAATCATTGCTTAAAAAGCACAGCAAAAAAAAAAAAAAAAAAAAAAAAATAGAAGTATGGTAAAATATTTGAAACCACAGAGCATGTTTGTATCGGGTCAGATAGTCATCCTTACAATACTGGGTACATGCTTCTCTTTGCTTTTCCTAAAATTGTTAGCATGTCAAAAGCAAAAGCTGTTTCACTTCTGTTTGTGTGTGCCTCACGTATCATGCTTGAGATTTTGTGAATAGTGTGCACTCAACAAATTTGATTGAGTTTGACATAACACCACAAAGGGGGTTAAGACCAGCACATCTGGAAGATTCATCTGCTTTCAGCAATAAAGCGATCTCGCTTCACATTTTACCTAGAACCCACTCTGTAGATTAATCAGGATCACTGCTCTTTCAGATAATTAAGGAATGCTCACTACAACAAGACAGCGATATGGTCAGTTAAAAACCTGTATTTTACCTGCATAAATGAAAATATTTTCTCACATATATTATATGGCATTCACATAAATTCTATGTTAGCATTTATCAAATAAAGTTAGAGAATAAGAAGAGACTCGATGTAGATTTAAAATGTGATATTGCTTCTGGAGATAACCAGTGAAACAGCAAGCTAAGGAAAAAATATGCTAGCACATACTTTCTACTATGATAAATTATATTAAATCTTCTGTTTTCCTATTTTAGGAGAGCTTCAACAAATCATTTTTACTTATGCTTGAAATCAAGACTTAAATTGAAATCTTGAAGATTAATATTAACACTTAACTAAGTGTAGTATTTATTTGAATACTCCCTTTAGTATTAAAAATGATAATAAAGGGAAAACATAAATACATATATTTCATGAAAGTATTCAGATTCTGGATAATTTGATCTTTCATGTGAAATATAAACTCACCTTCTTCTTGGAAATCTGAGGTACAATTCTATGGATAATGTCCAGGGAAAACTTACTTTTTACTGAATTTTTCATTTGTGGAATTACTGTTGCCTACATTTTGCCAAAAATATAGTCAATTGTTGAAATCAATGGACTCCTCAGCCAGTAAAGCACAGGCACTTTTTATGGTCTGCTTAATATCTTTAGTTCTTAAAGTAACACTTAGGATTCAGTGCAATTTATCAAGTACCTAACTTGCTTCCAGGAGTAGTTTGCTTATAGGAAAGATTTGTCTTTCTGAAGTCTAACTTTAACTCCCTATTCAGTAAACAATGTACGTTCAATTATAAGCAAATAAAAATACATGTTTTGCTACCAAAAATATGAAATACAACAGAAGTTGGAACTGGAAAGAATCTTAGAGATCAATGTAATATGATATCTTTATTTTGCATATGAGATTACTACAGTTCCAAGTATTTAAATAACTTTTCACAACCTGTACAACCTAATTATTGACCAGGCAGGGGGTAGAACCCAGGTTTCTTGATATCCAGTTCATTTATCTGACAGTATAGTAGCCTTTTTCAAAGTCTGATTCTTATAATGCTGGTGGCAAAGTAGATGATTCCAGGTGGATATGGATAAACATTAAAAAATTACTATGCATTCACTTTCCAATGATTAGGGACTTCTGGATTCTGCTTAGGATATAAAAATCTGGGAAAGGCATTGCTTATAACGCCAAAATCAGAAAATGCACAATAATCTACAAAATCATAAATATTCTTACATCCATAACAGAGATGAGTTTACAGGTACATCAACTAGTCTGAAGTTGAGGAACAACAGGTAGCTTCAAAGAGATATGTGTCATATGCACCGACCCAAGTCAAATATCATGGGTGGAAGATG
Organism: Herpailurus yagouaroundi; assembly: GCF_014898765.1. Taxonomy (NCBI): domain Eukaryota; kingdom Metazoa; phylum Chordata; class Mammalia; order Carnivora; family Felidae; genus Herpailurus; species Herpailurus yagouaroundi. The sequence continues at coordinate 138,290,641 of NW_024412376.1, read as the reverse complement.
GGACTTAAATGCAAGTTTTCAGGAAGAATTCAGCCACAAATAAAATAAATTTTAATGAAAAGTTGCTAAAGATGGAGTGTGGGCAAGTGTGAGAGTATAGAACCCCTAGAAACAAAGATGCAAGGGGAATTGGCACCCGCTCAGATGTTCTTCTCCACAGCTCTCCACTGGGCACTCACAAGAAAGATGAAAAGATTAAGGGCAATTGGGAAAAGACAAAAATCATTCCTCATGGTCCAGTATGGAAAAGTGGAGGAGTGACAACCATAAGAAAGGCAGAAACTCCACCTAGATGCTATTCCCTGTGTGTGTGGGGGGGGGGGGGGGGGGAATCCCTATGTTATTGAGGGAGGGCAGTAAATCCTATCACACAGGCCAAGGCTCTTCACGGCTTAGAAAGCAGAAAAGAAAAACACTCTCTATATCTTGGCAGGGGCAGGAAATCTCATAGGCCGAGACCATAAGAAATCTCTTCCCCCCCGAGGGAGGGAAAGGATCATTGAGAAAGACCTGAGGTGCAGTGATACATAGTCTGTCTCAGACTGAGGCTGAATCAAGTGAAGAGTGGACTCTGCTTCCCTTGCCCATTAGACTAGCAAGCACTTAGTAACATGCTATTGCAATATTCTGTTGGAGGAAGGACAAAAGTTTGGAGAAAGAGCCTCTCTGAAATATAGGTGCATAGGGAAGACCTAAAGTTGAAGGTGGAACAGGAGAATTGTGTGAAGTCCTCCAGCAAGCTAACCCACACTATAAGCACAAGGTGACAGGAGAGGAAATTGAAGCCAGCAATGTACTGAAAGTGTACCACTGCAATAATAAAATCCTTTTCCTGGTTCTACTCATTAAAAGACTAGCAGAAGAAGAGGTGTGCCTTCTTATTATAGTATTATTCCAGGAATAAATACTATCTACTTCAGTTTCTACTGTCCTATAACAATGTTAAATTTTCAACCAAAATTACAAGACACACAAAGATGTAAACAACAAATAACACATTGTTAATGGACAAGGCAATAAATAAAATCATATTCACATATAACCCTGAACTTGGAACTATCAGACAGCAATTTTAAATAATATATCAAAAAATAATGTTAAATAATATATCAAAGGCTCTAGTGGAAAGGTCAGGCAATATGGATGAATAAATGGAGAATTTCAGCAGAGAGATGAAAAGTAGAGGAAAAAGTCAAATGGAAATGCTAGAAATAAAATTACAGTAGCAGGGACAAGAATGCCTTCCTTGGGCTCATCGATAGAGCTGACACAGCTGAGGGAAAAAAATCCATAAACTTGAGAATACGTCAACAGAAATCGCCCAAATTGAAACACCAAAAATAGAGTGAAAAATGGATTAGAAAAACATAAACAGCTAGCTAAATGTGTTATCTTAAGTCTACTAGTTAGATAAGGTTGCAGTGAAAAGTAAGTAAGTTAATATTAACAGAGACGTCATACTGAAATTACATAATCTTAATATGATTATATTAAGTGATGAGAATGGGCACTTTGCCTCGGTGGTTTTCCTCACAAAAGCCTATAACCTCACAAAAGCCTATAATAATCCTATTTCCTCACAAAAGCCTATAATCATAAGAAAAACATCAGACAAATTGACACTCTACAAAATACCTGGATCATACTTTCCCAAAATGTCAATGTCCTCAAAAATAAGGAATTCTGAGAAATTGTAGTAGCCAAGAGGACCAGCCTGGGGGGATATATGATTAAACATAAGGTGGGGTTGTGGATGGGGCACTGCAGCATAAAAACAATGTTAAATAAAAACTAATAATTGTAAAATAAACTATGATCTTTAGTTAATAATATATGAGTAACAGTTCATGAATTGTATCATACTAATGAAAGATGTTAATAAGAGGGACATTGAGTATGAGGTATATGGGAACTCTGTACTATCTTCACAATTTTCTTCTGAATCTAAAACTATTCTAAAATGAAGTACCTTAAACAATTTTGTTTTAAACCTCAAATAATATGTAATATATGCATAAATGATAAAAACATTGTGAAGGGAGTATGAGAATAACTCAGGTTTGGGAAACACTTCATTAAAACAATTAAGTGTTCATACCATGCCATGCTATTTGTCAATTTATATGAGAAAAAAATTGAATTTCTCTGAGTCTATATTAGTACAGAGTTCCTTAGTGGTGCTTTATGGTCCTGTAGCTCAATAGCAGAACTTTCTCTATGATTCGAAGCTTCATTAGGGCAGAGCCTATGCCTGTCTTCAATTCCCTTGGGATTTTGTATGACAATGTTCAAAATGGAAACGAAACATTTATTCACAAAATCGATTCATATGAAGATAAATGCTTCTTTGTGCTTTTCTTTAATTTTACACTACTGATTTCTCTCAAGTGTTAAGAAACTCATATTACAGCTTATTTTTTTAGAGTGACTTTAAGATTTTGAACATTAACAATCACAAAATTGTCATTGTCTTATTTCAAGACTAAGGCAGGTCAATCTCTTGATCTCTGTCAGCTCTTACTAAATCTGCTTAGAGCTGGTATCATTTTGCAGACCAATCCCAGTCCTTTCGTGATGGCTGCCCAGGAATCTGTCCTGAGGAGTCTGAGGCCATGTGACCTGTGATGGGCTTAAGGGTGAAGGAGAAAGAATGATAATGCCATGATGGCTCATGTGTCACATACTTGGCAAATTCATTTTGAAGACTGACACTAACAAATGTTACCACTCTCAAAAGGAGCCTCTGAAAGCTTGAAAAACTTAATAATATTAAAATATATAGATTTCTATGGGCAAATTCAGACACTTTGGCAGGTGGCAGATGGTAGGGCTACCCGTTTTGGTGGTTTTTCATATATTTTCACCAAAATCTTTTATGATACATATATAAAACTCAATTAGATAAAAATTATGAGTGAAAACATATTGCCATTATCATTACTGATGGAAAAAGACAAAAAATTTAGATGAACAAAGAGAAAAAATTTCTATTATATAGTATAGGACGTTTTTTATTGGAAAAGAGAGACCAAATGTGAATCATCCAAATTAAAACAAACAAACAAACAAACAAACAAACAAAAACAACATTTTCTGGTTAGCCTGGCAATGATCCCAGGCCTGATTTCTGGGAAAGCTCTGAATCACCTATGACTTAGCATGCATGACAATTTAAGTATGGTTCATCTTAACCGAGGCCAACAGCAGTCAATTACTTCCCTATCTCACTTCACCTACCACCCTGCTTATTCCTGACTGAGAAGGATTTTGCTGTGATCACCAACCAGGTGCAACTCTCCAAAAGACTTTTAGAATTTCCATTTATAGGAAGTATTTGCAGAAGGTGAATGAGTGAGCAAACTCTCCATTGTGTCACTTATCGGCTAGATTGTGAGTTCTTTGAGAATTGGAGAGATGTTTCATTTATCTCTACATCTCTGGGACCTAAGGCAAATAAATGAGATTTATTCTCACACTGTCTCCATATGGAGGGCTCCTTAGCTCTGGTCTTTGCAGGTTCCCTCTCATCTGTCCATCTGTCCATCTCCCTATCCATCACACTAATCAATCATTTATTGAGCATCTATTATTTTCAGGCACAAAGAGATGAATACATCAGTTTTTGTCTTCAAGAAGATCACATTCTAGTATGGGAGAATTATAATACCTCTACTTTAGCTTTTTGCAGATAGGGGAGGGCAATTCGTGTCTGCCCAGGGATCAGGGAAAGATGTCTAGATGTCAATGCTTTTATAAGAAACATCACTTCTGGGCAGGATCTGCCTAGAAATTGGGAGTCAAAGTACAGAGAACTTATGGCTAACTATGAAGGGTGTTCCAACTGAATGATGACTCCTATCCAGTAGGAAGCACCTAGATCAATGTTGAGGCCAAGTAGATAGGAATAGGAGCGTGCCTTGCCCTGAGCTCTAGCAGAAGCATGACATGGATGGACGTAGTCCTTGCTTTGGAGAAGGACACCCACTCTATCATTTTTTTTCTTTCTTAGAAGACATAGCTGCTCCATTCATTAATCTAACAATTGAACACCAGAGACATGCTTGAAAACATATCCATCTCTCCCTGGAATCTGCAAACATACTTTCCCTGGCTGCTGAAGTCAATGAGTGTACCTGTGATGACACTGGCCCCATGAGCAATAGTAACAGATGCAGAGTCAATCTTGCCATGGGAAGTTTGCGAGTGTCAATGGGAAGTACTCCATTCATCAGTTTGCAGCCTGGGACTTCTGTAGCACTCTGGCCACAAGGAAAATGGGAATGTATTTATTTGGATATATTAGGATGGTAGGGCCCACAAATATATTAAAATTTTTGGATATTTTTTTCTATTAGACAAAATATCGGAAGAAAATAGAGGTAGTATCCATGACTTCTGAACAGCTGTGCATTTTTTCAATGGAGATAATTTTATTCATTCATCAATGACTGATTATTTTTTCATTAAATTAATCATCAAATGCCAACCAGCTCAGAGTCAGATGCAGTGCTAGATGTTGTGACTTCAACATTTTGAAAAAGTTCCTTTTCTCAAGAAGCTTTCATCATCAATCGTTTCATTCAGCATATATTATTTGAATGTCTACTACAAGTAACCAATGCTAGGTTCTTAGGATAGGACAGTAAACAAAGCCAGAGGTGACTAGACCTCTCCCCCATTATTTTGGAATTTTCTTTTAATATTTCACCAAGAATAGTAACAAAATCTATCAAGTTCTCTGCCTGTGGCTTGCAGGTGGGGAAGGAGACTAGATGCTGCCAGCAAGGTAACTCACTCTTTTAGAACTAAAGAATCAGGGAGAGAAAGACAGTCTCTTCAGTAAATGGTGCTGGGAAAAATTGGAGAGCTACATGTTAAAGAATGAAATTCGATCATTTTTTTAAATATATCATACACAAAATAAACTCAAAATAGATTAAGGACCTAAATGTGAGACCTTAAACCATTAAAATCCCAGATGAGAGAACAGGCAGTAATTACTCTGACATTGGCTATAGCAAAATTTTTCTAGATATGTCTCCTAAGGCAAGGAAAACAAAAGTAGAAATAAACTACTGGGACTAAATCAAAGTAAAAAAAACTTTTGCAAAACAAGGGAAACCATCAATAACAACAACAAAAGACAACCTACTGAATGGGAGAAGATTTTTGCAAATGGGATCAATATCCAAAGCAAGCAAACAAACAAACAAAAAAAACCACCAAAAACCAAAAACCAAAAAAAACTTCTTACAACTTAACACCAAAAGAATCCCAAACAATCTTATTAAAAAATGTGCAGGGATACCTGGGTGGTTCAGTCGGTTGGTTAAGCATCTGACTCTTGATACCGGTTCAGGTCATGATCTTGTGGTTCCTGAGATCAAGCCCCATGTTGGGTTCTGTGCTGACAGCACTGAGCTTGTTTGGGATTCTCTCTCATTCTTTCTCTCTGCCCGTGCCATCCTCACACACTCTCTTTCTTAAAATAAATAAATATTTTTAAAAATAGGTAGGGGACTGAAACAGACCTTTCTCCAAAGAAGACATAGAGATGGCCAATAGACATAGGAAAAGATATTCAATCCCACTCATCATCAGGGAAATGTAAATCAAAACCACAAATATCACCTCACACCTGTCAGAATGTTCAAAATCAAAAAGACAAGAAATAACAAGTGTTGGCAAGAATGTTGAGAAAAAGAAACCCTCATACACTGTTGGTTAGAACGTATATGGGTAGAGCCACTGTGGAAAAGAGTATGGTGTTTCCTCAAAAAATTAAAAATACCAATACTGTGTGATCTAGTTATTTCATCACTGGGTATTTACTCAAATAAAATCATTAATTTGAAAAGATATATGCATCTCTATGTTTACTGCAACATTATTTACAAAGCAGAGAAATGGAAGCAACCCAAGTGTCCATCAATAGACAAATGGATAAAGATATGGAACACACACACACATACACACACACACACACACACACACACACACACACACACACAGAGGAATATTATGCAGCCATAAAAAAGGATGAGATGTTGCCATTTGAGACAACGTGGATGGACCTAGCGGGTATTACACTAAGTGAAATAAGTCAGACTGAGAAAAACAAATAGCATATGATTTCACTTATATGTGGAACCTTAAAAAAATGAATAAAAAAATAAAAAGCAGGATCAGACCTACAAATACAGAGAAAAAACTGATGGTTACCAGAGGGGCGGGGAAGGATGGAAAAAATGGGTGGAAAAAAGGGATCCTGGGAGGTACAGGATCCTAGGTTATGGAATGAAATGTCATGAGGTATAAAAGGCACAGCATTGAGGCACCTGGGTGGCTCAGTCAGTTAAGCGGTTAAGCGTTCAACTCTTGATTTTAGCTCAGGTCATGATCTCCCTGAGTTCGAGCCCTGCATCAGGTTCTGCAATGACAGTATGGAGCCTGCTTGATGTTCTCTGTCTCCCCTTCTTTCTCTGCCCTTCCCCTGTTCTCATGCACTCTCTCTCTCAAACTAAATAAATAAACTTTAAAAGAATGGCACAGCATGAGGGATACAGCCAATGGTACTGTAATAATGTTGTATGGTGACAGATGGTAGCTACGCTTGTGGTGAGCAGAGCATAACCTATAAATTTGTCCATTCACCATATTGTACACTTGAAACATAAGGTAACACTGTGTGTCAACTATACTCAAATAACAACAATAAAAACAACAAAGAATCAGGGAGAGAAGGAAGGAAGGACCTCTTTACTACATGGGAGAAGAATCACAATCTTTGCCTTGGAAATTAAGGTTGTTGGGTAAACTGATTAATCTGATATATATTTACCACTATCAGTTATGTTATGCTGAGACATATATTAGGTTCAATGCAGAATGAGTTCTGGAAAGTATAATTATAGATATAAAACTGATGGAAAAACTCAGAGACACAGTAATAAATACTTTAAACCCTCTTTATTTAAGTATTTTTAATATAAAATTTATTGTCAAATTGGTTTCCATACAACACCCAGTGCTCATCCCAACAGGTGCCCGCCTCAGTACTCCTCACCCACCCTCCCCTGCCTCCCACGCCCCATCAACCCTCAGTTTGTTCTCAGTTTTTAAGAGTCTCATATGTTTTGTCTCCCTCCCTCTCTAATCCTTTTTTTTTTTTCCTTCCCCTTCCCCATGGTCTTCTGTTAAGTTTCTCAGGATCTACATAGGAGTGAAAACATATGATATCCGTCTTTCTCTGTATAACTTACTTCACTTAGCATAACACTCTCCAGTTCCATCCACGTTGCTACAAAAGGCCATATTTCATACTTTCTCATTGCCATGTAGTATTCCATTGTGTATATATAAACCACAATTTCTTTATCCATTCATCAGTTGATGGACATTTAGGCTCTTTCCATAATTTGGCTATTGTTGAAAGTGCTACTATAAACATTGAGATACAAGTGCCCCTATGCATCAGCACTCCTGTATCCCTTGGGTAAATTCCTAGCAGAGCATTTGACAAAATTCAGCATCCTTTCTTAATAAAAACCCTTGAGAAAGTCAGGATAGAAGGAACATATTTAAAAATCATAAAAGCCACTTATGAAACGCCCACAGCTAATATCATCCTCAATGGAGAAAAACTGAGAGCTTTCCCCCTGAGATCAGGAATATGACAGGGATGTCCACTCTCACCGCTGTTGTTTAACATAGTGTTGGAAGTGCTAGCATCAGCAATCAGACAACAAAAGGAAATCAAAGGCATCCAAATTGGCAAAGATGAAGTCAAGCTTTCACTTTTTGCAGATGACTTGATATTATACATGGAAAACCTGATAGACTCCACCAAAATTCTGCTAGAACTGATACACAAATTCAGCAAAGTCACAGGATACAAAATCAATGTACAGAAATCAGTTGCATTCTTATACACTAATAATGAAGCAACAGAAAGACAAATAAAGAAACTGATCCCATTCACAATTGCACCAAGAAGCATAAAATACTTAGGAATAAACCTAACCAAAAATGTAAAAGATCTGTATGCTGAAAACTATAGAAATCTTATGAAGGAAATTGAAGAAGATATAAAGAAATGGAAAAATATTCCATGCTCATGGATTGGAAGAATAAGTACTGTTAAAATGTCAATACTACCCAAAGCAATCTACACATTCAATGTAATCTCAATCAAAATTGCACCAGCATTCTTCTCGAAGTTAGAACAAGCAAGCAATCCTAAAATTTGTATGGAACTACAAAAGACCCTGAATAGCTAAAGTAAATTTGAAGAAGGCCAAAGCGGGAGGCATCACAATCCCAGACTTTAGCCTCTACTACAAAGCTGTAATCATCAAGACAGCATGGTATTAGCACAAAAACAGACACACAGACCAATGGAATTAGACCCAGAATTAGACCCACAAAAGTATGGCCAACTAATCTTTGACAAAGCAGGAAAGAATATCCAATGGAAAACAGTCTCTTTAATAAATATTGTTTTTAAGATACTTGTTTTTTACACTGAAATGACATTAAACAGGACAAAGGGACTAAAAGGAAGTAGAACAGTGATACAGCTAGGTTTTTTACATGGAAACCTCCCGCCAGCAGACTGGATTGTTCTGTGACATTTGGCATTCCTAAAAATCTGAGCAGGAAGTTAGAATTAGGGTTTCTTTATCTTACACTGTTCATAGAAGATAGAAATTTAAAAATAAAAATAACATATTTTAGTAGAGGCCATATCAAGAAAGTGACATGAGAAAAATAAAAATTATGGCTGTTTTTTGTAACTATTTCTGATTTTTTTTTCCAGAAGAAAAGTTGGAAAGTATGGTTGAGACAATTGAAATGAAAATCTATTAAACTGGGTTGAAAGGGGAAAATTCTTAATAAAAGGAGAGGTCATCCAATTGTTCTCCTCACTGTCCTGCAAACATGTCACATACAGCATTGGTCTGTTGCACATGCTAATCATCTCTACCTAAAATAAACTCTTCCCTCCGACCTATTTTTCAAATCTTCCCTCCTTTATGGCTTTTCCAACCACAGTGATCTCCTCTGAACTCATACTTGTTTCTATCACCCGTTTCTCCATTTAATCCTATGCCACTTTGTGACTTTTTGGACCACTTATTTGTTATCACTATTGGTGTCCAGACTGGACTCAAGATAGAGTCACTTATGCTAAGCCCTACATCACAGACCAGATAAAATTAGTTAAATTTCTATGTTCTGCTCGCCCCAAAAAAGGAAGGCCTAGGCTTGCCTGCTCAGCACAGGTTACCTGACCTGCTCCAAGACCTCCATGTGAGTGCCATATGAGGAAAGTGACCTTCCTTTAACCAATCAGCAAGTGACCACTATAACTTCCTGGTTCCTTCTCACATTGCCCTATAACATTCTCTCACTTTATACAACCCTCGGAAGCTCTTTTTAATTTTCTAGACTGGATGCTTCTCAATTCATGAATCACTGAATGAAGTTTACCAGATCTTTCAAATTTTATGATTGTTGGACTTTTCCTTTAACATGACTTAGATCTCCCAAGAGTACATTTTTCATACGTTTCCCACGTCAATCATAAACTTTAAGGCATCAGGGATGCCTCTCCCACGTATTTATTTATTTATTTTTTATGTTTA
>NW_024412376.1:138210696-138280894 GCF_014898765.1 Herpailurus yagouaroundi | reverse complement strand
GGCGCCCCCCCCCCCCTTTTTTAATGTTTATTTATTTTTGACAGACAGAGAGAGAGAGAGAGAGAGAGAGAGAGAGAGCGCATGGGTGGGGGAGGGGTAGAGAGAGAGAGAGCTCTTCCACATATTTCTATATCTGTCACATGGAATGAACAGAGAATAAATGCCGCTCCATGACCTTGGGTAACTGAGAAACTACTCTCCACATTTAGGTCAAATAGATTTAGGATCCAGCTGGAATATAAGCACACTTGCATATTCCATCTGAGCCTCATACATCCCTTGTCCTATTCTGGCTTTTTTAATGAATAATTTCTGCATCTTAATAATATGTACTTGTTAAACAACTAAATAAATGAATTTTACCCCATCTGGAAGTCTTGTGATGGCTCCAAAGACACAAAATATTTTGGATATTTGAGGAAAATCCTTAAGGAACCTTTATTTGGTCAGAAGTCTTGCAAGAAACAGAGGGTGATTTCCCTCACCTCTTGTCAAATATGCAAAATGTTGTAATTTAGCTTTTGCTCAAGATAATGTTTTGTCAGAATTTTGTAGAGCCTGGAAGAGTATTCTTCCCTGCCTCCTTCAGCCTCTCCCTCCTATTTCACCATGTCTAAACTGAGAGGAATAAACTCTAGTATTTTGAACTAGTTCTTTCTTCCAAGGAAGAAACTAGCTAAACTACCATTTTACTCTAATTTTACTATCTACTTTAAGGTCCTTTTTTCTTCTTGAGTCTTGATAGTGTAGTTACTAGAAAATTTTAATAATGGTGTATCCAAGAACTTGTCTAGCATAAAGTGGAAGGAACTCAACACTGCCAAATTGATTGCATCTTTCTTTGAAATTTCAGAAGGTCCATGCACCTCTTGATAAATTTTAGAATAATTATTATGGACATAAATTACATGTTCTTGGGGAAGAAAACAAGTGCTTTGAGTCTCCAATTTTTTGATCACTATATATATGGGGCTTTACTATTTTAGTATACTGCAATAAGGAATATTTATTCTCTTAATCTCAATGATGAAATGAAAAAAAATTAGACAAATACAACAATAATAGTTAACATATATCAAGTACTGTACTTAAATTTTCTATTTACATACTTTACATGTATTATCTTTGTTGTTATAAATTCTCACAAATATGCAATAAAATACTACCTTTTTATTGTAATTATGCAGATAGGGATTGAGATATGTAGAAGTAACTTGCTCAGTTACATAGTTGGTATACTGCAGGATCAAGATTCAAATCCAGGCATTTGACTCTAGAACTCATGCTCTGATAATAAAGTTCTGATAGCAAAAACTAGTTCTTTTTGGCTTACAAGCTCATTGTTAGATTACCAGGAATTTTGTGAGCCAATTGGTAACTTGAATCTGGCTATGATGGGTGTTTTAGACAGAATAATGGTCTCCCAAAGTTGTCCATATCCCAATCCCTGAAATTTGTAAATGCATTACTTTACATGGCAAAGTGGAATTTGTAGATGTCATTAAAGTTAAGGACACTGGGGAGATTATCCTAGTTTATCCAGGCAAATTATCTAATTGTGTGAATCTTTAAAAGTGAAGAATCTTTCCCACCTGTAGTCAAAGAAAGAGAAGTAAAAACAAAAGTAGGGCCAATGAGATGCAGTATGGGAAAGAAATTGCTATGGCAGCAATGTAAAAGTAAGAGGTTAGTGGCAGTATTCACACTACAGAAATCAGTAAATGGAATAAATTGGCTTTCGTGTTTTGCTCTTGGAGAGACTGTGTTAAACAGTTATTAGCACATCACTGTTCATAACCATTATATTCTGCTGTATCCTGTTAAATACATGAATAGAAACATAGAGAAGTAACTTAACCAAAAGACAGGAGATTCAATTATCTTCATAAAACTTTCCATTGTAATTAATAAATAAGCATGTTTTTAATCTTTGCAGTAACCAGGAAGTTTAATTTATTGCTTTATTGCTGTGTAATGTATTTACTAGGTTAAATGTATTTATGTAGAACCCTTGCTTATTACAGCTCATTTCTTCAGAGTCCCCTGTTTTTCTTCAGCACGACCTTAGCGTATACCACTGTGTCCTCAAGAAGTAGGATAGTATCCAAGGATATGCAGGCCATTTGAAGAAAATAGAGAGTCAGTCAGTGATTATTCATCCATCCATCCATTTATTAATTTATGCATTCAAAAAACAATAGTTACTTCTTCAATTTAATAAATACATACTGATGAGCTACTATGAGCTCAGCTCTAGACAGTTGGTTATTAGTGGACAAAACAATCAAAAAGCAACAACAAAAAAACCCTAAAACTACCAGGCTCTCCTAGAGCTTAAGTGCTAATAGAGCAATACAGAAAAATTATTCCAGGCACAAAACATTAATTTGAAGGGTAGAGACTTTCACATAACCAAATGTCGCCATTTTGGGAAAGCCCATGGCCAAATAAAATCAGTATTGTGTCCACCTTTGTAGCCTCTTGACCTTTTATTGCCCTTCTTCCTTCTTATATTCCTCTTATCGTTCTTATGCTTCTTCCCCTTTATGTAAAGTGGGTCTCTTTTAAAAAGAGATTATTCAAGGTCCAGGCAAATAAAGATAGGGTTTAAATAAACAGCCGTTGGGGCGCCTGGGTGGCGCAGTCGGTTGAGCGTCCGACTTCAGCCAGGTCACGATCTCGCGGTCCGGGAGTTCGAGCCCCGCGTCGGGCTCTGGGCTGATGGCTCAGAGCCTGGAGCCTGTTTCTGATTCTGTGTCCCCCTCTCTCTCTGCCCCTCCCCCGTTCATGCTCTGTCTCTCTCTGTCCCAAAAAAATAAATAAACGTTAAAAAAAAATTTTTAAATAAACAGCCGTTATTGAAGCCACTACTTAAAGAGGCATGATTAAAGCTACGGGCATAACCAAGGATGGTGGGGGAATTCAGAACTAACAATGACAAGTTCCTGAATCCTAAAGGAAGAGGCTTTGGATAAGGAACTATGCTCATGGAGAGACGCAGCTCCTGCCAAAGACCCAGAACCCAAGCAGGGAGGCAGTAAGGAAAAAGACCATGATAATCTACCTCCTCCTGTCACCTGTTCTCATGCTGGTGCCTCCCATTGGCCAGACTAAGAAGCCAGCCAGCAAGGGAGCCTGACTGATACAGACTGCTGTGATCAATACCTGGGACTGCAGAGTTCAGGGACTGGATCTGAGGCAAATGGAGAGTTACCATCATAAAAATAATTCAAATTATGTTGCAAATGTATCCATTATATTATTTACATATTAATAGAGGGAAGATATAATCTTCTAGTAATAAAATGAAAGGTAATGTTAAACACATTGGGCTGATGAGGGCTACAGATCACTGTTGATCTCTTACAAGTTGTCAACCCTCCCACATTCCTGTGTTACTAGAACTCACTGCCTGCATTCAGTCATTCAGTAACTTTTTTTATTTAAAATTTTTTTAATGTTTACTTTTAAGATACAGAGAGACAGAGTGCGAGCGGGGAAGGGGCGGCGGGAGGGGGGGGGGGGTGCAGATACAGAATCTGGAGCAGCCTCCAGGCTCTAAGCTGTCAGCACAGAGCCTGATGTGGGGCTCGAATCCACCAGCCATGAAATCATGACCTGAGCCAAAATCAGACAGTTGACCAACTGAGCCACCCAGGTACCCAGGTCCTTCACTAACTTTTAAGCCAGCTTCATTTGCCAGTTAGATAGGTTAATATTTCAGAAGAAATGCCATAGTGTTCAGAAAATAATGAGATAAGAAGTGCCATTAGGATGTCCCAATCAAACTCTCTTTCCTTATTTATTAATATTTATTTGTGTAAAATGAAACTGTGGTATAAAGACTGGATCTACGTGGGGGTGCCTAGGTGGCTTAGTCAGTTAAGCGTTCAACTCTTGATTTCAGCTCAGGTCATGATCTCACAGTTCTTGAGATTGAGCCTCTTTGGGTTCTGCCAGTACAGACCTTGGGATTTCTCTCTCTCTCTCTCTCTCTCTCTCTCTCTCTCTGTGCCCTCCCTGCTTGTGCTCTCTCCCTCTAAAAAAAAAAAAAAAGAAAGAAAAAAGAAAAAGAAAGAAACTTAAAAAAAATAAAGAATGTGTCTATGGCACACTTTGGGTGAAAGGGAGCCTCCCAGTCCTGTGAGAATTGTCCTTACATGGGTAGCCTTGGGGAAGTTATTCACTGATGTATTTGGAAAAAAAAAATGAACATTTGTATCATGTACACTCTTAACCAGCAGATGTCATGCAAAGTCCTGTGCATGTGTTTTCTGCTTATTGTTGTCAGTAGAATAACAATAGTGTATGAAACTCAAAGAAAAATTCCCAAAGGCTTATAACACTAAGAAGCATCTCCATTTTTTTTAAGAAATAACAAGTTTAATAAAAATAGTTAATATTTTAATATACTCAAGGGAAAGAGAAGGGATCAGATATACAATACCTTTGGGAGAAGAGAAGCAATCAGGAAGAGAAGTAAACAGATATTCCTAGATTTGTATCTTAACCTTAAAATATAGTTGTTCTAATTATTCTCCATTGGTATGCTAGCCTTTATAGTTTAGTAAGTATGCTATGTATGGAGGACAGGATAAATTTAGGATGGCTTTCATTGGCATCGATTTTGTTTCTTTGATTAATGGTCTGGGTATTTAAAAAAATAAATCATATGATTTATGACATGTGGTTTATACAGAAGAAATGCTATTATTCCCCAACAAAACTTCAGAAAGAGAAGCTTTTCCACAGACACATGGAAAAGGACAGTCACTTCCTGGTCTAAGGTTGCTCATATCTTACTGAATTTTTTTTCTTCATTTAATACTACATTCATATGGGACTTTTTTTCATATTGAATCCTACATTGTTCGTTCTGAATAAATTCCCACCCCACCTCCCTGCAGATTATGTTTAATCCATTTTTCCCCTTTGCTGTCAGCTACATTATTTATAAGCTTTACATCATTCCCATAGTTTAGCAGTTTACTATTACCTTTCTCTTCAAGATCCAATTCATGTTCCAATATCTGCATTTAGCTAGCTGGAGCTGCAAGAGAGCTCATTGTGTAGTTCTAGTCCAAGTATAAAGAACCGACAGCTAGGAGAGCCAATGGAATAGACTTAGTCCCAAACCCTTCAGGCTTGAGACTCAGGAAGAGCTGTTGTTTCAGTTATGTTTTAAAGGCAGGAAAAAGCCAATGTCCCCACTCAAAGGCACTCAGGAAGGAGGATTTTCCTCTTATTTGAGGAGAGGTCAGCCTTTCTGTTATATCTGGGCCTGAATAGAACAACTGATTGGACGTGGCATGTCCACATTGCTGAGGCCCGTCTGCTTCACTCAGGCTACCAATTTCAATATTAAACTCATCCCAAAACATCCTCACAGAAACATCCAGAAATATCTGGGAACCCCATAGCCCGGTGAGACTGACACATAAAATAAACATCATAGACCATAAGACCCGTTTCTCCTGCTCAGTTTCCTCATTACAAAACGAAATGTTTGTTCCCGATCGGTGTTTTCCAAATCTAGCTGAACTTCAATTGGATGCCTTAAAAACATAGATTTTTGGTGTTTATTTGAGGTCCACTGAATCAGACATTCCACAGAGTCCAGAAATAAGTGATTCTGATTCTATATGCTGCATATGATGTTTGGGACTCTGCAAGCTATATTTTTTTTTCCATTGTCAGCTGGTTTCTTACCATTTCTTCCAGTAGAGTTCACTAGGAAGAGACTGAAATGTGGCAGTAGGAAAGGGGGATTTCTTTTTTTCCTAGTTGCTTTCTGTTCCTGTCAGCATCACTCTAGAAATGGCCCTTTCACCCTGGAAGAAATAGTTGATTCCAGTCCTTAACTTTTATTGGCACTTTTAGAATCAGTCTCATTCTGATTCCTGAGAGTTCCCATCTCAGAGAACCAGGTCTCAGTTCTCCAGGTACTTCATTGGATCGATTCTCTGAGGCATCAATGCAGATAGGCAACAGTTCTTCCTCTGAGATACGAGACCAAGCCTTATAGGACTCCTCTGAACTCCCAAGGTCCCCAAGCCAACTGATCTGTGTCCCCTCTTCAGATGTCTGAGCCTTGACTCCATGTCCACTCCCCTGAGCTATTAGATTCTGAGAACTCTGCACCCTTGCATTTGTTTCTTCTAGTTGTAGAGGTATTAGCTGCCTCCTGCCTTTATATCTAGTGTTAACCTAACTGTTGCCTTTGGCTGTTCCTGTCCTTCAACACCTGCTTCACCAATTCTACATTGAATATTCTCTGTTAAAAGGCTTAATGTCTTTCATCAAGACATTTCATTTAATATTCTTAATGTTTTCTGACTGATAACTGTCTGTATCAAGCTAGTGAACTATCCATGTGAATGTCTTGAAGAACTGTCCACTCAGTGCAAAGAGTGGGTACAAAGCCCTTAAAGTATAAACATTGCCTGGAATATTTGAAAAACTGCAAGGGACTCATAATGGTTGGAGAAAAGTAAATGAGGAACAAGTATTTAGAGATTTCCAAAAAGGTCAGATCACGCATGGCATTCTAACTTACAGGAAAACAAAGAACTTTGGCTTTTTAGTGCTAAGGGAAGCCACTGAAGCCAGTAAAGTCACGAGAGGATTGATATGACATGAATTTTGTGTAAAAAGTACCACTGTGGCTGCTGTATTTGGAATATATTTAGGAGGACACAAACAAAACTAGAGATATCTGTTAGGAGCTAGTTGTAAGCAGGCAAGAAATAGATGATGGTGATTTTTTTAGGGTAGTAGCAGTGTAGGTAATAACTAGTGAAACCGTGAATATATTTTGCCAATAAATTGGATGAAGAAAGAGAAAAGGTATCAAAAATGACCTCGAGTTTTTGGCTCACACAACTGAAATAATGAGGCTGTTTCTTTTGAGGGGGATGGACAGTAGGAGCAATGTTTGTAACATATTAAGTTTCAGATGCCTATTAGACATCACAGTTGTGAAGTAGACAGTTATATATGAGGGTCTAAAGTTCAGGGTTAGAGGTCCAAGATGGAGATATAAATGTGAGAGACCTCAGAATACAGATGATATTTAAAAACCATGAGAATGGATCAAATAATGAAATGAGTGTTGAATAGAAAAGGTAGAATATATAGAACAGAATAGAGAATATATTCTCTACATAGAATACAGAAACGGTACAGGAGATGCCAACATTTAGAGAATGAGAAGGAACCATCAAAAGTGGCTGAAGATCCAGAAAAGTGGGATGGATACCAGGAGAGTGCGGTATCCTGGGAGCCAATGATGAAGAGGTTTCTAGAAGGAGATGGCATAAACAATGGCAAAGGATGCTAATAGGTCAACTGAGACAAAGCCTGAGAACAGACAAAGTAGCTTCAGTGATGTCATTGACGACCATGACAAAGAGCAGAGTGGTGCAGTTGAAAATCTACTCAGATTGAGATTGAGAGAAGGTGAGTGAAGGGGACTAAGAGGTTTAAACTATCAGTTATAAAATAAGTAAGTCACAGGAATGGAAAGTACAGCATAAAGAATATAGTCAATAATATTGCAATAATGTTGTATGGTGACTATACTTAACATAGTGAGCACTGAGTAACGTATAGAATTGTTGTGTCATTATTTTCTTAAGCTTATTTATTTTGAGAGAGAAAGAATAGGGTAGGGGCAGAGAGAGAGGAAGAGAGAGAGAATCCAAGCGGGCTCTATACTGACAGAGCACAGAGCCCGATGGGGCAAAATCTCCGGAACCATGAGATCATGACCTGAACTGAAATCAAAGGTCAAATGCTTAACTTACTGAGCCACCCAGGCACTCCTAGAACTGTTGGATCATTATGTTATATACCTGAAGCCAATATAACATTGTGTGTCAGTGATGCATGATTCAGTTAAAAAAGAGAGAGAGAATGGAAGTAGCTAAACTGCAGAGAGTACAGACAACTTTCAAGTCATTTTCTTTTTATTTTTAATTGTAGTATAGTTATCATGTTAACATACAGTGTTACATTAGTTTCATGCATACAATATACTGATTCAGCAATTCATTACTCAGTGCTTATCATGAAAAGGGCAATCTTAATTCCCATCACCTATTTCATCCCCACCCACCTTCCCTCTGGTTACCATCAGTTTGTTCTCTATAATTAAGAGTGTTTTTTGGTTTGTCTCTTCTTTCTTTGTTTTGTTTCTTAAATTCTACATATAAGTGAAACCATATGGTATTTTTCTTTCTCTGACTTATTTCATTTAGCATTATATCCTCTAGATCCATCAATGATATTACAAATGGCAAGATTTCATTCTTTTTTGGCTGAGTAATATTCCATTGTGTGTGTGTGTGTGTGTGTGTGTGTACACACACATATATATATGTATATATACCACATCTTCTTTATCATTGATCTGTCAATGGACCCTTGGGCTGCTTCCATAATTTGGCTATTGTAAATAATGCTGCTATAAACATAGGGGTGCATGTATCTTCTCAAATTAGTGTTTTCATATTCTTTGGCTAAATATCCAGTAGTGGAATTATTAGATCATATGGTATTTATATTTTTAACTTTATGAGGAACCTCCCTAATATTTTCCACAGTGGCTGCACCAGTTTGCATTCCCACCAACAATGACAGATTGTTCCTTTTTCTCCACATCATCACCAACATGTATTTCTTGTATTTTTTTTTATTTTAGCCATTTGACTGTTGTGAGGTGATATATCTCATTATAGTTTGCATTTGTGTTTCCCTAATGGTAAGTGATGTTGAACATCTTTTCATGTGTCTGTTGGCCATCTCTGTCTTTGGAGAAATGTCTGTTCATGTCTACTGCCCATAATTTAGTGGGATTTTGTTTTTCTTGGTGTTGAGTTACATAAGTTTTTTAAAATATATTTTGGATACTAACCCTTTAGCAGATATATTATTTGCAAATATATTCTCCCATTCAGTCATTTTCCTTCTTTATAATGTAAAGTAAATGAGGGAAATAAGATGATAACTGAAGTAGGAAGAAGGGTTGATAGTTTTTTTGTTTGTTTTTTAAAGATGGAAGGGGAAAAAATCAGTGTATCTGTGTGTTGCTTGGAAAAATCCACTAGAGAGGAAAACTTGACATCTTGATCGAAGGCAAAGGTGGAGAGATTTGCTTTAGAAATATGTAAAATTCATCTACAGTATTTTTACATCATAAAGCCTATTATTTCATTTTCCCACTTAAAACCTATGAATGATTTCTCTTTATTTTAGAACACAATCCACAATCCTTACCCGTATATTCCAGGTTGAATCTGACTTGGATTCTGTCTTTCTTGGCTGCATCATCTCCTACCACCCTTCCTGCCACACCGAACTCCAACCAGACTGGCTTCCTTTCTGCATCCTGAAATCAAGCTTTTCTTGTGCTTCAGGAACTTGCACTGCTATTCCTTCTGCCTGGTTAACTATTTTCTTGGCTTTTTATTGACTTTCTCTTTTACATATTTTACATTTCAGCTAAAGTCTTTTTTTTTTCCTTCCAGAAAATCCTTTCCTGATAGGGGCACCTGGTGGATCTGACTTTGGCTCAGGTCATGATCTCATGGTTCCTGAGTTTGAGCCCTGCATTGGGCTCTCTGCTGTCAAAGTGGAGCCTACTTTGGATCCTCTGTCCCCCTCGGTCTGCCCCTCCCCCTCTCAAAAATGAACAAAAGTTTTAAAAAAAAGGAAAATCCTTTCCTGATAACCTTAATATGTACTCAGAAATTACTCTCTATCATTATGCACTTTCACTGACCTTATCATGATTTGTAAATATCTTGTATACATCTGTTTACTTGCTCATTATGTTTCTCCCCAACAAATCTAAGTTGTAGCTGTATGTGCAACACTTACTAAAGTGTCAGGCTCACACAGGTGGTCAATAAATAATGTTTGTGACATAAATAAATCTTAATTAAAATAATAAAACCTTAGTGTCCCAAGTTCTCTAGGCCTCTAGTGTATTTGTTACTTTAAATATACATACAACAATATGTGAACTCCCATACTGAATATAGGAGTCTAATTCTAGAAAGTCTAATTCTCTTCCCAAGTTTTTTTGAGATCACTCCTTACGTGTCCTCAAAAGCCACCCTGTCTTGCTTGTCACTGCTTTTTCTCCCTTACAGAATACCTCCAGCTGTCTCTCACTACTTTTTTATTCCTGAGCATGCTTCACCCCAAAACATGGACGAAGGTGCCTAAACACAGCTAGAGCAATGCTCTCATGTTTAAGAATTTATTAGCTCTTGGGGATAATCACATTGCTGGTAATAATAACAACCTCATAGCCAGCACTTGCTAGGACAAGACACTAGTGTGTGTGTGTGTGTGTGTGTGTGTGTGTGTGTAGTCACTTAATTATCCCACCAATCCTATGACATAGCCATTATTATCCCCATTTTCTAGATAAAACACTGAAGCATTGAGAGGATATATGAACTCCCCAAAGACATGTAATTAATAAGTGATTAATTCAGGCTTTAGTAACAGGCAGTTTGACCAGGGAGTTTGTCTTAAATGGAAGGAAACTGTAATGTAGAAAAGAAAAGGTTAAAAATTGGCTTTCTGATAATGTTCTTTCTCTAATGTATTGGCTGTTCTCTTTGATTCAAGTTCTTCTATGAGTCACATCTTTCTCAGGTGCTGGCTTATTTCCATATTACTTGGAACAACTTGGGGCTTGACTCTCTCTTTGGGGTGAATTCATTTTTCTCTCAGCTTTTAATTTCACCCTCACTACTTGTCCTTACCAGAGAGAATCCATGTATCTTAAAAGCAGAAAAATGTCTGCAAAGACTAACTCAATTCAAACTAAGCAGAGCCTTTTGCGTGATTACATACACAGCAACAGCTCTATCAGAATCATGTGCATTTTCAGTTCGCCACTCCCTATAAGGGCAAAGGGAGGATGTTGACATTCACCCCAGACTGTAGAAATGGCTGTAGCCTTTAGAATGGCACACTCTGTCCCCACTTTATATGCAAGATATTGCAAGGGTAACATGAAACAACGATGGCATTTGCTATTCCTAGGAGCTAACAGGAAAAAAAAAGAAGGCAGCATGACACATGACTGCAAGTGTTATAAAATAGCTTCTGAGAGCTGGGAAATAACAGCATTTTGTTCAGCAAAGAGATGCTACAGTGCCCGAGGTCAGAAGTAAAAATCTAAAGTGACCACCACAAGCCTTTAAGAGAGCATTCATGTGAAGGGTTTTTGGTGGGGAGTGCTCTTGAGGAATAAGAATGTTAAAAGAAAGACTGACTCCACTCAGAATGTAGAGACCCCGTTATATCGAAAATCCAACAGCAAATCTATCTCCTCTAAACTCCTTTAAACACCTAGGTGGGTTGAAGATTTAAAAACATGTGATATCTGTCCTTAGGAATATTGTCCACCTCATCACCTCACATTCACAACAAATACAAAACAGCAATACAAGCAGATGCCATTAATTAATTAAGTATCTTAAAGGCTGACTAAGTGCCTGATGCTGAGGATTTACTAATGAACAAAGCAGATAAAAATTCCTGCCTGCACTGAGCTTATGTTTATGGAGGACTTACTCCGTGCTGGACATCGTGTGCTGGGGTTTTACAAACATTTATTATTCTTCTTAATAACAACTTTTGAGATAGTTTCTCTTTTGGCAAGTTTTATACAATTCTAGAATGAAAAAAGTAAGGATTAGCAGGACTGATCAGGGTCCCGTAACCAGGAAGTAAAGGAGCTAAGCTGCAGTCACAGCCTATCTGAAGTCTATGATGATCAACATAGTCATAGCATTTACACACTGTTGATGTTGTCTCCGACGATACCAGTTTGTGTTCTGGGACTTCCTCAGCCCTCCACTGCTAACTGCAGGCTACTAATTTGCCTTCGTGTCCTCTGATCTATCCATAGACATTTCCACTACATAATAGTATTTTGTCCACAGGTATATCTGCTGATTTCACTCATTCACATGGTCATAGAAGTTCCAGTAGTGTTTCTTATTTTCTTTCTTACCTTTTTGATGAGAACATTCATGAAACGGCAGTATTGTGAGATCTCAACGTGTATGATCCTCACTAAACATAACATTATCTAGGTCCATTCAGTTGTCTAAAAGAGGATGTATTCTGGTACTTAAAAGGCCAAAGATGTCTGTTTATGTGTTCTGCCCATTTTAAAATTGGATTATTTGTTTTTGAGTGTTGATATTTTTATATATTTATATACTGCATATTTTGTTTATATAGTTTGCATATATTTTAGATGTATATTTAATCAGATATGTCATTTTCAAATATCTTCTCCCATTCCATAGTTTGCCTTTTAGTTTTGTTGATTGTTTCCTTCACTTTACAGAAGCTTTTTATTTATTTTTATTTTTTTTATTTACTAACTTTATTTATTTATTTAAATTTAAATCCAAGTTAGTTAACATATACTGTAGTAATGGTTTCAGGAATAGAATTTAGTGATTCATCACTTATGTATAAAACCCAGTGCTCATTCCAACAAGAAGCTTTTTATTTTGATGTAGTCCTAATAATTTATTTTTTATTTTCTTCCTTGCCCCAGGAGATGTACCTAGAAAGAAGTTGGCTATAGCCAATGTCAGGAAAATTACTACCTGTGTTCTTTTCTAGGATTTTTATTGCCTCACATTTTGGCCTTTAGTCCATTTTGAGCTTATTTTTGTGTATGGTGTAAGAAAATGGTCTAGTTTCATTCTTCTGCATGTTGCTGTCTGGTTTTCCCAACACCATTTGTTGAAGGGACTCTCTTTTTTCCACAGGATATTCTTTCCTGCTTTGTCAAAAACTAATTGACCATATAATTATGGGTTTATTTCTGGATTTTCTATTCTGTTTCATTGATCTATGTGTCTATTTTTTTGCCAGGACCATATTGTTTTGATTACTATAGCTTTGTAATATGACTTGAAGTCCAGAATATGATGCTTTGCATTTCTTTTTCAAGTTTTCTTTGGCAATTTGGGGTCTTTTGTAGTTCCACACAAATTTTAGGATTGTTTGTTCTACTTCTGTGAAAAATGCTATTGGTGTTTTGATAGAGATTGCATTAAATGTGTAGATTGCTTCAGGTAATATAGACATTTTAACTATATTTGTCCTTCCAATCCATGAGCATGGAACATCTGATTTCTTTGTGCCATCTTTGTCCAAAGAAGATATCTGGATGGCCAACAGACACATGAAAAGATGCTCATCATCACTTATCATCAGGAAAATGCAAATCGAAACTACAATGATATATCACCTCGCACCTGTCAGAATGGCTAAAATCAACAACACAAGAAACAAGAGGTACTGACAAAGATGTGGAGAAAGGGGAAACCTCTTACACTGTTGGTGGGAATGCAAATTGGTGCAGCCACTTTGGAAAACAGTAGGGAGATTCCTCAAAAAATTGAAAATAGAACTACCTTATGATCCAACAATCAATCACACTACTGAGTGTTTATCCAGAGAATACAAGAACACTAATTAAAAGGGATACATGCACCTTTATGTTTATAGCAGCATTATTTTCAATGTCCAAGATATGGAAAAGCTCAAGTATCCATTGATAGATGAATGGATAAGAAGTTTTATATATTTATATATATAATGGAATATTATTAAGCCATAAAAAGAATAAAATCTTGCTATTTGAAACAACATGGATGGAGCTAGAGAATACAATACTCAGCAAAATAAGTCAGTCAGAGTAAGACAAATACCATATGATTCCACTCATATATGGAATTTAAGAAACAAAACAAATAAGCAAAAGGAAAAAAATAAGAGACAAAGAGACAAAAAAAAAAACAGACTCTTAATTATAAAGAATAAACTGATGGTTACCACAGGGAAAGGGGGTGGGGGGAAGAGTTAAATAGATGATGAAGATTAAGGACTGCACTTGTCATAATGAGCACAGGGTAATGTATGGAATTGTTGAATTACTATATGATACACCTGAAACTAATATAACACAGTATGTTAACTAACTAGAATCCAAAACCTTTTAAAAAAGCCAAAGATGTGTTCTAATATCCTGAACATACATAAACTAATATTTTAAGCACAGACACACTTCATAGCTTTATCTAATTTTTTACAGGGACAGAGTATACATATGACATTTACTGTAGTGAACTTCATTAGGCCAGGAGCTATATTTCCTTATATTCTTTCAAATTAGAGTTCATCAAAATGACATATGTGCACTTGGAATGCAGAAATAAAGCAGCATCTATTATTCTCTGAAGGTCTGTTCCCAATCATATATGGTGACAGGCATTCACTTAGGTGCTTGCTCTTTATCCAATGAGGTCTCCAGACTCCTGGCCAAGGCCAACAGTGACCTTGGCTCTCCCCAGGCACTTGGCCGTGGACTCATTGATTCAATAGCTATTTAGAAGCAATGGCTTCTCATAGGCTTCTCCACAAGCTCACCTTTTATGGTTCTAATCTATCACTGGTAGTACGTAGTTTCTCTGATTTACTGGTTGGTGACTCAACCTCTGATCCAACCCCTTTTCTGGATCTATATTTTCCAACAATTGTCTAAGGTCTACTTCCTATAATAACTCTCTTATTCCAAAACATTCAAATTGACACATTTTCCACTGGTTTAACTTGGGTTGATTCATCAACAAGAAATGAATGCTGGGGCACCTGGGTGGCCATGATCTCAGGGTTTGTGAGATCCAGTCCCACTTTGGGTTCTGTGCTAACAGCACAGAACCCACTTGGGATTCAATCTCTCCTCTCTCTCTCTGCCCCTCCCCTGCTCACACCGCTCTCTCTCTCAAAATAAATAAACTTAAAAAAAAAGAACGCTGATTATGAATAAAGTGGGAAGAAGACGGCAATTATTTATTCCCACAGAATTTTCAGTAAAAGTATTTATAATCTCTTTTTAAGAATTATTGTCCCTATCTTGAAGAGATATCTGTACCGTCCCCATTCACTACAGCCTTGTTCACAATAGCCAAGACATGAAAGCAACCTGAATGGATAAAGAAAATGTAGTGTGTATGTGTATTTTGTATGTGTGTTCATTTGTGTATAATGGAATACGATTCAGCATTAAAAAAGAAGGAAATCCTGCCATTTGTGACAAAACAGATGGGTCTTGAGGGCATCATGCTAAGTGAAATGAGGCAGACAGCAAAAGACAAATATTACATGATCTAACTTATATAGGTTTCCCCTGCCATCCGAATGTATTCTTATGATACATTCATAAACTAAAGCAGCATAAAGTGAAGAAGTGATTATCATTAATTCATATGGAAAAATTTTGAGCATTCCCAGACCTAAAAACTAATCTCTCTTAGGCTTTCCTGATACCTTCAGATAAATCCTGCAAATAGATGCACAAAATAAACTGAGATAAAGCACAGATGCTCACAGACACAGTTCAAAGCTATGGTGGCTTGATGCTGAGATGTTGACTGAGGTTCCCAGGAAGGAGCTTGGTGGATCCCTCTCACTGCTCAGCCAAGCCCCCAATGTGGCTCCTTGCAAAACAAATACTGAACCCAGGTTTTGCTTTTCACTTTTTTTTGGTAAAAACGAAAATCCTCTTCATATTTCTTGCAGTTAGTGAAAACAGGTACTAATGTAGGTCTTTTGTAAATCTGAAGTGACATAACATGAACTTACAAAAAGCAGGGGATAAAAGCTGAACTTAGAAATGGAGAGTTGAATGGTGGTTGCCAAGGATTGGCAGTGGAGGAAATGGAGAGAATGTCGGTGAGAGGATATGAACTTTCACTTATAAGATAAATAAGGTTTGGGGATGTAACGTACAACATAGTGATTATATTATATACTTGAAAGTTGCTAAGAGAGAGTAGATCTTTTTTTTTTTTTTTAATGTTTATTTATTTTGAGAGAAAGCACAAGCGGGGGGAGGGACAAAGAGAGAAGGAGGGAGAAAACCCCAATCAGACTCCACACCATCAGCCTGCAGCCTGATGCAGGGCTTGATCTCATGAACCATGAGATAACGACCTGAGTTGAAATCAACAGTTGGAGATGCTTAACCGACTGAGCCATCCAAGTGCCCCAAGAGTAGATCTTAATGTCTCCACACATAGAGGAGAAGCTAAAAATGAAAGAAAAAAAGAAGTGCTGTCCTATTGGGAAAATTAATATGCCACACACGACTCAGTATTTCATTGCCTCAGATGTTTTTCCAAATGGTCTACTTGACTTCTGTTCATTTTAAGAAGTGATAACTTGAAATTGACAAGGAAAGGAATGACAGAGCAAGTCTGCCCCAAATCCCTAGACACGTTTGATTTTGCTTATAATACAAAAGATAAAAAGATTACTGATAAATCTTGACTCTGCTCCTTTAAGTCATTACTGCAGAACATAAAAAAAATTGTTCAACTGAAATGAACCACAAGTTGTTTATGTGACTGTCTGAGAATAATACATCAAAGAATATTATGATTCCTCATAAACTGACAGGGAAAACAATTTATTAGGTATAGTTTTGAAAGGATTAAAAACTGTTGGAGATTGTGCTTGAAATATACATTCTGCATCACTGAACTGAACAATTTATGTCAATAATTTATGATCACACTATTTTTTATTTAATGTGCATTTTAGCTTTTATAACCATGTTGGGAATTATTGCGAACTGAATTTCATGTAAAATATACCTGTATTTCACATTACTTTGTTTTATGCATTTTAAGGATGTTACCAGATGTGAGACTGATCCATTTCTTTCATTTATTTTTTAAATAAACATTTTATTTTTGAACAGTTTTGGATTTATATAAAAGTTGAGAATACAGAGATTTCTTATATAACCCATACCCAGTTTTTCCCTATTATCAACATCTTATATGATAGACTTGTTATAATTCATATTGATATATTATTAACTAAAGTGCATAAGTTATTCAAACTTCCTTACTTTCAACCTGATGCCCTTTTTTTGTTCTTGGATTCCATTCAGAACACCACATTATATTTAGTCATCATGTCTGCTCAGGCTCCTCTTGGCTTTGACAGTCCCTCCAACTTTCCCTGATTTTGATGACTTTGATAATCTGGGAAAATACTGGTTAGGTTTTTTTTTTTTTTCTTTAATGTTTATTTGCTTTTGAGATAGAGAGAGAGAGACAGAATGTGAGCAGGGGAGGGCAGAGAGAGGGACACAGAATCTGAAGAAGGTTCCAGGCTCTGAGCTGTCAGCACAGAGCCCGATGCAAGGCTCGAATTCAGGAGCTGTGAGATCATAACCTGAGCCGAAATTGGTCGCCAACAGACTTAGCCATCCAGGCGCCCGTAGGTATTTTGTAGAATGTCCCTAATTGGGACTTGTCTGACATTTTTCTTAGGAGTAGAGTGGGGTTATAGGATTTTGTGAGGATGACTAAGTGTACTTTTCATCACATCATATTAAGGGTAAATATGATCAGTGTGACTTAAAACTGTTGATGGCAACCCTCATCACCTGGCTGAGACAGTGTTTGTCAGGGTTCTCCACTGTAAAGTTACTCTTTTTTCTCTTTCCATACTCTTACACTTTGAATGGAAGTCACTGTATTAGGTTGCTAGGGCTGTTATAACAAACTACCACTAACTGGTTGGCTTAAATATCATAAATATAATGTTTCAAAGTTCTGGAGGAAAGAAAGTCCAAGATTAAGCAAGGTGTCCTCCTTTGAGGGCGATGAAGGAGAATTTGCTCTATGATTATTGTCCACATGTCTTCCTTCATGTTCAGTTTTCTCCTGTGTTTGTATCTTGTCCAATTTTCCTGATTTTGAAAGGACACTAGTCATGTTAGATTAGAAGCCCACCCTACTCCAGTAGAATCTCATCTTAATTACATTTACAACGACTCTACTCCCAAATAAAGTCAAATTCTGAGGTATTGGGAGCTAGCACCTTACCATACGAAGTTTTGGGGACACAATTCAACCCATAACACTTAAAGTGTGGAATTATAGTCTTATTTATTTATATTAGTATGGAACTCATGGATACCTACTTTGTACTTAGGGTTATAATCGAATACGACTGTGTTTTGTTGCTCAGCTTTTGCCATTTGAAGCTTTTTCATTTGACTCCTATGTCCCTTTAACATACTCCCATCAAAGGTTTTGCTTTTTATTAAAAAAAATTAGCATTTCCTTGGGTGCCTGGGTGGCTAGGTCGGTTAAGCATCTGACTCTTGATTTCAGCTCAGATTATGATCTCACAGTTCCCAGGTTCAAGCCCTGCATTGGGCTCCACACTGGCAGCATGGAGCCTGCTTGGGATTTTCTTTCTCTCTCTCTCTGCCCCTCCCCCACTCATGCTCTCTCCCTCTCTCTCTCTCTCTTTCTCTCTCTCAAAATAAAAAAAAAAAAAAACATTAAAAAAACTTTAAAGAAATTAGCATTTCCTTACACTCTCTGACACCACAAAATGCTCCAGTCTCATCTTGTATAATTCCTGCCCCAGTGTGATTATCAACCCTTTCTCCAAGAACTCCAGGAGCCCTGGATCCTTTCCTTGAGAATGCTTTTAGCAACCAGGATAGGTCACCAGTTGTGCTCAGTGCTATTGAGTTGCTTCTAGCTGAGGGAGAAAGGACACAACGTGTGTATATACTATCCTATGTATATACACATATCTATACATATTTCCATATGTAACCATTTGAATCTATGTTCAGCTAAATAGGTTCATTCTACTGTGTCCAACTCTAATACAGTACTACATGGATCATTCTAGCCCTTTCTCCTTGCTTATCTGTTACCTTCTACTACAACAGCAAGAAACCTGGCACCTACCACCCACCATCCGTTCACTTAATTGTCAATCCTAGTATCCATTTATAGTAGGTTTTCATTTGCTTTTAATCCACAAAATTATTGTAGTATAAATATTTATAAACCAATCATAAATATTTAAATATGCAAAAAATCCCACACAGCAATAGCTTACATTTCCTAGGAATAACTGCAGAACTAATTGATGAAATGTAATTTCTTCTCTGGATCATTGTTAATGAGGACAGTTCCATTATTTAAGTGCAACTGGTTTTCTATTTAATGTAATACATTAAGATATGCATTAGGCCAATTAGAATAAATGATACAAACATCAACTTCATGTTTTATCAGAGTAGTAAGGAATAAAGTTTATGTAATCTCCTTCCCTGTGGATATGTTATTTGTATCCATAAGTTTTATACTCATATCCTCATATACACATATAATAAAAACTTCAATAATATTTCACAAGTAGTAAAATGATTCAGTTTCTAAAATAGAAATATAAAGGTAAAAGCTGAAAGGTGTTTTCAGTATATTAATATCCTTGACTATAAGAGGGGAAGGAAGCTCCTGATGACAGAAGTTTGTGTGGGGAGAATTCCAAATATCTCAAATATATCAAAATGTAAAATTTTCTCTTTGTTTACCATATACAACACTGAATTTTGCCTGCCCTTTACATACTATAATACAGTATAGTATTTATCAGTAGTGTTTTTCTTTCCTTTCCTTTCTTGGTGTTATACGTCTAGTTTTAGTTGCAGACCACTGCTTGCCTCAAGGACAAACAAAAAATTGAGCAAGTTTGTGCAAAGGTACAAAAAAATAAATTAAAAACAGATGGAGTTAATATACAAAATGCGTGGCATATTTCTCCGCACTGGTTACCTACGAATTTGGATCTGAATTTTCCATCAGTCACTGTGTATCAGACATCTCTTCTGCATTGCTTCAGAGTCTCTCAGCCTCACTTATTTCTTGTTCCAGCTGCCACTGTAGTGACCAGCTTTGCAAGGACCTGGAGTGACTTCACACAGATGCAACATGACAGCCCTGCACCCTGGACCGAAGCCACACCACTCCCCTGTCGCCTATCCTGTGGGCTGCTCTGTTGACATTGCTTTGGGACATTAACTCTGAAATCTCATCACTGTCATCAATAAAAGAGCATGGCAATCTGTTCCTTTTCAAAATTTAATCCCTGATGCCTTTTTTTCCCCTTCTACTGCTCTTTTCTTAACAAACTTATGCATCTGTATGTTTACTGTGATAATAGACACAGCATCAGAAATTACATGAGAGCCTGTAACACAAGAGCCTCTAGGTCTCTTATGGAGAGAATATGGTAGTTCATTAAAACATTACTAGAACTGGGAATAGCATTTTTTTTTTTTTTTTACCTTCTTTATTTGTCTTAAGGTTGAATATGAAGCTGTGAAGAGCTGCATGTATGTCAGGAGAAAAGGCTAGTTACTTTTGGCTGGCCAAGAAACAAGGGATTTAAATTTTAGTTTAGGCTCCCTGAGATCTCTCAGGGAAAAAAAAAAAAAAAAAAAAAAAAACCATATGCACACTGCATTGCTATGCAAACCCAAGCCCAGTGTTACCTGGGCCAGTGTCCTTGAGCAAACTGCTTTTACAAAGGTATTCACTTTCTATCCCATCACTTGGAACTCATTTACTTAGCCTCCTTTGTCACTAACTGACTGCTTTTAAAATAAAACTTATGTCCTGCTAGTTCTTCTGACAATACCCTGAGACAGCAGGGGGCATTCTTAATGCAAACTGGAGCACAAAATAAAAAAAAAAAAAAAAAAGAGAGAGAGAGAGAAGAACATTGACTTCCTCCCAAACCAAAGTAAAATTCAGGCTGTGAAACAATGATGCTTTCCCTCCAGTGGGGACTTTATAACCTTTTATTCATGGGAAATTCAATTAAAATGTGCATCTCTCCTGTTTCCTGAAAAATTTAATTTGCATTTTAACTTGCTACTGCTGTGCCCATGATTTTCAAATCAAATATTAAAAATGAACTTGTCAACTCCAGCAGCTTTATGCTGTGAGCTAAACACTTCATAAATTCTCTTTCATTTTGTAGTCTATTAAGATACTTATAAGTGAATGTGTAGTGTCTTAAATTGTTAATAAGTAAATTTTACAATCAGTTTTAAATTAGATTCTCTTTCCTTACTCACTAATCCACCTCATTTCCTGTGTGTATTTTTGTCTTCCTGACCAATTCATGAGCTCAGAATCCAACACAAGCCATTATGTTGTTTGAATCATCTCCGAAGTCCTGTAATCTAATATCTCATAAACTTGCTTTTCTCTTCCATGTTTCTGAGCTATTTTACATCTAAGATAATCAAGAAGGCAAAAATAATCAACATTTGTTAGACAAGTCTGCTTTTGCATGAAGAAATTATGACCTCATTATTCCTTTATAAATATTCAAGATTGTAATTCAAGATGATTTTTCTTTTTCTAATGTATAAAATGTGTATCTAATGTATATACCAATTGTAACATTTTTTACATCCTCTGTATAATTCAGAATTATCTTTACTTGCAAGTGGGAGGGGTGGCTAGATCCTGGGTCTCCTTCAGATTCTATATCTTTTGTTATCTCTTCTGTTCTGGTGGTTTGTAAACTGGCTACCAGAAAGCCTGCATTCATATCTTTCAAACTTACTAACCACAGTGGAGGGATAATCTTTCCAAATACTCCTTAAAGAAAGGTCCACAAAAGGCATATTTGTTTGACTTGGATCACGTGATATTTAGAACAAACTACTCTGGTCCAGGCTCCACAGAGCCAGAACTAGGTCACAGGAATGTCCCTATGGCTCCACAGAATCACATGTAATAGTTTTTCCCAGAAAAAAGGGCAGGAGCTGGGGGGGGGGGGCCCCCGTCACCAGAAAAAGGAGGGAGAAGAAATACTGAAAAAATAAAAACAATGGCAGCTATCAAACTGCTTATTATTCTGTTTTAGTCTTTTCTCACACTTGACTTTAGATTGTGTTCTCCTAGATTATAGAATTTACCATGTTGCATTGCAATTATTTTTATATTTCTTGCCCCAATCAAGCCCAGGACATCCTAAACATAAGATGCCAATATTATTACTTTACAAAGTATATATTTTCATTATTTCATTTTTGGAGTCTAATCCAATGTTTGGTACTTCGTAGCTCTTCAATAGATGGTTACTAATTACAGTAAACAATTACATGTACTACTATTCTATTTTCCCTGTCTCTGTTTTGGCATTCTTTTATCTTCTTAGTGAGCCCTCATAAGTCCTTTTTTGTTGTATTTTCTTTAATTTTTTCTTTTCATTTCATCTAGTTCTCAAATCATTTTTCTAGGAAGCCAGGTGAAAATATATACATAAGTTTAATAATATATTTTATTTATAATAAACACTTTCATGTTTGAGAGGGGGTGATTTCTCAGGGCAATAAAAAGAAGTAAAAATATAGCAAATTTAATTGTTTTGTTCATGAAGCACTCTCAAATATACCTAACGTCTCTGATCTCTCATTTTCTGAAGTTCATGAGAATACCTTGGTTTCCTATTGGCTTTCCCCCCTAATCTCCAGTACTCTGAGGTTACAAATTGTCATTCTTACTTAAAACGGAAGTAATTTTGATTTTGTAGTGTTGTGATGCATCTTTTGTTCTGGAATTTTAGCATATTTTCTAATTTATTGGCAGTTTATGAGTCACATGTATTGTTATTTACTTATTACAGGTCCTAAGCTAGTCTCACTCTAATTAAACCCAGTGATGTTTACTATGTTTTAGCAAGCGACATTTCAAGTCTTATCCCAAAGTTTTATGGCTCTAGCCTGGTCCTGGGGCTGTTGTAAGTTTGAGGTTGCTCTGGATCAGGCATCAGGTTAGCAGATACATTCCAGAACACCACAAAGAAAAGAAAATTAGTATAGCTTCTTATGCAGTCACTTTCCTATACCAGTTCATCTTTGTGATTAAACAGTTTTTCATTCCTATATCATGCCATCTTCAAGTGAGTTTTTGTTTGTTTCTTTGCTTTGATTTTGTTTTTTTCCCAGTTACTTTTCTCTAGAGTGTCTTCTAGAGATTTTTTTTCCCCAAGTGATGTCTATTCATCTTTACATTCTCCTTCCTCAGAAAACTTTTTCCTAGACTCTAAAAAATAATTTTTACCCTACTGTGTACTGTGACATCACTTTGTATTTTATTTACCATTTTATCACTGATCATAATCAGACATAAAAATTATATTTTTTTGTTCCCTACTATAGTGCAAATTTAATGAAACATAAGACCACCTTCTCACCTTGTCTTGGCTACTACTGACTCCCCAACCCATATATGGCACACGGTAGACTTCTTACTCCCCAGGATTTAATTATTTCTGTTTGATTTTATTTTCTTGTGGTAAGAACATTTAATAAGAGATTTGCCCATTTAATAAATTTTAAGTGGACAATATGTGATTATTGACTATTGGTACAATGTTGTATAGCAGATCTCTGAGCTAATTCATCTTGCTTGTCCGAAACTTATGCCTGTTTTATAGTAATTTCCCATTTCTCCCTCTTTCAAACCTCTGGCAACAAACATTTCACTTTTTGATTCTTTGAATTTGACTACTTTAGATACTTCATATATGTGGAATCATGCAGTATTTGTGTTTCTGTGACTGGCTTAATTCACTTAGCATACTGTCCTCAAGGTATGCCCATGCTGTTACATACTGCAGAATTTTCTTCCTTTTTAAGGCTGCACAGTATTCCATTATATGTATATGCCACGTTTTCCTTACCCATTAATCAATCTAATGATGGACATTTAGGTTGTTTCTACATCTTGACTATGAACAGAGCTGCAATGAACATAGGAGTGCTAATATCTACTTGAGATTCTGATTTCAGTTGCTTTGGATATATACCCAGAAGTGAGATTGCTGGATCAATCACATGGTACTTCTGTTTTTAAGGTTTTTTTTTTTAATTGTTTTTAACGTTTATTCATTTTTGAGAGACAGAGAGTGAGCAGGAGAGGGGCAGAGAGAGAGAGGGAGACACTGAATACGAAGCAGGCTCCAGGTTCCAGGCTGTCAGCACAGAGCCTGACATGGGGGTTGAACCCACGAACCGTGAGATCATGACCTGAGCCAAAGTTACACACTTGACCTACTGAGCCACCCAGGTGCCCCGCTGCCTGTGTTTTTAGGGTTGCATCAGTGAAATCACTGTCAAGACCAACACCATGAAGATTCCCCTTATATTTTCTTCTGGAAATTTTAAATTTTCAGGTCTTATGTTTAAGTCTTTAATCCATCTTGAGTTTATTTTTGTGCGTGTGGTGTACAATACAGGTCCAATTTTATTCTTTTGACTTTGGATATTCAGTTTTCCTGGCAGCGTTTCTTGAGGATACTATTTTTTTTTTCCATTGTGTATTCTTGACGTCACCTTTGAAGAGCAGTTGTGGACTTGTTCTTCTTTCTCAAGATTGATCTACCTGTCCTGGTCCCTTGTGGTTCTATATGGACTTTAGAAATATTTTTTCTATTTCTGTAAAACATGTCATCAGAATTTTGATAGGGATCGCATGAAATCAATCCAATGGCTTTGGGTAGTATGGACATTTTAACAATATTAAGTTTTCTAATCCATGAACATGGGATTTCTTTCCATCTGTGTCTTAATTCTAACCAGATTTAGGCTGTTTCAACTCATCGTTTTTGAGTGACATCTAAACAAGATCAGTGGTAGAGACCTTATTTCTCTTATTCATTATGGTATCCCCTAGAGCCTAGAAATTTGCTCTGTCCATAGTAAGTGCTCAGTGAAAGTTTTCTGAATAAGTGAAGGAATCTTAATGTATCAAATAATAAAATGCCTTAGCATCAAAGACCTAGTTGCTGAGCGAGTGGTGCCCTCTGGTGACCAAAAATCATCATTATAGCCTTTTTCTTAAACCAAGTGACTGGCTTTTGGGTTTCTCTTTTGTGTCTAGCCCTTCATAACATAATATACCTGGGGGTTGTCACAAAGTGATTCCCTTAAGAGCCCTAGTGCAATCGTAGATGTATAAGAGTAATATAAATTTGTTTCATTTTACAGTTTTCTAAAGTCTTGGGACACATATGGATGTGTTAGGGTTCTCCTGAAAAACATTACCAATTATATACATTCAAATGCCATTGGTATATTCAAGGAAGAGTAAGTAAGCTAGTGGGGCTAAAAACAGAGTGATGAAGAAAGAGATTTTCAAGATTGCATATAGTCAGGGGACTTGAACTTTATTTATCTCTAATCAACATTAGAGGATATTTAGTTAGCTTAACAGTTGTTTCAAAAATGACTTCACTAAAAAGTGAGTACGGGCCGAGGCTTGTGAATTAGAAACACTACAGAAGGACTGGCTGTCACATGGATAGCAAGTCAGCAGTCTGTGTGGCTCCAATGGCTCCTGATTTTTTATTCCCAAAGAGTCTGGTATTCAGTCAGTAATTTAAAAGATTCTTGTTGTCTGTTGCTTACAAGCAGAGAAACAGACCCCTGTTTCTAGCATATTGGTACATTTTCTTCCAGAGGAGCTCTCATGCTAAGCATTTAAAAGGACAAACAGCTGGGATTTTATTGAGCTTAAGGGAACAGGTTGTATAACTTTCTTAGTTCCCATTTGCTAATAAACATTTGTACGTGTACAAAATTCATTCTAATGATTGCATTGATACCTGGCGTGTGTCTGAAAGAAGGCACTTAGCTCCCACCTACAAAAATTAGATGCTATGATACCAAAATGCAGCTGGAAGTTATGAGGGCCCGTACTGGCTTAGATCAATTTACAACTTAGACCAATTTGCTGGTTTCCTTGGAATTCCCTTCCAAAGTGATGATTGTGAATCTACCGTCTTCTGCCTTGTGTGTACCGTAGAACTGCGTATGAATGACACTATTATAAGACATGGGTTATTTAATGGGAAGAGCACTGTTATGAAAATAAGAAGACAGAGCTTTATTCCCAAATCTACCAGCACTTGATTGTTTACATCAATGGGTTAATTATCTCTTTGGACCTCCCTTTCTTTTTCTATAAAATGAATTTCTATAAAATGAAACACATAGATTCTTATCTCTCTGGAAGGATTCTGTTAGGGACTGAATCGGGCTCCTTCCCACAGTTCATATGTTGAAATCCTACCCCCTCCCCGCCCCCCTGCCTCCAGTGTGACTATTTTTGGAGACTGGGCCTAGAGGGAGGCAATACAGGTTAAGTGAGATAATATGAATATGGCCTTAATCCTAAAGGACTGGTGCTTTTATAAGAAGAAACTCATTTTCTCTCTGCAAGTGCTCAGAGAATAAGGCTGTGTGAACACACATAGTGAGAAGTTGGCCTATTCCAAGTCAGGAGGAGAGGTATCACCAGAAACTAACCATGATGACTTCTTGATCTTGGACTTTCAGCCTCCAGAACTGTGTAAGAAGTAAATTTCTGATATTTAAACCTTCCAATGTATAGTATTTTGTTATGGCAACCCTAGTCACCTAACACAGAAGCACTGCACATGATACAGCATCAGGGAGTTTAAGGCCATTTTAACAGAAAAATATATAAGACTCAGAGTCGGAAATGTAGCTAAATGCTGTGTGAAGTTGGGCAAGGGACTCAATTATTCATTCAATGTTTCAAATTCTTCTTTTTAAAAATAGAGGTAATAAAACCTAATTTATTGGATTTTTGTGAGATTTAAATGAATAAGATAATTTAAGGAAATGGTTTGTAAACTGTAAAAAATTATATAAATATACTGGTTTACTCCACCCAGCCTGGGAATCTTCTGTTTCAGAGAGACAAGAATAATATCTCCTTACAGACACTAGCTCAGACCTCTTCAGACCATTCATAGGCAGGAAGCTCCACCCAAGTGCTTCAGACTGAGAGGACAAATACTCCAACTGCATATAAACAATTCCCTTCCATAATTACTTTGAAGTCAAGTGTATGCAAGATTTTGTTTTTAATCCAATAATTCTAAGGAAGTAATTCTATACAGAACAACTTTCTCATTCAGTTTTTTTAACTTTATTGAGCAGTAATTGACAAATATAATTGTACATATTTAAAGTCTATACCGTGTTGATTCTATATACATACTTATTATAGAATGATTACGAAGATCAAGATAATTAACATACCCAACACTTCACATAGTTAATTTGTTTCTTTTGTGGTGAGAGTTCTTAAGATCTACTATCAGTAGATTTCAAGTATATTATACCATATTATTAAGTATGAGTTAGTAATGATTAATAAGTACTAATTATTCAATAATAATTAATATGTTACTAACTATAGATCCTCAGAACTTATTCTTAGTTTTTGATGAAGATGATAAAAGAAAAAAACATATGAATTACCTAAAAAGCTAGTTATCGGGTTAAGGAAAAAAAAAAGATCTGTTATCTATTTAATAAATCACTAATAAAGAAGTTGGTCCTCTCTGTTAATTCCTATGCAATGTCTTCCCCATATTTTAAAATTATGTATTCTTTTAAATGTGATTTGGTTCTCATTATGCTTTTATCAGATTTCTGTCCAGTGTGATTCAATTATGAGACTGGCATTTTTTTTTTTCAAAAAAATTAATTGAGATAAATGTTTTCAGGACACAGATGACTTTCTCTAGGGTCTTTATTAAAAAGAAGCCACCCTGGTTTGTTGCCAAGGACACTAAAATTGCTAGTTGACTGGTTTGTCAATTCTTTTCTAATGAAAAGAGACAGCCTAGAGATTTCCTGGAAAATGAAACAATGTGAATGGGAATAGTGGTTTAAAGTCTTTCTCCTGAACTATTTAGAACATGACAGAGACAAAACAAGATTACTGAGCAAAACTGATATAAAATGTGTTAAAAGGACCTCACATTATGCCTTTAACATAATTGAATCTGTCATGGGAATAACCCATGCCAACGAAGGGACTGAATACCAAACTGTGTAGAATTGGGCTATCCCTGTGCTGTTACAGAAACTAGGGCAAGGTGTCTCCCCTTTATTTTTACAGTTAATGTGTCATTTAGTCCATTAACCAATATACATTATGAACTTCCTTTTCACTTAAAGTTTAGGAATCAAAATACATTAAGGAATGACTAGTGGCTTTGATGTAACAGAAGATCATGGCATTCCTGGGACATAAAAGTAAAATTCCCTCAGGGTGTAACCTATCATTCTAGGGAAAGAAAATTCTTTGAAATCTGTATTAATTCAGAAAGCCATCCAAGAACTGCTATGTGTGCTTCATCACCAGTGTTTGATAAGTTCAAATGTAGGGACAATGGGTCAAATAGGTCAATGAGAGAAGGAAAAGGGATCCAATTATGTTACTGCTTAAGTAAGTAAAAAGAAGAAAACAGCCTTCAGTCTAAATATATCTACTGTCATTTAAATAGAAAATATTTCAGTCATATACTTATTATTTTAGTTAGAAAAGTAGTACCTGCTGTATCTTTTTAAAAAAATAAAGAAGCAAAAGATGGTCTTTTGATGTGTCAACTTGGCTAGGCTATAGTCCCCAGTTGTCAAACACTAATGCAGGTATTGGTCTGAAGGTATTTTGTAGATATGATTAAAGTTGATATTGGTTGACTCTAAGAAAGGGGAGTTATTCTAGATAAAATGACGGGGGTGGATTCAATCTGTTGAAAAAGCAAAAGCTTTTAAAAGCTGTAAAAGCAAAGCTGAGGTTTCCCTGAAGAAGAAGAAATTCCACCTATGGACTGTGACTTCAGCATGTGCCAAAGACTTCCAGGTTGTCCTTCCGGACATAGTGACCAACAGATTTTTGACTTACTTTATCAGCCTTGACAACTGCCTAAATCAACCCCTATAATAAATCTAATATTATGTACCTCTTAATGGTTCTCTTTCATTGGTTGAATCCTGACTGATACAAATGTTGTTGGGTTTAGGGGAAAAGAAACTAAAGGATGAGTTTTCTGAATTGGTCTGGGTTTTCTGAAAATGGTTCTCTAGGTGACAGTTTTGAAGGCACTAA
Organism: Herpailurus yagouaroundi; assembly: GCF_014898765.1. Lineage (NCBI taxonomy): Eukaryota > Metazoa > Chordata > Mammalia > Carnivora > Felidae > Herpailurus > Herpailurus yagouaroundi. The sequence continues at coordinate 138,252,008 of NW_024412376.1, read as the reverse complement.
TGACACTATTTCCAGTAGTAAAGAGAGCAGTGACAGTCCAGGACTTGATGTGGTAACAGAGATATGTAAAATATTGCCAGTGAATACTTCCAATCAGATGTCAGTGGAAAACAAGCTTCTGGGTGATGACGTATTTGCTACCTTAGGACATTTTAGTCAAACTAAGAAGTATCATGGGATTGATTGGTTGCCCCTAACTGTGCTGGAAACAGCAGAAAAAGAAAAGGATGAGCTCAGGGCTTCAAATTCTCAGCACAAGATCTGCATAAGCCACTTGAAAGCATTTGCATCTCCCCTGAAAGAAACTCTTGTCTACTGCAGTTGCACAGCTGAGATTTCTGAAAATCAAGCTCAAAATTTCATCCTGTAGCTGAATGAATTACAATGCAAATTGAATTCCCAAACACGCAGGGCATCTTCTGCTAAAGTGAGGGCATTGGTTAGGAAGGATAAGATCCTAAAAATTGGAATGGGGTCATATAAGTAGTTCCTTATAGCGCTGGGTACATCAAACCTCAAAATCTGCCAAATCTTCTCTTCCCGGAAGAGCAGTTCTTTTATCTTTGCCAAAAAATAAAAATAAAAAATAATGGCCTCCCTGAGGCAGTTACCTGACAAGGCACTACTGATTCTCCTCAGTATGTACCACCTACTGCCCTCTTTGATTATAAATCTATCATTAAACTCAATTCACAGATGCCTCCCAAAGGCTGAGATAGAGATTTTGACCCAAGAGAAGGTTCAGTATACACCAAAAGAACTGTAGGATTTTTTCCCCAATTTATACAAACAGAAATATTGAGAATGTGTGTTAGAATTGACTACATGGCTCTGAGATCATGAGGGAAGAATATATAGTTGAATCAGGCTAAATTTACTGACACAGAGCCAATTACAAGAGATTCTGGATTACAAATTTTAGTGTGAGGGATTGGAAAAGGCTCTGGCTGGTTCACTGAAACATGGACACAAGAATGGCTTGCACACGAGGAGACTGAAATGCCAGATGGTCTTGTATAGTTTAGAGTAAGGTATCCAAAGGCTTAAAGATATTGGAATGTTAGAGTGTTTTTATTGTCTAAGTCTCTAATCTGGCACCATTCCCTAGCATTCTAAGTGCTAGCGCTCTCTTTTCTTTCCTTGTATAAATTACATTATTATTATAAGTCAATTAAGTACAGAAACAAAACCATTTTTATAATCAAATTACAGACAGAGTATCAGTCTTTGCATGTGAGCATGAGTATGCCTCTTTTCAAGTCTTAAAAGCATATTATGATTAAATGTGTATACATTGGTAACACATATATCTATTGGAGGACGTCACAGAGAAAATGTGACCAGCAGTTGACCTGTAAGCTAGACCCAGGCAATCAGAAGGTCCTCTCCCCAAACCCTTGGCTTGGGATGTACATTCTGATGACCATTCCCACAGTGGGAACCATTTCAAGAACACAGACTTAAGAGGGGCACCTGGGTGGCTCAGTTGGTTAAGCGTCTGCCTTCAGCTCAGGTCATGATCTCACGGTTTGTGAGTTCAATCCCTGCATTGGGCTCCATGCTGACAGCTCAGAGCCTGGAACCTGCTTGGGATTCTGTGTCTCCCCCTCTCTCTGCCCCTCCCCTGCTCATGCTCTGTCTCACTTTGTCTCTCAATAATAAATGAAAAAAAAGAGCACAGACTGAAGAGAGCAATGTGTCATTGAGACCATCTGAACTAAATACGTGACTGAACCCATTAAGACTTCTATATAAACATTTTTTTTAATGTTTATGTTTTTATTTTGAGAGAGAGTGAGTGAGGGAGGGGCAGAGAGAAGGGAAATGAGGATCCCAAGCAGGCTTCAAGGTCAGTGCAGAGCCTGACGTGGGGCTCGATCTCATGACTGTGAGATCATGACCTGAGCCAAAATCAAGAGTGGGATGCTTACTGACTGAACCACCCAAATGCCCCATGATATCTATATAAACTTTTAAAATTCTGGCAGGTGGGGCAGAGATCTACTCATCTTATGGCCACCCAAGACAATCTTCTTATGTAAATTCCCTTGCCAATTAAACCTGACACCTACCAATCTGGAGTGGTCTGCCTCTTTCTTTGGTCTCTCTCTCTCTCTTTTAATGTTTATTATTTACTTTTGAGAGAGAGATAGAGACAGAGTGAGAGCAAGAAGGGGGCAGAGAGAGGGAGACACAGAATCCGAAGCAGGCTCCAGACTCTGAGCTGTCAACACAGAGCCTCACGTGGAGCTTGAACTCATGGACTGAGAGATCATGACCTGAGCCGAAGTCAGTTGCTCAGCTGACTAAGCCACCCAGGTGCCCCTTTCTTTAGTCTCTCTTTGCCCTGTGTGTATGGGGGCCAGTTTTTAAACCAACCCTATATTAAGTCAGGAAGGCTGATGTCTTGTTTGATTAAAGTACTTTTTTTTGAAATCCTGTATTTGGTAACCAACAGAGATTCCAAATTGTTTTGAGTTAACAAATCAGTAATCAATAAAATCTGAAGAATGTCTCACTTAGGAACTCCTTTTTTTCTACCTCTTAGGAACTAATCTAATTACTTGAGAAACACCAATTTAAAAGATCTCATAACACTCTCATTTTTTTCTGAATCTAGGGTCAGAACTAGGAAAGGCATTGTTCAAAAGCATTGCCAGAACATTTTGGTCAAAAACATAAACAATCTTTGATGTGTTGGCTCCTCCATTAGTCATAACAACATATATTTAAGATAAATCTGCAAAGTTTAACATAAGATACATTGAAAATTCTAGTTATTCTTAGAGTGAAGAATTCTTATTACTCTACTTTAAAACAAACTAGTAGCAAATAAAAGACAGCATGAAAACACAAAATTAGACTCATGAGAATTGAAAGACAACATAAGTAAGGAAAAAATAAGCTTTGATTTTCTGGGACAAGTGACTAGATGCTCAACAATAATTCTCTTCCCAATTTGAAAAGGTGACTGTATACTTTAAGGTCACAGTTTTCATTAACCTATCAGTTCTCTTCTTATTATATTTAAGACTTTTTTCTTTTGCTTTTTAATACGTATAATACATTTTCACACAGTATATAGCTACATTGCACAATGTTAAGTGACAATATTATTTCAAGTTTTAATTTTTTGCCTTAATTCATGATTCAACTTATTTATATATAAGATAGTGTATATATAGAATTGATTTTATCATTTTGATTTAATCTTTATACAAATGTATGTATATATATATGCACAAATATTATACATATGTAAATATAAGTAAAAAGTTCACGACATCTCTGTATATTTGTTCTGTTTTAGGGAACATGAGAATTGTTTTTTTGTAATAGAAAAATGTTCAATAATGATTTCAAATACTAAAAGTCAGTTGGAAGTTTTAGAGAATATTTTAGAGTCATTCTTTAAAAAACAATAGTCACTGTTGATATTAAAAAAGTCCCTCAAAAATAAAGTACTTATTAGAATTCATGTAATGATTTGAGTAGGATATCTCTCTAGATTCACATAATTTGTAGCACTATTTAAAGTTGTAACAATCAAGCTATTTTGTAAAAACTTTGGTTATTATAAATCAGTCTGGTTAAAGCTATTTTTATTTTCAACCTAAATCTTTTTATAAAAGTGTGACCTGACTGACCTTTTACTATCTGTTCAGCCTCAGAGTAGAGTTTTGTTCTATCTTTTCTATATCCAAACTGAACCACTGATTTTTCCCTCTTATCCTACTCCTTTACCATATAAATCCCCTCTTTATATTGTTTAGGTAGAAAACTTAGAATTATTCTCATTTTTCTCTGTCTCTCACAGCAAACATTTTAATCCATTAGGGAAACTCTTGACTCTATCTTTATGGTATTCATCTGAACATTTTTTTTCCAATTCCACTGATATCTTAGTCTAAGTCTTGATCATATTACATGTAGATTGTCACAATGGGCTACTGAATGGGATCTCAGTTTTCACCCCCACTCCCTCTCTGTGCTGAGCATTGAATATAGAGGACAGATAATTTGGACTAAAATTATAAGTAAATTTATGAAACTCCTTTGTTCCAAACTGTCTAGTGACTTTCTACTTTGTTTAGAGTAAAAACCTTAAAGGTAAAAATCCTTAAATCCTTACATGATTTGGTCCTAACTGCCTCTCTGGTCTCACTTGCTGCTAATTGTTGCCATCTTTGCTCCCTGCAGTCATCCCGCCTCCTTGTTCAATCCTGGGCTCTCTAAGGTTGCTCCTGCTCTACATCATGATGCATGACCCTCCTTTCGTCTTTTCTCCTCCCCCCCCCCCCCCAGTTCTCAAAGGGCTCATTAAAAAATAATCACCATCTCTCTCTCTCTCCATCTCTCTCTCTCTGTCCCTCCACCTCCCTCTTTCCAACTAACTTAATTAAAAAAATAATCACCAAGTAGACTTATATACTCAACACAAATTACTTCACTTCAAAAAAGAAGTGAGATAATGGCTTTTTCAGAAAAATGAAAACTCTTGTGTTCACCACCTGCAGAACATGACCAAAGCAGAGTCTCAGAGTGAAATGTTCCAAATGCCACAGTGAATAAAAGGCAGAGGAAAGGGTAAATGTGTATGGAAATCTGTATAACCACCAAGTGTAGTTAAAAATGTCTTTTGTGGTTTAAAGTATACAGAAAATTAAAATACCCTTCATGTATATAATATTAGTTAAAAGAGGCTTAAGGTAGTTTAAATATTCAAAGTTTCTTATAATCCAGACAGTGATAAAAGAAAAAAAATATATATATATATAAGAAAATAGAAAAAAGAATGCAGATTAACCCAAGGAAATTATAAAGAAGCAAAAGAGGAAAAGAAAAATGAGGGAAAGTACAAGTCACCAAAATCAGAGTCTACAAAAGATCCTACAGAATTTGAAGAGCCATTACATTTAAAAATTTAGATAAAAAAAAAACATTGCTAATAAAAAAAAAGCTTACAAAACTGACAGAAGAAATATAAAATCTGAAAATCCCAATAATATGAAGGGAAAATATCATAGAATAACTTCAGTAGATAAAGAATAGGTATTTGATTAAAGATAGTATCTATTCATAACAAAAAACTTCAGTAAATTGGGAACCAAAGGGAATTTCATTAATCCAAGATTTATATTCAGAATTTCTGTGTTTTTTTTTTTTATCCTTTCTGTTATCTTGTTTTGGTATGGTTATAGTATCTATCTTCTAATTCTCAGCCACAATCTCATTTATAACTCATATTTAAACATAATTAAAAAAATAAATATAAGTACTTTTAAGTTTATGCTTGATAACCATGGCTCTTTCGATCCCTTTTTTTTTTTTCCTTCTGGATTATTACCCCATGACCTATTACTTGTATGAAAATAGTTAGAGATAATTTTGGGGACCTGGATGATATTTTATTCTAGAAAATATTTAGGTTGGCTTCCTGCCGGTGCCCAGGTGAGAGACACTAGTCTGATCCAGAGTTTGATGCTGAGAACTGGATTCTGTCCTTGTGAGGACTAGCATATTCTGGTTTACATTTGCATTGTGGTCCAAACGAAAAGTCTGCATTTTTGCTAGTCTTCCTCTTTATCGAGTCCTGAAATTCGTATTTCTTTTTTTCCTCTTTTGATGTGCAACTATTTAGAAAGCTCTGCTGGGCCCTAATCATCTCAGAACAAGTATTTGTAGAAAAATAAGTGGCTCTAAGTGTGAGAATCAACTCTCTAGTTTCCCATATTCTTTCAGATCTTGCCTTTAAAATCTTCCATGCCTTGGTAGATCTACAAAGCATTGGAACAAGCTTTTAAAAATATCTTGTTTAGCTTTTCCTGTTGTTCTCAGTGGGAGGATTTGTCCTAATTACCTACTGTGCCATTAGCTAAAGCTAAACTCCCATTATATTTATTTTTAAGTGTAATTTGCGTATTTGGACATAATGCTAAATTTTCTATTTATAGTAATGATGCAAAGTTTCCATTAAGATAAATTTAGTGAGTAAAATGGGAGTCAATTTAAACAGAAATATCAAGTAAACAGTGTGTATAGAAGTTGGGTGAACATGGTAAAGACATTAAAGAATGCCAGTGACTGAAGTCTGGGAAACAAAATGAAATGATCAATGCTAAATGAATAGTTCAGTGCCTTCCAAGGTTTTGATACTTAAGGTTATCTACCTCTCTTAACGTGAAGTCATTCTCCCTCATAGGAACTCTGTTCATAGACTCAATTCCAAAAAACCAAGTTCGTGCTTGGTTCCTATGCCCAAGCCCCTGTGAGAGAATCTAAATAAAGCCAGGGTGGGAGTATTATTAGAAAAGAGCTCAAATAAATGCACAAAGGTATGAAGCAACGTGGTTTGGTTAGGTAACTGGAATGAGTCAATTATTGATCTAATACTTGAGAGAAGGGAAGAGCCAGGTTATTTGGTTAGGGAGAAAAAAAAAAAAAGCAGGAATGAGGTCACAAGGGAATACAAAGGGCTCTGATTATTCTCCATAATCAACAGAGTATCCCTGATGGGGTTATTGGCATCACACGTTTGTACTTATGCAAGATCACGGCGATGAACAAGAAAATATGATTTAGGCGTCAGGGTGAGAATTATAATCTACACAATAGGATCATCACAAAGTATGTCACGAAGTTAATTATAAGACTTGTTTTTCACTGAAGTCGTATCTTTGATTGGAGTTGCAACAATAAACAATTCTTTGAGACTTCAACATGTATGGTTCTTTTTCATATCAATATTTTGAGGTATATATTACTGGACAAGAAATTATATTTCTGTATTGATGGCTACAATCAGTAGCATCACAGATATGCAGAAAATAACCGACATGCTTCTGAACAACCAATGAGTCAATGACGTTATTAAAAGAGAAATGAAAAAGTACCTTGAGACTTATGGGATCTACACTTTAAACATATGTGTTAAACTTAGGGCACCTGGGTGGCTCAGTCAGTTAAGAGTCTAACTCTTGATTTCTGCTCAGACCATGATCCCAGGGTTGTGAGATTGGGCCCCAAATAGGGCTCCATGCTGGGCATGGAGCCTGCTTGGGATGCTCTCCCTCTGCCTGCCTCCCCACTCCCATCAAAATAAAAATAAAATAAATAAACATACGTGTTAAACTTTTGCTCAGAGTGAAAAAGTCTTAACTTTTTAAATCAGAGAACACAAAACAACTCAATTTACTGGATGGCAACTATTCCTATACTCAAAATGTAGAAAGCACATTCAGAGTCAGACCCGTTTTTAAATATCTACTGGAGTTGGGAGGGGGCTATGTGTTAGCAGCTCGCTGTCACTGCACAACAGGCATGTCTGTGACACGGTGGTCTCAAAGTAAAACATGAACTCTTCAAACTCACTCTTGCTAAAATGTGTTTAATAACAGCATAGATGCCGACCCCAATTTGCCAGGTAGTATTTTGTATAATATTATGCATTCACTGGGAACAGGGAGCAGAAAAGAGGAAAGTAAAATAAGAATTATTTTTTTTGTATCATTGTCATGGAAAAACCTTCCTTCTTTATTCACTTCTCAATTCTCACCATATACATTTAAACCCATTTATAATTTTGTTAAAAGAAGAAGTTTAAAAACAGAATCTTTCATAGGATATTTACCATGAATTTTCCCTGTTAAATACCTACGTGGCCTTCTTTACTTCATGAATAAAATCTGAATGCATTAAATCAGTACTGATAGAATTTTTTTTTTAATTTTTTTTTAACGTTTATTTATTTTTTTTGGGACAGAGAGAGACAGAGCATGAACAGGGGAGGGGCAGAGAGAGAGGGAGACACAGAATCAGAAACAGGCTCCAGGCTCTGAGCCATCCGCCCAGAGCCTGACGCGGGGCTCGAACTCACGGACCGCGAGATCGTGACCTGGCTGAAGTCAGACGCTTAACCGACTGCGCCACCCCGCCCCCCCCCCCCCCTTTTTTTTTTTAGTATAGTTGGCACAATGTTAGTTTCAGGTGTACATTATACTGATTCCACATCTCTATAATTATGCTATGCTCATCACAAATGTAGCTACCGCCTCTCGCCATGCAGTGTTATCCTAATACAATTGACTATGTTCCCTATGCTGTACCTTTTATTCCTATGACTTAGTCATTCCTTACTGGAAGCCACTATCTCCCATTCTCCTTCACCCATTTTGCCTGCCCCCCACCTCCCTCCTGTCTGGCAACATTCGGTCCTCTGTATTTATATATCTGATTCTTTCCATTTATTCATCTGTTTTGTTTTAAATTCTACATGTAAGTGAAATCATATGGTATTTGTCTTTCTCAGTCGGACTTATTTCACTTAGTATAATACCCTCCAGGTCCATCCATGTTGTCACAAATGGCAAGATTCCTTTTTTTCATCTATCTATCTATCTATCTATCTATCTATAGTACATTTTCTTTATCCACTCATTTGTTAATGGACACAAGTTGCTTTCATATCTTGGCTATTGTAAATAATGTACAGTAAACATAAAGGTGGATATATCTTTTTAATTAGTGTTTTTTGTTTTCTTTGGGCAAATACCCAGTAGTGGAATTGCTGGATTGTATGGTATTTCTATTTTTAATATTCTGAGAAACCTCCATACTTTTTTAAAATTAATTAATTTTTTGGAGAGAGACAGTGAGAGTGTGAGTACGGGCGAGTGGGGGAGGGACAGAGGAGGAGGAAGAAAGAGAGGGAGAGGGAGCATCTTGAGCAGAATCAATGCCCAGTGCCCAGCCAGATGCAGGGCTGGATCTCACTGTGAGATCATGACCTGAACTGAAATCAGGAGTTGGAACTGAAGCAAATGAGCCACCAGGTGCCCTACCTCCACACTGTTTTGCGCAGTGGTTGTACCAGTTTATATTCTTACCAACAGTACATGAGGGTTTCTTTTTCTTCACATTCTTGTTAACACTTGTTATTTCTTTTTTTATTTTAGTGAACATTTCTTAAAGCATAACTTTATTATTTTTTAAATTTAAGTCAGACACTTAACCAACTGAGCCACTCAGGTGCCCCATTAAAATGTACCTATTGAGGGGCGCCTGGGTGGCGCAGTCAGTTAAGCGTCCGACTTCAGCCAGGTCACGATCTCGCGGTCCGGGAGTTCGAGCCCCGCGTCGGGCTCTGGGCTGATGGCTCAGAGCCTGGAGCCTGTTTCCGATTCTGTGTCTCCCTCTCTCTCTGCCCCTCCCCTGTTCATGCTCTGTCTCTCTCTGTCCCAAAAATAAATAAACGTTGAAAAAAAAAATTAAAAAAAAAATGTACCTATTGATAAGATTTTAAAAATTTTTAGTAGGAGCCCCCAAATTTAATTCAATCGTGCTATTTTTTTTTATTATTTTAAATTCCAGTATAATTAACACACAGTGTTATATTAGTTTCAGGTGTACAATACCTGATACAATACAGTGATAATCATGGTGCTATTCTTTTATTTTAAATAATGCTCACCGGGGCACCTGGGTGGCTTGGTCAGTTGAGTATCCAGCTTCAGCTCAGGTCATGATCTCAAGGTTCCTGATTTTGAGCCCCGCATCGGGCTCTGTGCTGACAGCTCACAGCCTGGAGTCTGCTTCTAATTTGGTGTCTCTCTCTCTCTCTCTCTCTCTCTCTCTCTCTCTGCCCCTCCCTCACTCACACTCTCTCTCAAAAAATAAGTAAAAATATTTAAAAAAATAATGCTCACCAAAATGAATACCTAGAACGTTAAATACCGACAGCTACTGAGAAGGTATTATTTAAGCTGATGAGCATTCATTGATTTCTAGAGCTCTTAAATGTTTGTTTTTAAATATTTTACCTAGTTTTACAGTTTTCTTCTGGGGAGAGGATGTGGTAACATCTTCACTCTGCTCTACTGAAAGTCCATCTGTGTGTGTGTGTGTGTATATATATATCTATATTTAAGGCCAAGAGGACAGTTAGTTTCTCTTTGAATATTCCTCTGCTAGCAGTTAAGGATGGGTCAGACTGGACTATTGGGGGCCATTGCTAATGACCAGAGATGGGATTATGTGGGCTTAAACCTGGGCAGCAAAATGGAGTAGGTCTGGATTGAATCAAGTTTCAGAAGTACAATTAATGGCACTAGGTTACTGGATACTGGGTATGAAGAAGAGAAGAATGAATGTTGTCTTTAGATTTCTAGCTTAGGTGACTGTGTAATCATTGTGGTAGTTGAAAAAAAAAAAAATCTATCTTCTGCTTTGTGCCAGGCACTATGCTAAATATTAAGGATGCGGTGATTGAAAGTAAAATGATTGCATGTATCAGTGGCGCCATCACATAAAACCAGGTGGCTGATAAATCATAATTATTTTGTTGATGTGATTCACTGGCTAGCTTTCATCAGAAACCTTCATAAATCTTAAGGTACCAGGTATCAAGTAAGCAAATGAAACAAAATTATGAGAGATAGCAATGACTGCTGATTTCCACCAGGGGGCACTTTGAAACTCAGAAACTCAGTTCTCCACTTGTCCAAACCTCAAGGTTGTTACTTGGGAACAGAATGATTGTGGATCTTTGCCTCGATCCCCAGTATTTGTAAATGTCTTCTTTTAAAAATTTTTTTTTCATGTTTGTTTCTATATTTTGAGAGAGCAAGAATGCACATGGGAGGAGCAGAGAGAGGGAGAGAATCCCAAGCAGGTCTTCACTGTCAGTGCAGAGCCCACAACAGAGCTCAATGTCACAAACTGTGAGATCATGACCTGACCTGGAATTGAGAGTCAGATACTTAACTGACTGAACCACCCAGGTGCCCCTGTAAATGTCTTCGTTTTGAGAAAAACAAATAATAGGCATCTTTTCCTCAAAGTCATTGGCAGATATGCTGTCTTTTGAAAATACATGGTCTCCCCTTCCCTTATTTTTCTTATTATTTTAGAAGTATGGTATGAAGAAAAAATTTGGTATGAGTTCAGCCTTTGCCCTTTCCATTTGCTCTTCAATTGTTTAAAAACCTAGGAGGGTGGGGCGCCTGGGTGGCGTAGTCGGTTAAGCGTCTGACTTCAACCAGGTCACGATCTCACGGTCCGTGAGTTCGAGCCCCGCATCGGGCTCTGGGCTGATGGCTCAGAGCCTGGAGCCTGTTTCCGATTCTGTGTCTCCCTCTCTCTCTGCCCCTCGCCCGTTCATGCTCTGTCTCTCTCTGTCCCAAAAATAAATAAACGTTGAAAAAAAAAATTAAAAAAAAAAAAAAAAAACCTAGGAGGGTAACTGAGAGCTGTCATTCATGTAAGAGCTTCTATTTCCTTTATGGTCTAAAATGTTTATAGTTAGCAGACAACTTTTGAGGAAAAATGTGCAAAATTTGAGTGCTTTCTTGGCAAATGCAAAAAATTCTCTAGACTTGAATTTTAACTTGGATAAAAGGAACACTATTCTTAGACTTTGGCAAAATTGTGAGCTGTCATTCTAGAAAGAAATTCCTTAATTAAATAGTAGCTTTTCATTAAATGTGTTCATGTATTCATTTCTGGCCATAATGTGGAACCAAAAAAAAAAAAATTCTCACCTATTCACTGATACACTGATACAAAAAACTTCATCATCACCTTATCCACTCTAGAGGGAGAGTGTGTCTTAATTATTATTTTGTAATATCCCTGATTGGTAAATATCGGTGTGATGAAATCCCTTTATATTGGATGATTGATGTATATTTATTTGCAGAAACACCTTCTGTGGTTTCTACAACTTAGTAACCTCTTCTGTCCTATAGTTAATCTTTTAAGTGTAATAGGTATGTATATATTTTTAATTTTCTGAGTTTTTGTTATACTCCCATTCCCCTGCTGTCTCCTGAATTTGAAGGAGGAAAATAATTGGAGAATTTTTGTCTCTGGTGAGGCTCCTACAGGTGCTGTTTTCAGAGTTTTGAGTGAATTGTGGAAGTTATGGAAAGCGATTATATCAAGTTCACCTTCAACAAAATGAGGAAATTAATATACTAAATATTGACTCTAAAATTCTGTGCTTCCATTATTTTTATATGATTTATTATAAAATAGTGAGGAGATTTCTTAAACAAACATACCTGTCCTAATGCATCTAAATGTTTTTTCCTCATATGAACAGTCTCCTCTACAATATTCATACAATTCAAAGCATGCTTGGCACTCTTTTGGGATATCTTCAAAGACCAAAGAAAATTCTTTGGAAAATCTCCAGTCACAGAAAATCTTGGAGAATTAATGGAATTTTTGAAAGGCATCACAGTTTTTCAGAGTCAAATATGGCAAACAGGATATAAGTGTTCTTGTTTAACTTATTATTGTTCTGTTTTTCCTATCCCCATGCTACTTTGATTTAATTATTTGTTTTTATTATTTCTTTTAACATGATTTTACCTGATACTATACATTGCCTTTAGTCTTTAATACAGATTCTCTCCTTTTCTACTAGATACTAAACACTTTGAAGTCAAGCACTATTATGCTGATTTATTAGAAATTCCCTATAGTTGCTGAAACATTTTTAATACATTCAAAAGCATCAGATCTTCTTCAGATTTTATGTAATTTAGAAAACCCTCTCAGAGACTATTTATTGACGTGTTTATCTGGATTGATAGCTCTCCATGCATAAAGGACAAGTGTCCACATGGGATCTCTCATTCATCACCATCAACCCCCAAATTCCCTTCACTTTTCTGATGTATCTCCTTCTTTCCGTATCTGTCTCCTACTTACTCAATTTCCTCCTTTGTTTTCTTGGGGCTTTTCTCAAGGGGTTTATCAAAAGGACACATGGAAGGTAAATTTTTCTAGAATCTACCTGCTTTGATAATGTCTGTACTTTGTCCAACGGGTGTTTAATGCTTCTCTTTAGCTTCCAGTTGTTTTGCTTTGCATCTAGACTCTTTCTTCCTATAAAGCATATAGACCCATCTCTTGTTGTTGTTGTTGTTGTTGTTGTTCTTCTTCTTCTTCTTCTTCTTCTTCTTCTTCTTCTTCTTCTTCTTCTTCTTCTTCTTTTACATGTTACTAGTGCCTTGAATTAGGTCTATTTTTTCTCCACGTCTGTGGTCATTTTATGTGCTCTTTCAAACTGAATGTTTATATTCTTTGCAGTTTTTAAAAGTATTCCTGAGATATTTTTGACAATTTCATGCTGTTTTTTCCTCTGCTCTTTATTTCTGATACCCTAATAAAAGATTTTCTGGGTTTGTTCTTTAATTACCTTCTCTCCCTCTCTTTTTTAAAAATCTTTTCATCTTTTGTTCTACTTTCTGGTGGTTTTCCCTGACTTTATCCTTCAACTTCCTATTGAGTCTTCTTTTTCTATCATTATGTTTTAATGTTTAAGGGTTTTTTGTTCTCTGAATATATCCTTTTAATTATATTCTGTTATTTTTAATGGATGCAGTACCTTTTCTTATTTCTCTCAGGATATTAAGGGTAGTTTTGTTGTTTTTTCCCCATTTTTCAAATTATCTTCTTCCAGGTTAGTATCATCTGTTCCTTCTAATAGCTTTTTCTGGTTGTTTGTTCTGTTCCTATCTGTCATATTAAAATTTTTCATTGGATATTCAAGGACTCTTACTGGTTTGTTTACCTTTAAACAAAGGGCACCAAAATCTTGTTGGAAATTTTGAACATGTAGGGAGCTTATTGTTTAGTTTAGTTTTTTGCTTTACTTGGAAGTGATCTGCCTGCATCAGGATTAATGTCAACAGTTCCACACATTGTCAAGAGTCTAGAAAAGCTATTCCAAGGTATTGCTGCCCTGGCATCCCTTTTGTTTGACCAAGCAGCCTACAGGGATCTTAAACTGAGCCCCTTCATGCAAACACATATCCTACATAGCAACCTATAGAGTCACAAGTGATATAAATTCCTGATGTGACTTCCCCAACAGCCCTGTCACCAATAGTCTCTTCTGCCTCTCAATACCTTCCCTTTATGTGCCCCGTAGATAGGACCTCTATGGGATTTACCAAAACCTCGCTTTTTTGGTTTTAATGGATAGATCCAGCTTTAGCCTGGGAATACCAAAGCACTCCACTCACAGATCTTAATAAAGGCATGTGGCCCAGATCCTGCCTCTCTTTTTGTCTGTACGCTGCCTTTAACTTCCCATGTGGCTGCTCCACGCATATCAGGTACTTCCTCTAGGACCTGTGAGTAATAAACTTCCATATTTCAGTTTCTCTTGTGGTCTATTGTTGAACCATGACTCACCACCTGACACCTTGTATTCTATGTAACAAATGTTATTTTAACAAAGTTGTAGCACACACACACACATATTCATTCACCCCATATATACCATATATGGTGTTACTTAAGACTTGGAATCATATGGTTCTAGGTCTTGTAATTATAGTAACATTATCTTATGAAAATTTTATAACATTATTCATATATTATTTGGAAATATGATAGTTAATGACTCCAGTATTTTATTGTATGAATTGAATATGTGGTTTTATAGGTGAATCAGGTAAAGAGATAAGGACACAACCACCTGTAGCATCCTTCTGAGCATTCATTTCTCTGAGCACATTTGCCATATTCTAACAAGACTTTCTCCAGACAGGGCCTAAGTGGTGTCACCAACACCCTACAGCATTTCTACCCAATTAAATCAATCAAATCTGAGTCAAGTATCAAGTAGGACATAAACAAACAACAAAAACAAATTATGAGACTGGAAATTGGGGAAATAAAAAGTGGTTATGGAATATACTTTGAAATTTATTAAGGTGAGATATGAAAATAAAAAGAGGGAACAATTGAGGGGTTTAAAAGCACCTCCTTTTCATTTATTTATTTTTTTAAGGATTGATTGAAGTTTTTATTTAAATTTTAGTTAGCTAACCTACAGCGTAACGTTAGTTTCAGTGCACAAGATAGTGATTCAACACTTCCGTACTGCTCATCATAGCAAGCGTACTCCTTAATCCCCATCACCTATTTTACCTATCCCCCTGCCAACTCCCCTCTGGTAACCATCAGCTTGTTCTCAGGGAAGAATCTGTTTCTTGGCTTACCTCCTTCTTTTTTTTCCCCAATAAATTTTAAAATTATCTAAGGCATTTTAGGGGCATTAAGAATGCAAACTTGGAGCCAGACAGATTGGGTTCAAACCTCACTCTATCACTTAGTTACCTGATGTTGAACAATTTAACCTCTAAGACCCTGTTTCTTCAAATATTAAGTGAAAAATTAAGAAGCGATTAATTTATAAGATTACTGTAAAAATTTAAAAATATGATGAATTTAACATAAACATGTCTCTTCAAAATTGGCCTTAGCAATATATGTATGGAAATGTCTCCTCAAGCAGTGGAAACAAAAGCAAAATTAAACTGTTAGGACTACACCAAAATAGAAAGGTTTTGCACAGTACATGAACCATCAACAAAACAAAGAGGCAACTTACTGAGTGGGAGAAAAACTTTGCAAATAATATATCAGATAAGGGGTATTTGAAATATGTAAGGAATTCATACAACACCAAAACCCCACAAATAATACAATTATAAAATGGGAAGAGGACTGAATAGATATTTTTCTGAAGAAGATATACAGACAGCCAACAAACACTTGAAAAGATGGTTAACATCCCTAATCATCAGGGAAATTCAAATCAAAACCACAATAGGATATCACTTCACACCAGTCAGAATGGCTATTATCAAAAAGACAAGAAATAACAAATGTTGGCATGGATGTGAAGAAATGGAAACCCTGTGCAATGTTGGTGGTAATATAAATTGGTGCAACTCCTGTGGAAAACAGTATGGAGGTCCTCGAATGATTAAAAATATAAATACCACATGATCCAATAATGCCATTACTGGGTATTTACCAAAGAAAATGAAAACACCTATACACCCCTATTTTATTGCATCATTATTTACAATAGTTGAGATATGGAAACAACTTAAATGTCCATTGATACGTGAATGGATACAGATGTGTATTTACACACACACACACACACACACACACACACACACACACTGGAATGTTACTCAGCCACAAAAAAGAATGAAATCTTGCCATTTGTGACAACATGGATGGACCTAGAGGGTATTATGCTAAGTTAAGTAAGTCCATTAAAGAAAGACAAATGCCATATGATTTCACTTATATGTGGAATCTAAAAAACAAATGAATTAACAAACAAAATACAGAAACAGACTCATAAATACAAAGAATAAACTAGTGCCTGTGGAAAAGAAGGGGGAGTGGAAGAATTGACAAAATAGGTGAAGGGAAGTAAGAGGTACAAACTTTAAATAACAATAACTATAATATTAATAAAATTTAAGTTGCTTAGCACAGTGTCCCACAGACATATTTACTCAATAAATGTTTATTTTTATTACAGATGAGTATATGTATGTGCTTATAAAATAAGATCAGAAGAATACAGGGAAATTTAAAAAAGAGAATCCCGATACAATCCAAAGATTACTCTGCCTCACAAATATTCACACATGAATAATTAACATTTTCCCTTTGGTTGATCCGAATCTTCAGAGAAAGATCTTCCAGGTCTTGGGAGAAATGTGCTGGCAGAGAACTAGTAACCTAGTTGGGCAAGACAATTGAGAGTGTCAATATTCAATATGCAATTGTTTATTTCCAACTCTTTTCTTTCAGTATGGGAATTTTGCTTGCATTTGTGACTTGTGTCCTTCAGTTCACAGCATCTTTGTTTTACCTTCTCTATGAAATTAAATTCCAGTCTTCTAGAAGTGGATCCACAGTTGCCAAGGTGAAGAGAATAGATTTCTTAGAGGGATACAATTGTTTTTTATCCAGATTTATTGAGAGAAGAGTCTCAGAAACAATGGGAAAGAGCTCAAAAAGAGATACTTAGTGTTGGATATTGTATCAATTCTTTTTTCCCAACATCATATGTGTATCTGCTCTTTTCTACACCCCTCACTTCAGGCCTCCACCAGATTGCCCAAGCACTCAAATTTACCAAGTCACCTGTATTTTCCAATTCTGGGAAGGTTCTCATGAAATTGTTTCTCTTGAAAACAAGCAAGCAAACACATGACTTCTCTTATTTCAAGATCCTCTTCTTAGCTAGATAATTAGTGAATTTAATAAGACACTTCATTAATCCATTATTCTTATTGATTAGATATTTTTCATAACATGAGGGGATTCAGGGATAAATTTATTAATATTTGTCAATAGAGACTTAACAGGGCAAAAGTTGTAGAAAAGAGGGTCAATACTCTTGCTTCATCTGAATGAGTATTTCAGTAAATAGGGGATGAGACAAAAGTCAAGCAAAATTCAGGTTATCACTTGATGGACTGAGATTGGTGCGTGAAAATGTACAGCAGAGTGTGGGCATCAAACTCATCCAAAAGGCATGGCTCGGGGGCAATCGCAGATGGCAGATGGTGATATAATAGGTCAGACAGATGTCATCACTGTGGATCCAGGTGCTTTATCTATTTCACAGCCAGGGAATGAAGTGCAGCAGTAATGGGATCAAAGAAGTCATTAACTCTTAGGCTGACTGTCAGAGCTTCTTCAACACAGGTGCAGAGCAGAACAAGCCTCCAATTTTATCAGGCATGGATTGAAAGGATAGGAAATATGGCAACTGAGAGACTCTATGCTATCCAGAGGGCATCCCTGGCCCTACAGAGGAATTAGCTAAAAGACTATTTCTAAATGCCACAGAAAGTTTCTCAAACTGTAGTCCACAGGTACTCTGGATTAAATTATATAGTGAATGTGTTGTGAACATAGATTCTTTGCTTTTTCTGTTTGGCTAAAGAGCTCGTGAATTGCTTCTCTCACAAAGGACAATGCATGTATGCCAATCAGTAGTAGAAAATTTGGGCTTATATGCTATATGAGGAAGGAGGTGTCATTTGTACAGCCTTCCATTTGAAATAAATAAATTGGCTAAAATGACTTACAACATGGCATTTAAATCTGTGTAACTAGGGAGGAATACCTTAAAACTTCTGATAAATGCAACCTCATGTTAAGGATCCAACTTTTTTTCAGAGAAATTATTTTTATAATTAGGGAAAAATAGATTGAAAAAAAACCCGAGTCACAAGTAACTTAAACTCAACTAAGTTGCTGTAATTTGTGGATTTCTACTGAATCTCAGCATAATCTAGCTTACTTTTTTTTTCCAAAAAGTGATTTAGATAATGAGGTACTTTCTTGACTAATCACAGGGCAATAGCTTGCAAAACCGTTGATTATGAAACTTGTTTTCTTTTTCATTATAAACATAAAGCATCAATGGTAGTGCACCAGAAAATTACTTAATTTGTTTCAGTCTAAGTGGTTTCTTCATTTTACAATTTAATGTGATGAGTTAGCAGGAATTTCTTTCAGCCTAAGATTTATGCCCAGAATTTTACACTTAAAAAAAAAGTTTTATTAACAATTTCAAGTCAGTAAGGTAAAAATAAATGTAGAAATTACAAGTCTAGAAATAAAATTGATTTTTCTGAGTTTTTCTATTAAAACATATACAAGTAATAAAATAAGGTTACTATGTGGACCCTGAGAAACTTAGCAGAAGACCACAGGGGAGGGGAAGGAAAAAAAAAAAAAAGGTTAGAGAAGGAGGCAGCCAAAACATAAGAGACTCTTAAAAACTGAACAAACTGAGGGTTGATGGGGGGTGGGAGGGAGGGGAGGGTGGGTGATGGGTATTGAGGAGGGCACCTGTTGGGATGAGCACTGGGTGTTGTATGGAAACCAATTTGACAATAAATTTCATATTAAAAAAAATAAGATTAAAAAATAGTAATATTCAACATGTTCCCAACTGTAACACATTGAAAGCAAAATTTTTCATTGTTTTAGCTAGTCCTAAAAATAAATGTAGAAATTACATTAGTCTAGAAATAAAATTGATTTTTGGGGTTTTCATATTAAAACATATACAAATAATAAAATAAGGTTAAATAATAATAACATGCAGCACATTACCAATTACAACACTTTGAAAACCAAATATTTAGTTGTTTTATTTCCCTTTATGTAGTTAACTAGAATCGATGCAAATGATACTTGTGACCAGAAAAATGTATTTTCTAGAGGATTTGGGGGAAAAAAATCAAGAAAAGCTACCCCTATATAATAAAATACCATATAACAGAAAGAATAATGTATAAATGTGTGTTTACGAAAGGATGCCCATATTTTTGAATAAAGAAATACAAAAACATAAAGAGCACAATATTTGGGAAAATGCATATATTTCTATATTTCTACATGTGTATGTATGTCTGAAAGAACAGTCACTGAAATGTTAATTATGGATACTTGGGGTGATGAGTTTTTAGGGAATTTAAATTTTCTTTTTATTATTTTATTTGGTGAGAAATCTTTTAAGTCTCCTAAAATAAGAAGGTTTACCTTAAAAATCAAGGTTTAAAAAGACAAAAAAGTCAAACAAACCTCAATTCATTATCATTAAAAAAAATGCAATGAGGATTTCTGCATCAATATTCATCAGGAATACTGACCTGTAATTTTTGGTGTTGCTTGTTTGGTTTTGGTATCAGGGTAACACTGGCTCCACAAAATTGATCTGGAAAAGTTTTCTCCTCTTCTATTTTTTAGATGTATTTGAGAAAAATTGGTATTTGTTGAATGTTTGGGAAAATTCACCAATGAAGCCATCAGGTCTTGGACTTTTGTTTGTTGGGAGGTTTTTGACTATTAATTCAACCTCCTTACCCATGCTCAGATTTTCTATTTCTTCATGATTCAGTCTTGGGTGGTTGTATGTTCCTAGGAATTTATCTATTTCTTGTAGGTTGTCCAAGTTGTTGGCATGTAATTGTTAATGGTAGTTTCTTATGATCCTTTGTATTGCTGTAGTATTAGTTGTAATATTTTCTTTTTCCTTTCTGATTTTAATTATTTGAATCATCTTTTTTGTTTGTTATCTGTATTTAATTTTTCCTGCTCTAATCTTTACTATTTCTTTCCTTCTACTAACCTTGGGCTACATTTGTTCTTTTTTTTAAATCTCCTTAAAATGTAAAGTTAAGTCCTCAACAAAATATTAGAAAACCTAATTCAATAATACATTAAAAGAATCATACAAAATGATCAAGTGGGATGCAAAAATGGTTCAACATCCATAAATCATTCAATGTGATATACCACATTAACAAAATAAAGGATAAAAATTATATGATAATCTCAATAGATGCAGAAAAAGCATTTGATAAAAGTCAACATTGATTTATGATAAAATTATAGGTTTCTGAACAAAGTGGGATAAAGAGAAGGTACTTCAACATAACAAAAAGCACATATAACAAGCTAATATCATAGTCAATAGTGAAAAGTTTAAAGTATTTCCTTAAGATGGAGAATAAGATAAGGATGCCCAATCTTGCCAATTTAATTCATCATAGTTTTGGAAGCCTGAGCAATTAGGCAAGAAAAAATAAAAAGTAGCCAAACTGGAAAGGAAGAAATGGAACTGTCATTATTTGTAGATGACAATTAATAATATAGTAATATATAGAAAACCCTAAAGACTCCATCAAAAACTGCTCAAACTAATAAATGAATTTAGTAATGTTGCAGGATACCAAATCAATACACAGAAATCTGATATATTTCTACATGCTGTTAACAAACTATTAGAAACAGAAATTTAAAAGAACCCCACTTATGATTGTATCAAAAAGAATAAAATACCTAGGAATAACTTAAACTAAGGAAGTAAAAGACCTGTCTATTGAACACTACAAGATATTATGGAATCAAATTGAAGACACAAATAAACAGAAAGATATTTCATGCTTATAGAAGAATTAATATTGTTAAAATATCCATATTACCCAGAGCAATCTACAGATTCAACACAATTCCTATCAAAATTCCAATAGTAGTTTTCAAGAAAATAGAACAGTCCTAAAATTTGTATGGAACCACAAAAGACACTGCATACCCAAAGTAATATTGAGAAATAAGAGTAAAGCTGGAGACATCATGCTCCCTGATTTGAAACTCTATTACAAGGCGATAGTAAATAAAATAGTATGGTATTGTCATAAAAACACAGATCAATGGACAAGGATAAAGAGCTCTGATAAAACTCATGCATATATGGTGACTTAATTTAGGACAAAGGGGCCAAGAATATACAGTGGGGTAAGGACAGTCTCTTCAATAAAGGGCGCTGGGAAAATTGGACAGTAACATGTGAAATAATGAAACTATCTTAGATCTTACTTAAAAATTAACTAAATTTGGTTGAAAGACTTGAATATGAGAACTGCAGCTATGAACCTCCCAGAAAAAAAACACAGGCAGTAAGCTCCTTAACATTAGACTTCGTAATGATTTTTAAAAAAAAAATTTTTTTTAACGTTTTGAGAGAGAGAGAGAGAGAGACAGAGTGTGAGTGGGCAGGTGGCAGAGAGAGGGAGACACAGAATCCAAAGCAGGCTCCAGGCTCTGAGCTGTGAGCACAGAGCCCAACGCAGGGCATGAACTCACAAAGCCCTAGATCATGACCCAAGCTGAAGTCAGATGCTTAACCGACTGAGCCACCCAGGTACCCCAGTAAGGAGCACCAAGAACAAAGGCAACAAAACCAAAACCAAACAAACAAACAAAAAATAGGTGGGATTATATCAAACTAAAAAGCTTCCACACAGAAAAAAAAAAAAAAAAAAGATAAAATATATTGCAAATTAATATATCTGTTTTGAGATATATATTGAGAATATATTGATATATATGAGAATATATTACAAATTATATATCTGATTAGAGATAAATATTCAAAATATATAAAGACCACATACAATTCAAAACCAAAAAACTAAACTATCGAATTCAACTGGGCAGAGACAGTTGTTTTTTTTTTTTTTCCAAAGAGAAAATACAAATGGCCATGAGGTACATGAAAAGATGCTCACCATCACTAATCATTAGGGAAATGCAAATCAAAACCATAATTAGATATCACTTCACAGCTGTCAGAATGGCTATTACCAAGAAAACAAGATATAATAAGTGTTGGTGAGAATGTGGAGAAAAGGGAACCCTTGTGCACTGTTGGTGGGACTGTAAATTGGTGCAGTCACTACAGGAAACAGTATTGATTTCTTTAAAGAATTAAAAATGTAACAACCATGTTTTTTACCAATTCCATTTCTGGATATTTATCTGAAGAAAATAAAAACATTAACTCAACGAGTTATAGGCATCTTATGTTCATAGCAGCACTATATCCAATAGCCAAGGTATTGAAACAATCTAAATGTCTATCAATGGATAAATGGATAAAGAAGAAGTGGTAGAAGTGATGTATATGCACACACACACACACACACACACACACACACACACACACACACATGCACACACACTGGAATATTGTACAGCCATAAAAAAGAATGAAATTCTGCCATTTGCAACAACATCAATGAACCACAAGGGTCTTATGCTTAGTGATATAAGTCAGGGATAGAAAGACAAAAAACATATGATATTTCTTTTATAATATATAGAATTCAAAACCCAAAGCAAACAAAACAAAAAACTACCAAAAAAAAAAAAAAGAAGAAGAAAACAATAAGCTCATAAATAGAACACACTTGTGGTTGACAGAGGTAGGGGGTGGGGTATGGAGAAATGGGTGAAAAGGGTCAAAAATAAGAAAATTAAAAATTAATAATAATAATAATAATAATAAAAAGAACCTGGGTAGAAATCTCATCCCTGAGTGCAGTATATAAGTGGCATTCTCTGTCATTTTCTGTCCCTTTTACCTTGCTTTGTGCTTCTTCAAAGCATTTATCACCACCTGAAATTGAGCATCTGTTCCCCTATTGGAATGTGGCCTCCATGAGAGCAGCTCGTGTATATCTCCAACCTCCAAGACAGTAACTAACACATACTTCTCAATGAATATATGTTGGGTGAATAAGAAAGGGTGGATCAATGGATGTATGAATGGATTGATGGATCAATAAGTATATGCGGTCAAGTCTATACCCCAATCACCCTTTCAGGACTAAGGCACTTATTTCCCCAGCTACCAGCAAAAACAAAACAAAACAAAAACATTTATTTTAATTCTTAGAAGAGAAGACAAAATTGCAAGGAGGTCACCACATTTTTAGCAGGGCCTCCTCTGCAGGGGCAGTGGCATCTTCTCAACCACAAACCTCAAGTGGGGAAATACACTCTTGCTGTTTCTACACTTCTCACTTAAGGATAAAAGTGACCCTGGAGGGGTGCCTGGGTAGCCCAGTTGGTGAAGCATCCCACTCTTGATTTCCACTCAGGTCATAATCTCATGATTGTGAGATCAAGCCCCAGACCAGGCTCTGCGTGTTCTCTCTCTCTCTCTCTCTCTCTCTCTCTCTCTCTCTCTCTCTTAAAAAAAAAAAAAAGTGATCTTGAAATATTAAACTAAGTACAGGTTTTGAGGGAGCTTCTGTAGAAAATCACTTAGGAGGCAAGTGGAATTATGTATTAATAGGATATTCACAATCCTCCAATCTGCCAAGCATTAGTTCGGCCCCTAATGTAAATGAAATCAGCATAATGAATATTTAGAATACAAACATTTCTGGGGCGCCTGGGTGGCGCAGTCGGTTAAGCGTCCGACTTCAGCCAGGTCACGATCTTGCGGTCCGTGAGTTCGAGCCCCGCGTCAGGCTCTGGGCTGATGGCTCAGAGCCTGGAGCCTATTTCCGATTCTCTGTCTCCCTCTCTCTCTGACCCTCCCCCGTTCATGCTCTGTCTCTCCCTGTCCCAAAAATAAATAAACGTTGAAAAAAAAAATTTTTTTTTAAAAATAAAAAAGAATACAAACATTTCTTTCCTTGAAGTTAGTAGGAAAGACCTAGAAGTTCCCACTACTACTTAATAGATTACTTCTTCAGAGTAATCCACTACCACAGTGCCTAACCATGCTGATCTCTGATAATTTAAAGGGTGTGATTAAAAGAAATAATTTCTAACATTTTATTTTTCTCTCACTAAATTATTTTGTTTAGGCCTGCAAATTATATTCATAGGGGCCGCAGAAAAAGTGCAAACGGAGAGGCACATACCTTATACCGTATACCTAAATAATAAAAAAGTTATCAATCACACTAAGAAACTCTTAATAGAATATGCTCTAGCATCCTTCTGGGACACATATCTCTGCAGGACAACCTGAAAGTCCATGTTTGAACCGAATAGTTTGGGACTCCTGGGCTGGTGGCCTGCCTCATTTTCTTCCCATCCCAGTTCAGCACCGTGAGTGTAGAACATAAGCATGTAGCAATGTTAGGCTGCATGTGTGAGCTCTGTCCACACCTGTGGGCAGCTGCACATTGACCACACATTGATGGCACTGTCAGCTCTGAGGAAGGGGCCCAAACAGGCCCTGTATGTAGGTTTGAGAACTGTTTGAGCAAGAAATTCCAGTGTCCTGAGTATCCAGAGTGTAGTCTAAGAAGGGGATGGTTGAAGGCTTTACGTGTCCTTCTCCTCTTGAGCCCACAGGTATTAACGTGTGAGACAGGGCAGAGACAGGGGGCCTGTCCCATGTGTGGGGCCTGAGGATGTATCAGGCAGATCTCCCATCAAAGAAAGACTTGCAACATTTCTGGGATGGCCTCACCTATGGACAGATAGCTAGCCCAAGGTCATGTCCTTCCCCAAGCAGCTCATTTAACGCTGATTAAGTTGGGGATATAAAGTCTTCCCATTTCCTCCCCATGTGGGACAACACTGATTTAAACTCCAGAGCTCCCCTTGTGGTCAGCCAAGGCTGCCACACCCGATGAATTATAACTTGGCCTTCCCTCTACCCAATCTTGCTTTCTTTCCCTGCCTTCCACGGTTGTTAATCACAAGGGCTTGCTCTCCCTCCTAAACCTCCTGAAGGAAGCTAAATCTCAGAGATTGTTTCTCAGAGAAACCAGCCTGCTTTATCCTGCAGGATGAGGCTGCTTGAAGTGCAAAGCCTGGGCTGGACCTTGCCTGACTGGGCCTAAGGCTGCTAGAAGCC
This sequence comes from Herpailurus yagouaroundi, assembly GCF_014898765.1. NCBI lineage: Eukaryota > Metazoa > Chordata > Mammalia > Carnivora > Felidae > Herpailurus > Herpailurus yagouaroundi. The sequence goes on along the minus strand of NW_024412376.1, from coordinate 138,226,990 downwards.
ATTTACCTAATGTTAGATACCACTCTTAGAGATCTGATATGTAGATTTGGAATGTAGCTGATAAATCTGAATTTTCAGCAAATATCCCAGATGATTTTTACACAGGTGGTTAATCAGATTCCACGAGTGACTTTTCACTACGGTAAACACACTGTTTCTGAAGTCAGTGTTGTGAGGATATAATAGGAATCAAGGCGTGTTTCCTGTCTTGCTCCTCAAATCAGGGAGGCACACACAGCTTATTTCTTAATATATAGCAGAAGGTGATGTCACATGAAACGAGTAGAAAAAACCCAGTGCAGTAATTAGCAATATAAAAAATCTTCCCGGGGCGCCTGGGTGGCGCAGTCGGTTGAGCGTCCGACTTCAGCCAGGTCACGATCTCGCGGTCCGTGAGTTCGAGCCCCGCGTCAGGCTCTGGGCTGATGGCTTGGAGCCTGGAGCCTGTTTCCGATTCTCTGTCTCCCTCCCTCTCTGCCCCTCCCCCGTTCATGCTCTGTCTCTCTCTGTCCCCAAAATAAATAAACGTTGAAAAAAAAAAAATCTTCCCTTGTCTGCTTCAGCAAGATTAGGGCATTTCCCTCACTTCTCTGTTAACATTTGCAACCGCTGTCACCATGGCCCTATCAATCACTTTTCTCTATTTTTTTTTTTTTGTCTACAGTATTCATCAAACTCTGCTATACTGGGTATTTTACTTATCTAATTGTTATTGTCTTTTGTCATTACTAGAAGTTGGGCTTCATGACGTCATACATGGCAGTCAATTTATTTGCCTCTGGCGTGGGTAGAAAAACAAGGATTTCTCTCTGATTTCATGCTATAATTTTAGAATCTGATGCAGCATCTGACATAGAGTAAGTGCTTGATAAATATCTGCTGGATGAATGATGGAGTTAAATTCATAATGGATCACAGAAAGGAAGCAATAGGGATGCACTCAACAATGTTCTCACACTTCCAAAACACAAGAAGTCTTAAAATAACCCTGACCACAGTGAAGAAGACATTTCAGAGCCAAGCATTCCCACGGAGGACCCAGCACTGAATTGTAGATCTGTGATTCTGGCATTCACACAGATTATACAAGCAGCAGACAGGTGAAGAGATAGCTAGACACAAAGGATGAAAATCTGCACTTTAATGACTGAGCTTTTCAAATGAGAAATTCCAAGAGGCTGACACAGGGACAATCACCAGCCCTGAAGAAGAGCCAAGAAGAGCACAGACACAAGTGACAGGCGATAAAGAGAAAGCGTGCATAGACCCAGAACAGAAACAATTGCTTAACCACACACGGTATGGGTTTTACCAAGCCCGTAGGGAAGAAAGACTGCAAATGTCCTCTAATTCAATTTGTATATTATTTTGTAGTCTGCTTAAAATTCATGCTAAGGTTAATGATTTTCTAAATTGAGTGTGGTTTATTTGATAGTGTGGCTTCAGCAATCTTCAACTAATCATCTTCCTGTTAGGGATAATATTGAATCGGGCAGTCAGTTTGTGTCTGGAGTGGGCTGAATGACAAGTGGAATCAGTTCCAGAGTAAATGCTTGAATATCGTCTTCTGTTTTGGGTGAGGCACCCGTTAGGGAGAACATAAGTAAAAAAATAAATAAATAAAAATTAAAAAATAAAAAAAAAAGTAAAAGGATAATGTTTGCAGTGTACTATTGTTGATATTTAATGCTTTTAAAAAGTGCTAAGTAATGAATGCTGTAAGCTAGTCAGTCTATAGAGGGCAGGAAAACAGGTTGCCAATATTAGGGAAAATGCTACCACCTTGCATAAGCTAACAGCAAGACCTACTTTTATGTAAACATTGGAATTATATATAGTATATACATTCATTAATATGTTAATTTATAACATATTTCTGAGTGATCTGCAATCTAGACCCTTTTTAAAATGATTCCCCCCCACTTCCTCTTAGAATTATGCCACTTAGAGAATCGTATTCTTACACCTTGTTTGACTTTTACTAATTTCTAAATAAACAGTAGTCATTGTACATCAAGAAACACAATAATCTAGTCAAATTCTTAAAATGTCTATTTCATATATTGAGCTACAGAAATTCCAACTTTATATGATACCAGAACTGACATAAGTAGAGAGAAAATTTTGTAGGAAATGAGTTAATAAAAATAAAAACTTGATTAATGCTTTTTTGTGAGTATTTTTCAGAAAAACATTTAAAAATCTTAAGTATCTCATCAGATTCATTTTCTCTGGGTTAAAAAAATATTCTTTTGAAATTATTTATTTGAAGATGTATGAAATTTTAAATTGTAGCTCCTTTCAAAGATATTTCCCATGTGCAAATAATTTAAAATTTGTTTCCCAGGTGATAATAATTTTCAATAAAGAACTCATGTTGGAACCTTATTATAGAACCAGGAAGATGATACTTGGTAGAGCTACAGATTTATTACTTTAGGAGAAAAATAGGGTGTCTGATTTTCAAACAGGCTCTAGTTCCCTTCTGAGATTTAGGGACACACTTGGGCTTTAATGTGTTGTTTCAATTGGAAGATCTTTTCTATTTGAAACATCTAGGTAGGTGGCTTTGGCATATTTGAAATCATGATGTCTGTCTCTACAAGCAGACACATTTTGTCAAAAATATTTAAGTTCTCTAGGAAAAGTATGGTGTGAGACGATAGGGACCTCAGGAGGATGAATAACAATCACTTGCAGTAATAATCACTTGGTAGAGCCTATACTCCATCAGAGGACACCTGTGTAAAAGGCAATACACAGTACACCACGGGCTATATGCCTATTGTGATGTACAGGAAGATGGTTAATAAATGCTGTAAAGAAGAGATGACTTCCTTGTGGCATTGTGGCATCAGAAAAGGCTTTGAGAAACTTTCTCCTTCTCTGGACTTCGAAGTGCAGGAGTCAATTCATCAGACATTCCTGTGCAGTTACTGGCAATTCAAATTGAGAGTGAAATGAAACCAAGACTAAGGGAGTTCTTTCTCCATGCAGGCACTGTCCTTTGTGCTTAAAATAATTATGTTTATTGAGAACAAAGAGGTGGACCTTATCATCTCCAAACTGCAGGAGAAGAAATGTGAGGGTTAGAAGAGCTGAAGAAACATGCCCAAGGATAAGTAGCAGCTAAAGAATCAGAGGTGGGAGTCAAGTTCAGGGGTGTCTTTTACCAGAGTCTTGCTCTTCACAGGGCCCCACCATCTCCGCTCTTGAAGGTGCAGACAGAATGGTCCTAGCAATTAAAAAAGGGCGTGACCAATGCAATATGCAGTTAATGCTGACTGCTGGCTGAAGCAGCACATTCACATTGAAGAGATTTGAGATGTAAAGAGAAACAAATTGTAGGAAGACTTGGTGATGTTTGATTTTTTTCAGGTGATGTATTAAATTTTACCATTCTTCAAGCAAGTGCATCTTTAAAAGTGTTTTTTTTAATGTGTGTTTGTTTGTTTGTTTGTTTGTTTTGAGAGAGAAAGAGAAACAAAGTGGAGCAGGGGAGAGAAAGAGGGAGACACAGAATCTGAAGCAGGCTCCAGGCTCCGAGCTGTTAGCACAGAGCCTGACGCCGGGCTCGAACCCATGAATCACGAGATCATGACCTGAGCTGAAGTTCGCCACTTAACCAACTGAGCCACCCAGGTGCTCCAGTAAGTGCTTCTTTAAATGAAACTCCTCCTCCATTTGTCTTTTATTGTGGTAAAAACATAACATGAGATCTACCCTCCCAACAATTTTGAAATACACAGTTCAACATTGTTAACTATAGAATGCACACTTGCAAAGTTGATATCCTTTCTTCATTTTCACTCATGATTCTGAAAATCCCTAGAAGTTCAAAATGTTTTACAAACCATGGTGTTTAAAATATTAATTTAGGGGCGCCTGGGTGGCGCAGTAGGTAAAGCGTCCGACTTCAGCCAGGTCACGATCTCGCGATCCGTGAGTTCAAGCCCCGCGTCGGGCTCTGGGCTGATGGCTCAGAGCCTGGAGCCTGTTTCCGATTCTGTGTCTCCCTGTCTCTCTGCCCCTCCCCCGTTCATGCTCTGTCTCTCTCTGTCCCAAAAATAAATAAACGCTGAAAAAAAAATTTAAAAAAAAAATAAATAAAATATCAATTTAATTTTCCTTTTTCATCTGAGGTATTTCAATTTAATGCTATTAGTCTATTATTAATTAATAGTTATTAGTCTAATAGATGCTGCTGATAATATTTTTAAAGACATTTTCTGGCTGTAAAGCATTTACATAATTCTTTTCCCATAGTGATGCATCATCTGTAGATTCTGTGGGTACATTTGATTCTATTCAGAATGTTTTTGGCTGAAAACAAGAGTACACCTAATTTTCTTAAGAAGTTCAGAAATCCTGTCCAAATTTGTTAAAACCTATCAGTGATTTCAGGACTGATGCACAGTGGTTTGTAAGGTTTAATTAACTGACCATAATTGTTCTTAAATATTGAATATGTCATCCCTTGATATCATCAAGGAACTGAGTCCTTTCTCTTTATATTGTCCATTTCTTTTTGGCTTAAGATGATTATGGAAACTCCAGACATCAGAATTATGTTCAAAGCAGGAAAAAAGAAAGGATGGTCCATTTTCAACAGAACAATAAAATTCTTCCACAGACTTCCCTTTATAACTCACTGGACTAGACTGTGTTTCATGGCTTGTCCTTGCTGTGAGACGAGGAAAGGCTAGGAAACATTTATGTAAATTTCTATCCTCTAGAATAGAGGAAGGCATGGAAAAAGGAGTTGAACATGAATATTGAGTGAACTAACTGTAACATTAATTGCAGAACTAGAGAAAAGCATTTAAAAGTTTTCAAATGAGTTGTTGAAGTGATAAACTTATGTTCTTTCTCAAGTCCTTTGAGTTGGAGAATAGGATGAGACAAGAAGAGAGATACACAGTGAGCGATACCATAAAGTCTAAATGAAAATAACTGTCCTTACAGTTTGATGGAACCACTTGTGATCACATCATACAACTTAATTTTGATTAAATTGTTTTTATTTACTTGGGATTTGAATTCCATAATTACAATTGAGTGTACTTAAGTAATTCTCCCAAAGCATCTTTTTAATTAGTTCTCTTGTGAGGTGCTGTGAGAGAATTTAATTTTACTTACTCATCATGAGATACATAAAGAACTGGGAAAGTACTCTTGTGAGAAAAGGGGAAAAAAACAAAAGAGAGAAGAAAAACTAGTATTTTCTGATTGCCTAGGATGCAATAGCCCATGTTACATAAGTCATTTCACTTAATCCTCACAAAAGCCTATCAGGAACAGATTAATACTGTCCTCATTTTGCAGGTCAGGAAACCAATGCTTAGAAACATTAAGTAAATTACCCAAGATCACACTGATAATAAGGGACAGAGGAAAGGCCTGATCTCCTCTTTGCTCTTATTTAAGATGGAAACCTTGAATTTGCCTTCACATTCGTCATGCCCAGAATTGTTGCCTCCCAGAAACACTTAAATGTTTATCCAGTAAATGAATTTAAGTTCTGTCTGACTCAAAAGCCCATCCTGTTTATATTGTGACCTGTTCCACTTCCCAAGAATAGTTTTCATTAATGATGTTCTCCAGTTTTCCAGCACATTCTGAAAGCTCAACGTTTTAGGTATTTGAGGTAACCTAGTAAAATCAGAATCATATTTCAATCATTTATCATCATTTACTATCAACTAATTTTGAGCAAGTTACTTAAAAGTCTCTGGCCACCTATTAATTTTTAAAATAATAACTAATATACTTAGTGCTTTCCAGATGCCAGGAATTCTTCTAAGGCTTTATATGAAACAACCCATTTAACTTTCACAATATGACCATGAGGTGTGTGTGGTTATTATCTCTGTTTCACAAATGTGGAAATAACTGTTGCCACAAAAAAGCATTGCATTAAAAATACCCCCCAAATTCTATTGCTAAAATTTACAATAATATTATTTTCTTAATTATGTCAGTCATCTGAGGGGTAGCTGATCTTGGCTGGATTAAGCTGGGAGGTTCTGCTGTTGGGTGACTGAAGGTCTGCTCGGGTAGGTTTGGCCAGAATAACTAACCTCTACTCTGTAAGTTTCTCTTCATTTTCCAGGGTCCAGTCGGTTAGCCTGGGAATACTTTTCTTTTGGAAATGGCACAATTGCAAGATATAAACAATTCTTAGGTGTTTCTCAAGCTTCTGCTTGTGCCAACTCTGCTAATATCGTGTTGGCCAAAGCGAGATACTTGGTCAGGCCTACAGGCAAGTGATGGCAAAATTTCATTCTTTTCAGTGGGAGGTGGAGGGAACTTAATATTTCTTAATGATAACCTGTAACATTAAGAAAGTTGGCCAAACTCAAATTACTAGTAAGACTAAACCTGGGATATAAATACAGGTCATTTGTATCTTAATCTGTTCTTAGCACTATAGTATATTTTACTTCAACTGAAGTTAAAAAAAAATTGTTCACAAAGTGTTATTTGGTATGTGTTGACATCAGGTCATATAATGCCATGTGGACCACTTAGCACAGCACCTGGCCTATAATAAATGGAAAAACAAAACAAAACAAAACAAAAAACTCTGAGATTTAGTTATTCCTCACATGACTAGATATGAATATTTTTAAATACTCTTATAAATATATTGAAATTAAGAAATATTACCTAAATTGTGTTACATTCATTGTGAACCACTCATGAATTGGGGAAGAACAGATATTGACAGACTTTAATTTGTTTGCCATTGAGGAAAGAATACAATGTCCCCATAGAGAAGCTTTATGCTATTAAAGCCATACTACTGGCTTTGGATGAGTTCAAGCTAGTTTAGACTTGTAATCTTTTCCTCTTCATTCCACTCATATATTGTATATTTACTCTGCTCCATGGACTTACTTCTGTGCATGCGATAGTGAAGAAGACAAAATCTTTGGCCGCAAGTTTATGGTCTTCAACAGATTTTTCTCATTTGGAGGAAGACACAAATAAGTGGAATCATACATCATGTTCATTGATTGGAAGACTTAATATTGTTAAAATGTTGTTATCACCCAAGGTAACTTACAGATTTAATGAAATCTTTACAAAAATCCCAATGAAGCTATTTGAAGAAACAGAAAAAGCCATCCTAAAATTCACATAAAATCTCAAAGGACTTCAAATAGCCAAAACAATCATGAAAAAGAAGAGCAAATTAGAGGATTTACACTTCCTGATTTCCACTGTAATTAAAACACTGCAACATTGGTGTGGTATTGACATAAAGACAGATATAAAGGAATATGGAATAGAATACAGAGCCCAGAAAGAAACTCTCACATATAATGAAATGATTTCTGAGAAGGATGCCAAGACCATTTAATGGGAAAGGGACAGTCTTTTCAACAAATGGTGCCAGGAAAACTGGATATCCACATGCAAAAGAATGAAGTTGGACACTCACCCAATGCCATGTATAAAAATTAACTGAAAATGGATCAAGAATCCAAATGTAAAACAATAAAACTCTCAAAACAAAACATAGGATGAAAGCTTCACAGCATTGAATTTCAATTTGGCCATGATTTTTTTTAAATATGACTCCAAAGGTATAGGTTAAAAAAGAAGAAAGTAGATAAACTGGATTTTATAAAAATTTAAACTTTTTGTACATCAAAAGACCCCATCCACAGAATAAAAAGGCAACCTACAAAATGGGAGAAAATATTTACAAATTATATATCTGATAAAGGATCAATACCCAGAATATACAGAGAACTCCTAAAACTTAACAACAAAAATATAAACAATCCAGTCCAAAAAAGGGCAGAGGACTTGAACAGATATTTCCCCAGATATACAAATGGCCAATAAGTAGATGAAAAGATACTCAACAACACTAATCATTACAGAAATGTAAATCAAAATACAATGAAATACTATTTCACACCTGTTAGGAAGGTTACTAGCAAAACAATAGAATATACAACAAATTTTGGCAAGGATTTGGAGAAACTGGAACCCTTGTGCACTGTTGGTGGGAAATTCAAATGGTACAGGTGCTGTGAAAACAGTATGATAGTTCCTCAAGAACTTAAAAATAGAATTACCATGTGTCAATTATATTTTAATTAAAAAAAATAAATGAAAGACTAGCTAATAGTAATGAAACTAGTAATTATGTGACTATATCTTGATGACAACTAACTGTATAAAATAAATTTAAAAAATAGAATTAACTTATGGTTCAGCAATTCCACTTCAGTGCATATATCCAAAAGATTTGAAGGGAGGTTCTTAAAGAGATATTTATACACCTATGTTTTTAGAAGCATCATTCATAATAGCTAAAGCATGGAAACAATCCAAGTACCCACCAATTGATGAAAATGGAGAAGCAAAATGTGGTATATACATGCAATGGAATATTATTCTGCCTCAAAAAGAAAGGAAATTGTGTAATATGCTACAATATGGATGAAACTTGAGGATCCTAAGCTATGTGGAAATACCCAGCAATAAAAAGAAAACTGCTGTATGATTCCACTCATATGAGGTACTTAGAGTAACCTAAATCATAGAAACAGAAAGTATAATGGTGGTTGCCAGGATGGGGTAGGTAGGGATGGGAGAACGGGGAGTTAGTGTTTAAAAGGTATAGAGTTCCAATTATACAAGATGAAAAGAGTTATGGGGATAGATGGTAGTGATGATTGCACAAGACTGAATGTATTTAATACCACTGAACTGCACACTTAAAAATGGTTAAGATGGTAAATTTTATGTTTATTTAACCATAATATAAATAATAAAGAAAAACATATACATATATATGAATATGTGTAAATATGTGTGTGTATATATATGTATATATGTATGCATATATATACATATTTATATATGTATGTGTATATATGTGTGTGTGTGTGTGTGTGTGTATATAATACTTTCTAATTTTGTGTGTGTGTCATTAAATCTTTGGCTTGTGGAGTGTAAAACTCCGTCATGATCATTACCATGTGTATGACTGGGTAAGCACAGGGTCATAGAATAGCCACATAACCTGTATAGGACTTGGGGAAGGCTTTCTGGATGCAATGATACCTAAGTACAATCCAATGGACAAAAAAGTTAGAGAAGAATGTAAACATCGGGAAGAAGAAGTAGTTTAATATGAGTAGGTCATGGAGTTGCACAGTCCCATACAGTAGGTGCAGGCCCACAGGTGGCTGTTCAGCACTTATAATTTGGCTACACATTGGATTTCAAAGACAGTACAAAAGAAATATCTCAAGTGGGTTTTAAAATTAATGGCATATTGAAATAAAATATTTTAAATATATTAAGTTAAAATGTTATTAAAATTAATTTTATCTTTTTATTTTTTAATGTGACTACTTAATAACTTTAAATTATGGGGGCGCCTGGGCGGCTCAGTTAGGTAAGTGACTGGCTTTGGCTCAGGTCATCATCTCACAGTTCCGTTAGTGAGTTTGAGCTCTACATGGGACTCTTTTGTCAGCATGGAGCCCACTTCCATCCCCCTTCCTCTCTCCCCTTCCTCTGCTCACATGCTCCCTCTCAAAATAAACATTGAAAATAATCTTTTAATTATGTATGTGACTGCATTTGTATTTGTGTTGTATTTCTACTGGGCAGCACTGGTGGAGAGCATAAGTGAGGAGAGATGTTGGGGAGATAATGGGGGGTGGGGAAAATGTTATATTTAATTTGCCTATATAATTGCTGCTTTTGAAGACCACATTCTCCTGTTTGGAGGACTTAAACTTTTTTTAGTGTTTATTTACTTTTGAGAGAGAGAGAGAGAGAGAGCCAGAGCGCGAGTCGGGGAGGGGCAGAGAAAGAGGGAGACACAGAATCGGAACCAGGCTCCAGGCTTTGAGCTGTCAGCACAGAGCCTGACGTGGGGCTCGAACTCGATCTCTCAAGAGATCATGATTTGAGCCGAAGTCGGATGCTTAACCGACTGAGCCACCCAGGTGCCCCTGGAGGACTTAAACTTCTAACCATATAGTATTCAGCATTTAGACACTAAACTGATTTCTTCCTTACTTCTAGGAGTTCACAATGGTTGTCTCTAATGTTTTCACAAACCATTCTATCATCTAGGGTCATCATGAATGGGCTACAGAGTTTCTTTTCTCCTTCTCTAGCCTCCCTTTACCCATATGTTGTTTGGGGAAACCTACTAGTTGTCACCAGAACCTACATAACAGAAGAACACCAAAACCTACATAAAAGTAGCTAAAATGGAAACTTTTTGGTTTTGTCAACAGCATCTGGTTCTCCCTTTCTTCATATCCTACCCTAACTACACTTTAGCAAATCCATCCTATCCCCATTTTCATTGAGAAGGCTTCAAAAAGGATTTGCCCTTTACCTTCAAGCTTCAAGTATAGACCCCAGTCAACTCTTGATTTAATGATATCTGTGTGTCCCAATCCTTGCTCATGGGGACTGGTTCAGAGATCGGCATGTAATTCATTCAGAGGCAGTGAGACACTGGGTAATGCTTCCTGTGGCCTCTGGGAAAGAAAAGGCTCTTTCTTCTTCTGTGGAAAGCACTGAAAGAGATTTTCTGTGATGCTGGTTATGCAACAAGAACTTGTCCTCAGCGTCCAGCCATCTTAAAGTGACAGGGAAAGATCCTGCCAAAGTGAGGCCAATACTAAAGAAACAGGACTGAGAAACAATATGAAACAGAGTCTATCTGCCCTGGCTTAAGTCATTCCACAAGCAATCAGTTTCCTATATTGTTTTAGCCATGTTGAGATGAATATCTTGTCTTAGCTATTCCAAAATACTCCCAAAGCAAAGGAGCCCTGTGGATCAGAATAGTGGTAAGTTGTGAGCAGAAGAGAGGAGTGTGCCACACTTTGTCATTATATTCTCTGGCGTACTTGTGCTTGGGCTTTACACAATCGCTGAACATTAGTCCTGAGGGAGAAGACAGAACTCTGGCTCTGCTCTTTAACTCTGCTTCTTCATCTTTATCTCAGAATAAAGCCTATCCCTAAAAGTGGCTTCCCTTTCCTCAGTTATGCAGTAACACATCCATGAATGAAACAGAGGAACGCGGGAACGGTGTTGCCTACCTGAGCAACAGCCAGACAAAAATGTTCCGATCCACATAAATCTGTTCACATAATGAAATGCCTGTGTACACATTTGTGTATCTTCTCGTTTGTTGGAGGTTGTGCCAGACTTTTTAGATTGTCAAATATGATTTCCTCATTTCAGGGGTGGAAAGCCAGGTAACAAAAGATTTAACTTTTGACATTTCCATTGAAGCCATGATCTAATCTAATAGCTATTCTCACACTTTAACCCAGGCCTTCTAATTAAGGAATAAGTAAACATCTAATTTTAGGTGTCCAAAAAAGTAGTATTTTGTCTGCATAGTATGCAATTATGAAAGAACCTTTTCATCAGAATTATGCCTTGTGTGAGCTGGAGTTCTGTACTGTACCCAACGTTAGTCCTGTGCTGAGTCCAATCCACATACACCTCTGCCATCCCCTCCCCTTTCCAGCGTTTGGTCTAGATATTGAAATCCTGTTTTGCATGCTGAGGCTTTCCAGAAAAATGACCCTATGTGATTATTTCATATTGTTTGATTTTTAGAGGAACTCATGTAAAATAATTTAAAAACATACCATTTGTTAATTTTACACTTGGTAATTATAATTGTGAATCAAAACACTTTCTATAGGCAGTTTATGCAGTAACACAAGAATACTAATGACCATAATGCTTATTAGCATGAAATTCTTCAAAAATAATAAAACATACTGCAACACTTTTCAATGTCACTGGTACACCGATTTGGGAGAAAATCTACAAAAACTCTTCTTGGAGCTGTGTACAGAGATTTAGATGAGTCACATATACTACTGCTTACATGAAACTGTCCATTTTTTGCTACTTTTACAGTCATATGTGTACTTATCAAACTAGATGAATGTCTAAGAGTGAGTGATTCAATATTCCCTTGTATTTAGAAACAGCTCTCTTCCCCCAACATTTTGTTAATGTTGCAATAAATATTATTGGTTTATGATTGATAAGACAGTTAAAATGTATTTCTACCTTAAACTTGATGTTTTGTTACAATTTTTTATGATGCACCAAGATTCTGCCTTAGTTATGATGTCAAGTCAAAATCCAGAGAAAACTATCATTAAGGACACTAGGAGTTCACGTTAGCATCCTAACAATTTTGAGTAGGAGAATTATGACAACTTGTTTCTCATATCCTCAGTTAGCTTTCATACCCTGCCAACACTGGGCCTTAAGAGGTTTATTTTTTATTTTTTAGAGCTCAATTCTGTTGTCAGAAATGTTGGGAAATTGTCTTGGATGGGCAAAAATATTGCTGGCTGGCCTACTTTAAATTCTTCAGCTCAGTCACACTTACCATCTAGAAATGGCAGAATAGATTTGATAAATGAGCCTTTTAAAAGCATTTCCTCCAGATACAGCTAGCTCGGTGGTTCTAAAGTAGTAGGAAAAGGAGCTATTTGAGGAGAGAAGGGAGCCTTTCAGAGCAAGACAGAAGAAGAAAAAAGCAAGCTGATGGAGCTAATGGGTCAAAGCACCAAGAAAGAACTAAAGGTGAAAAGAGAATTCCTCATGAAGCAAACATGTGAAAATACAGTGACTGTATTCTGACATTTGAAGGAAGAGAAAAATAAAGAGGATGTGTTTCAACAAAAGAAAATGATAAATTTAGATCTCTCTCATTTCAAAACTTTCTCTTGTTGACTCTCAACGTAAAGTTATCAGCAATGAGTCCATGTGCATGGTTAGAAAATTATTGCAAGCAGTTCTTTGTTTAGTAGTTATTGGTATAGGTCTCAAAGACCATGGATGCTTCTTTCATTTTCCTTTACCCATTCTGCTCAGCTCACGATTTGCTGTAGAGCCTTCAATACATTTAATTTGATGAATGAGTAAATAGATAGAATCATTGTGCCTTGGTGCAGAGAATGGCAATAATAGTTCAGCCCTAAGGAGGCCCTGTGCTTGAACTCCAGCTGGAATTTTTCTTTTCAAATCAGAACTGCATTTGCTTGGAAGGAACAATACCCAGCAGCCTACACTCTCCCTGGTGAGGGAGAACATGACATTCGCCACAAGTGAGGAGTAACCTTTTCTTTCCGTGGAACTAGCACAAGCTTAACAGCTGACGGCAGAATTGTTGCCATGCTCTTTAGGAAGACTAGTTTCTGGTGTATTTCTGCCTTTAGCTTGTCTATTGACTTTTGAGGGAGCAAAAGAAAGCTGGCTCAAGTTTTAATGTCAGACGATAACATTTGTCAGACTAGATATTACTCAGGCATTATCTGGTCAATGATCTGACAAAAAGTCTCAGTTAACAAGGATTCACTGAACACCTATTTTGCACCATTAAAAACAACAACGTGAAAACTGACTTAATGAATTTATATTATTCAGAGACAAACATATATCTTAAACAAAAATTATATTTCTTTGGGATATAGACCATAATGCAACTATGAAGAGACTTCTATAAAAAGCAAAAAAAAAAAAAAAAAAAAGATTCAAATTCAAAATCGAATCAAATCATTGCAACTAGTTTGTCATAAGACATCCCCCCCTGCCCTCTCAAACTGTCTAGGGTATTTAAAGACAAAACAAATAAAACACATTTTTAAACTGCATTAGCTACACGAGTCATTGAATTCTGGAAATTCAGAATTACAGAAAAATCACTAGTGGCGATATGATTTTTCAAATTACGTGTTTTGTCTTCCATTTACTCATTCAGCAAATATTTGAATGTCAGCCATAAGCTTTAACATGACTATTATAGAGTCATTGATGTCAAGATGTTCAAAATACACATATAATTATAGTGACTACACTAAGTTTGATAACCAAAGAGGGGTAGGGTATTAAGAGATACATACAAAGAAGAGATTGAATTATCCAAGTAAACTTCCTGGAAGAGAAAATTGGCGAGCTATGTGTATGGTGGAGAGTATGGGGTCTGAAGGAGACAGCATATTTTAAAGGACTAGAGATATGACACTTCAAGATAATCAAGATCTCTAGAACACAAAGTATGGGGCAAGATGTGGAGAAAACATCAGCAGTCAAGGTCAAACCTTAGCCAAAGGTGTCAAGTTCCCATGAAACCCCCGAAATCATGTGAAGATGTTTTTCAATTATATGTGTACTTTTTTTTCTAGGATGCCCATGGTTTTCCCCCAAATCTCAAAATGATAGCCAAGTAGTCCATACACATATAAAAATGTGTTCAAAAACATTAGCACTCAAAGAAATGCAAATTAAAACTACATATCAAAGTATGTAATATTTTTAAAAAACTAAAAATATGAAATGTTTGTACAGATGTGGAGGAACTGGTGAGTATAAAATGGTACAACCACTTGGGAAAATTACTGATTTCTATTAATATAGTCATCCCACTATTTTATGACCCAGAAATTTAATTCTTATTCCACCCTCCACCAGATAAGTGAAAATTTTCTATCAAACGCACTGTGAAAAAAATGTTCACAGCAATGTTATTCACAGTTACTCCAAACTTGGAATAGCCTTTTATGTCCATCAACAGAAAAATGGGTAAACTATTTGTATTAATATTTTGATGTTGCTACAACAAATTACCATAAACTTTGTGGCTTAAAACAACACTTCTTTATTCTCTTACAATTCTAGAGGTCAGGAGTTTGAAACAAGTCCTTTGAGGCTAAAATCAAGGTTCTTTCTATTTCTTGTCTCTTCCAGTTTCTAGAGGCTATGGCATTCGTTAGGTCATAACTATGTCACTTCAATCTTTGCTTCTGTTGTCACATCAACTTTTCCCTTGTTTTCACCTCCTACTTCCTTATTATAAAGATTTCTGAGGTTACATTGGATCTACCAGGATAATCCAGAATAATCCCCATCTCAAGATCTTTAATCATATCTGCAAAGTCCCTTTCGAATGTATGGCAACATAATGGTAGGTTCCCAGTATTAGGACACAGACATCATGGGGATGCCATTATTAAGCCTCATATACAATTGTTTATCATTTATTCTTACAATGGATTAGCACTTAGCAATAAAGAGAAATAAGTTATCCATATACAGAAAAATGCAGATGAAACTCATAACGTTGAACAAAAAAAGGTGGTCATAGATGAGTATATAGAATATGATTTATTTATATGAAATTCGAGGCTAAACTAATCTGTGGATACAGAAGTCAGAATAGTGGCTACCAGTGGTGTTGAAAGTAACTACTAGAGAGTAGCCTTGGGAAAGTTTCTAGAATGGAAATGTTCTTCTACTTTAATAATTTGAAATTACTGTGTTTGACTCTGAGCAATTTACCCTGGTTTTCAGAAATTCACATTTGTTATTTCTCCTATGATTCCTATTTTATTCAGTGGTGCCCACTTCTCTTGGTTTCTCAGGAGGAATGATTTGGAACTCTCTGTCATCCTCTGGTTCAGGGTCCCCAAGATGGGCTCAATTATTCACTGCAAGGACATAGAGGACTCAGAAAAGTTATTATCTTCATGGTTATGGTTTATTACAATAAAATAATATAAAATCAGCAAAGGGAAAATGTAATTGGGTAAAATCCAGGAGAAATCAAGTGCAAATTTCCAATTCTCTTCCCCCAGTGAAGGAGCACAAGACACACTTAATTCTCCCCCCAAAGAAGAAGAATATTCTGTAAAGTGTTGTTAATCAAGAAAGCTCATCAAAGCCATGGTGTCCAGCGTTACTATTGGGGGTCAGTCGTATAGTTACTCAGATTCTAGCATCATCCTCCATGTCCAACCTCACAAAAAACATAAGGCTTCAGGAATAAAACAAACCAAAACAAAACAAAACAAAACAGAAAAGAACACACTATTTTCAGGCAGAATATTTCGATGGTACAGAGGTTATCTCCAAGAGCTAGCCAAAGGCCAGTTCTGAACACATGCCTTCCTTTGGAATGTGCAGGGTTTGAGCAATCCAGGCCCGATATGTAACCCTTTACTGCCCACTCTTATTTTGAACCAATTAGGTTCAAGAAGAGTAAAGTTTGCCTATGATATATCTCTTAGACCCAGTGTCTTGCCTCTATTTTCCTGGTCCCGATAGTACTCCCAGACCTTATCTACCATATTCTCAGAGGAACCAAAGGGACCCTTCTACCACCATTTCTCACTCACCCAAACAGATTTTCCACATTCTTGTTAGAGTCGTTGCTTTAAAAATCAAATTTGATAACATCACTGTTCTTAAAAGACTACAGTGT
>NW_024412376.1:138182939-138210296 GCF_014898765.1 Herpailurus yagouaroundi | reverse complement strand
TGTGTGTGTGTGTGTGTGTGTGTGTGTGTGTGTGTATCTTTGCGCGTGCATACGTGCAGGCATGTGCACACTTCTATGGAAAAGCCTGGAGGAATTTCTCCCAAATATTACCAGTGGTCATCTCTGGGTGGTTTCGAAAACTGCTGGTTTCTCTTTCTTAGGTATATCCTATGAATGTTCTGATTTTTTTTTTTTTTAATGAGCATGCGATAATTTAAAACAAAACACAATAAAGTCATTAATCGTATCTGCAGTTCTCCAGTGGCTGAAACATTACACCTGAACTAGTTTGTATGGATTAAAAGTCCACACTTACAAAGTGGTCCCACGTGACTTTTACATCTTCTTTTTCTGAAACGTCAAACCATGAATTCTTCTCTCTAATCATTATGAACTTACTGCAACTCCCTGGATACTTTGGCTTGGACAGTCCTTGATGCTTTTACATTTTTTTGCCTTTATGCCAGGACTGTCTGTCTCTTCTTCGTCTGGAAACCACTTTTCTCTCAGAAGCCAGATTAAATGTTACCTCCTCTGGGAATATTTTCCCAATGTCCCAGGCAGAATTAAGACTCTTTCCTGTTGTCTCCACGGCTTTTTGTCAACATATGTTTTATAAATTTAGTATATAAAACTTAACAGTTTTTGTCTATTTTTTTTCCCACTAGATCTTGAGTCTTTAAGTTCAAGAACACTCATATATGCATGTATTTATTTCAAGAGCTTTCTGTGGTATCAGGCACAATTGTGCTTTCGATACTTTTTTTTTAGTTGAAATGTACTTGAAACAAATATTATTTTAGTTTCATATGTACAACATAATGATTCAACCTCTGATCACCACAATAAAACTAGCTACTTAAATAACAATCTTTTTCTGTGGAGACAAGACAAAGAGCAGTAATTTATAGACATGTAAATATCAATGGTTATATTTTCCACTAACTATTACAGTTTGTGAAGTTTCATTTTTTCTTATGGCAAAGAAGTGTTTTTCTTTCTGTTGAGAGAACAAAATTTTGTAGGTTATGCAGATTTGATTTGCACCTTTAGATGGTGCCATTACTTACAATGTTTGATCCAATGCCCATTTTCTATGGCATTTATGTCTAGGTCTCCTATATTCAAAAGCCTCTTAAAATCCAATATTGCTAAATTTTGCCATCCAGTTTCTGTGCAGTAATTGATGGACAAGGATAAATAAAATTCCAGTAAGAAGGAATTCCATATTGTATTTTTCCGTGGTTTATGTTGTTGGATAAAAGTATCTGGAGTTGCTCATTTCTCTCTCTCTCTCTCTTCACTATTCAAATAAAACTATCCAGAATTTCTAGGAAATTCCATTCACATAAGTATTCTAATTAGAATCTGAAATCCAAAATTAAGGTTTTAGTTATATCAAAAGATATCTGATGGATGGCATTCATTTCCAAGATAAATGGTCATGGCTAGGAATGAAATTAATTAGAAATAGGGGAGGCTGAATGAAGAGGCTTTAAGAAGCATGTTTCAGACTTTGAAGATTCAGCACAAGATGGGAGAAACAGACTGGTATCAAAAGTTGAAGTCTAACTGTGAGTTTTAATATCTATCTATTCATCTACACATAATTTACAAATGTGTGATGGTTAATTTTATGTGTTATTTTCACTGAGCCATAGAATGCACAGATATTTAATCAAATATTATGAGTGTTACTGTAAGGGTGTTCTAGGGTGAGATGAACATTTACATCTATAGATAGAAGTAAAGCAGATTGCTCTTTCTTATGTGGGTGGGCCTTATCTAATCATCTGAAGGCCTGAATAGAATAAAAAAGGCTAATACTCCCATCCAATTGCCTTTGAATTGGACATGAGCTTTATTCACTCAGATGGAAACACTGGCTATTCCCAGGTCTCCAGCTTGCTGCATTTCCTTTTTCTTTTTCTTTTTAAATTTATTTACTTTGAGAGAGAGAGAAAGAAAGAGAACATGAGTGGGGGAGGAGGGGGAGAGAGAGGGAGAGAGAGAGAGAGGATTCCAAGCAGGGTCTGTGCTGTCAGAGCCCAGTGTGGGGCTCAGCCTCATGAGTTACACCATGACCTGAGCCAAAATCAAGTTAGACACTTAACCAACAGCCACCCGGGTACCCCACTGCTCTTCTTTCATACTGGGATTACACCATCAGTTCTAGTTCTTAGGTCTTTGGAATTAGAACTACACATTGGCTCTTCTGAGTCTCTAGCTTGGCAATTCACCCTGTACATCTTGGGACTTGTAAGCCTCCATAATCGTGTCAATTTCTTATAATCAATCAATCAATCAATTTCCCTCTCCTCTCTCTAGATATATTTATATCCATCTCTATCTCTATAATTATATGTCCTGTTTCTCTAGAGAACTCAACTAATACAATATGAATTAGTAAGTTTTATTTTATGTGGTGGTATTGGCAATGATTCAGAGGCATGGGTAAAACACTAAAAAGTACTAACTCACATTTATTATTAAATTACATTGTTTTAATCAATACATAGGAAACTAAAAGCAAGATTTGGGAAAGAAAAAAATGTTACTTTAATTTTTTGTTTAGCATTGCAACTTTTGTAAAGAATAGTGCTTTTAAATGTTGTTTTTTTACACTTATTGTATTATTCTTTTATATGAGTGAAAGAATAAAAAAGTCCAGAAATAATTTTGTTTTCTTTTGTTTTTTTTTTAAATCTATACTGATTTCTGTTCAGCTATCTCAAGTGTCTGTGGTCAACTGGTATGTTTGTTGATGGTCAAAAGGTCTTGGACGACTTCACCCATGTTTATGGCAATTAGCATGAAGTTCAATAAGGTACTTTAATTTTGCTCTACATGGTTTCCCACCCTTTTGCAGGCTTGCCAAGGCTGTCTTACATTAGTCGCAAATTTTGAAGTGGACACTTTTCAAATCTCTGGTCATGTCACGGTTTCTACTGTTCTGTTCCCCAAAGCAGGTCACACAGCCAAGATTTGTGTTAGTTACTGAGGGGCAAACCCAAAGGTAATAGAAACAGAGAGAGGAAGAGTTTGTGACCATTTCTCTTCAATCTACACTTTGAAAGAAACACACACACACACACACACACACACACACACACACACACACACACAATAGAATAGACACAGTTGACAGATGTAATTGAAAATTATGCCCAGAAGAGTAATAGGGGGATGCTTTTCATACAGAGTGACCAGGAAAGGCTACTTTCAGGCTTGAATTCCTTTTTCCATTTTCCAAGTCTTCTCTCAGCTTTTCTTATAGACCCAAGTCTTTTCTCAGCTTTTCTCATAAACCCTATGAGCTACCAAGTATCTTTCCAGTAAGACTTTTTTTGCTTACCCAAATTCAATTTCTGTAGTTTCCACAAGGAATTCTGACTGCTACTATCTGGAGTTACCCAAAGTGCAAGACCCGGGGACACAGTCCTCCACAAGCCTGCCCTCACTCTTGGCACAAGTTCCTCAAACCGCGTTCATTTTCAGTAATTCACTAGGACTCACAGAACACATTGAAAGCTGTTATACTAATGGTTATGGTTTGTTACACAGAAGAGATATATTAAAATCACCCAAAGGAAGAGGCACATAGGGAGGTACCTGGGAGAGTTCCAGACGCAAAGCTTTTGCTGCCCTCAGGACACATTACCCTACCCAAGCTGATGTAGGACAGCACACATGGAATATTGCCAACCCAGAAAGTTCACTTGAGTGTTGGAGACTGGAGTTCATACCGGGGCTTCATTAAGTAGGCATCATGAAGGATAGGTCAATTTTCTGGTTTGATCAGTCCCCACTCCCCTTCTCTAGGAATATGATATGTGATCTGAGAGTCCCTCCCGGCATCATTTTGTTAGCATAAAGTATCATATTTTCAATGTGGTTCCAGGGGCTTATCATGAAAAAGAAAGACTTTGGAAACTCCAAGGTTTTTTAAATTTTTTTTTTCAACGTTTATTTATTTTTGGGACAGAGAGAGACAGAGCATGAACGGAGGAGGGGCAGAGAGAGAGGGAGACACAGAATCGGAAACAGGCTCCAGGCTCTGAGCCATCAGCCCAGAGCCTGACGCGGGGCTCGAACTCCCGGACCGCGAGATCGTGACCTGGCTGAAGTCGGACGCTTAACCGACTGCGCCACCCAGGCGCCCCAAGGACACTCCAAGGTTTTGAGGTTAACTCTAGAAACCAGGGACACCTTCCTGTCCTCTCTTTGGATAAGACCAATCTTCACTACACAGGTACAAATGTATACATATTTTAAAACCTAAAACCAGTGCCATATTCTTATTTTAGTGAATTTAACAATAGATATTTAAAGGAAAAATTAAAATCATCCTATATTTCAATATCCAGATACAATCACTAGTTAAACTTTGATATATTTTCAATCTCTCTTTTTTCCTAGGATTTGGAAATCCGATGATATATGCAGTTTTGTGATCTGCTCACGACAGATGATTGAATAGACTGACTCAGACTCTACTTCACTCTGTTGTCATTAGCAGTGGTTGGAAAGCTAAAAACTACTTTTGTGGGACTCCTTTGCAGTAAAGGTTTAGAGTCAGGATGTAAGTCATGTGAAATTCGGAATTCAGAGATGAGAGCCAGGTCATTTTCTGCAGCTATGCTACCAGAGAAGCAATTCTTAAAATCATGAATATTTGCAGCACTAAACTCCATGTTCCAGTGCCTGGTAACCAGCTTCACAGATGCATGGCCTTTGTGATGGCAGCAGTGACAGATGCCGTAAGGAACAGTGACTATAATGCCTGCAGCAGGTCACATGCTGTGATGGTAAAACCAAAACATGCAGGGGGAGTTTACAGACATTGAATCTACCATCATTTAAAAATAATTTTGTAGGGGCGCCTGGGTGGCTCAGTCAGTTGAGCGTCCGACTTCAACTCAGGTCACAATCTCGCGGTCCGTGAGTTCAAGCCCCGTGTCAGGTTTTGGGCTGATGGCTCAGAGCCCAGAGCCTGCTTCCGATTCTGTGTCTCCCTCTCTCTCTGCCCCTCCCCCATTCATGCTCTGTCCCTCTCTCTCAAAAATAAATGGACGTTAAAAAAAATTTAAAAACAAAATAATTTTGTAAGCACCTAATCCCTAGTACTGAATCCTTTCTGTATTATGGACCTGGAGTGGTTTTTATTTCCAGCTCTGAAACTTGAGTACAAATATTTGTAAATTTATTTATTTATTTATTTACTTACTTACTTACTTACTTACTTAGTTTTTGAGCATAATTGATGACAATGTTACATCACTTTTAGGTATACAACATAGTGAGTCGACAAGTCTGTATCTTATGCTCTGCTCAAGTGTAGCTGCCATCTGTCACCATACAATGCTGTCACAATGCCATTGACTATATTCCCTGTGCTGTGCATTTTACTCCTGTGACTTACTCGTTCCATAACTTGAAGCCTGTATCTCCCATTTCTCTTCACAGATTTTTCCCATCCCACCCCCCGCCCCCGACCCCACAGTAATCATTTTGTTCTCTGTCTTTATAGGTCCGAGTCTACTTTTTGTTTGTTATTCATCTATTTTTTAGATTCCATATATAAATGAAATCATATGATAGAAGTTATAATCTTTTTTTAATCATTAAAATAGTCTTGAGAAAAAAGTATCAACTTAAAAACTACTTCTATGTTGTTCATCACTCTTCAGGAACTTTTAGAATCAATTTGGAAAACTAAAAAAATTACATTCATTTATCTCTTCTGGAATCTGGGTTACCAGGTTTTTTTTTAAGCATTGTATATATTTAAATTTTGTACATAATACATGAATACTTAGAAAACTTTTGAAGTTTTTGGTTTTTCCTATGCTAGAATAAATCAAATAACAAAAACATACTTACATCTTTCAAATTTTCTATGCCATCATTTATCGTTGACCTTCGTTTGAACAAGCAAACCTGAGAAAGATGTGATGGATATTACCATGAAATTAGGCTTTCATAAACTACTCAATTTCTGTAAGTTTCATTTTAGATATTTTGATGAGTTAATGGATATATTAGAATAACATAGAAAAAATTCATAATAGTAATATCTTCTTGGATTTTATTTATAAAATGGCTTTATTCATTTGTCCTTTTTGTTTGTATCCCATATACAATATTCTCCTTTATCTCTATGAAAAAATTAAATACATATGCTTAAAAACTTGTTCTGATTATTGCATCAATTCTCTTATAAATTTCTTCTTCCATTTATTGAATCTTTTGTCTCCTTCTTGGTGTTGGCTTTTTTAAATTTCTAGTAATCCTAATTTATGAGTCCATTATGGTAATCATAATTCCCTTTGAGACTGCTTCCTTAGTTTGTGCTTTAGTTGATGACTAGGCATTTTGGACAAGGTTTCCATCCTTATAGGGAGCTTGAGAGTTGACTGGGAAGTGCTCTATTTGACTATTCAGTCCCTGTCCTTCTTATGGATCCAGAATGTCCTTGTCTCCCAGTCTAAATTCTTATGGTAATTGTACTGCCTGGAGGCAGTGAATACTGATTCTGCTGCTTGTTTTATATGCAAACAGCAATGTATAAGGGTGAATTGCCGGAGGTTTCCTCCTTAGCTGCACAATTAATTGCCCTACTGGTTACTTCTGCTGTACTTTGGCTCCCAGGTTCCACCAGGAGCAGACCATCGATGATGAGTGATGTTCCCCTAAATTATGAGGGTATAGCACGTGCTTAGCCTACCACCTTCAAAGCAGATTTTTTAAAAATTTATTCATGTGCTTTCTGTTTTTAATACCACTATTGTATTTGTTTTCTAATTCATAAATCTGGGAGTTAAGTTTTACTTATCTATTTTGAGAGAGAGTGAGTGCATGCACAAAAGAGAGTGGAGGAGGGGTGGAGAGGGAGAGAGAATCCCAAGCAGGCTCCACACTGTCCGCACAGAGTCCAATCCGGGGCTCTAACTCACAAACCCTGAGAAATCATGACCTGAGCTGAAATCAAGAGTTTGCTGCTTAACCATCTGAGCCACCCAGGTTCCCTTCTGGGAGTTTTTTGGCATTAATTTGTTTCTTGTACAGTTTTTTTTTTTTTTTAAATTGGTATTTCTTCGATGCCACAGGAGAAGAATCTGTATCTTTATTTTCTTGTCTGGTTATAAAAATATTTACAGTTGTATTTTATTACTCTGCATATAACTTTGTTTTAATCCTATAGCTTTTGATATATGGTGTTTTAATTGTCATGACTTTGACGTTTTATTATAATTATTTTTATTCTTCTTTGACCAAACAATTATTTGGGAGAATGTTTAAATTCTCAGTAAAGTTAATGTGCTGCATTTTTATCATTAGTACAAAATTCTATTGTGGTGGGATCTGAGAATGTCAAAATACTTTTCTAATTGTGAGATTTTATGAAATGTTTATGTTTTATGGGTAGGGAAAAATGTATACTTATTTAATATATTATATATGAATATAACATTCACATACTATATATAAGTACTAAAATTTTATTAATAAATTTTGTAATAATAATTATTATTCAGTACTCTACATCTTACCTATTTATTCCTACCCAGATCAAGACGTTTAGTTTTAGGGGCACCTAGTGGCTCAGTCAGTTAAGCATCCAACCCTTGATTTCGGCTCAGGTCATGACCTCACAGTTTGTGAGATCGAGCCCCACATCAGGCTCCATGTTGACAGTGCAGAGCCTGCTTGGGATTCTCTCTCCCCCTCTCTCTTTGCCCCTCCCCACTGACTCTTGCTCTCTCTCACTCTCTCTCAAAATAAATAAATAAACATTAAAAAAAAGTTCAGTTTTAAAATCTTTGGCTGTCTATATGTATCTGTCATTTTCTCTTTATATTTCTAGATCATAGATGGATAAATATAAAATGTCCATATAAATAAGAGTTAAATATGAAAATGGATACTTTTACTTTCTTGAACTCTATAGTTTTATAGAGGAGAGAACACATCCAGTGATATTTATGCTAGTATTTCAACTTTTCAATATTCGTTTTAAAATTTGACCAGAATCCACACAGTACAAGGTTTCTGTTATTTCAATATTATAATAAAAAGTATTGGAAAACTCTAGTTCAGACATGTTCAAAGAAAAATGTGTTGTCAATTCTTCAAATTTTAAATTAACAGCAGATATTTTAATCACAGGTGCCAATAACAGTATAAAACTCTTTTTCTCCAAAAAAATCTGCTAATGAGAGTGAGCTAGAAGAAGATATATGGGAAAACAATAAAGAAAAAAATGTTTTGGGGGCACGTGGGTGGCTCAGTCAGTTAAGGATCCAACCGTTGATATTGGCTCAGATCATGATCTCATGGTTCCTGAGATCAGACTCTAAGTCAGTCTCGGTGCTGAAAGCATAGAGCCTCCTTGGGATTCTCTCTCTGCCCCTCCCCCACTGGTGTATGCTTATGCATGTGTGCCCTCTCTTTCTCTCAAAATATTTAAAAAATGTTTGGTTTGCTTTTTAACATAATTCTCAGAACAATGAATTCTATTTTATTATTTGGATTCCCATGACTGGTGCCGAATCTGGTGTCAGATTATATAATTAAAATATTTGTTTGAGGGGCACCTGGGTGGCTCAGTCAGTTAAGCGTCCGACTTCGGCTCAGGTCATGATCTCACAGCTTGTGAGTTGAGTCCCGCGTCGGGCTCTGGGCTGACAGCTCGGAGCCTGGAGCCTGCTTCGGATTCTGTGTCTCCCTCTCTCTCTCTGCCCCTCCTCTGCTCATGTTCTGTCTCTCTCTGTCTCAAAAATAAATAAACATTAAAAAAAAAGTTTAAAATATTAGTTTGAGCCACTCTTAAAATGAGCCTTCACATTTATGTTTTCTTTTTTCCAATTTTTATGTTCACTTGCCACACTTCCTTTCTGCCTTGTCTCATCTCCTACTTCATCCCTATCCACTCCATTTCTGTTTCCCACTCAACCTATATTCTCTTAACCAGTGCATGCATCCCATCCACATTTCCCTATATATTCTCTCCTTCTAACTTGATTGTGTTCCTACATTTCTTAATGTGCCAGGTGCTGTTCTGTTTTCCATACATTAACTTGTTTAATCCTCAAAGTAACTCTTTAAACTAGGTGTCATTGTTAAACCTACTTTAAAGATGAATAAACTGAGGCTCAGATAAATGAATTTCCAGAGGCCACACAGCTGGCATGTGGCAGAGCCTGGTTGGGAAGTCAGGCTCTCAGGTTCAGATTCTGACTTTGCTCCTGTTGAGGAGACATCCCTCAAAGCCCTGCCTGGGATTACAGAGCAGAGCGTGGTCAGTGTTAGGCTCTTCCAGGCTTCTGATAGGTAGGTCGTTGTTCTGCACACTCACTCAATGAAATTTAAACCTAACAATGGGTGTGCTAAATGCCAGGCTTGGGCTGGTGACTTATGTCTAGTATCATATTGTCCGTAAATCTGCTGTGTGAGTTAGGTACTATTTTCTTGTTAACAAATGAGAAAACCAAAGTACATAGAAATTATTAATTTGCTTAATATCAAATAAATTCCTAAATATTGGATCTTGGTTCACACATATATATGGCTTCCTCCAAAGTGTCTACAATTAACCTCTATAAAACAAACACACTTTTTCTTTTGAAGCCCAAACCATTCACATTCACCAGCCTCTTCTCCCTTCTCCCTAACATTAAAGATAATCCCATCTTCCTGCCTCAAAGTTTTCCTTCCAGACTGATTCAATGCAAAGATTTCAGCCATTTTCTCTAACTTATGCTTATTTTACTTTTTTTTTGTTATAAAAACTAATACTTCTGAGTATGTTTTCCATTTCATATGTCCATTTATTAAATTAACAGGTTTTTGATTGAGAATATGATAGTCTGGACTGAGCACTAATAATATAAATGTGACCAAGAGAGATGTGGTTTTTGCCCTCATAAGGCTCACAGTGGAAGTATAAATCAATGTATAGACTTTTTTCATGCACAATGATAGATCCAGTACCAAGTAGCTCCTGTAACATTCCCAACAATTTCCCTTCATTTCTTATATCTTCGATGCATATTTTCATTACCCCTGTTTTATTTACTGTAGCTTACATATATATCTAGGTCTCCCTGTATTATAATGACGGACATACCCAAAATTTATCCTCAAGTTTGCTACAGTACTGAGCACTTTTCCTCTTTCTCCACTAAATATTTTTAAGAATAGACTAATGACCTTAAACTAACTTGTCATCCACTACTCTTTTTTTAATTTTTTAAATGTTCATTATTTATCTTTTTGAGGGACAGAGTGTGAGTGGGGAAGGGGCGAAAAGAGAGGGAGACATAGAATCTGAAGCAGACTCCAGGATCTGAGCTGTCAGCACAGAGCCCGACACAGGGCTCAAACCCACGAACCATGAGGTCATGACCTGAGCTGAAGTTGGACTTAATCGACTGAGCCACCCAGGTGTCCCTGTCATCTATTATTCCTGAATTCTCTGAAGATATGGCTTGTATTACAACCACTCTATTGACATTTCAGAATGATTTTGCATTCTGTAAGGCTCTTGCACAGTTTCCTTTTTTATGAATATATGTATAACATATGCTTTCCATAGTAAAAGACCCATATTGAAAGCTTATATCTCCCAAGGATCAACTATACTTCCATCAGATCACAAGGAATCCGTCACAGTTTGCTCATTTATTGGCATCTTCTGCCATTAATAACTCTAGAGTTAAATGTTCTAGTTCATTAAAATAACTAGCGCATCCTTTGCCTCAATTACAATTTCCAACTCTTTTTTACTTATTTATTCAATATTCACTTTTTAGCTTCTTTTAAGTGTTTTTAGATTTTCAATTTTAATTCTCCATATGTACACAAATATACTGTGTCCTTTTCAGTTATGTATCCAGCCCCCAAGAAAAGAAGCCTGGGAAACTCTCCCAACCTGACCTTCCCTCACCTTCCAATAGAGTCCACAGTCTTAGTTGAGTCCTGTCACCAGTGAGTTCCAGCAGCTGTTTGCATTAGGCAGGACAAGAAGTTCGGTGTTGAGAGTACAGGAAAAGGGAACCAAGTCACAATGAGTTTACCATGTTTCCAGAATCCCCTCCTACAGGAAATGTATCCTCTCTATTGTTATTACCACATTACATATAAACTTATGCTTCCTGTCACTGTGAATACTCATAAAAATTAGGTGTGCATTTTCCTTTAAAAACTGAGAAAACCGAAGTTTAGACAATTAAATAATTTGCTCAATCACACAGTGATTGTAAAGTGGCATGGGTAACACTCAAACCACTGTGGTCTGATCCCAATTTCTGCTACTTAGCTGCTATGCTGGTTTGTTCCCTCATTTGCAAAGTAAATGAAAATACAAAGAAAGAACTGAGTAGATTAATAAAAACACAAAATGGGACCTTCCGAAAGCCACTGCAGCCTTTATCACATACTTGGAATAATTCCTTTAGTTACAATCCTCCTGTACTCCCTACAGTCATTGACAGCATTTACCACCGACATTTGCCTTTGGCTTCTTCTTCACCTCCCCCATTTAGTCACCAAGTCCTTTAGAGTTGATGACTTATCCCCAATATTTAGCTGCCCAATACCATTCCATGGATTATGCCTTAGGTTATATCCCCCTATATGACTTCCATTTCTTCTCAACTATTTTTTTTTAGGTTTATTTACTTATTATTACAGAGAGAGACAGAGAGATTGAGCAAGGGAGGAACAGATGTGGACTCGATCTCATGAACCACAAGATCATGACCTGAGACAAAATCAAGAGTTGGACACTTAATTGATTGAGCCACCCAGGTCCCCCTCAACTATTTCTAAACTCTCCTCATACTATGTTGACAGATTCATGTTCCTGCTTTCTGGATAGCTTTACCTATGCCACTTTCATGATTAAAAACTGTCATTGACTCTTCATTTTCTGTGGGATACAGTCCACGCTCTCCCTGATATGAAAGGATTTTTTTGTGTGTGGTCTGACTGCCCTTCATGACTCAGTTTCCCTGAACCTCTCCTGTTTCCTACCTGTAGGGGAGGAAAAATACTTATCCTTCTATTCTGTTAAGTTCTTGGCCAAAACCCTTATAATAACAGATTAACAACAACAACAACAAACAAAAAAAACTCATTAACATGTAACCTTATGTATACTGTATATGTGGGAGAGACCCAGAGAAAAATGAGTAACTCCCTGAGGTGGCTTAGAATTCAGGCCTTAGTACCATGTTAATAGGGAATGAGGTGTATGTGGCGGGGGGGGGGGGGGGGTAGGTCTGTTAGGTGAGAGTAAATCAGTATTAGGAAAGATGAATGGGCCCTGAGAAGGATAATGGGAGATATGGTAGTTTTTGACAAAGTCCATCTAGGTGTGGTGTCACTTCTAGTCTCTTCTCCTGTGACAAGAGTCAATCTTCCCTGGTTGATGAAACTCCACAGAGCGGATTTATGACAACTGAGTTCCTATTTAGGCATCTGTCTTTGTGCAGATAAGGGGAATTCAGAGAAAACTTCTCCCTTTATTTGCTGTTTATCAAGTGCCTAAGCTCAAAATAATAAATTTATCAAAGTGACATATTTGGGGGTGGTATATTCTGCCTCCGTTCACACCAAACACTACTTGTTATTCAACAAATAGATCCTACAGTTTCCTGTCTCCAGGCCTTTTCTAGTTGTATTTCTTTTACCTGCACTCACTGATATGTTTCTTGCAAGGTCCAGTTCTCAAATGTCTCACTATCCAGGAAAGAGTCTCTGTCTTCCTATCCCTCAGTCTTATCCAGCTGTAAGCATACCCATCAGTTTGTGCTTATCCAATTACTGCCCACCACTCACACAGTCATGGAAACCCATTTGTCCTGGTGGTTGTGGATAATTGCTTCATCACTTTCCTGTACAGAAGATAGCATACGTGCATGAAAATCGGGTATTTCATATGAAAATTGAAATTCGGGTTTTAGATGCAACTGTAAATTTCTGCCTTTTCATGTTCAGTTTTGCTCACGGAAATTTGCATTTCTTGGAAAAATAATTATACAGATTAAAAATAGATTGTTCAAAATAAATAACATCTAGGGAAAATGGGATTTAGTTTCATTCTTTGTGCATCCTGCAACATCAGACTGTCTTTCTATATTTTTGATTACGCAGATTAACATAAGTAGATATCTTTACACAATACTATTTGATGCACCTGTGATCAAACATTCAACAGAATTCATCTCAGGAAAATGAAGATTTAAAGCATAGTCTACTATACTCATATTTTATGAACACTTTATAAGCGAATACAAAGCAGTCACATAGACTACAAATAATAACATCACATTTAGCAACACAAAGAACAATCCCATATTGTTATGCTGAAATGTCTTGAGGCAATTTAGGAATACTTAGGGCTTATTAACATCATGGATTTTCTTCATTTGTATTAATAGGATTCCTTAGTTGTTTAATGCCTCTGCTTATATCCATTTTATACAATAGTCTGATAAGGTAGACGAGGTATTATTAACTACCTAGTAAAAATGGGGAAATGTAAATCCAAACTTACTACAATTCTCTTAGGTCAGCATTAAAATGAAAACTTACTGTCCCTAATGCTTAGCATCTTACATAAGCCTTTGATTATAGTCTCAATTACTATATATTCTTATAAATGGTGCTTTTGGAGTTGTCTCTCTTATGTCACTATGTTTCTATTCAAAGATTAAGAAATATTGATTTCAAAGTTTCAGAGGTTTTTAAGACTAAAATGTTCTTTGAGTTGAAAAGTAAATTTAACAAGCAATAAAAATCTCAAGTTTTAATTCAACTTTCAATTTTTTAAATCAATTTCACATTAACTAATGTCTTCTCTATTAAAGGATTTAAAAATATTTTTAAAAATTCTTCAAAGATGCATTTCACTCCTTTTAACAATTTTGTCTGTAAATGGTCTTGAAACAGAGAATTGAACAGAAGGTAAAAAGGAAAATGAGATTCTCCTTTTGTTGTATTAGAAAAGGGAAACACGAAATGTCACATAAATCTGTTTTAACAGTGATCATTTATCATCAAAACATTTCTAGTACCACTGATGTAAGAATTTGAAATCTAGCTTTATTCCAAGGGTGACGTTTTACTTCATTTTTTAGCAAATGTGTTGTATTTCATTTATGAAAGTTATATGTAAGTTTATGTGAGGTACAGTAAGAAATAAAATAATAATAGTTCTACCACAGTCCATTCTGAGACCTCCAGAAAGAAATTATCTCTGGCTTTCTGGGGCCCTTTTATACGCAATGATCAATTGGTTATAGATTCTGGCACTAAGATTAGAGGCACTGGGCAAATATATGGGATTTGGTTTATAGATTCTTAAAAATAAATATTCGCTCATTGCAGCTGAGATTTAGGGAAAGTGAAGATGGTTTATATGCTTCAAAGGGATGAACTCTGAATACCAAATATGATTCCAGTATCCTCTATGTATTTGCATCTGAGATGTGTGGGGTCAAAAAAACATCTTTATGTTTAGGTTCAAGATAAAGATAAAAACTTAAATGAGATATAATAGATACATACATTTTTACATGAACTAGACTCTATAAATATAGACGTTTCTAATGAGGGAAACTAGGTGGAAAGGAGATCAGACAGAAGGTATTAAAGCTAATGTGCCTTTTCATGTAATTTATAGTATCAATATATGACGAGTAATGTTTTCTATGTTACTAAAGCAT
The DNA here is from genome assembly GCF_014898765.1 of Herpailurus yagouaroundi. NCBI lineage: Eukaryota > Metazoa > Chordata > Mammalia > Carnivora > Felidae > Herpailurus > Herpailurus yagouaroundi. Next base: position 138,195,564 of record NW_024412376.1, on the reverse strand, counting down.
TCTCTGTTATAATACAACATTCTGTAGTTTCTTATGTGGCATAATATTTTTACATATTAATTTTTTTTGCTCTGGTAATTCATTTAGATCCATGGCTTTTTTTCCATCCAATTGGGCTATGACATCTGTGTCCTCAATATCAAAAACGTTTAAAGAAACAAAAGTTTCATTAAAAAGATGGAGGGGTTGTTGATAAATCCTGGTATTGAGCATCAAAACCTAAGGCTGTAAGGATCAAAGACCGTAAAATCTAGAACCATAGACAACAGATTTAGGAAACTGCTTCCTCTCATCTAAAAAGACAAAGGTTAGGGGCGCCTGGGTGGCGCAGTCGGTTGGGCGTCCGACTTCAGCCAGGTCACGATCTCGCGGCCCATGAGTTCGAGCCCCGCGTCGGGCTCTGGGCTGATGGCTCAGAGCCTGGAGCCTGTTTCCGATTCTGTGTCTCCCTCTCTCTCTGCCCCTCCCCCGTTCATGCTCTGTCTCTCTCTGTCCCAAAAATAAATAAATGATGAAAAAAAAATTTTTTTTAATAAAAAATAAAAAGACAAAGGTTATTATCTCTAGGCGAAAAATGATAATTGGTGGTGAAGCAAGACCTTAGAATATTCACTGTTATCCTTAACAGGAGGTTCCTTTTATGGGTAGGTTTGGAGAAATGGAACTCCAGAGAGGTTAAGAGCTTGACAACAGAAGGCTTGCATTTTGCTTTCCTGAGTAGAGCTGACAAGGCAACCAGCCTCATAGCAGAGTTGTGGTCAATGTGTAGTCAAGCGTGGTGTCCAGGCAGGTTCCTCAGGTACATTCATAGAGTCTCCTCCCATTGAGGGGCAGTCACAGGAGAAGCAGCATGCTGTACTATGTGTCTGAGAGTGAAAAGATCTGATCAAAGAGCCACGGACCAAGAGGCCTTGAGGTGGGGTCTAGGAGAATGCGTTAACAATCTGCCACCAGTAATCAACAAGACCAGGTGTGACAGATACTTCACTGGGTGACAATGTGGGATGATTACAGCCAAGGATCCCTCACATGACACCACTGTGCTATGTAAATCTGTCATCCTCTCACCACTGACTTAAATAAGATCCTAGGAAAAGACAAGGGAAAACCCTAAGAGGAGATTACTCTGAATTAATCAAAATTAACAGAATCGCCTGAGGTTTCCTTTCTGTCGCCTGGTAAAATAAGAGCTCAAAGTAGAAAGCAAGCTGGATAACAAAAAAAAAAAAAAAAAAAAAAAAAAAAGGTAAAAGCTACTACTGTTACTACTATTATTATTATTAATTACTTTTCACCCCGAGCTTGTGCTCTGAATATCACTACATTTGCACAATTATATGTCCTTCCCATTAGACTATAATCTACAATCTCCTCCTAAAAAAACTTACTGTTTATTCCTCCTGCCTTTCATTCCCTGCAGTCTACTTACTGAATGAATAAAAGGGTGGTGAAAAGACATTAAGAACTGAGAAATTGGCTGGTACGGTAGGTAATACATGCTTATGTCCAGCATCTCTTTTCTGTCATAATATTCCACAAAACTTAGGTTTTGTTTTGTCTTCACATTTTTCAAAATATGTAGTGTTAACCTGACCTTCTGTCATGCAATTTTGGCTTAAAATTCTTAATGATAGGAATACCCCAAGCTGCTCTCCCATTAAAACAAAATCTTCTTTTCAGAAAATATTTCTAGAATCAACATTGCTCAGTTCCCTTATTTACTGTGGAATATATAAAAAGAAACCCAGAACACTGTATTTCTGTAATACTTCCTACTGTTTCAATTTAAGTTAGAATCCTAGGACTTTAAAAAAAAAGTCCCTTTCAGCTACAATATGTCAATTCATTGGCCTATTGCAGAAGTAGATTTCTCTTATGCCTCTTTTGTAAGTAGCAATGATTCTCCAAATGAGACCAACTTGGATGCTCATTAAATGTGCAGTATGTTGTGTGGGTGTGTGGAGGGTGGGGAGGTGCCCACACGTGCACATAAAACAAGATATAGGGTACATGGAAACATAATCCTTTGAAAATGGGAGAAAAATAAATTACTTTGGAACAATGAGCCATTTCACAAACACAATATAAATTTCCACATACAGCACAGTAGAACTTGTAATTTTGTTGAATGCACTGCTTCCCTCACAATATTTCTCAATTGACAGAAATTTTCATCAGAAATAGGAATGGAAGTAGACAAAAACAATTAGTTTTCCCATGAAATCAAATATAAGGAAAATTCTTTTGCTCATTGGAAGGAAAATTAGCCATTTCTGATTCATTATAGCTAATAAGTAGGAGTATGAATATCAATTGATTGAAAATCAGTGAAGCAAAAATGGCACATTTAAATCAGTACTATTGAATCAAAGTTAATCACATCTCAACCAGCATCAAAGAACAGTGTCAGAAATGGCCCATTGTGAAGAAAGCCAAACTCAGAAACTTTCTACTCTAAAGCCAAATCATGATGAGTAACTATATATTCAAAATATATATATAATAAAATTTTAGTCTGATTAAGGGATCAAATTATGAAAGAGTAAGGCGAACATCTATTGCGTTAAGTACCTCAGCTACAAGGCATGATCTCCAGATCATCCCTGCCATAGAACTACTCTTGGAATGATACAATGGATCAAATCTGTCATTAAAAATGGGTACAGCTACACTTGAGGTGAACATAGCATAATGTATAGAGAAGTTGAGTCACTATGTTGTACACATGAAACTAACGTAACATTGTGAGTCAACTATATTCAAATAAAAAACAATTTAAAGAAACGGGTATAGTAGAGGATTCCTTAGTGGGGAATATTCTTTTGCAACTAATGAAAAGAGAAGAAAATAATATACGCTATCAGGAAGAGATTTTTTTTTCAAATGGGCATTTAGATTATTTTTTAAATTGAATTATGTATACTATTTCCCAATCTAGCTCCAATCTACTCTCCAGGTTATCATACCTAAATAGTCTTAGTTCTTTCTAAACACACTTTACTTGATGGGTTCAGTTTTGGTCCTTTAGACATAGCTAGCCTTTCCATGTGCCACCTCACAATCAATTTTAATACCTGTTCCGGGTATTTGTTGAGGACCCACTGTCAGCTTTCTTTACGTGCTGCTTCTAGTTGTTGACCCTCTGAATGTCTGCTCCATGCCCTAGATGGATATCATCTTCTATTTCCTGAACTTAGCAATCTGTTTAGACTCTCTTAGCTTTCTGTATATTTTATAGACTCCTTTTGATTTGTCATTCAATAGATCACTATTGGTAGTATGCTATACTCTGAGCACTGAGTCACATGCCATGTTCCCCACAGATGTGAGTGTATGCAGTCCTGTTCTCAAGATTTTTCTAGCCAACCCAGCATCCAAGGAGTGATTCAGATATTTGACTCTTGCACCTCCAGGCCTTCTGTGGAACTCTGCTTTCTCTCTGTGCACTTGTTGAGGTACTTTCTGCCATCTCGTCCAACCTCAAGTATCAGTTGTGCCAAGAAGTCTCCTTAGGAAAAAAACAGTGTTGAAAGAGCTCCCTTCTCCTATGACTATCAGTTGGTATTACTCTAACAGTATTTATCATTTATATATATGATATATATATATATATGTATATATATATATATATATATATACTTTGTATACTATAGTACATACATATCATATATATACAACGTATATACAGTATAACACATAATACTGTGTATTACATAGTATATAATAATTGGAGATACATCTGATCTCCCATAATAGAAAATTACCTATTTGGAAATAAGGATGAACTCTCAATTTCATTTGTTTCACCCATAATGCTTAGCAGAGTGCATACACAGTGAACTAGTAAAAGTCTGTTGATGTGACTAGTCGGTCTGTCAACATCACTACAAATGAATTCACTTTTAACTTCCTAAGTATTCACTTGTTCACTCTAATTGCAGCCCTAGGAGAAATGCAGCTGCAGGAGAAATCCAGTTGAAAAAGTGAGTGGTAGAACATGAACTTGGAGAGTGGTAGGATGGTCCTAAATTCATTTGGAAAGTTTAGAGCCTATGTGGTGTTTTGTCAAGGTCACTGAAATGTTTGCTAGAGGACTTGGTTTGCAAAATAGTCTTTGCTGATAATTAGCTGCATGATTACAGACAAACTCCTTATCTCTGGCAGGGCCTCAAATTTTTAATTCACATAACAATCATTTATTTATCATCTTTCATATGCCAGGCACTATACTAGGTACTTAAATCAAAAAGAAGAGTAAGGCACTATCTCTGAACTAGATGAGCTTAAAGTATAACAAATAAATGACCATGGATACCAATAATTATCGTAAAGTAAGTCCAAAGCAATGACAACATTTTGTGAAAAGTATAGTGGGAAAAGGCGGAAGAAATTAATGGATTTGCCTAATGGAAGATGAAGGTTTTACCCAGAAGGTATGTGCTAGTTCTGGCTGTTACAGACAGAGAAAACGGTGTGGTGGTAATACTTTCTATGTAGTGGAAATGGTATGTATAAATCCAGAATGCTAAGAAACTACGTGGGCTGGTCAGCTGCTCCATGTTCCTCAGAGTTGTTTGGACCATAAATATGATGGGAGATGACTGGAAATGAGCTCTAGGGCATCAATGAAGGAAACTCTGTGTCTTGGAAAGAAGTATAGACATTTTATTATAGATCATTGGCTCTCAAATGGTCTTGGATTTCTAACATTCTTTGGAGGACCCCCAAGGCTTGCTGATATTTCAGCAATATGAGGCAGAAGTAGAGGAAACCTAGAAGTTAAACTGGTAGAAATTTGTGTTTTTTCCCTTCAATCATTTTAGCTCCTATTTTATGTTTTATTTTGGGGTTCTGCAGAAGATTTACCTTGGCAATCAATCTTGGTTATAAACCAAAAAGGAGAGGTGCCTGGGTGGCTCAGTTGGGTAAGCATCCAACTTTGGCTCAGGTCATAATCTCATAGTTCATGAGTTTGAGCTCCGTGTTGTGCTTTTTGCTGACAGCTCAGAGCCTGGAGCCTGCTTTGGATTCTGTGTCTCCTTCACTCTGCATCTCCCGCACTTGTGCTCTGTCTCTCTCTTTCTCTCAAAAATAAATAAACATTAAAAAAATAAATAAAAATGATAACAAAGCTCTGCAATAAAACATGGAGGGCAGTGGATGGTGCCTATGTTTGGATGAGACTGGATGTGTCCTACAGAAAGAGACCTATGGCAGCACTCGAGACAGCATGAAACCTGAGCTTGGAGAGACATGGGCCAGGGAGCCTAGTTGTTACAGACACCTAGGGGAGAGATGGTGAGGTCCAGAGATAAAGTAGTGTCAATGCAGTGGTGGAAAAGGAGCAAATGGATTCTACAGAAACTGAAGTGGTAATAAAAGGGAGTTGGGCTGGATAATTGCTCCCTAACATGGTGAAAGGTTATGCTCAGAGACTCATAGTTGCTTTCAGCATTTGTTCTTCCTCTTGTCAGCCATATTCACATGCCATTAATTTCTCTCTCCTGCTGATAATGTCCTCTTCTCAGCAGTGTGGCTGTCTAATTGTTACTGTACTGGAATGTGGTTCATAAAGAGGTGGGTAGTCTTGCTGACTCTTACTCACCAGCCTACAGCAGCTTGTTCACTAAGGGACTTTAGGTCTTACAACAGTTATATTTAAAAAGTTGCCGGGTGGCTTCTTTGCAGAGCCCCTATTAATACATGTTTCTGTGAATCTGATGGAATCTCTAGCCTACAGATCTAAAGCAACCATTTAATTGATCCTACAGGGATCCCTCTGAGCTCTAAAAGTCTTTGCGTTGTATTTTTCTAGTTCTCAGTCTATGTGAATGGTGCACAATCTTTGTGCTCATACATTTGGAATGGTAGCAATTCTGGCAGCACATCTGAAGTAATAAAACTTCACTAAATGAGTCATCAATCATTACTACATAAGCATTACTTAGTTATAACAATCTCTTACTATGACAGTGAAAGCACCCACAAACTAACTGGATCTAAATTTAGTCTCTACTATTTACTGGGGAAGACGAACATATCTTGATTAAAGTCTGTGACTTTCTAAAATTTCTAAATCTTGGTTTTCTTAGATTAAAAGGAAGGACATTTCTTTGAAGGTTAAATGAGATAACCCATAGAAAGCATTTTGTACAATGCCCAGCACATAAAATTTAGCTCTGTTATTAAGATTGTCAAATATTTCATCCACATCATTATTGTTTTTACACACCCAATAATTTGTATTGTATTCTCTTTTGAATATAATTGTTTTCTGTCCAGACCTGCTCCCTTGAATATTTATGGGGAATTTTTAAATAAATTTTTATAACACGGTCTTAATTCATAGTCATTTCTAGTTACTTTGCCTTGCATAATGTTGCACAACTTACACAGTCAGCATTCCATCTGATGATGCTCCATATGTATATACACCTAGTGTGTAAGACTACCTTTAAAAAAATTAACTCCAGTATAATTAGCCTATAGTGTTATACTAGCTTCAGGTGTGTAATATAGTGATTCACCAATTCTATACATGACTCAGTGCTCATCACAATAAGTTTACTCTAAATCCCCTTCACTTAGTTCACCCATCTCCCCTCTGGCAGCCACCGGTTTGTTCTCAATATTTGAGTCTTTTTTTTATATATATATCTTTTTTCTTCTTTCTTTCTTTGTTTTGTTTCTTCACTTCCACATATGAGTGAAATCATATGGTATTTGGTAACACTACCTCTTATGTGATCATTAAAATCAGGAGGTAAACCATCAAAGTTACACATAATATCACATGCTATGATAGCAGGAAAAGAAGTACTGTACTCTGACATACAATGTCTTTATAAAAGCAGCAGCAAGAGTTGTTGACAAGTCCCTGTACTGAAATTTAGGAAATGCGAACTCTAACTTAGATTTCAGTTGTCTGTACGTATAAAGAATGGGCTTAAGGTGTTTAACAACTGTACTGACTTGGCCAGTTACAGGCCCACGAGAACATGAAAACCGTACATTTGTTACAACGGATGAATCCACACTGACACATCATTATCGCCCAAAGCCAATCGTTTAGAATAGGGTTCACTGTGGGTGTTGCGCAGTTTATGTGTTTTGACAAAAGTGTAATGATAGATGTCCACCATTATAGTATCACAAAAAAATAGTTTCATTGCCCTAAAAATCTCCACACTATTCCCACTCATCCTGCCTTCTCCTCTACCCCTGGTAACCATGATCTTTGTGTCTTTTTCAGAATGTCACATGATTAGAAGTACTAAGTGACTTCACTTAGTAGCATGCGTTTAAGGTTCATCAATGCCTTTTCATGTCTTGATAGCTCATTTATTTTTAGTGCTGAACAATATTCCATTGTCTGGATATTCCACAGTTTACTTATCCATTCACCAAGTGAAAGACATTTTGAGTGTTTTCAAGGTTGGCAATTAAAAATAAAGCTGCTATAAATATCCATGTGCAGGTTTTATGTAGACATAAATTTCCACTCCTGTGGGTAAATAAACACCAAGGAGCACAATTGCTGGATTGTATGTTAAGAAGAGTACTAACAGTGGGCGCCTGGATGGCACAGTTTGTTAAGCATCTGACTTCGGCTCAGGTCATAGTCTCACACAGTTCATGGGTTCAAGCCCTGCATCGGGCTCCGTGCTGACAGCTCAGAGCCTGGAGCCTGCTTCCAATTCTGTGTCTCCCTCTCTCTGCTCCTTGCCTCACCCTCACTCTCTCTCTCTCAAAAATAAAATAAACATTAAAAAAAAAAAGAATACTATTAGTTTTGTAAAACCTCCCAAATGGTCTGTCAAAGCAACTGTGTCATTTTGCATTTCCGTCAGCAATAAATAAAAGTTCCTGTTATCCCACATCCTCACCAGCATTTGGTGTTGCCAGTGTTCCAGATCTGGGCTATTCTATCAGGTATGTAGTTATAGCTCATTGTTTTGATTTGCAAATTCCTAGTGACATAATGTGGCGCAGCTTTGAATATGATAACCTGCATCTGTATTTCTTCTTTGGTGAGGTGTCAAGATCTTATTGGCCCATTTTTTTCAAATAAGTTGTTTGTTCTGTTATTGTTGATTTTTCAGGGTTTTTTTTGTGTGTATTTTGGATAGCAGTCCTTATCAGATGTCTCTTTTTTTGCAATTATTTTCTCCCCTTATGTGGCTTTATTTCCCATTCTCTTGAACTTTTGTTAAATTTTAATTGTTATAATAGTGTTTGTAGAGGTAAAACACGGATGCCTAGGACCCAGAGGTGTCCCTTACAATGAACTGCAATTTGGACATTGTTTTTGTGAATTCATTCAATACATTAAATTATTTCTTTAGGATTTGCCTCTTTCCTTAAAAAAAACTGCTAAATTTCTAAGTTGATAATATGGTCAGTTGTATTCTGGTTCAATTAAGTTTATTACAATTCACAAGATATTTATTGAGATGATGAGAGATATTCCATTATATACACTCAGGTTTAAATCTTAATTACTCTCATCAACCAACCTGGTTGGGTATAGAATTCTTGGATCACAAATGTTTTTCTCATTAGACTGAGATACATTTTCTTCTTGAATTTAGCATTCATGAAAAGTGTACAATTAGATTATTATATGTATTTTACCTATCTGGATGCAGGCTTTTTTCTTATATCTCTGAAATAACAATAAAAGGCAGAAAGTCAGGATAGGTCTAGATGTTAGTCTCTTTGATGTTGCTTTGCCAATGGGGGAAGTTTTGATCTGTGGACCAGGATATTTTATCTTGATAGTGGTTTATGTTTAACATGCTCTGGTTTTCCCTTTGGGCATGTCCATTATCCATACAATGAATATTTGTTTGTTTCATTGCTCTCGTAATTCTCAGAGCTTTCTCCTTTATTTCTGCATCAATATGAAGCTTTTAAACACTACTCTGTTCATCACTGAATTAAAATTTTAATGCACTTTTTTTTTGTCCTTTATTGCCACCACTGGCGATTTTACTTCTCAATATTGCATTTTAACTTCTTTTCTTTTTTCTTTCTCTGCTCTCTTTTCCCATCTCTCTGTGCCCCTTTCTTCTCAACTTTTATCTGTTAGTTTGGAGCCCAGGTTTACTGTAGTTTCTAAAATTGTCTTTGCTTTTTTATAATACACATTTTCCAAAACAATGTCTTTGCCTTTGCATCTTTTAAGTTATGCTCCCCTTTTGGATACTTGTAGTATATTATTTGCAGATCTATGCAAGATTTTGTCCATTTAAAAACTCTTAGAAAGTCTTGTTCTTAACCAGGGTTTGGAAATAGAGTGCATAGAGTATTCTAGACGTGACCATTATATGCTTAAATTTAACAGAACCTACCCCCCACCACCTTCTGTCTTTGAATCTTATGTCTGTATAGACACATATTTCTGAGCCAAATCACCAATGTAGACCAATCTTCTCTATTGTCAGAATCTAAATCATACCAGAAAATTAGATAAAGACTGCTTTTCCTTTCTGTAAAAGTGCAATATTATACACCATTTGAAAGTGTATGAGGAGTGATTTATGGAGGTTATACTTTACTAATTCTTTGTTGTTGAATCAGTTATTTAACTTTTCCAAATCACAATTTTCTTTTATCTAAAACAGGGATAATAATCCTTATCCTGGAGGCAGGTTGAGTGAATTAAATGAGTTCATATTTGTAAAGCACTTATCACAGCCTGGTGCAGAATATGCATTCAAAGATTATTAGATTATTTTTTATTACACATATTATTTAATAATATTTAGTTATGTCATTTACTTAGATCTCAATGAAAACTCTCTCTTGAATTTTATAAAGAGACCTACATTACATTTAGATATAGCTATAGTGAACATTCTTCCAGCATCCATTTCACATGAGAAATGACTATTGATGGTAAAAATGGAAAATGCAAGAGATAGTTCTGCAATAGAGTCAGAGGGCATAAAAGCAAGTTAAAATACACAAAGTAATTCAGAATAATTTAACAATATATTATAACAAATTAGCTCAAGGTAATGATTTTCCACATAAACTAAGGACAAGAGAAAGTGTGCCTATATCCATGTTCACTGAAAAAGTCTACTGCATAGGATATCAGGTGTGATGTTGTGTATTTCACATTCGTAATGATGTATAATAGTATTTAAAGTCCCCTTAGTTGTTAGGTTGTAAGTCATATCTGCATTTATTCTGCAGCAAATGAAATGGGGTTTTAATGGCATGTTGAATTGTATTGTAAATCTTCCAATGGGATTACAATTAATTCATAATATTGGTTGATATAACAAAATGACTGAATATGTTTATGTATCACTCAATTTTATGGTATAAGTCTGAACATAAATTTAGGCTTCAATGACTTTCCTTGAGACTTAATAGGCCGCTTAGCTAGAAAGATTCTTACAGAATACACAATGAAAGTTAATGCCCTAGTTTCTCTGGACTATGAAAAGAGTAGCCTGCTAATCCAGTTTTACTCAGTTCTGTGACAGAATCAGGGGGAAGTAAGGCTTATAATCTATTTTAGCTTCCATTTCACTTGTGATTCCATCTCATCTAATACATACACGCAAAACTGTAGAGTCTATTCTCCATTCAAAAAAAATAACATAGGCAAACCCAGATATGTAAAATAAATAAAACAACTGCTTGGCGATCTCTCGGCAGATTATTTCAGAAGCTCCTCCTGCTTGCCTCACCTTGAAAGTCCTAAGAGAGCTATTCAGAGCAGTTTGAATACAAATTCATGGGTTTCTTCATTGAAAATGGACCAAAGGAAATAACATACTGTTATTTCCCACCTATAATTCTATTTCTCTGGAGTAATTTCAGCTAGCATTTACAGTATCTATTATGGAGAATCTGACTTGCAATATAATAATATATGCATTTGTGTCTTTTTCTTTTTATTAAAAAAAACTCAGAAAAAGAGTATATGTCACTGTTAGAGATGGAGATATATCTATTTCTTTAAGCAGTTCCTAATGTCTTCAAATTCTACTTTTTGATGATTCAATTTCCCCTTTTAAGCAATTTATACTAGTTTAACTCATTTAGTAATTCTCACACTTTTTTTTAATGTTTTATTTATTTTTGAAAAAGAGAGCCCAAGCAGGGGAGGGAGGGAGGGAGAGAGGGAGAGGGAGAGAGAGGGAGAGAGAGGGGGGGAAGAGAGAGAGAGAGAGAGAGAGAGAGCAGGACAGAAGATCCAAAGAGGGCTATGTGCTAAGAGCAGAAAGCCTGATGTGGGGCTTGAACTCACAAACTGCAAGATCATGACCTGAGCCAAAGTCAGACACTCAACTAACTGAGCCAACCAGGCACCCCAAATAATTCTCACACTTTGTTAACCCACTAAAATATCCAGTGGGGGGGGCGCCTGGGTGGCTCAGTTGGTTAAGCATCAAACTTTGGCTTGGGTCATGATCACGAAGTTCCTGAGTCAAGCCCCGCCTCGCACTCTGTGCTGACAGCTCGGAACCTGGAGCCTGCCTTGGATTCTGTGTTTCCCTCTCTCTCTCAGCCCCTCCCCAGCTTACACTCTGTCTCAAAAATAAACACTACAAAAAAAAATTAAAATATCAGGTGGACATTCACTTTTCATTTTCAAATTTTCTTTATTCCTTTTAGCATTCATTTTTTTTTTATTTTTTTAGTATTTAAAACTAAAAAAAAAAAAAGATACATTTTAATTAAGACTTGATGAATTGCAATCCGGAACTTAAGTGTGTGTGTCCAGATTGTAATCCATCAACTGAAAAGGGCACCGATCATGTTGTAAACCATGTACAAACACAAATAACAGCTTGCCAGCCCCACTTTGTTGTTTTTCTTTTAATAGTAATACTGTCTATCTGGAAGACAGGGAATTCTAACATCTGTCTTCATAACATTTAGAGTTCATACTCTCTAGCTTTTGGCTTAAGAATGTAGTAGGACACTCAAAATTTCTTTGGCATAGCTCCAGAACATGCTCTTAAGTCTTCCAAAAAGGTAACTAAATTTGGAGTTCAACATAAATAGAACCTCTTAATGACAATAATTTCTAAGACTGATTGAATGACAATATTTAGTTGAGAGATACAATATCTCCTTAGCTGCAGGTTCAGTAAGGAGAAGAATGGAAAAGAGACCTTGTCAACAATGGAACAGAGGGCAGTGATTCTGAGGTAACCAGCAGTGATCATGCTACCATCAAAGAATAGCAACCATAGGTACCAAGAAGAAGCACGCAGCAAAGGAAAGAGTATACATTTGTATTCCAAGTAACAAAACTAGGTGGGAGCTGAAAGTCAAAACTGACATTGCCACACAAATCTTTGATTATCTTCAGATCATGAGCATTTGATCATGAGCATTTCTAAGGAAACAGGACTATACCTAGGTGAATCTATCCTTAACACACAGATATAATTGGTATATACATACCAATGTCATTGTAATTTTTTGTTTTAGAGAAAATATTTTATACCAGTTAGGCAATGCAGCATTTAAAAATTCATGAGTCAATTTCTGCTTTTGACAAGATGAAGTAGACATGTTTTTCCTGTTTCTTCTAAGTACAAGTGTAAACCCCGGACATTAATACCTATATATACATCTATGTATATATGTGCAT
>NW_024412376.1:138007294-138182929 GCF_014898765.1 Herpailurus yagouaroundi | reverse complement strand
ATAGATATAGATATAGATATAGATATAGATATAGATATAGATATAGATATAGATATATGCCTCCAAAAGGTGCAGAAAAAGAAAGCAGACTGGCTAGGAACTATAGAACCCAAATAAATGATGGTGAATGATTTTATTTTAGCCTCATATTCCCCAGATTTGGAAGGGCCAACAACCTGGAGACTCCAACAGATGCAGACAAAAAATAGCCTCAATAAAGGCCTACTACTTAAGCAAATGACCATAAAAGGGGTAGCCTTGCAAGATAGAAAACTTTTCGATAGTAACCACTCTATTCCAGCCAAATATCACAGAAAAATATATGGCCTCACCCTTTCCCATAACAGCAAAGACTGAAAAGAAAGCTTAGACTTCCACCCTCACCTTGTAGAAAAGAACCCCAAACCCCATCTCTGGTAGTGTCACGAAAGGGCCAATAGTGAGCTATGAATTTTATATACACTGGTCAATAAGCCTCTCCTCCCTATGGTCTGTAAAGCCCAAACTGTGAATCTGTTATAATAACATGATCCCTCCCCCTTCTTGCTGGACAACCTCAGAAGACACCAGGAGAATCAGGATTCTCACTACTGCCCAGCAATAATACAGTCACTTCCTTTCTGAAGTTCCAACACAGATCCCTTGTGGAGATTTCAGGCCTTCCTGCCTTTCCCAGTCAGGGTAGTATCAGACTTATTGAGAAGCCCCAATTCCCACTCACATCTGAAAGTAATTAGGCGTATCTCTTCTACTTGGATGTTAACAGAGGATGAGTGGTGAACCTCGACTTCTACCAAATCTAGCAGTAAGAGGTGATGTCTCCTCTTCCCTTTCCAGAGCGGTGTCAAAGAAAGCCAGCGAGTGCAATAGGCTTAAATAAGATCCAGAGTCTTATAACATAATACATACAATGTCAAAGTTTCAGTAGAAAATCTCATCATTCCCAAAACCAAGAAAACCTCAACTTAAATGGAAAAAAAAGACAGCTAATAGACTCTGACACTGAGATGACAGAGATGTTAAAATTACCTGGAATAAATTTTAGACCAGTCATAATCAAAATTCTTAAAGGAGCAGTCACAGATATGTTTGAGCCAAATGGAAAAAATATATATCTTCAGCAAAGAAAGAAAAACTGTAAAGAAGGATAAAATGGAAATTCTACAAATAAAAATATAATAATAGAAATAAAAACGCAATGGATAAGATCAAAAACATAATGGAAGCAGAGGAAAGAGCCAGTTATCCTGAAGAAAGAGAAATAGAAATAATGAAGGAGAATTACCCAAGATGAACCATAGAGAGAAAATAAATTTGAAGCAAAATTAATAGAGCCTCATGAATATGTAGCACTATATATAAAAATCTAACATCTGTGTTATCAGAGGCCTGGAAGGAGAGGAGAGAGGAGATAGGGCTGGAAATTACTAGAATAAGTAATGGCTGAGGTCAGACCAAATTTAACAAGAGGCATAAACCTTCTAATACAATAAGCCAAGCAAGCTCCAAGCACATTAAACACAAAGAAATTCATGCTAAGACATGGATTGCCATAAGATTTGGAAATTTAAAGACACAGAAAGTAACGTGAAAGCATCAAGAGAGAAAATACATCTTACTTATAAGGGATAAGCAGTGAGAATACTAGATTTCTCATGAGGAATCATGGAAGCCAGATGATGTGGCACATTTTTTTAAGCACTGAAAGGAAAAAAAAAACAAAAACCTGTCAAACTAAAATTCTACACTAAAGTATTCTTCAGAAACAATCAAAATTAAAACATTCTCAAATAAAAGAAGACTAAGAGAATTTGTCACCAGTAGACCTACCCCAAATGGGTGGCTAAAGAAAATTCTTTAAACAGGAAACAATAAAGGAAGAATCTTGAACTCCATGAAGAAAGAATAAAAGAAAAAAATATGGATAAGTACATTAAAACTTTCTTCTCCTCTTGAATTTTCTAAGTTATGTTTAATGTTTGCAACAAAATTTTTTAACATTGATGTGGTTCTAAATGTATATTAAAAATTTTAAGATAGGGCGCCTGGGTGGCACAGTCGGTTAAGCGTCGTACTTCAGCCAGGTCACGATCTCGCGGTCCGTGAGCTCGAGCCCCGCGTCGGGCTCTGGGCGGATGGCTCAGAGCCTGGAGCCTGTTTCCGATTCTGTGTCTCCCTCTCTCTCTGCCCCTCCCCCGTTCATGCTCCGTCTCTCTCTGTCCCAAAAATAAATAAAAACGTTGAAAAAAAAATTAAAAAAAAATTTTAAGATAATTTTAAGAAGGATAAAGAGATATATACTAAAGGAATATACTGTTTCTACATTTTATTCAAACTGATAAAATGATCACACCAGTTAGATATAAGTTGTGTGTATGTAACATAATACTTAGAAGAAATATGAAAAGATACAGTCAAAAATACTACAGGTAAATAAAAATGAAATTCTAAAAAACATTCAAGTAACTCATAAGAAAGCAGGAAAAAGAAAGCAGAGACATGAAAAGCAGAGAGGAGGGCAAATAAAAAATAAATTGTCAGACTTAAGTCCTACTATAGCAATATTAATAATGAATGTAAATAGTCTAAATACCCCAATTAAAGTGCAGAGATTGTCAGAATTGATTAAAAGCATGACCCAAACATATGCTATATAAAAGAAAATTGCTTCAAATATGACAGCACAGGCAAGTTAAAAGTAAAAGGGTGGGGGAAAGTTTTCTAACTAAACCTTAATCAAAAGAAAGCAGGAGTATTTATATTAATATCAAATAAACTAGACTTCAGAGCAAATAAAATTAACAGAGATAGATTCTACATCATGATAAAAGGATCAATCCACCAAGAAGACACAGTAATCTTATATGCATATAAGCCAAAAACAGGGATGTAATACACGTGAAACAAAAACTGATAGAATTGAAAGAATGAGTCAAATCTATAAGCATAGTAGAAGACTTCAACATCCTCCTCAGCAGTAAATAGAACTATGTATGGAATCAAAATTATATATATATATATATATATATATATATATATATATATATATATATATAACTTAACAATACAATCAATGAGCAGGAACTGATAGACATTTATAAGACACCTGCTCAATAATAGCAAAATACACATTTTTTTTGAGATCTTATGAAACATATACCAAAAGGGACCATATCCTAGGCCAAAAGAATAAGAAAAACTGAACAAATTTTAAGAGGATTAAAACCATGCAGAGTATGTTCTCTGTTCGTAATGAACTAAAACTGGATGTCTAGAACAGAAAGGTATCCAGAAAATCTACACTTGGAAACTAAACAACATACTTCTAAATAATCCATCAGTGAAAGAGTATGTCTTAAATCATAAATCACATCAAACTGAATGAAAGATGAAAATAAAACATCAAAATTTGTGAGATGCAACTAAAACAGTGCTGAGAAATGTACAGCACTAAACGCTTACACTAGGAAAAGGGAGAAGCTCCAAACCAATAATCTAAGCTTTCATCTCAAGAAAATAGAAAAAGAACAAAATAAATTTAAGACAAGCAGATCTTAAGGCTTCAGAATAGTCTCCGTCTAGATGCTCTGCTTTCTGGACCCACTGGGGTTGTGATTCTGCTCCCACAGCTCTGCCACATGGGAGGTTTCATCCCCAGGATGCTATCTGGTGACAGTCTAATCCATAAGGTTCTGTAGAGCCCTGGGGGGAGATGCAAACAATACAGGTACTCTGGAAAACAGTCTGGCAAGTTCCTAATAAACTAAACACACAAATACCACATGACTTACTTTTTCTACTGGGCATTTATCCCAGAGAAATGAAGACTTAAGTTTACACAAGAATCTGTACACAAATGTGCTAGCAGCTTTATTCATAATAGCCAAAACTGGAAGCAACTCAGATGTCCATCAGTAGGTGAACGTTTTAAGAAACTGTTGTATATCCATATGGAACACTACCTAGCAAAACAAAATAAAGAACAACAACGACAAAAACCACTACTGATGCACAACAATATGGAAGAATCTCTGGAGAATTATTATGAGTCAAAGAGCCAATCTCAGAAGGCTATATATAAACTGTATGATTCCATTCACATAAAGTTCTTAAAATAAAAAAATTATCATGGAAAACAGATGAGTGATTTCCAGTTGGTTAAGGATGGAGAAGAGGTAAAGGAAGAAAGTGGTTGTGGCTGGAAAAAGGCAACAAGAACATGGTTACGGGATTGCTCTGTATTTTGACTCCATCAATGTCAGTGCCGTATCTTGACTGTGGGGATAATGTATGGAAGTTTCGGCAGACATTTCTAATGGCGAAAACTAGGTATAGGCTACAAAATACCTCTGTGTTCTTTCTTACAACTGCATGTGAGTCTGCAATTATCTTAAAATGAAAAATTTTAAAAAGCATATTCATTCACCAGTTACATGCCATAAATATATTTCATGCATAATTTGTTATTAGTGTTTAAAATATTTTTGACATTTAAAAAATTTAATATAGTTTAGAAAACTTTATATCCCTTTCATAAATTAGAAGCTTTTTAAGCAGCCCGTAAAAATATTCCTCCTCCTTCCCACCCACCAAAAAAAATGTGATGATAGATTGAGAATGGACTAGAGATAATAAGCCAATTTCACATTCTTTTTTTTGATACATAAAATATAAAAGGCATTACACACCATCTTAAGCCAATTTGATCTTAACAACTTTTATGTTATTTTTAGTAGATAATGACAAGCCCCCAAAGATGTTTAAGAAAACAATTAGCTTCTTTCTCCAAATCTCATTATCAGGTATAATAAAAGCTAGTGTCAGAGAAAATCCAAATAAGAATATTGTTTAAATGATGGCAAATATAGTAATTTATATACATCATATATATTAAGATAATTATTTTAAGATAATTATTTTAAATGGCTATAAATCCTCTAATCTTGGCAAGTAATGATGTCACAGCATACCACTGTTAATATGTATGGCTTGAAAAGTTATTAAGAGTACTCTTAAAATGATAGGCACTGAGTAATGTATAGAATTATTGAATCATTATATTGTACACCTGAAACTAATAAAACACTATATGTTAATTATACTTTAAAAAATGCACTCGAGTTGAAATTTAATAAATGTAATTTAAAAAAGAGTTATAGCTTGATAATCAAACAATCTATCTCAACTAATGTCAAACAGAATTAAGAAGAGGAGCAGAGTCTAGTGTGGGGAAAATGTAAACAAATTATGGTATAAAGTGACAAAGGTTGTTACAGACACATGAATAATATGGCAGCTAAAACAACAGAGCAACTACTTGTGTCTGGCACAGCCATGAAAACTTTTTGCAAGACTACAATAAGGAATAGGATTTGTAGGACAATAAGTTCAGTTTTGGACACTTTTTTTGGAAAATGTCCATTAGTTATTTAAGTAGAGATATTAATTAGTTAATTAATTAAATAAGAAGGCTGTTTTATTCTTATGCATTTTTTTGTAGTTTCAAGTTTTATTTAAATTTCAGTTAACATACAATGTATATTAGTTTCAGGTGTAGAATTTAGTGATTCATCACTTACATATAACACCCAGCACTCATCACAAGTACCCTCATACTCATCACCCCTTTAACCCATTCCCCGCCCCCCCTCCCCCCCCCCCCCCCCCACCATTTACCTCCCCTCCTGCAACCCTCAGTTTGTTCTCTATAGTTAAGAATTTTCTGGTTTGCCTCCCTCCATGTTCATCTGTTTTGTTTCCCTTAAATTTAAGTGGAGATGTTTAGAAGACAGTGGTATTGAGTCTTGTGATCAGAGAAGTCTTAGATGTAGAATAGATTAGAAAGCATTTGTATGGCTTAAATAAGCCCTAAAACCAAATGGGACTGATTACCAATGGAGTAGGTACATTTCAAGGAGGCACACATTCAAATACCATAGCTCTTCAACATTCAGTGGTCAAAAAAAGGAGACAACCACCAAGGAAAATGTGAAGGAGCAGCCAATGATGTGGGAGTAAAACTGAGACAATGCTGAGTCTTTTTCAGGCAAAAAAGAAGTACTTGTGATAATTTACCCACCTCTGTTTTCTAATCGAAATGTATGTTTCAACTACTACAAATATTGCCCTGGCTGCCAAAGCTACCCATGTCTGGTTGATCTGTACATCTGGATGAAGTTCTAGTAATTCTAATTTACTAATTCGAGATTAGTAAATGAAGCAACAGAGATCCATAATGTCTTATCTATCTCCCTTTCCAAGACACAAAAATTCTGAAAACCAAAGAAAGATCTGTAATTCACTTGGTAATAAAACCTGAACTGTCCTTTATCTTTGGCAACAAAACCTAATTTGAACTGACATAAGATAGTTTATAATCTTCATTTTTTACTTAATGTGAATAGTCATGTATTTAACTGCCAAAAACTATTCTTGGCTTTGATCTTGGCATTGTTGTCCTAGACCCTTCAGCACGTGCAATGTAGTTTATTGTGTATAGACCTTATTATCTCTTCTAGACTAGAAATAGCTAAATTTTGAATGACATCTAATTTCAGAAGTATTAGAAAAGCTAACTGTGATCTTCTATTAAATTTTTCTTGCTGTGCATTTCATATAAAACTGCCTATTTTAACTGAAATTAAGATTGTAATAACCTGGTACATAATAAAATAATTCCATTCCCCACCCCCAACGTGGATATTCTTGATGTTTTTCTAAGAAGAGTGACTTTCTAATTGTAAACACAAATGTAGAGGAATTCTTACTCTTTCTTTTTTGGTTCTTTTAAAAATTGAAGTATAATTAACATACAATATTCTACTAGCTTCATGGGTACAATATAGTGATTTGACATTTGTATTGTGGCTGATCACCACAGTATATCCAGTTGCCATCTGTAAACCATACATTTTTATAGAATATTATTGACTGTATTCCCCGTGATGTATATTGCACCCTATCACTTACATATTCTATAACTGGAAGTTTGTACCTCTTGAGCCCCTTCACCCATTTTGTACCCGCCTCTACTCTGGTCCCCTGTGAGGGACAAGCTTAGGAATCCCCTGGGCTGACACCAATGGGTTAACAAGGCATAACAAAATGCAAAGCCATAGGATGCTCACACCTGCGTTTGGGTAAACAAGACAAGGCAACCAAGAATAGGGAGGTGCAAAAGCACCTCCAAATAGAAAGGGGGTGCAGAGCCCCAAATTACTATTCCATTCAACAGTTTGCCTTTTCATTTTGTTGATGGTTTCCTTCATTGTACAGAAGGTTTTTAGTTTTAATTCGTCCTATTTATTTTTGTTGCCCTTACCTTTGGCATCAGATCAAAAAAAAACCCCAAAAAACAACAAAACAAAACAAAAAAACAAAAAACATTTGCAAGACTGGTGGCAAGGAGTTTACCACCTATGTTTTCCTCTAGGAGTTTTATTGTTTCAGGTCTAACATTCAAGTATTTAATCCATTTTGAGTTAATGTGTATATAGGATGTAAGATAGTAGTCCAGTGTCATTCTTTTGCATGGAGCTGTCCAGTTTTACCAACATCATTTATTAAAGAGACCACCATTTACCCATTCACTTACAAAAATATTCCCAGAATTTTCTGGTTCCCAGATTTGAACCTTACCCATTATCAGTGTAAAGTCATATCTGATCAACTGTATGGGCCATTTTTTCAATAGATATTTTGAACCTACTTTATGCCCAGAACTGTATAAGGACTGGAAAAAAAGGAACTTACCAATCTCATCCTAGGTGCCTTAATTTAGACATTGGACTGTAGAATAGAGGAATAAATACAGGGCTTTTAAGAAAAATCCTTACACACGAAGAAGAATTCTGGTGAAAGCCATGCAGCAGCTTGTGTCCGTATAAATGTCAAGACAATCCTTAGTCACCAGTGACTTGAACCTGTTCTACACTCTCTTGCTAAGATGGAGGGTGACTAGCATGCAATGGTGGGCTCATATTTATTACTCGAATGAATAAATGCACAAATTCTAATATAAATAAAAGAACTTGCTTATAAAAAACTAGGCACCAAACAGGAAGGCCTCTTTCATGGAGAGATGACAAAGTTCTACACATCTCACTCAGACACCTGAGGGAGATTGCAGCAGCCTGGACCGAGCTGTGACACTGTACAGCAAAGCAGAGGGTAGACAGGTGCAGCTGTCCTGGATGAAGGGATTTTAGTCGAAAGACGCATTTCTAATCATACAGGACATCTCAGTGCTCCCTTTCTGACCCAGCAATTCCTAGTATCCCCCACTAGGAGAGATGAAAAGATCTTGATCTGGTGTATTTTTCATAGTATCACTGAAGATTCTCAGGCATATTTGGGAAGAGGCAAACTTACAGCGATATTCTTTTAGTCAAATAGAAATTTAGACTCTATGGAGCTGTACTCAACGATCAGTGAAGTTTATGGCATCTCAGTTATACTATAATGTGTAATAAAGTGATAAACAATTTTGGATTTGAATCATTTGTGCAGCAATTTCTTCCTTTCTTTTGTGATGATAATGAGTTATATTTGTTCACAATTCTAATTCTCACATTAAACTGTAAACTCTTAATTATAAGGAACATGTCTTACTCACCTTTCCATTCAAAGCATTCATAGTGATACTAACTCATAATGGGACTAAATATTTTTTAGATAAATAAGACAATCAAGCAATGATTTCTTTATTTGCAATGATGAAAAAGCAAAGGATTTTAATCAATGCTTTTGTGTGGGGAAAGAACACTTGTTATTAAATGGTCCTGGATAAAGTGCTAGTTTTGTTGTTTATCTGTATGTTTACCAATCATATGACCTTCAGCAACCTGCTTAAATTTAGATCATCTTCATTGATCCATGCAAACACACTAAAGAATGCAAATTTTCTAAAACTGTTTACACCACAAACATCTCATGGTTATATTTCAAAACCAAATATATCA
Source organism: Herpailurus yagouaroundi (assembly GCF_014898765.1). Lineage (NCBI taxonomy): Eukaryota > Metazoa > Chordata > Mammalia > Carnivora > Felidae > Herpailurus > Herpailurus yagouaroundi. The sequence goes on along the minus strand of NW_024412376.1, from coordinate 138,173,969 downwards.
GGAATGATGTATATTTGTGTGAGTGTGTGTAGATGTGTTTATGTAAAGATATAGGATAAAGACATATAATGCAGGAAAAAGCTCAGCTTAAACACTGGGATGTCAGTCTAATCAAAGACCAAACTCCCTATTAGTGTTGGATCTCTTCTTTTGTCCTTCAAAAGAAGTGTTGCTGGATGCCAGAAAAAGATTTCTACTTTCATGATGCCAGGGAAGAATCTTGAGTCCATAATTAAGTCTCTTATGTGAGCAAGTGACTGGTCACAATTGTTGAACCTGTCATCCCTCACTTAGTCTCTGAGACTTCCTTGTTCAGACCCTGGACCTATATTGGTCCTTTTTTTTAATTTATTTTTATTTTTTTTAATGTTTATTTATCTTAGAGAGAGAGAGAGAGAGAGAGAGAGATCATGAGCGGGGGAGGGGGAGAGAGAGAAGGAGACAGAATTCAAAACAGGCTCTAGGCTCTGAGCTGTCCACACAGAGCCTAATGCAGGACTCAAACCCACAAGCTGTGAGATCATGACCTGAGCCGAAGTCGAACGCTTAACCAACTGAGGCACCCAGGCGCCCCAATTATTTCATCATTTCTAAGTGTATCACTAGGTTTATGAGAACTTTGGAATCCCCCGTTACACCATGTACAAATAGTGGGGAATCTGGGATACTCTCCAAGCCACTTTGAATCTAATAGAGGACACCAGGTGGAATGTGGTATCATGCTGACTACATAAGCTTTCCAAATATAGGATATAGGAAAGATACAGGGTATAGGGAAGAAATAGGAAGCAAAATGGCACTCATTTTCTCACCCCAAGACACATATGCATTAAACCTATTTGGATATATATATATATACCATACTCTTCCATTCAATGACCACTAGAAGGAGTAGTGACTAGGGACTCCCACATCTGACCTCTTATTCTTCTGCCTTATTTCTTCCTCTTCAAGGGTAGAGGACATATCAATTTTCCATTCATATTGCATAGGAATTTATTTTACATTATTCTTCTTTATCCACCCCTAGAGTTAAGGTGAATATATAAACTAGCCTGAAAACTGGGACACTTTTGAGAATGGAAGAGAGAAGTACAAGTGCTAAACTGGTTGTGACAATTGAATAAAAGGCAAAAATTAAGACTGTCCTTGTCCATAACTCTTCTTTATTATAAGACTCTATGAGTCAGTGCACTAGGCTTGACCCAATATAGTAAAGGGAAACTTGGAATTTAGAAGACTTCTTAATAAAGTATGACTTTCAAAAGGACTGTTTTCCCAGAAACTCAAAGAAGTTAGCCTCATACTCCAAAATGAGCAATGATGACTTTGGTCTCGGCAGAAACCAACATTTTCTGAAGCAATAAATGTTTTTGATTGGATTGGGGAAAGGGTGGGAGAAGTGATGATTTGGGGGCTAGAATTATAAAAAAAGAAAAAAAATCATTTGATCTTTTAGAAACACTATTTCTTTAAATGTAGTTAATGACTAGAACAAAAGGTGGATTAAAAAAAAATTAATGTTTTCTTTCTTTTTAAGACAGAGCATGAGTGGGGATGGGGCAGACAGAGAGGGAAACACAGAATGTGAAGCAGGCTCCAGGCTCTGAGCTGTCAGCACAGAGCCCGATGCGGGGCTTGAACTCACAAACTATGAGATCATGACCTGAGCCGAAGTCGGATGCTCAACCGACTGAGCCACCCAGGCGCCCCAAAAAGGTGGATTTTTTTAACATTTATTTTGTGGATTAGAAAGTTGACCTGCTGGGATGTAAATTTTAAAAAATAAAAAGTAAAAAAAAAGAAGGTTGACCTGTTGTATACCTTTCATTTTCTATCTCATTTAGAATTCATGTTATATATTTATTATACACATTTTGAAATGTAAAAAATAATAGATATTTCATTTAATTGCTTATGTACAAGTTAATTGTGCTGTAATCAAAGATATGATTTTAACACTGGAAATGGCAACCAAAAATATTTTATTTACATAAAGCAAGAGATTTTGCTATTTCAATTTTTAAAAAATAGATAACTAAATTGCCACTTGCCCATCATATTATATTCTGAATTCATGTTGTTGCAAAATGCATTATTAAAAAGTTTTATTCTTTCTAATAATGACAGAGCAATATAGAATGTAGGATTGTGAGGAACACAATCCTCTTTCAATTGCATGCAAAAGAAAGCCTCAAGTATTCCCAGCAGAAGGCAATGCCATAGCTCATTTTAACAATGTTATTTATAGCTGCCTAGAATGAGTAATTTACCAGAGTAAGTGGCAAGGCATCTTTATTTTCATTATATAGTTTTGTTACTTGTAAAGTTGTATCATTAGTTTCCAGATGTATGTAGATTGTGTAAGAATATAAACTGGTCAGATCGTTTTTTTGTTCTGAGAAAAATGCCATTGGGATTTTGATAGGGATTGCACTGAATCTGTAGATCTCTTTGGGTAGTATGATAATAACACTGTCTTCCAATCCATAAGCATGGATGTCTTTCCATTTGTTTGTATCTTTAATTCCTTTCATTAATGTTTTGTACTTTTCAGCATACAAGTCTTTACCCTCCTTAATTAAGTTTATTCCTAAGCATTTTTTTTTTTTTTTACTTTTTGCATGGTATTGGTGGGAATACAAGATGGAACAGACACTAAATTGAGGTTCATTAAAACTTAAAAACAGAACTACCATAAAATCCAGCAAAACCTCTTGTGGGGATTTATCCAAAAGCATTGACATTAAGATTTCAAACGGTTTTATTACTCTTGTGTTCATTGTAGTACTATTACCAATTTCCAAGATATGGAAACAACCTAAATGTCCATCAACAGATGAATGGATACAAAAGATGTACATACACACAATGGAATACTATGCGGCCTTTAACAAGAAATCTTGCATATGTGACAACACAAACTGTGAGGATATTATAAGTGAAGTAAAGCAGTCACAGACAGATACTGCATGATTCCACTTATATGAAGTGTCTAAAATTCATGTAAGTGGAAAATAAAATTCACATAAATAAAAATTATGTGAAATTCTATAAGTCAAATTTGTAAGTCAAAGAGAGGAATGTTGGTTGCTAGAGGCTTGGGGAAGGGCAGTAAATAATCAATGGGCATAAAGTTTCAGTCAAGCAAGATGACTAGAGATTTTCTATGCAACATTGATTGTACCCATAGACCACAATGTTTTGCACACTTAAATTTTTAAGAGGGTGTATCTCATGCTAAGTGTTCTTACGATATTTTTTTTCAAAAAATGAAATGAAAAAATGGTTGAAAATGAGTGGACTCTACATTCTGTAGTGTCTAGAAAGTGCTTTAGAGCTGGAGAGTGGCAAAAGCAGAGACAAATGGAGGCCAAAATAATAATTATAGAGTTTTGCTGATTATACTAGCTAGGTTATTATAAATTTTTAAAAAGGTATTTAGTGTTGGAGAGTATTGAAAAACATTTAGTAGCAATGATCAAAAGGTACAATTAAAAGCAGTTCAAAGCCAAGGCACCATTATTTATTTTTTTAAAGCAAAGTGAATTGGACTTTCAAAAGGTCAAAACAATTGTAAATTAGAGGAAAAAAAGCAAATGTTAAAGGAAGAGAAAGTCAAGAGAGCAATCATCTGGAAGCTACCCCTACAAAACAAAAGATATAAACAACATCCAGCTTTGCTTTGGATGCCTAACTCTTGGGTAGAATATTTATATTATGAACATGCATAGTTATTGGCTTAAACACTAAGAAAATACAGGGAAGCAGAAAGGGTCAGGATGGAGAAGGGAGGGGGAGGGTTAAATAAAAAATTCCACAAGTTTAAATGGAAGGAACCTTGGCAAATGAAAATCCAAAATTGAATTCTTAATCACCAGCTTCCTCTCTCACATTCAGAAGATGGACTATATCATTAACCTAAAAAAATGGGCATAAGAGTCACACATAGACAGAAAATCACCATCTACTTAAAACCAAAGCAATTTGATATAAAGCCCAAGGAGAACAAACTCCCTTCTCCCATGCAATTATGAAACCTCATTTCGAAAGCATATTTGAATCATAAAGCCAACTACATTCACTGGTAATAAATAATAAAAATATGTTTAATTTTATATATAATAGCATGTTTCAAACTTGAATGAAGGCAATTTGCCCATGATGGATCCCACATGCCTGGTGACAAATTTTCAGACCTGATAAAAAGTTTTTATAAGCCCTTCTGTAAAATTGAAATGTACACGGCTTTACTATTTTTTAAATCAGTAAGCAAAACCAGGAAAATATACTTACCTGCTTCTTTAGGCATTTCAGTGCCATCAGAAAATATGAAAAGATAGAAGATGAAAAATAGAAATCAAAATCAAAATTTCCATGAAATAGAAACAGTGGCAAAACTTAGATGTAATTTGGATTGTGTATGGCAATGATGCTTTTTTAAAAAAGTGATTTGTATTTATAACAACTCTATACAGCTATGAAGACAGATTGTCAATAGTAGAAGGAGATATCTAAGCAACAGAATTCAGATGGTCCCAAGAACATTAAAGATAAGATATAGGGCTCATTAAATTAACTTCTGCGTATAAGGAATTGATGCACATAGAGCTGGAAACCAAATGCTGATACTTGACAAGGTCACCGAATCGATATATGCAGATAGTACTCTGCACAATTGCAGAGGGCATCATCTGAACAATCTCTGATATAAATGGTACCTCTACAGTTGTGCGGTGCAAAAACTTACCAAGTAAACAACAATAATCACAGTAACAAACAAACAAACAAACAAACAAACAAACAGAAATTATGTAAGGAACCATATATCTGAGGCCTCTGGAACCTGGGAATACAAAATATCACAGCACTTAATTTTTGCTACAGAAATTGGTCCAAACAGGTTAAATTCAACATAGCCCAAACCCGAGGTATCTCCTGGCCATTTTAACAAATATTTCCAGGGCCTTAGTTGAATTCAAGATGAAGTTCCCTTCCACCTCACTGCACTCCCCACATCTTGCCATAGTGACCTAACCTCAGCTTCTGAAGTGTATGATGAGATGGCCTCTCCACTCTTCAACCTGCTGTCATGTTTGCTGCCTGCAACCAGTGCCTAGCACAGAAACTCAGCACATAGTTTTCCCATCTCCAGTTTTCCACAGCCAAATTGAAACCAGAGTTGATTTGTACATGGCTAGAGGTGAATACATGATAAAAGGGGACTATAATAAGCTACCTAAAAACTATTGCCAAGGCCAGACACATTCCTGGGTCTCTTGTTGAGTCTCGTTTATATCAAATCTGTGTAGTTTAGGGAAGATCATATTATCCTTCCTTTGGTATCTAGAATCACATAAAATCTGGAAGATTTCCTTTCTGTTCTCCATCCCCTATTTCTACCCAGACCCAGAGAGTAGGCTTTCTCCCCAGCTTTCAAAAAGAACTCAGTCACCCTAGTGTCTTATTTGTCCAGGATGAGTGACAGTAGGAACCATCAAATCCCTTAGGGAAAAACCACAGCAACCTAGCTCACAGGGGTATTCTCTGGCTCCATCACTCCTAAGGACAATTAAAAAGCAGTACAACATAGACACATTGGGAAATAAGTCTTATCCATAGTCTCTTCGTTCAGGCTTATATGTTTATGACCATATTAGTTTTGTATTATGCAAAAAAAATATGCTAAACAACGATAGTCATTTTTGCTATCCTCAATGAGATTTATATCTTTATATTACTGAATACAATATGGTGAATAATATTAACTTGGAAAAACAAGAGGCAAATTGGCCAAGTTAAAGACCATTTTGTTCAGGAGTCTATAAAGGCATAAATGTGTAAATATCCTACTTTCATAACAATAGAGTTTGGGCGAAATATTATGTATGTAGTCATAGTAGATAGAAAATAGAAACAAATTCAGTTTCATCTTTAGGCACTGAACTCTGCATGACAAAAGTCATATATGAGTTTTCTATGCTTTAAATTTAATTACCTAGGAGAGATTTGTTTTCTCTCTGAAACAACTCATGAAGCTCCTGTCATGTTAATTTCCAAAATGATATTTTGGCATTCACTAAATCTTTATTAAATGAATGCTGGTGAAATAATTCTTAAAAATTATGAATACTAAAGTCCACTTTATTTAATTGAATGACCATAACGTGGGGTATGGGGAGGTATGTTAGATGTATTTCATTATGAGAATCTCAGACGTGGCATTATTGAAAGACATGAGGACATCTTTCTTAAAGCTATGTTTTCAGTTTATTTTAAACTCCATTTGCAACAACTCTCTTAATATTCATTTTGATTGTCTATACTATTTAAAAATTTTTTATGTTTATTTTTGAGAGAGAGAGAGAGACAGAGTGTGAGTGGGGAAAGGGCAGAGAGAGAGGGAGACAGAATCCAAAGCAGGCTCCAGGCCTGCTGTCAGCTCCTCCTGCTGTTGGCACAGAGCCCAATACGGGGCTCGAACACATGAACTACAAGATCATGACCAGAGACGAAGATAGACACTTAACCTACTGAACCACCCAGGTGCCCCTTTTTAATTTTTCAATGTACTACTTTGAACACCTGTGTATCTTTGCATGAAGGGGGACATAAGTGAAACTAGACGTTTGTGGCTTATTACCCTGTAATAAAATCTGCCTCCACCCCAAGGCCTACTTTATGGCTCTTCTGGTAGTATTTTAGTCATCTCAGAAATTATTACATTATTATTTTATTATTTATGCCTACTTGTCTTCCATGCCAACAGATTTTGAGATCCTTGTAGTTAAGCCCTTGGTGTTTTGTTTGTTTTTACTTTTGTAGCCTCCAGGATGGGGGTAGTATGTAGAAGATAATGTTGGTAGAAATTAAGAATGGATAGATGGATCAGTGGATGGATGTATGGATGGTTGCTAATCTTAATGGGACAAAAAAATAATTAGGAATAAAAAGGGAATGATGTACTCATTTTTTTTTTTTAGCAACAGGTTAAGGAACAAAATTCGAAAACATCTTTTCCATTCCTTAGCACCACCAGCCTATTTGCAATGATTTAAAATTATGATCTGACATTAGTTTCACCTCTCATCATATGAAGAAACTTTTCATGGAGTAATAATGGTCTTCAAGTGGATGGAGTGATCTGATAGCTTTTACAAGAAAAAAACACAATTTTTTTTTCCTATTTCAGGCTACAAGAATTTGGCAGAACTAATACAAAAAGAAAAAAATCATGAGTTTGAGCTTCTGCTTTTGTTTGTGAAATCCATATTTCATTTTACAGTGGTTGCCAGGAGCTCTCTGAAGAGCTGACAAGCATTAAGAAATAATACATGTAACCTTCACGGGAGCCCTTCTCCAAGAATCCTTTCTTCCACACAGAGACTGTATAGTTCATCTAAAACTGCAAAGATTGCAATAAGAAAGATAACTGTCAACATTTCCACTTTAGAAGTAATGTTTCATTTTCCTATATTTAATCACAGAATTTTAGAACCATATGGTGCATGAAAAGTATGAATGGGGATTGGCTGGAGAATTGCTCCTTCAAATATAACTTAGAGACCGTATTTGGGTTGTTTTTGCCATAAACGTCTCCAGTGATATATGCTACATACCAGGCTCTTATAGCTCTATAATTTCTAAATGTTAATCTTCATCGGTTAGGTAACATGACATTTCTTATGAATGAGTGATATTTATTACTTGATATTAATTATAAAACTGCTATAGGGGTTTAAGAGAAAGCAAGATGAAAATCTGTACAGTGAAAACGCACATATAAAATTGATACTTAAGAGGCTTGTGATCTCGTCTATTAAGCCAAGACTTCAGACCCAAAGCAATACTGGGAATGCCACATGGCAGGGTTGAGCGTCTACATCGCCTTCTCACTTCGTTTTGTGCCAATGGTCTCCTGCTATTGCGTTTACCACTCCAGTGATGACCCCAGCTGTTACTGATATGTAGCTTCTTTAACCCATCAGGTGTATGTTCTCTTACAACACAGATTCTCCAAAGATAAGCTGTGTCCAGTAGAAATGAAGAGAACATCCCCTTGTCAACCTCTTATGTCTTTGTGACAAAGGATAAATTTTAAAAAGTAGTGGTGCCTGTGACCCACAATTGGACTGTTATTAATGCAAGAAGTTTTTGCATGTTCTGTCTATGGACCTTTCTTCTTTAGGGCTCAATTAGCACACCACAGTAACTTATCTCTGAGTTCTAATTTCTGAGACAAACACTGTGTGGTACAAAGGATTTCTTGTCCACTCCTTTCACCCTAAACTTTCTTCCTCACTTTACGATCATTCAACTTCTGTTAGACTTAGGCAATCTTTCCAAAGCCCACAATAAGGTTTAAGCTTCACTTTCACTATTTATAGACTGCCCCGGGGAATGTGGTCTGGTCTATTTGACAGGAAACTAACATTTCAGCTGAAATAAATGAGTATATCAGATGTAGGGTAACATTATGATGTTTTTATTTCTTCATATTTTTTATCTAAAAATGAATTTGCGTGTGCATGTGTTTCACACAGAAGCTTTCTAACTGAATTGCATGAATTCATATCAAACAATCTCAGAAAAAGTTCCATGTTTAATTGTGAATTTGTCAAAGTGCTTATAATATTATACATTTAAGATTTATTTTCTAATTTTGTAAATAAACTACAGAAACACTTGTGAAAAGAAAAGATAAATACACTGTCATTTGGAAAGAAAAGCTCAGGTCAAGTGCTTGAGTGTTTTCCAGCAGGGGGATGTCATGTTGACCGTCTAGTGGAACAAACTGCAAAGAGATCTGTGTTAAGTGGTCCTGAGCACCCTAGTCTAAAGTCTGTTATGTATTAACGTTATAGCCAATTTTGATCACTCATTCTGAGACTTATTTGCTTCATCTGTAAAATGAAGATATTAACTCCACATTATCTGATATGCACAATTATTGGAAATCATGAAGGTCATCACAGATGAACAGAAAGCGTCACAGAAAGTGAGGTTTTGAATATTTTTCAGCTTCCTGGGCAACAAAAGACATTTTAATAGACACTTATAGTGGAATATGCATAACCCACCTCTTGTGCCAACTGTGCCCCCAAATTATATTCGGTAGGGTATAGCTTTTAATACATAGTCTCTGGAAACAGACAGTCTTCATTACAATAAAAGCTCCATCACTTAAAAACTGTGAAATTTTGGTCATTTTTCTTAACTGCATCTGTGTTTCAGTTTCTTTATATACAAAATGGTAAAGAGATTCTAGATCATTGAGAGGCTTACATGAGATAACAGGTAGAAAATGCCTAGAACAGGGCCTGGTACACAGTTGTCAAAAAATGCTGGGTATTATTACCAGGTCACTGTGTTTTATTTATGTCATCCTACCTCAAGGATGTTGACCAGATGAGATGTGGACCTCTGAAAACTTTGAACCAAATATCCATTTTCCCCTCTCCTCTGTCTCATACATTCACATACATATGCACATGATAAAGAACTACATCTGATAATAAGGAGAGGCTGAGAATTGAAAGCTGACACATGGCAGCAGAGTTCTAGTTACAAGTTCAAAAAGTCCTGCTGTTGAGGTCAAGAGCTTCCACAACAAGAGCATGGTTTAATTTTTTCCTTGGCTCCAATTAGATTCCTGAAAAATGATTAGAACAAATTCTGTATCGGGGACTGTGTTTAAGCTAGCTCAGTGACTTTTATTCAGAACTAAAGGAAATGATGCATACAGATTGTGTTATTTAACGGATTCAATAATCCTGTGTATAGTTCTTGGTACAATCTACAGTTATATGGCAGTAATTTTTCTACATGAGCTAGTAATTACATCAACTTAGAATAGATGCTTCTAAAATTGTTCAACTTAGAATTATATTTTACTAAAAAAGTAGTAAAAACACTTGCTCTTTAGTGCTTTCAACAATAGCCAAATTATGGAAGGAGCCTAAATGTCCATCAAATGATGAATGGATAAAGAAGATGTGGCTTACATATACAATGGAATACTACTTGGCAATGAGAAAGAATGAAATCATGTCATTTGTAGCAACATGGATGGAACTGGAGAGTGTTATGCTAAGTGAAATAAGTCATGCAGAGAAAGACAGATATCATATGTTTTCACTCATATGAAATTTGATAAACTTAATAGAAGACCATGGGGGAAAGGAGGGGGAAAAATAGTTACAAAGAGGGAGAGATGCAAACCATGAGACTCTTAAATACAGAGAACAAACTAAGGGTTAATGAGGGGTGGGAGAGAGGGGAAAATGGGTGGTGGGCATTGAGGAGGGCCTTTGTTGGGATGAGCACTGGGTGTTGTATGTAAACTAATTTGACAATAAATTATATTAAAATTTTTTATAAAAGAAAAACTCTCAAAAAAAGAAAAAAAGAAAAAGAAAGAAAAAATATTTTCTATAATATTAGGCAAAGAGTTAATTCCCACAATATACAAAGAGCATCTACAAATCAATAAAAGACTAACTCAATTTTTTAAATGTGCAAATGATGAAGAGTTTATAGAAAAGAAAATACAGGTGTTATAAATGTATGAAAACATGTTCATAATTAAAGAATTAAAAATTAAAAAAAAACTTGCCTTCTAGAAAACAGGCAGAGTGACATTGGCAAGCTATAAGGAAAAAACAAGGAACAAGATCATAGTTTACTTTAAAATTCATTATGAAGGCAATTTAATGAAAATTTAAAAATGAGAAATTCTCTCAAAAGAACCAAACACCAAATTTTTAAACTTTGGATTTGAGATTATATATTTTGCATCGAAATTTATGTTTTTAAATTTTTCACGGAAAAAAATGGCTATTTACCTTTTTGATTCAAAAAACTTAGCTTTAATTAATTGATAATTTCTTTTTAATTTAGACATAATATGCTCATGTCATATCGATCATTATATATGAATGTGATTTATTAAGTGTACTTTTTCTGGAATAAGCCATTGAGAACAGAGATTGCAGTGTGATTGATTTATGTAGCATCAGACAATGTTTAAAATGGGTTAAAAAGTGGAATGATATTTTAAAATTACCTAATTCATCAATATAATTTTATGCACAGATTTTCATTTTTGTGAAACTTGAACACTTTTCAATAAATATTCCCTTTAAGGGATGAGAAGACAATTTCTTCTCATTGGTTATATGTCTAGATATTATTGTTATTCTAGTTTTTCTTCTTCTTATTATTATTATATGGTTATATGACAATTTCTTCTCATATTGGTTATATGTCTAGATATTATTGTTATTCTAGTTTATCTTCTTCTTATTATTCTAAATTGAATTTGATTGAAAGGATTATGTGTAATTTAATTTGTGCCGATTCTAAAGAGGATTACTGTAAATCTAATTCTTTTTATTCTAATCATATTCAGAAATGTTTTATAATAGTTTCTTTTGCTTATAGAAATATTGGGAAAAGAGGTCCCCCACTTCTTTCAGATGCACAGAATCTACAAATTAAAGCAAACAAAAAGAACACACATACCTTTTAGAAAATGATATAAAACAAAGCAAAGAGAAAATATCAAATGATTTCCCTAATGACGGCAAGGAAGACTGATATGGGTAAGTCTTTGTTCTCCAAAGATACACGTGATATTAATTAATTCGACTATTTTTATGAATAGCCTACTACAGTCCAGGTACTGGGGTTGGCACTGGGGATATAAGAGAATAAAAGAGCCTAGTTCTTGCTGTTAAGGCTTCTGTGAAAAGAGATTTTAAGACACACACAAAAAAATCATTATTTAAATTGCCAGCAAGATACTTTGATAACATCAGAAATTGATATCTAACAGTCTAGAAAAGGATAAAACAAAATAAAGAGACAGATGAAACTCCAGTTATTAAAGATAAATAATTACACTATTGGCACAGGTCATGATCTCACCGATTCGTGAGATCGAGTCCAAGGTTGGGCTTTATGCTGACAGCACAGAGCCTGCTTGGGATTCTCTCTCCCCTTTCTCTTTGTCCCTCCCCGACTTGCTCTGCTCTCTCTCTCTCAAAATAAATAAATAAACATTTTTAAAAATTGCAATCTGCCATCATTGAATACAGGAGAAAACTCCTATAGCCTAGCCACTTAATTCATGACTGTTACAATAATTCGAAATCACCACTAAAATAATTGTTCTAAGTCATTGCCCTATAGCTCCATTTTCTTTGAGAACATTTACTTAAGTTTTATTGAGTGACTATTAGATGCCAAGAACTATTCTAGCAATGAAAATCAGCAGTAAACTAAACAGACAAACTCTCCATCTTCATGGAGTAAATGTTCCAGTGCATTTAAAAAATATACATAGATTTGGGATGCCTGGGTCACTCAGTAGGTTAAGCTACCAACTTCATCTCAGGTCATGATCTCATAGCTCGTGAGATCAAGCCCCATGTTGGGCAGTATGCTGACAGCTCAAAGCATGGAGCCTGCTTTGGATTCTTTGTCTCCCCCCCCCCCCACCCCTCCACCTCTCTGACCCTCCTTAACTTGTACTCTCTCTCTCTCTCTCTCTCTCTCAAAAATAAATAAATATTAAAACTTTTTTTAAAAAATTAAAAAATATATTTACATAAGTTCAAACTGGAGACATAGGAAGCTTTGAACTCACCTCCTCCACAGACACGATGAATCTACACCTACACGTAAAGCAAACTCTCCTGAAGAACTGAGTGCTGACTAAACAGCTTCTGAACAACAAAGGATAGATAGAGGGATCACGTAGAGAATGGCAGGAGAGACAGAGACATGGTAATGAATCTTAAAAGCAGTGAGAGAAACAGAAAGTTACCTGCAAAAGAAAATCTGTAAGGCTATTAGTTGATTTTTTAGCAGAAATTTCGCCAGCCGGAAGGAAGTGGCATGATATATTCAAAGTGCTGAAAGAAAAACTTACAACCAAAAACAATCTACCTGGCAAGGCTATCATTCAGAACTGAAGGAGTGATAAAGGAGTTTCCAGACCCACATATGAGTGAAAACATATAATATCTTTGACTGATTTATATCACTCAGACAAACAAAAAATTAAGAGTTTATCACCACTAAACCGGCCTTATAAGAAATGTTAAAGAGTAAAGAAAAAAGAAAAAAAAAACCAAGAGGTCTTAATTAGAAGAAAAATATGAAAGGAAAAAAAAATTCAGAAGTACAAACACACAATAAAAGTAATAGATCAACCACTTATAAAGCTAGTATGAATGTTAAAAGACAGAATTAGTAAAATAAATTATATCTAAAAAATTAGTGAAGGGAGTTACAAAATAAAAAGACATAAAATATGACATCAGATACATAAAACAAGGATGGGGAAAGTAAAAATATGGTGCTCTTAGAATGTGTTCAAACTTAAGTGACCATCAACTTAATATAGACTGCTATAAATTTAGGATAATACATATGAACCTCATGGTAACCACAAACCAAAAACATAATACATAAAAAAATAAAGGAATCCAAGCATAACACTAAAGGAAGTCATCAATCACAAGGGATATGATTAAAAGAAGAAAGGAACAGAGAAGTTCTACAAAAAAAAAATTAATAAAATGGCAATAAGTACATAGCTATCAATAATTACTTGAAAAGTAAATGGTCTAAATGCTCTAATTAATTGATATAGGGCCAATGAATGAGTTAAAAAAAAAAGACACATCTATATGCTGCTTACAAGAGATTCACTTCAGACCTAAAAACACATAGAGACTAAGAATACAGAAATAGATAAAACATATACCATGAAAATGAAAGTGCAAAAAATAAAGCGAGTGTGGCAATATTTACATTAAACAAAGAAGACTTTAAAATAAAGACTGTCGGGGTGGCTGGGTGGGTCAGTCAGTTAAGCAGATGATGGCTGACTTTGGCTCAGCTGCCAAACAAATTGGACAACCTAGAAGAAATGGATAAATTTCCTAGAAAGATACAATCTTCCAAAACAGAATCAGGAAGAAATAGAGAGCTTGAACAGATTGCTAGTAATGCAGTTGAACTGGGAATCAAAAAAAAAAAAAAATTCCCATTAAATAAAAGTCCAGAACCAAATGGCTTCACAGTGAATTCTACCAAACATTTAGAGTTAATACGTAGTCTTCTCAAACTATTCCAAAAGTAGAAAAGGAAGGAGAACTTTCAAATTCATTCAATGAGAACAGCATTATCCTGATACCAAAACTAGACAAAGACACTACATAAAAAGAAAACTATAGGCCATCCCTGATGACTTGATGCAAAAATCTTCAACAAAATACTAGCAAACCAATTTCAACGATACATTAAAAGCATCATCTACCACAGTCAAATGAGATTTATTCTAACAGTACAAGGATTGTTCATTATCCACAACAATCAACATGATACAGCACATTAACAAAATGAAGGACAGAAACCATATAATTATTTTAATAGATGTAGGCAAAGCATTTGACAAAATTCAACATCCATTTATGATAAAAACTCTCAACAAAGTGGGTTTAGATGAAACATGCCTAAACATAGTAAAGGCTATATATGACAAACCTACAGTTAACATCATATTAGTGAAAACTCAAATATTTTTCTCTGAGATAAAGAACAAGACAAAAATATCCACTCTCACCACTTTAAAAAAATTTTTTTTAATTGTATTTTTGAGAGAGACAGAATGTAAGTTGGGAAGGGATGTAGAGAGAGGAGACACAGGATCTGAAGCAGGCTCCACTCTCTGAGCTGTTGCTACAGAGCCTGATGCAGGGCTTGAACTCAGGGACTGTGAGATCATGACCTGAGCTGAAGTCAGACACTTAACCCACTGAGCCACCCAGGTGCCCCTGATTCTCATCACTTTTCTTTAACATACTACTGGAATTCCAAACCATAGCAATCAGTCAAGGAAAGAAAAAAGCATCCAAATTCATAAGGAACTCTCACTATTTGCAGATAAAATAATATTATCTTTAGAAAACCCTAAAGATTTCACCAAAAAACCCTATTAGAACTAACACATGAATTCAGTAAAGTTTCAGGATACAAAATATACAGAAATCTGTGACATTTCTATGGACTAATAATGAACTAGCAGAAAGAGAAATAAAGAAAGCAATACTCATTCACAATTACACCAAAAAGAATAAAATACTTAGGAATGAGCTTAACCAAGTAGGTGAAAGACTTATACCCTGAAAACTACAAAATACTGATGAAAAAAATCAGAGATGACATAAATGGAAAAATATACCATGCTCATTACCTTTAAGAATTAACATTTTTAAAATGTCCATACTACCCAAAGCAATCTACAAATTCAATGTAATATTTATCAAAATAGCAATAGCATTTTTCACACAAGTAGAAGTAATCTTAAATTTGTATGGAACCACAAAAGACTCTAAATAGAACAATCTTGAGAATGAAAATAAAGCTGGAAGTATCACAATCCCAGATTTCAAAATATCCTACAAAGCTATAGCAACCAAAACAGTATGGTACTAGAACAAAAACAGACATGTAGGTCAATGGAACAAGATAGTTCAGAAATACACCCACACTTACGTGATCAATTAATCTACAACAAAAGAGGTAAAAATATATAGGGGAAAAGACACCCTCTTTAATAAAGGGTGCTGGGAAAATCGGATTGCTACATGCAAAAGAATAAAACTGGATCACTTTCCTATACCATACAAAAAAAAAAAAAACTCAAAATACATTAAATCCTAAATATGAGACCTGAAATCATATAAATCCTAAAGGTAAACATAGGCAATAATCTCTTGCACATTAGCAACATATTTATAGATATGTATCCTCAGGCAAGGGAAAAAAAAGCCAAAATAAACTATTTGGATTATACCGAAACAAAAATCTTTCTCACAACAAAAGAAACCATCAACAAAATAGAAAGGCATCCTTCTAAATGGGGAGTATATTTGCAAATTATATGTTTAATAAGGGGTTAATATCTAAATAATATAAAGAACTCATAGAACACCAAAACCAAACACAATCTAGTTAGAAAATGGCTAGAAGATATGAATAGCCATTTCTCCAAAAAAACACATACAGATGGCCAACAGACACATGAAAAGTTGTACATTACTAGTTATCAGGGACATGCAAATCAAAACCACAATGAGATATCATCTCACACCAATCAGAATGGCTAGTATCAAAAAGACAAGAAATAACAAGAGTTGAAAGGATATGGTAAAAAGGGAACCCGTGTGCACTATTGGTCAGAATGACAACTGGTACAACTGCAATGGAAAACAGTTTGTAAGTTCATCAAAAAATTAAAAATAGAAATACCATACAATGCAGTAATTAATAATTAAGTTAAATATACTAATAAATAGAGTAATAAATAAAAATTTTGAAAACTAATTCAAAAAGACATATATACCTCTGTTTAATGCAACATTATTTGCAGTAGCCAAATATGGAAGCAACCCAAGTGTCCATCAAGAGATGAATGGATACAGATGTGATACCTATGCACACCCACACACTACAATGTAATATTACTCAGCTATAAAAAAGAATGAGATCTTGCTATTTGCAATGGCATAGATGGACCTAGAGGAGATTATGCTAAACGAAATGTCAGACTTCCAAAGACAAATACCATATGCTTTCATTCATATGTGGAAAAGAAGAAAGAAAACAAAAGGACAAGCAAATAAACAAACCAGAAACAAACTAATAAATACAGAAAATAAATAAATGGGTGGTTCCAGATGCGAGGGGACGAGGACTGGCAAAATAGGTGAAGGGGATTAAGAGGTATAAACTTCCACTTATTAAATAAATAAGTCATTGGAATGAAAAGTACAGCATAGGGAATATACTCAATAATATTGTTATAATGTTGTATAGTGACAGATGGTGACTACACTTAACTGTGGTAAGCACTGTGTAATGTATAAAATTGTTGAATTACTATGTTGTACACCTGAAACTAATACTGTATGCCAGCTCCAATAATAAAAATTTCATATATATAAAATAAAATATATGTGTATATGTATATATGTATATGTATATGATGTATATGTATATGTATATGTATATGTATATACAGCTGATTTAAGAAGATAAAGAGTTTTGGGGTGCCTGGGTAGTTCAGTCAGTTAACCATCTAACTTCCTATCAGGTCATGATCCTGTGGTTCTTGGGTTCGAGCCCTGCATTGAGCTCTGTGCTGACAGCTCAGAGCCTGGAGCCTGCTTCAGATTCTGTGTCTCCTTCTCTCTCTGCCCTTCCCCTGCTCATTCTCTCTCTCTCTGTCTCTCTCTCTCTCTCTCTCTCTCTCTCTCTCTCTTTCTCTCAAAAATAAATAAAACATTAAAAAGATTTTTTAAAAAGAAGGTAAAGAGTTTAATACATTTTACCTGTTATCACAAATATCTTGAATTTTACTTTGGTTATTAAAAATTTTAAGTTGCTTATTTTCTACCTAAGATATTAAGGATATGCTTGATTTCTTCTAGGAATTTAGCACAGTTTAAGTTAGTAGCATAAATGACTTAAATAAATTTAAGAACTAAATTTATATAATGTTTGAAGAGATTTACAATAGCAAAGAAACATTTTGTTTAAGCCAGTCATGCAAATACAGGTAGGCAAAAGCAAATTTTTTGATGAATTATTCCTTCGACCTACTCAGTCTTACTCCTAAAACACTGCCCCCACAATCATGTGCATTGATTTTTTTCCATAATAAAACTCCGTATTACTAGTTCTTAAAAGTTCTTTGCTTTCTAATTATATTACATTTGCCAATCCCTAGAAATAGAAGTAGTGTTAGACATATATTCTTCTTTATAAGTGTTTATTTTGCTTTAAGATGCTATCAATGTAAGAGAAAATTTTTGAAATGTAGCGAACATTTCAGCATTTTCACTTTTTAACACAAAAGCAATTTGTCAGTGACTCAATACCATGGTCCCTAAAGCATTACCTGTAATGACAATCTTTTCTACTGCCAGAAAACAGACTTGAAAATATGGTTGAAAATGGAACAGCAGAGATTTCAGCAAGGCCTAAATCTCTTGTGTCCACTAAATACTAATGCTTCATTTTGAAAATTACTTACTATAAGATGCTTGTGTTACCCCCACCAATTTCATATGTTGAAGCCCTAATCCTCAAGGTGATGGCACTTGGAGGTAGGCGTTTTGGAGGCCATTGGGTCATGAAGATGGAACCCTCATAAATGGCAATTGCCCCTTATCAAAAAAAGGAAATCATCCACTGTCTGTCATGGTAAGATACATCAAGAAAATGTATTATCTCTAAACCAGGAAGAGAACTCTTTCACTAGACCCCAACCCAACCATGTTAGTATCTTTTTTTTTTTTTTTATTAAAATTTTTTTTTTAACGTTTATTTATTTTTTGGGGACAGAGAGAGACAGAGCATGAACGGGGGAGGGGCAGAGAGAGAGGGAGACACAGAATCAGAAACAGGGTCCAGGCTCTGAGCTATCAGCCCAGAGCCCGACGCGGGGCTCGAACTCACGGACCGCGAGATCGTGACCTGGCTGAAGTCGGACGCTTAACTGACTGCGCCACCCAGGCGCCCCCCAACCATGTTAGTATCTTTATCTGAAGCTTCCAGCCTCCAAAACTGTAAAAATATAAAATTCTATTTTAAGCCACCCAGTCTATGGTATTTTGTTAAAGCAGCCCAAACTGACTGAGACAAGCTACTTTCCACTGTTCATATGGTTCTTATTACCAAACCCGTATTTCAGAAGCATGCTCAAAAAGATATGTGCTAAAACTCCTAGTCAGACACTCAATTTGTGGGTTTTTTTTCCCTTCCCTGAATTACTAGATGTATGCACCCATGGGTTGTGGGCCAAATCATGTTCCCTCCCATTACCCCCAAATTTATATGTTGAATTCCTAAATCCTACTACCTGAGAATGTAACTGTATTTGGAGATACAATCTTTAAAGAGGTACTTAAGCTAAAATAAGGTCATTAGGATGGATCAGTATCCACATGACTGATGTCTTTATAAAAAGAGAAAAATCTGGACACAAAGATGTACAGAGGGAAGACCATGTGAGAACACAGGGAGAAGATGATTATCTATAAGCCAAGGAAATAGTTCTCAGACAAACAAACAAACAAACAAACAAACAAAAACTGACCCCACCTACACCTTGATCTCGGATTTCTAATCTCCAGGATTTTGAAAAAAAATAATTCTGTTGTTTAAGCCACCCAGGATGTGCCACTTCATTATGGCAGCCTTACCAATATAATATGCTATCCTTATGTTGTGTGGGCCAGTTTGACAGGTGGGTTAGTTGATTCTCCTACTCGACTTTTTCTACAACCATGACTATGATGTCATTTCCTCTCATTTCCACCTAGAAAATTGCTAATCGGTTCTATGTTTTTTCCTCATCTTTACTTTCTACTCATCTCTTCCTTTCAATTTGTTTAATTTTTTCTACCACCATAGTTGGATTCTTTCTTTCATTTTTTTCCTCATTTCCCCCACTTTTTGGAAGAATAAACTCTACGTGATAACTTTCTCATCTCCTATATACCTATCACCTCAATATAGTCAGAATAATACAACAACCCTGTATTTGGTTTAGTCTTTTGTGGTCTTCAGTGAGCTAACGGCTAAATCCAGTGGGTATTCTTTAGTCTTTAACTTATTTTATACTTTTACAGTTTAGCACTCTCTCCTTAAAACTTTCCACTGGTGACCATACTTCCTTTTCAATCTTTGACCAAGTAACCTATTCTCCTTCACAAACTCTTCAACTCTTCAGTCTTCATATTACACAAGTTTCTTTCTTTGGCCCACCTTCTCCACCCTTTGATACTACATTCCAGGTAACCTCAGTCATTCTGATGATTTAATTGATAGCCAAGACCATCAATATGTTTATGACTCTTCCCTATTATCTTCCCTCACCTCTGCCTAATCTGTTCATTTGTCTGTTGTGTGCCTTGTGCTTGAGGTAGGAATTCCTCAATTTTTCTTTTTTCTCTTAAATCGCTGCCTGTCCCAGTATTCTATCAAGTAGTGATTCTACCATCCCATTAATTGTCTAAATTAGAATACTGGTAGACAGCTTCAGTTAAAATAAGAAACAACAGTGTTTGCTCATTGGTGAGCACATAGTAAATAGTATGTCCTTTACAACGTGTATTGTCTCACTAGCACCTGGTGCAAAGCTTTAAATGTAGACGTTTTTCAGTAAAATCTCATTAGCTATACGTTTTCTTTCCTAAGTCTTTGGGAACATCCTACCAAATGTGAGCAGAGTAAGATAAAGTTAAGATGGAAAGATGATGGAACATAAAAAAATAAGCATTCAGATAATTGTGTTACATACATACAGACAGGATTTTTAAATTTTTCAAACATGAAATTTCAAGAAATTGAATTTTTTTCTGCTACTTTAGCAATCAGACATCCTGAATATTGTGAATAATAAATGACTTCCCTTTCAATTTCGGAATATAAGAGGTAGAGAAAAAAACCTTTAAATCCTTCAAATAATTATACTGAGTAAATGTAGGTAAGTGTTCTCATTTATAGTGTTATAACAGTAAGAAAGGCCAAAGTAGCAGTACAATGTAATGCCACAATGCGAGGACAAAGTCTTGACTTTTAAACTTTATGACACATGTCTTAATATAAATGCTAAATTCCTGGCAAATATATAAACCTTCAAGTATATGTTTGTTTAAAATAAAGATATTTAGCAACTGTTTAATAACATCTAAATATGCTCCAGGTTAATCTGTTTGTAGTGCATCAAATACACTTCCATAGCCTTTATGAAACTTACTCCTCTTGGGAAGTTCCATAGTTATTAAACCATGAAACTGTGAGTTGGTTAAGCACTACAGTTCACCAAATTCACTGTTTTATAGGCATCTGTAATCTAGATTATGCTAGATGATACCAAGTAACTTTCTGGGGAATACATCTTTATACACTGAAGCTTAATATGCTAAATCACCATTTAGAATTTATAATATTTTAATTTATTTTCTGACTTCTGCACTCTACCTCACTTCATTACCCACCCTCCCAATGGTACTAGAAAGGGCTGCCACATATAGTTGTCTAAATTTTGTACAGAAAAACTTTACACAGAAGGAAATACTTGAAAATGAAGGAAACCAGATGTGTCACCCCCAAATATGCCATAAAATTACTTTGAGCTGAAGGAAATTAAAAAGCAGTCAATGTAGAAAAAGCTCCCTTCTTTCTGTGAAATATATTCTTCCTTTACTGGGAATAGACTCTTAGTCCAGAGGTGGCATGAGGGGAATCTGTAAACAAGCCTTGTTAACCCTACTTAAGGAAGAAAAAGACTACCTAGCCCTGGTTAAACATCCCCTAACCCAAACCTCTTTGCCTTGTCAATTCTTCATAAATTATTGTTTCTTTATTTAAAAGGTATAAAAGTTTCTTGCTCAGGGCACTTCTTCAGTTATTCACTCTTTTTGAATGCTCCTCATACATGTAAAAATTCAATAACATTTGCATGTTTTTTCTCTTGTCTTTGTCAGTTTAATATTAAGGGTGAGGACCCAAAAAGGGTGGAGGAAAACTTGTCCCCTACATTTTTTTTATACATATACAGAATGATCTTTAAAGCATGGACATTGGAAAAAAGTGGAACAAGTCCAAGAACTGGATCTAGAATGCATTTATTGTATTATTGATGCCAGGTACATAAACTCTTTAAGTTTATTTCATCATTTGATAAATGGATATATTAATAGCACCTCTTTTACAGATGGGTTTGTAAAATAAACATAGTGATACCTATTATCATTTTTGTATGAAGCACCAATCTGAGAGAAGGTTTAGTTTCATGACAAAACATGGATAATGTGGGGAAAATCTTCCCCGCAGTAAGAAGACTCAAGAACAAATTTAGTTTTGGTGCTTGAGGAGTCTAATGAATAGCAAAGCTTTCTTCCATATGAATTGATTTATGGACAAAGAACTTTAACAGATAGCAAGCAGTAGTCAGATTTATGACTCCTAGAGATTTTGAATTGCATGTTGTGCAGCAAAGTGGGGTTTTGACTACTTAGCTCTAGAATTAGCCAGCCTCTGCTAGACTCTTACATGCTTCCTTTGTAACATATATGACATAAAGGAGCAAAGAAGATCTGGGATTCCCGGGCAGGCTGACTTCACAAAGAACAGGAGCTGAGCTTTCTTGGCACAGTTCTTTTCTGGGGTTTTTTCTTTTGTTTTTTGTTTTTTGGGTTTTTTTTATGTTTATTTATTGTTGAGAGACAGAGAGAGAGAGAGTCAGCAAGCATGAGTGGGGGAGAGGCAGAGAAAGGAGACACAGAATCCAAAGCAGGCTCCAGGCTCCAAGCTGTCAGCACAGAGCCTGACTTGGGGCTTGAACCCACGAGCCAGCCATGAGATCATGACTTAAGCTGAAGTCAGATGCTCAATCTACTGAGCCACCCAGGTGCCCAGCACAGTTTTTTCTTCTAACTTCCCATACAGCTAAGCCACTTCTCTTTCTAAAGGAGAAAGTAAATGATCATATGTAAGAAAGTCCAGGGTATTACTCTAAAGGAAAGTCTCTCATATGAACAATCAAGAGTGAGCAATAACTAGGATATTCTAATCTGTAACTACAGAGCATTGACATCTTACTAGAGACTAGAACATGGAGGCATTCTAACCCAGTGTGATTCACAAAAGGGATTAGACTTTGGTTTAAAGAATTTTTGTTAAGAAGTGGAATGGAGAATATAACTTTATAAGTCTCTTGCTTTGCCACCAAGAAACATGTACTTTCACTTTCATGATAGTGTGGCATCCTGTCATCGTAGAAAAAGCTTAGAAGTTCTTACAATCAGACCTTCAGTTGGAATTCTGAATCAACCACTTAATAACAGGATAAATTTGGGAAAATTGTTTAATGCCATGGAAACACAATGTCTTCATCTGTGAACAAAGGACAATAGCTCCAGAATGGGTATTATAAAGATTAAAAGAGATATATAACAAACATAAAGTTGTATTTGATTCTTACTTCACCCCCCTCCAAATATGTCACCTGTCCTAACAAAATCTAATGTAATTATCATAGCACCTACTAACATAGATAAGAGGACAAAAAAGAAAATATCCAAAAGTTCAGAAAACCAAAGAAGTCTGCATAACCTTTTCTTGTTTCCCTACTATGCTTGGAAAACTTCTTTACACTTACTTATTCACCCATTATAAAGGATGGCAGTAGCAATTTTGATCTCAAGTACCTTCCACTTGGGAATGCAATTGCTAATTCTCATATAAAAACTGTATTAAAATTGAATATAATGAATTAAAATCAAGAAGTACACTGTAAAAAGTTTCTGTTGTCTTTAAGTA
This sequence comes from Herpailurus yagouaroundi, assembly GCF_014898765.1. NCBI lineage: Eukaryota > Metazoa > Chordata > Mammalia > Carnivora > Felidae > Herpailurus > Herpailurus yagouaroundi. The sequence continues at coordinate 138,150,563 of NW_024412376.1, read as the reverse complement.
ATAGACATTTCCTTTGGCCACTTTACATAAAAATGAAATTTGTTAGACAGCTATAAAAGCTTTCTCTTAATTATAGAAAGGAGCTAAAGAACAAATCTGAGAGAAGGCAAGATCCTTGGAATTATGGGCGCCAGTACCAGGAATTCATGAGTTTTGACCTGGAGAGCAGCTATTAATATGATTCAGCTATAACAGTTCTCTCTCTTGTGACAGGCTTGTCCTGAGTGCCTAACCATCTTCAGTCAACTTATGGCTCTGACGATCTCATCACACTGCCCTGGCTATCCTCATGAGAACAACAAGATTGGGAAAGAAGGCAATACCCAGAGAAATAAAATGAGAAAAAGGAAAAACAAGCTTAATCCAACCAAGCAAGAAAATTGAGGGTAAAGGGAAAAAAGCAGAAAATATGATACAAATAGGAAACCCATACAAAGATTAAATAAAAATATCAACAATCACAACAAAGGTAAATAGACCAAACCATTTGGTTTTAATACAATTATTGTCTGATTTCATTAAAAAATTATTCCAGGAATAAGTTGATTAAATGAGAGAAACATAAACCATGAAGTCTTAGAAAGTTTGAAAATCAAAAGGTATAAAATTATATCAAGCAATAATAATGAAAAGAAAGCTAATAGCTACTATTATTCAAAATAGACTTTATGCACAAAAGCGTTGCTAAAGATACAGCGGGTCACAACATAACACTAAAAGTTCCAGTTGACCAGGATGATAAGCTGGTTGAAATTTTGCACTTATAACTTCAACACATATAAAACAAAGATTGACAAATACACTATCATAAAAGGTGATTATAACACCCTTAGAAGTTGATAAATCAAGCAGATAAAACAATGACGTTATAAAATATTTGAACAGCATTATTAATAAGTTTTATAAACAAATAGACCTAATGTTATATCTGACTTTGGAACTGACTTAGATGAAATGGTAAATTGATAGTCAAAGACCTAAAATTAAGAGGAGAAAAAGAATTCTAATATTTTAGGACTACATTGAAAGCATTAGAATTTATTATAAATGAACACTGTTCATTAAAGGAATCAGTGTAACTGATGATAGTTTGTAGGATGGCAGTTGTTGTCTAGGCTTTAGTGATTTCCTTCTTTTTCATCCTTCAACTCACTGAGAGTCATTTCTAGTAAATTCTAAATGGCTTCCTAATGATCAGACTCAATTCTTTAACTTCCTTGAAAAAAAATGGTCAGATGCCTAAGAGGTATATGTACAGCAAAGCCACCACCATCATAACAGCATCACCCAAGCCAATGATTTTCTATTCTGTTTGACACTGAAATTGTCTAAAGAGATCTAAAAGAATATGTGTTTCTACATCCCAATAAGATAATCTGATTTAACTCCGCTGGTTTGAAGACCAAATCTTAATGTCTTTTTAAAGTAGCAAAGGTAAATTTAGCATGTATTTAGGATAGCCACTGTTCCAAATTAGCAATAATCCACACAATTTTAATGAAGACTGAGCGCTTATAAGTTGCAACAAATTGAAATAGTTACAAGTGAAATGAAATGTTTTGTCATCTTAAAACATGGTCCCTTATGGTTCGTACTAACTCATCACAGTATCATTTTTGAAATTATAATTTTAAAATAGACAATTCAATACCAGGTGTTATCCTTGGCAGGTAAAAAATATAAAAAAAAAAATATACACAACTCACATAAAACTTGAGACAACAATTTGGATCTATTCACTGCAAACAATGATGGAATGGCCAAACCATGTGCCACACAGAAAATACATAATTGGCAATGTTGTCTTGAAGACAGTTCAGGATAGGATGTGCTTAAATTCAGTTTTCTTTACTGCTTTTATTTTTCCAGTTCAATTTTTATCTAATTTTTCTCCCAAAAGAAATAACTGGAATTATTTATTTAAATTTTTAAGACTTTATTTTTTCAATTTTATGGAAGAATTGACAAATGTAATTGTATGTATTTAAAGTACATGACATGATGATATGGTATACATATGCATTATATAATGATTACCAAGATTGAGACAGTTAACACATACTTTACCTGATATAATTTACATAGTTAATGTGTGTATGTCTGTGTGAATGTGTATATGGTAAGAATTTAAAGGTCTACTACTTTTAAATTTGACCCTTCAGTTTAAAAGGAAGGGTCTGGTTCCTGGAACATGGAATGCTTTACTGTGACTGCTTTCTGTGGGAGAATTTGGGGCTTCATAGCATTCAAAACCAGATCTGCTCTTGTGAAACATGCAATGATTTGCTGTGAGAAGGTCATCATTTGTCCATCTTAAGCTTACTTGGTAGAGAGCTAAAATCGAATTCTTATAAAAAAGATATGGTTTCTTTTAAATGGCTTCTCCAACTCTTCTGTTTGTTTTTACATTAAAATTGATCTTAAATGAATTAAAACATTATCAGCTTATATTAAGAGTAATGTGAAAGGCAGATACCAGAGGAATGCTGTCAGTATGAACAAATTACTTTAAAAGAATATTTCTTTGGAGATACAGGTGTGATATGTGTGTGTGTATATGTGTGTATAAGCATTTAGACATGGCTATTTTAACTGATAAATATAAAATGAAGCTCAAACAAGGAGATAAATGAAGGATAAGGTCAGTATAATCCAGTGAGATACATACATTTGTCGTCATATGTTACATGAAGTGGTCAGAGGTCAAATGAAGGCCAAGAAATGTATTTCTATCCCATTCTATACCAACCACCAATGAGCTAAGGCAAATTATAAACTTGTATAGAGGGCAGCTGACTGCTTGTCAATAACAGACACTTTGAATGGAACATAGTTGATTTCTATATTCAAGATCCAGGAAGTGATGAGGTAAAAGAATGATTAGAAATTTAATGAGGGGTGCCTGAGTGGCTCAGTTGGTTAAACGTCCAACTTCGGCTCAGGTCATGATCTCACAGTTTGTGGGTTCGAGCCCTGCATCAGGCTCTGTGCTAACAGCTCAGGGCCTGGAGCCTGCTTCAGATCCTGTGTCTCCCTGTCTCTCTTCCCCTCCCCCACTCGCACTCTGTCTCCCTCTCTCAAAAATAAACTCATATTAAAAAAAGAAATTTAAAGAAATTTAATGAAACTCTAAAATTCTAGTAAAGGTGACTTATAGTAATAAGGCATATTGCATGATTGAATCTTTGAAAAATATCAATTAAACTGTACTAGTATTAATATTTTCAGGTAGCCCCAGTTTTAAAATTTAAAATTTTAACATATTTAGTTAAGTATGGGTTATATCTTAATATTCAGAGAGGACATGATTATTTCTGTTTAGGCTATCCTGTACCTTTACCTACTGAGAGCAAAAGAAAGCTTTTAGCATGGTATCCAAATTGTAATTATAATTGTCTAGCTATAGACAGTTAACTGTTATTTTGGTCTAAGGCTCCAACCCCTAAAGGAAATTCATCTATTTGTCAGAAGTAGTAAAACATTTGAAAGATGCAATTAAGGCAACTACGTCCTCAAATAGGAGGATTTTTTTAAACTATCAGTTTGAAGAAAATGGGGGTAGTAAAAAGCTGTTACTAGAAGATTGGTATTTGAAAAAAAAAAGGTAGAAAGCATTGCCTTAAAGTGACTTCAAAGTTGTGTTAGCTGAGATTTTAGATGGTTCAATACATAGCACTCTCTTCTATTTAGTTCTGAAAAGTTAGAGAGAGATCAAGAGGTGGAAAGAAAAAATATCATCTTTGTTAACAATAAATGCTACACTGGAGAAGATTCTTTTATGTCTGAGATTGAAGTGGATTCATTAATACTGTATCTCATATCAAGGAACATTTACATCTCAGTCTCAGGCAGCATTAAACAACAGAGGCACCCATGTGAGAGCTGGCCCCTATAAAGCCATGGAATGGAAGACCAGAGAGGAACACTATTTGCAGGTAGGCAGCATCCCAAAAGGTGGAAAAGAAGGGCATAAGATACACATCTTCACTTCCTCTTACAATCTAAGTGATAAAAATAAGCTATTCCTATACCTCTGAGGCATGGAAGTATACATGCAGAGAGACCAAGGGTGTTACATAATTAATGCAGCTGCATTAACACAGGAGAAAGGTGGCCTCTCCTCCTCACATGTCAGTACTTTGGTATATTCTGGTATATATAGTCACTAGGCAATATTTTGGGGTTTTATTTGCCTAGTTTAAAATGCTATAATGAAAAGATGGAGGAATAGGAGGATTCCAAGCTCACCTTGTCCCATGGATACAACTAGATAACACCCACATCAGTGTAAATAACTGAGAAAATGACCTGAAAACTGACAGAACAGACTCCTCCCCACAGCTAAATATAGAAACGAGTCCAAACTAAAAAGGGTGGAAAAGGCAGAGATGGAGTTGGGAGCCAAATGGACCCATAGGACTGTCCACAGAAGGGAGGAATGCCATGGGTACAGATTGGGGAGAAGAGTAAACCTCATGTAGGTCACTTGAGGCTTGGGGGACCCACATGGAGAAGATGAATCCCTATAACATTTGGCTTTGAAAACCAGAGAGACCTAAAAATCAGTGGAACTTAACACCTCAAACTTTAAAAATCAGCAGGCCTTGTTCTGGGAGAGCTGAAAGGGCGGAGTCCCTGCCCTTAAAGAGACAATACAACAAATAGCCCAGCTGAGATACAGCATAAAAGAAGCAGGTTGAAAAATGCCTAATCTCACAGCCTGTGCTGGAGGGGTAGGGATCTTTGGGTAACTTCTCCAAGAACAAAAGAGCTGGTGGGTTCCATTTCCCTCTCCTGTCCCCTACCCCAAACACACAGATACCTGTGGGAGCCAGCATGCAATAGGAACACTTTCCACCCAGCTTGCTCTCTGCTTCCATCTCTCCATCCAAGCCTGGGCAGGAACTTTCCCCCAAGCAGCTGTATACCCTCTCCAAGAGTAGACCAGGGCAGACCTTGCTGGCACCACCTGCCCCACCCCTGTGTTCTCTTATGGACCTGACCCATCTAATACACTCTTGGTCGCAGCTCATCCATAGAGATGCCACAAGACTGGCAGGGTACAAATAACCATAATAGGGGCCAGCAACACTCCAAAGTGACTCCTGCCCTAGGGAGAGGGGAAGATAACCACACATACAGGTCTGAGACATCAGGTCTGATTGCAGGCCCCACCCACCAACAAAGGCATCTCAAGGCACAAAAAGGGGAATGCATCTTGCAGTTTGGTGCTACTGCATCTCTGGCAAATGCCTAGTCTGATTCGATTTAAGCCCAAGGCAAGCCCAATCTCATCCACTAATAATACAAGAACCAAACCCTGCCCACAACAGGCAAAGACAGTCATTGCAGATGACTGGACTGAAGGCAAATGTAACTCAGTCACAACAGTAGGGTGCATGCAACACACATAGGAAACAACCTTGAAGGGCCAGGTTCTGGTGAACAAGGGACAATGCACTGCAGGCCACCACTGGATCTTCTCTCCTTAAGGCTATTACCTTCAAGAGCAGAGGATGTATCTAACTTTCCTAATACATAAAAACAGGCATAGAAAGTTAGGCAAAATGAGGAAACAGAGGAAAATGTCCCAAATGATAGAACAGGACAAAATGACAGCAGGAAAGCTAAATGAAAAGGGGATAAGTGAGGCACCTGTGTGGCTCAGTCGGTTAAGCCACCAACTTCAGCTCAGGCCATGATCTCCTGGTCTGTGAGTTTGAGCCCCGCATGGGGCTCTATGCTGACAGCTCAGAGCCTGGAGTCTGCTTCAGGTTCTCTCTCTCTGCCCTTCCCACACTCATGCTCATGCTCTGTCTCTCTTGCTCTCAAAAATAAACAAACATTAAAAAAAATTAAAAATAATAAAAAATAATAATAAAAAAAAAGAAAAAGAAAGGGGGATAAGTAACATGCCTGACAGAGGATTTAAGGTAATTGTCATAAGGGCGCCTGGGTGGCTCAGTCTGTTAAGCGTCCTACTCTTGGTTTTGGCTCAGGTCATAATCTCATGGCTTCATGGGTTTGGGCTCTGTGCTAAAAGCATGGAGCCTGCTTGGTATTCTCCCCCTCTCTCTGTGCCCCTCCCTGACTTGTAGTGTCTTTGTGTCTCTAAAAATAAATAAATAAATAATAAATAAATAAATAAATAAATAAATAAATAAATAAATAAATTTTTAAAAAAGGTGATGGTCATAAAGTTACTCACTGGACTTGAGAAAGGAGTGGAGGACTTCTGTGAGACTCTCCTCAAAGAGATAGACAACATAAAAAAGACCCAATCAGAGATGAAGAACTCAATAACTAAAATTAATAATACACTAGATAGAATAAACAGTCGACTAGAGGAAGCAGAATAGATCAGTGGCCTTGATGACTGAGCAATGGGAAGTAATCAAGCAGAACAGGAGAGAAAAATAATAATAAAAATGAAAATAGGCTATTTAATTCAGTGACGCCATTCAGCATAAAAACATTGTTATTATAGGGATCCAAGAAGGAGAAGAGAGAAAAAAAAGGGGGGAACAGAAATCTTATTTGAAGAAACCATAGGTGAAAATTTCCCAAGTCTGGGAAAGGAAATCAAAATCTAGACTGAGGAGGTACAGAGTCTCCAACAAAATTTACCCAAGGAGGTCCGCATCAAGACACATAGTAATTAAAATGGCAAAAAGTAATGATAAAGAGAGAATTTTAAAAGCATTGAGAGAAAGGGATATCAGCTGATTTGTCAGCAGAAGCATTGCAAGCCAGAAGAGAGGGGCATTATATATTCAAAATGCTGAAAAAAAATACTTGCAACCAAGAATACTCTATTCAGCAAGTCTGTCATTCAGAACAGAATAAGAAATGAAGAGTTTCCTAGACAAATAAAAGTTAAAGGAGTTCATCACCATTAAACTAGCCCTATGAGAAATGTTAAAAGGGACTCTGAGTGAAAAAGAAAGGTCATAAGTAGGAGTAAGAAAGGTGGGAAGCACAAAGTAGTAAAATTAAATATACCTATAAAAATCACAAAACAAATCACAAAACAAGGAAATCACAAAACAAAAGGACATAAAGTATGACACCATATACCTAAAACATAGATGAGAGGGAAGAGGAGTAAAGAATGGGTTCAAACATAAGTAACCATCAACTTAACATAGACTGTTTTGTGCACAGATGTTATATACAAACTTAATGGTAACCACAAATCAAAAACCAGTAACAGATATACAAAAATTAAAGAGAAAGGAATCCAAAGAAAGCCAGCAAACCATGCCAGAAGAGAGCAAGAGAAGAAAGGAACACAAAATAACTACAAAAACAACCATAAGACAACAAAATGGCAATAAGTACATACCTATCAGTAATTATTTTGAATGTAAATGGACTAAACACTCCAAAAGACATAGGGTGATATAATGGATTAAAAATCAAGACTTATAGATGTTCTGCCTACAAGAGTCTCATCTCAGACCTGAAGACACCTGTAGATATTACATGAAGAAATAGTAAAATGTTTATCATGCAAATAGAAGTGAAAAGGAAGCTGGGGTAGCAATATTTATATTGGACAACACAGACTTTAAATCAAAGACTGTAATGAGATACAAAGAAGTACACTATATAATCATAAAAAAAAAAATCCAAGAAGATAGAATTGTAAATATACACCCAACATGAAAGCACCCAAATACATAAAGCAGCTAAAAACAAACATAAAGCAAGTAATTGATAGTAACAAAACAGTAGGGGACTTTAACACCCCTACTTATACCAATGGATAGATCATCTAAATAGAAAATCAATAAGGAAATAATGGCTTTGAATGACACATTGGACCAGATGGTTCTAACAGATATATTCAGAACATCCCACCTTAAAACATTGGAACACAAATTATTTTCAAGTGTGCGTGAGACATTCTCTATAATAGATGACATGCTATGCCACATCACATATCTCAATAAATTAAAAAAAAAAACTGAACTCATAACATGCATCTGATCCCAATGCTATGAAACTAGAAATCAACCACAAGAAAAAGTCAGGAAAAAAACACAAATACATGAAGGCTAAATAAAATTCTACTAAACAATGAATATGTCACCAAAAAAAAAAATCAAAGAAGAAATTAAAAATACGTGAAGACAAATGAAAATGAAACCACAATAGTCCAAAATGTTTGGGATGAAGCAAAAGTTGTGGGGAGAAGAATGTTTATAGTAATACAGACCTACCTCAGGATGCAAGGACAATCTCAAATAAACAACCTAACTCTATAACTAAAGGAGCTAGGAAAAAAAGATGACCAAACAAAACAAAAAATCAGTACAAAGAAGGAAATAATAAATGTTGGAATAAAATAAACAAAACAGAAATGAAAAAACAATAGAACCGATTAATGAAACCAGAAGCTGGTTCTTTGAAAAGATAAACAAAATTTATAAACCTTCAGCTAGGCTCATCAAAAGAGAGAGAGACAGACAGACAGACAGAGAGACAGAGAGAGAAAGATAGAGACAGGAAGGAAGAAAAGGGAAGAGAGAATACTCAAAATCGTAAATGAAATTGACACCACAGAAATGCAAAGGATTATAAAAGAATATTATGAAAAATTATATGACAACAAATTGGACAACTTAGAAGAAATGGATAAATTCCTAGAAACATATAATCTCCCAAAAGTGAATCAGGAAGAAGTAGAACATTTGAACAGAGCATTTACCAGCAATGAAATAGAATCAAAAAACTTCCAACAAAAGTCCAGAACCAGACAGCTTTGCAGGTGAATCCTACCAGATACTTAAAGAAGAGTTAATACTTATTCTTCTCAAACTATTCCAAAAATTAGAAGAGGAAGGAGAGCTTCCAAATTCATTTCATGAGACCAGAATTACCCACATACTAAAACTAGATGGATACTACAGAGAGAGAGAGAGAGAATTATAGACCATTATATCTTATGAACACAGATATGAAAAATCCTCAACAAAATATTAGCAATCAAAAAATCATTTACCCCAATCAAGTGATATTTATTCCTGGGAGGCAAAGGTGGCTCAATATTTATCAATCAGCAGGATGCCTCACATCAACAAGAGAAAGGATAAAATCCATATGATCATTTCAATGGCTTCAGAAATAGCATATGGCAAAGTACAACAACCATTCATGATAAAAACCCTGAACAAAGTAGGTTTAGAGGGAACATGCCTCAACAAAACAAAGACCATATATGAAGAAACTGTAACTAACATCATACTCAGTGATGAAAAACTGAGAGCTTTTCCCCTAATATCAGGAATAAAACAAAAATGTCCACTCTCACCAAATTTATTTAGCATAACATTTGAAGTCCTAGCCACAGCAATCAGACAAGAAAAAGAAATGAAAGACATCCAAATTAGTAAGAAAGAAGTAAAACTTTCAGTATTTGCAGATAACATACTATATATAGAAAACCCTAAGGACTCCACCAAAAAACTACTAGAACTGATAAATAAATTCAGTAAAGTAACAGGATAAAAAATCAATATACAGAAATCTGTTGCATTTCTATGTACTAATAATGAAATAGCAGGAAGAGAAATTAAAGAATTGGTTCCAATTACAATTGTACCAAAAAGAATAAAATAATTAGGAATAAACTTAACCAAGGAAGTGAGAGACCTATATTCTGAAAACTGTAAAATATCGATGATACAAGTGGAACACAACACAAAAAAATGGAAAGATATTCCATGCCCCAGATTGGAAGAACAAATATTCTTAAAATGCCCAAACTACGAAATGCAATCTCTGGATTTAATGCAAGCCCTATCAAAATACCAACAGATTTTTCACTGAACTAGAACAAATAATCTTAAAATTTGTATTGAACCACAAAAGACACTGAATAGCCAAAGCAATCTTGAAAAAGAACAAAACTATCGCAACCCTGGATTTCAAGATACACCAACAACCTGTAGTAATCAAAACAGTCTGGCACTGGAACAAAAATAGACACACAGATGAATAGAGAAACCCAGGATAAACTCATAATTATATGGACAATTAAACTTTGGCAAAAGAGGAAAGACTATGCAATGCAGAAAAGACAATCTTTTCAACAAATGGAGTTGGGAAAACTGATCAACTACATGTTGAAGAATGAAACTGGACTACTTTCTAACATCATACACAAAAACAAACTCAAAATGAATGCATAAATGTGAGGCCTGAAACCATAAAATTCTATAAGAGAGTGCAAACAGTAATTTCTCTGACGTTAGCCAATAACAATATTTTTCTAGATATATTTCCTGAGGCAAGGGAAACAAGCAAAAATAAACTACTGGGATTACATAAAATTAAAAGCTTCTTCACAGTGAAGGAAATAATCAACAAAACAAAAAGGCAACCTACTTAATAGAAGATAATTGCAAATGACATATCTGCTAAGGGTTAGTATCCAAGATGTATAAAAATCTTATACAACTCACCACCCATAAAACAAGCAGCAATCCAACTTAAAAATGGGAAGAAGACATGAACAGACATTTCTCCAGACATACAGACAGCCAACAGACATATGAAAAGATGCATAACAGCAATAATCATCAGAGAAACGCAAATCAAAATCACAATGAAATACCACATCACACCTGTCAGAATGGCTAAACTAAAAAATAAGAAACAACAAGCGTTGGCAAGGATTGGGAGAAAAAAGAACCCTCACACGTTGTTGGTGAGAATGCAAACTGGTGCAGCCACCGTGGAAAACAGTATGGAAGTTCCTCAAAACATTAAAAATAGAACTATCATATAATACAATAATTCCACTCCTGGGTATTTACCCAAAGATACAAAAACATTAATTAAAAAAGATATATGCACCTCTATATCATTGCAACATTACTTATAACAGCCAAAGAAGGAAGCAGCCCAAATGTCTATCTATCAACTGACGAATGGATAAAGAAGAGGTGGAATATATACACAATGGAATATTACTCAGCCATAAAAAGAATGACATCTTGCCATTTGCAACAACATGGATGGATCTAGAGGGTATAATGCTAAGTGAAATAAGTCAATTAGAAAAAAACAAATATGGAAAAAGAAAAAAAAATTGAAAAGAAAACAAATAAAGTCTCTTAACTATAGAGAACAGATAGTGACCAGAGGGGTTGGGGGTGGGAGGATGGGTGAAATAGAAGAGGATTAATAGTATATTTATCACAATGAGCACTGAATAATGTACAGAATTGCTGAATCAGTATATTGTATACCTGAAACTAATATAACACTATATAACTAATATAATACTGCTGGGCTGTGACTCCATAAGTTCTGAAACTTTATTTGCAAAATTCTTTTAGTCCCTATTTGCTTATTGACATCTGGCCAATTCTTTAATGTTATGCCATGAAATACGCTTTCTTTTCTCTTGTCCCTGAGAATCATGTTCTCAGCAGAACAAATGCCTATAGCATTGACAAGGGCATGAAATGAGAGGTAGTGAACAAACTCTGGAGTTCATTGTCCAATATGACTCTAAATCCTGGCTCTGATACTCATTAGGTATGAAAATTTGGGTGTATGAATTACATTGTCTAAGCCTTAGCGTCCATATCTATAAAATGGGGCTGTATTGGTTTTCTATTGATGCTAGAAAAAATTACCACAAATGTGATGACTTAAGACCATGCAAATTTATTATATTAACAATTCCGAAGACTATAATGTTAAAATGGGTTTCACAGGAAAAGAAGTGAAAATGTGGAAAGAGTTTCATTCCTTCTCAAGACTCTACAAGAGAATCTATTTCTTTGACTTTTCCAGTTTCTAGAAGCCATCTGCATTCCTTGACTCATGGCCCCTTTCTCCTTCAAAGTTCATTATTTTAACCCTGCTTCTTTTGTGACATCTTCTTTGTGACTGTGACCTTCCCTCTTATAAGGACCTTAAGATTACATTTGGACCCATTTGGAAATCCAGGATAATCTTCTCATTTTAAGACCCTTACATTAATACTATTTCTTAACATATTCACAGGTTTTGGTGATTTACATGTGGACATATTTGGGAGGCTAATAGCTTAGCACAAATGCTATAATGGTATCATCTCTTAGGATTAAATGAAATAATACACAAAAATATTTATAACATAGTAAGTGCCCAACTAATATTACTTTTTTAGAGTCCTGCTTAAAGACTGCTGCTGCTGGAAACCCTAGAAAACATATAATCTACACCACATAATTCAGCATTTTATACCATAACATAAGGGCAATTGTATTTAATTTGCTTTAGTGTTGTCTAATGATTAATACTCATTCCTCTTGAATGCTACTCCAAACCTTTAAACACTCTTCCAGTATTGGGGGATTTCCTCCCTTTGTGAATTTCCACTACAGAAGTCAGATACTGGTATTCCCAGACCTTCTTTCAGCTAAGGTGCAGGTAGTGGCCTGGGCCAATCAGATGTATCTGTGCTGAATTCTGAATTAGAAGATGATAAAGCCAAAATGCAGCTTCTTTGTAAGAACCATTTAAGTGATGGCGGTGGCATCTCTACCGCCAATTGGTGGCAGCTCCAATTGGTTTCCAGAGGAACAATTGAAGACATTCAGGCAGGAAGAATCTAGAGCCCATCATCCAAAGGGCTCTAGTCACCAGCCCCAGTGTTTGGCTCCAATGGCAGCATTACCAAATCCCTTTGAGCAGTACTTCAGTGTGATTTAGGGAACTGTTTCTGGTTTCACAGCGTCCAACCTTGGCTTCCCAGGAAAATATGTAGACTATCTGATATCTTGATTAAAATAGATATTTTTTTTGTTTTTTTTTTTTGTTTTTTGTTTTTGTGTGTGTTTTTGTTTGTTTGGTTTGTTTGTTTGTTTTTTTTGCCACTACAAATCCAGATGCTTTTATCTTGACTCTACCATTAAATTGTTTTCTGAGGACAGAAACTCTACATTTTCCTTTATATCTTCAAAGTAGCCTAAAGCATGATTATATAGAGTATGCATGGAAATCAAACACTGGAAGCTTGAAAATGGACACTATGAAATTGTGTTCTCTATTAGCACAAATAAACAAATGTAACCAAAATTATAACAAAGAAATTTTCTAGACACCAATATCAGAATATCACCAAGAGAAGTTAAAATCAGTATGACTACACAATCATCAACCAAAGCCTCAAAGCTCAATACAATTTTCCTATTTCTAGACTTACAGTGAAGAAATGGGTTTCAAAGAGGCAAAGTAAAAGGGCCCCATTAGGGAAAAGATATTAGTACTAAGATGTGGGTTTCTCTAAAGTCAGAGCTTTCTCTCTCTCTAGCAATCAAACTGCTCCAGCTGAAGTAGCAGACGTACTGTTGAGTGCTTTGGACGAAGTGGGTCCACTTGTGCTATTCTGAGAAATAATCAGCTAAGTGTCATTTCTTATGATGTTACAAGTTAAGAGGTTCAAGATATTGATTTGGGGTAGTTCAAATTGCACAAAATGAAAGCAAGAAAAATTTTGCCATTTTCCCAGAGCAACATTTTTAAAAATGTCATTTTAAGATGAAATTACCAAAGTGCCTACTTCCTACTTTGTTGAATGGATAACATTGAAGTTTCAAAAATATATTTGATTGAATGTCTGCTTAGGCTTTTATCTTACAGATGTATGAAAATACTTATTTATTTATTTATTTATTTACACCACATCATCCAGATCTTCACTACTCTCATCTAACTCTGGCCTCTGGTTAGCAAACATACATCAACTTTAGAAGAGAATTGAGATTACAGTCTGTACACTGATTAGAAAGAAATATGCACAGACTTTGAGACAAAAGACCTCTTATAGAGAATTATGTAGTAACTGTGCCTTATTAAAATGACCTACCGTTAAGCCACAATTTTTTTCTATAAATAGACAAATGAAATTAGCTTTAATTGTCAACTTCTCCTTAACCGTAGTGTTGAGTAGAATGTTTTCAAATACGTGACTTTGTTAATGGTCTAATTCTGATGTTTTCAGTTTTTATTCATATATTTTCCATCTCTTTTTTTCCCCCTATTGTTGTCTTCTGTGAATGTGCATTAGGGGAGGAAGGGGGAAAATAGTAATGAGACCTTTCACATTGTTTCTGTACTGATCTGTACTTAATAGTTGCTATTTTATAATATAAAGGCTTTAATCAAATTCCTGGGTAAGAAAGGTTTAAACAACTACTCAGAGACTTTATTGAAGGAAAAGACACAGGTCTTCTTAGGAGCTGAGAGATTCACACTCATAAGAGAATGAGTAAATAGAACTGTTACCCCACATCTGATAAAGACTTAGTATCCAAAATCTGTAAAGAGCTTATAAAACTCAACACCCCAAAAATAAATAATCCAGTTAAAAAATGGCCAGAAGACATGAACAGACATTACTCTAAAGAAGACATACAAATGGCTGACAGACACATGAAGGAATGCTTAACATCACTCATCATTGGGATACCACCTCACATCAGTCAGAATGGCTAAAATTAACACAAGAAACAACAGATGTTGGCAAGGATGAGGAAAAAGGAGAACTCTCTTACACTGTTGGTGGGAATGCTATTATAAAAATACTGACTTGAAGGGGCACATGCACCTCAATGTTTATAATAGCATATCAATAATAGCTAAATTATGGAAAAAGCCCAAATATCCATCGACTGATGAATGGATAAAGAAGATGTGGAATAGTACTCAGACATCAAAAAGAATAAAATCTTGCCATTTCCAATGGCATGGATGGAGATAAGTGTATTATGCTAAGTGAAATAAGTCAGCCAGAGAAAGACAAATACACATGTGGAATTTAACAAAATAAAACAAAACAGATGAATGTAGGGGAAGGGAAAAAAGAGAGATAAGCAAATCACATGAGACTCAGAACTATAGAGAACAAACTGAAGGTTGATAGAAGGAGGTGGGCAGAGGATGGGCTAAATAGGTGATGGATATTACGGAGGGTACTTGTGATGAGCACTGGGTGTTATATGTAAGTGATGAATCACTAAATTCTATTCCTCAAACCAATATTACCTTATATGTCAACTAACTAGAATTTAAACAAAAACTTGAAACAATAACAAGAAAAAAATAGAACTGCCATCCAAGAAAAAAGTGATAAGGTTCAGGAAAGATAGCCCCAAAATATACACTTTGCCATATTGAATATTTTGAATTAAAATTACTTAAGAAACAGCCAGTGCAAGAAAAACATTCTGACTGTCCTTTGTCCCCTGAAAGTGGGAAATAAATCTTCCATGTGAAAGGTAATTTCCCTGTACTAGGAAGAAAAGAGACATCCTCACCAACAGAGATAGCGAATTTAGAACCTACAAAGCCGTATAAACCAATTTTGTGACTTCTTCACTAATTTACTACCCAAGCCCCAACTTGTCTTATAAATTCTTCACAAATTTTTTGTTTCTTTGTTTAATAATGTATAAAACTTGCTTGCTTCGATCACATTTTAAGTCTTATATTTCTATGAACTGCCCGAATTAAAATTTCTTTCACCTGTTAATCTGTCTATGTCAATTTAGTTATTAGACCAGCCAAAGAACCTAAAATGGAAGAAGGGAAAGCTTTCCTCCCCTACAAAGGCATATCAGGGTATTGAGCAAATGCCTTGGGATTATTTGCATGCCCATCTGAGGGAGATGAGGCTGAAGAAAGGAGTTAATTATGGGAGCCCTGGTATTAGAATTCTTCTCCCTCCCCCCTCTCCTTTTCTCAACCAGAAGATTAGGTTAAAGAAGAAGAAATAGGAGAGATAGAATGCATGATAGACCGTGGGACTTTAGTATGCATGAAATCAAAGTATTGAGGGCTCCAAACTCAGAAAAGGCTGGGTTAAAATGTTAGATATACCACTCCCTAGTTAAGAAACCTAGGATAAATAATGCCATTTCTCTGTGCCACACTTTTAATATCTACAAACTAGGTATGGAAACAGTAACTGCCTTTTAGTTTACTTAATGATAATTAACTTTTTTAAAATAAATATATGGAAGATACCATCTTGCTAAAGAAGTTAAAAGGGTGAAAGTCACTCCAGTGTGAGCAAATGATGTTGGAACACCTCCTAGTATATCTTTTATTTTAGTAATCTAGTTTTGTTCTTTTCCTTCCCCAGCAGCCCTTCTGCAATAAAAGCAAGGCCATGAGGCTTATTGCTTTAAAAAGGAGCAGCATTGTAGAACACAGAGCAGAGGACTGTACTACATTCAGAAATATTCAGTCACCACAAAAAGGAAGTTGAAAGCCTTTCCTCTGATTATAGACACTGACTGAGAGAGGAGTTGTATAGTTTTTAAAAAAGACACTAGGTAACTGATTTCTCTTTTTGAGTAGAAGGTTGGAACTCCTGAAGGTATATAAACTTAGATGCTTTGGGGGAGACAAAACCCCAATGTAAGAGGCTATCCATCTATCTGCTGGGGGATATTTCTCTGCAAAATGCTAAGCCCTCAAAGAAACCACATAGCATGGTGTCATATCTAAAGAGACAGAGGGAAGTATATTAGAAATGGTTGAGGGAAATATACACAGAGATGTTGAGCTCCAACCTCCTCAGAACCTGCATAAACAAAGGGGATCCAAAAGTTCCTGAGTGTGCCCAACAAGGACACAGGATATGGCTGAGGGTGCAGGCTGGCAAACTCGTAGGAGATAACCATCATGAGGGGTGACGTGACCCCAAAGTAGAGGTCTTCAGGGTAGATTTCCCAAATTTGGGATTACAAGAGAGTAATGCCCATAACTTGGGACATATAATTAGTAAGAACAAAGGTAGGGTGCCTGGTCAGAAGGAGATGGCTAACCCCTAGAACTGCCATGTCTTTCCTTTATCAAAGAGAATAAAATGACCATGACTTAAACAATCCATGGAGAGTTCAGCAGAAAAAGAATTGAGATTGATGCTAAACCAGAGTCATGTTGGAGGACTCTAATTAGGTAGAGGCAGATGAAACACAGTCATCAGCCCAGTACCCAAACGCCATAAGGTTATCCCCCTTTCTTCCTATACTCAGACATGATCTTGGAAATGAGAACAAAATAGGACAGCCCCTTAAATGGAAAGTAAATTTGATGAGAACTTTGAATCTTGAAAGGACTATTTACCTATAAGAAATTTTTAAACTGGACCTGGTGGAGGCATCTTTACTGAGAAATTGCTGTGTTGGAGCACCTGGACGGCTCAGTTGGTTAAGTGTCCAACTCTTGATTTCAGCTCAGGTCATGATCTCATTTGTGAGATCAAGCCCTGCATCAGGCTCTTCACTGACAGCACAGAGCCTTTTTGGGATTCTCTCTCTTTCCTTGTCTGTGCTCCTCCCCTGTTCATGTGTGCACACATGCACACAAACTCTCTCTCAAAATAAATAAATATTTTACAAAATGAAATTGTTGTGTTTGTTTAATTAGTAATTGTAATAGTTCTTCCATAAGAGAATTAGTACTCTAGAGCAAAAGGAGATAGGTGATGCAAAGTCAAGAAAATATTGTTTTTTTCTAGTTTACCTCATTCATTTTGAGACTAATGGAACTCTATGCTTTTAAAAATATGTCGAAAGAGGAAGCCATTGGTTAAGGTACTCAGAGTATAGCAGGGTGGTATGAAATTCACAGAAGACTAGTCTGGCTCTCCAGTCAGTAGGGACAGAGCGCCACTCAGGAGGAACAAGAATCTCTGGGTGCTTCCACTGCATGTCTCATGTGGTAGTAATGAAGTTTCTTGAAGAAATCTAGTTCCCAAAGATGAGGACTATATTTCCTCTAATAGAAAAGTGAGAATTTCCGACCTAGCAAAGACTTCTCTGCTGGCGGTAAAATGGACATGTGCCAGGAGTCAGTCAACAATCAAGTACTCACTATTTTTTTGGAGGAAGTAGATGTGCAAGGATCTAAGACATATAGTCCAATTGTTTGATTTTGATCTCACTTCCCTCTCTCCTTGACTTGGTTAATGTATGTCATATATATTTTTTATTTTTATTCCTAATATTGATATGTTCAACTAAGAAAACTGGGAATATAATAAAAATAGGAAACAGATAAAAACACCTGGTATGATGCATTACTCTCACCCCATAAATACTGTTTTACATAGGTTGAGATCATAATTTTGTGAATTCTTTTGCCCTTTTTAAATCCCATTATATATATATTATATATATATTATATATATTATATACCCCCTTACTATATTATAAACATTTTGTTTCTTTCATTTCATTTTCTTTCAGGGTTTGCCCTTAACAGAACTTTTAGGAAGCATTGAAAGACAAGATTTTCTGAGCACATTAGTGCATGGCTTTTCTCTAGAATTTCAGAATTATCTAATTAATAAACCTGAGAACATGCTGACTTAAAAATACATGCTCCATGTTAGTTTGGGTCAGACATCAAAGTTGGATTAACACACAAGGATTATATCAAAGAGAGATGCTTTTGCAAATAAATAAATAAATAAATAAATAAATAAATAAATAAATAACAGAGGGAGGGAGGGAGGGAGAGAGGGAGGGAAGGAGCAATTTGAGAAAGACTGGAAGAGCCACACGACCAAGATGCTAGTCTGACATTGGAAAAGGAAATAGAAGGTTGGGGGAAATTTTATGCCCCTGCTGTAGAAGGGAGTCATTGAGGTATAAAGGGAACCCTGGTCTTCCTAGCATCTCTCCCTACCCTTCACCTCCCACCTCATGGTCTGGTAACAGTCCCATGAGAAGGATGGCCTCTGTTTAAAACACACAATGAATTTCAAATCTTAGGATTTGGAGCCTTTGGTCAATTTGTGGTGTTGTATTCAGTTCTTCCAGGGATATTCTTACAATAGTCACCTGGTTTTTCACAGCTAGAAAGTTTCTCACAGATAATAAATGATGGTGTGGTTGTGGAGAAAAGCCCTTGTGAACTGTCGGTGGGAATATAAATTGGTACAGCCACTACGGATAACAGTATGATTCTAACCAATAAAAAAAAAAAAAAAAAAAAAGAAGAAGGAACTACCATATTACCATATGATCCAGCAATTACACTTATGGGAATATATATCCAAAGGAAATGAAAACACTAACTTGGAATGTTACCTGCACCCCAATGTTCTATTTATGATAGCCAGGACATGGAAACAACCTATGTGTCCATATGTGAACAAATGAAGAAGTTGTGGTATATATATGCAATAGAATATCATTCTATTGTAGAGAAAAAAGATCCTATCATTTGTCAAACATGAATGGAACGTGAAGACATTATGCTAAGTGAGAAAGGCCAAAGAAAGACAAATACTGTATGACATCACTTCTATGTATAATCTTAAAAAAACCACAACGCATAGAAAAAGAAATCATACTTGTGGTTACCAGAGGCAGAGTATGGGGGGAGAGAAATTGGAGGCAGGTGGTCAAAAGGTACAAACCTCCAGTTATAAGATAAGTACTAGGGCTGTAAGGTGTAACATGATGACTCCAGCTAACACTGTGAATGATATATAGGAAAGTTAAGAGAATAAATCCTATGAGTTTTCATCACAGGCAGCACCTTTTTTTCCCTTTTTTTCTTTTTATTGTATCTATATGAGAATATGGATGTTGGCTGAACCCATTGTAATCATTTCACTCAATGTATATATAAATCAAACCATCATACTGTGCACCTGAACTTACGGTCTGTTATTTCTCAGTGAAACTGAAAAAACAAAATTGTTTTAAGTTTCTCACAGATTTCTATTTACAGAAGTGGTACTAATTCATTCTTGGGCCAAACTTCCTTTACTTTAGGAAAATGACCAGAACAAACCTTTAATGTTGGTTGAAGCCACTATTTAAAAACATAATATTTGGCATCCTGGAAAAAAATCGAACGAAGTTGAGTCAGAGCTTACTTCGAATTCAACGTTGATAGAAAGGTGAGTCTGAAGTCCAATTCTCTCTCTCCCTTTGTCTTCCCATTTCAAAACTTGGTGTACACTTTTAAACACGGTCAATTACTTTTGCTTTCCTTCTACAACCTTGTCTCCGACATCATCATTCTTTCCTACCTATTTTGTCTACTTTGGGGCAGTTTGCTCCCTCGCATTTATGTATAATTGTAGCTCTTACCTGAAAGCACCTTTCTGGGTCTGTAAAATGTTCTGTGCTTCTGATGCAGTAGAAGTCTATTGTTAAGCCATCCAGTGCTACAAAGCAAAGCTCTGGGAGCTGGACGCTGAAAGGCATTACACACTGAATTCTTTTGTGCAGGGGTGATTTGCTGCTCTTTCAACAGAAGTTTTCTAGTGGAACTAATTTTTTGAAGCTAAAGAAAGGTCATTTAAATTTCTCACAGATTTCTGTTTATGGGAGTAGTAGTACCAATTTATCATTGGACCAATCTTCTTTTCTTTGGGACAGTCATTAAAATGAGTCTCTTATTTATGGAAATGTTAAAGAAACAATGTCCCATTCTTCCTTAAAAGAATTATAAAGCCCAGACTAACCTGAAAACAGAGCGTTGACTGAAAATACTGAGCGTTTGCTTCAGACATTTAAATATGATGTATTTTAAGATTATAGCATTATTTTTATTTATTCTTTATATTTTGTATTTATTCTCCTAAACTTGAACTTTTTCTGCTTTGTTAGACTTAAGGAGATATTTCTTTTTTTTTTTTTTAATTTTTTTTTCAACGTTTATTTATTTTTGGGACAGAGAGAGACAGAGCATGAACGGGGGAGGGGCAGAGAGAGAGGGAGACACAGAATCAGAAACAGGCTCCAGGCTCTGAGCCATCAGCCCAGACCCCGACGCGGGGCTCGAACTCACGGACTGCGAGATCGTGACCTGGCTGAAGTCGGACGCTTAACCGACTGCGCCACCCAGGCGCCCCAAGGAGATATTTATTCATATATAAGTGCTAAATTCTTCAAATGATTTGGGCAAAAACAAGCCTAAACTTGTGTTTAGACTTAAATCTTTCTGATTCCGTTTGTTATTTTTTTGGTGAAGTGACTGCTGTTTTAATCCAGTTATTTTCTCAAAGGGAGTTTGTGAACAGAATTTTCCTGGGAGTATGTATAGGACT
Organism: Herpailurus yagouaroundi; assembly: GCF_014898765.1. NCBI lineage: Eukaryota > Metazoa > Chordata > Mammalia > Carnivora > Felidae > Herpailurus > Herpailurus yagouaroundi. Next base: position 138,129,481 of record NW_024412376.1, on the reverse strand, counting down.
GATGTCTCATGCCTCAGGTCAGAGGAAGGACTCAGGAAGCAGCTGGACCAAAATGCCAGAGTCTTATGATGCTCTTTTTGAGTGAATCTCTCACAATTTAGGAATCGCTCTGTCATCCATTTTGATTTTCCTCTCTCAACCACCTTTCTGTTTCCAAAGGAAAAAAGAGTGTATTTCCCACTGCCAGTCACTCTGTAGTGTGAAATTAAGTGGCTCTTGAAAGTGGGAGGCAACAACTTTCCTCTAGATCTAGTACCATTGTGGAACTCAGTTAGGATGGAGCTTTCTGGGGTTCCCCTTTGGTGAGGTTTCCATCGTCTGGAAATCTGAATATTAGCCTTTCTAGTTACAACTATAAACTTTTTCCAGTATTCCATTCTCTATAAACTTTCAGCAAAGCACCATACAGAAGACTGCTGTTCCACAAAGAAATCTGTATGAACCATGCTACTAATTTTCTCATTTTAAAACACTTCTGACAGTTATAAGAGCTCTGATTTTGTGGCTTTGACAATAATGAACGTGGTTTGTGTGGAGCTGTGTGTGTATGCATGCACTTGTGTATGTATACACGTTGCCTAATATGTGTCTATAACAAGTATATCACCCAATATAGAAGTTGGTTTTGTATGCTGGGTTTAGGTTTATAGGCTCTTCAACTTACCACCTTTTCTCCCCTTTATATATTGATATTTTGATGCACATATAACAAGTGGCCAGATTAGATTATCATAAAAAGGTGCTAGTTAATGGTAATACAAACAACATAAATTACATAATAGAACCTCTATCATAAGTGCAAGATCGAAAGTACAGATTCATTTCCATAGATGTAATAATTTGAATTGAGATCATTGTACCAGATTCAGAACTCCGTGTATATCATTAAAGTTGGTTGCTACAAAAGGCCATATTTCATTCTTTCTCATTGCCAAGTAGTATTCCATTGTATATATAAACCACAACTTCTTTATCCATTCATCAGTTGATGGGCATTTAGGCTCTTTCCATAATTTGGCTATTGTTGAAAGTGCTGTTGTAAACATTGGGGTATAAGTGCCCCTATGCATCAGCACTCCTGTATCCCTTGGGTACATTTTTAGTAGTGCTTTTGCTGGGTCATAGGGTAGATCTATTTATAATTTTTTGAGGAACCTCCACACTATTTTCCAGAGCGGCTGCACCAGTTTGCATTCCCACCAACAGTGCAAGAGGGTTCCCATTTCTCCACATTCTCTCCAGCATCTATAGTCTCCTGCTTTGTTCATTTTAGCCACTCTGACTGGTGTGAGGTGATATCCTAATGTAGTTTTGATTTGTATTTCCCTGATGAGGAGTGACATTGAGCATCTTTTCATGTGCCTATTGGCCATCTGGATGTGATGAGAATGAAAAATGAAGAATGAAATATGGCCTTTTGTAGCAACGTGGATGGAACTGGAGACTGTTATGCTCAGTGAAATAAGTCATACAAAGAAAGACATATACCATATGTTTCACTCTTATGTGGATCCTGAGAAACTTAACAGAAGATCATGGGGGAGGGAAGGGGAAAAAAAAGTTACAGACAGGGAAGGAGTCAAACCATAAGAGACTCTTAAAAAATGAGAATAAACTGAGGGTTGATGGGAGGGGAGGTGATGGGCATTGAGGAGGGCACCTGTTGGGATGAGCACTGGGTGTTGTATGGAAACCAATTTGACAATAAATTTCATGTAAACAAATAAATAATAAATAAAGCTGCTGTGTAAGGGGAATTGGTGTGGTAGAGATTGGGGTGGCAGTTTCCTGAAGACTATCATGTAGTAGGTCCAACTAGGGGGATTTTTTTTTGCCCCCTTGAAGACATTTAGTAATGTCTGGAAACATGTAATTGACACAGCTGGATTGGGGAAGCATTGCTACTGGCATCTATTGGATAGAGGTGGGGGGGTACTGCTAGGTGTCCTAAAATGTGCAGGATATTCCCCCCACAGCATCCTCCCACAGCCGTGGTAATTGTGCTGCATCTGGGGAAACCCTGTGGTAGTGCAGCATGCCCTGGGGCAGAAGGGGGGGAAGGGGAAGCACGGCCAGGTGCTGAGGAACATCCAAGGTATTCCTGAATATTCACACAGTCAGAAGGGCGGGGCTTGGATGCTTGGTAGGAATGTTCTAATTTCTCTCATCTGTTTATAGATTATACAAAGTTGTTTTCCAAAAACTTCATGATAGTTATCTACAATAGGAGAGAAGTCTTAGTGCTGAGGGATCAGATGAATGTCTCAAGGAGTGTTATCTGGCATATGTTTTTTACATTCCCATAATTACTTACCTAGTACTGTTTCTCTTAGGTTTTATCTGATATAAATTAAATTTGAAATGTTAATAAAAATTAAACGGAGATTATAGTCAAATATCCAAAGAATCTGAGCCCATTTTATACTTTTTGAATGTAAACAAATGAAGTAATATTTTTTTAATGGGAAAAGATTTTTATCACTGAGAGAATAGTTTCATTAATTGCCATTGATGAATCACAGATTATTTTTTAATTCTTAATTTAAGATGTGGCAATGGTCAATTTCACTTTCTCTGAGGCGTGTGATTGTAAATTGCCTGAGTCTACATATGGTAAGTTGGCAATCACGATGATAAATCTGCAATACAAACAACCTGCTAAATTCAATTAAAAGGTAGTCCTGTCAGGAACACCTGGGTGGCTCAGTCAGTTAAGCATCTGACTTCAGGTCAGGTCATGATCTCATGGTTTGCGGGTTCAAGTCCCACATTGGTCTCTGTGCTGACAGCTCACTCAGAGCCTGCTTTGGCTTCTGTGTCTTCCTCTCGCTCTGTCCCTTCCCCACTCATCCTTCTCTCTTTCTCCCTCTCTCTCTCTTTCTCTCTCTAAAAAATAAACATTAAAAAAAAGGTAGCCCTGTCAGTGAAAACCTCAATCTGGATATTTGACAACAGGCAGAATGATGTCCAAATGACAAACATTTATTGAAATGCCTGATTTGTTTTGACATTTTTTTAAATGTTTATTTATTTTTGAGACAGAGAGAGACAGAGCATGAGTGCAGGAGGGTCAGAGACAGAGGGAGACACAGAATCAGAAGCAGGCTCCAGGCTCTGAGCTGTCAGCACAGAGCTAGATGCGGGGCTCAAACTCACAGACCGTGAGATCATGACCTGAGCTGAAGTCAGACGCTCAACTGACTGAGCCACCCAGGCGCCCTGTTTTGAAATTTTGATGACACAGGCTATATTTACAATTTTCCTTTAAGATTAGCTCTTATGTTTGGTTTGTATTCTTCTACTCCAGAATGAAATCAACAATGATGTCAACAGGAATGGTGATTTTTATTACATTTATTTATTCTGATATAGGAAAGAGTATTCTTGTTTTCATTTGTTTTTTTGTTTAAAAAAAATTCTATTTAGTTAACAGTGTGATATTAGTTTCAGGTGTAGAGTTTAGCGATTCATCATCACTTCCATACAACACCCGCCGCTCATCACAAGTACCCTCATTAGTACCCATCACTCGCTTCATTCACTTTTTTAATGGTGGAGTCTCCCATATATTCGTCATCATTAAATCAGAGATTAAAAGCATTAAGGGAATCATCACACTTGTTTTTCACCAAATCATTTAAAGAATTTAGCACCCATATCTGAAGAAATGTCCGTTTATGCCCAACACAACAGAAAAAGTTCAAGTTAACAAGATTAAAGGAGAGACAATTTAGTTTGCTTCTTATTGGTGTCAACTACTGTTCAATTATCATGTCATCTGTGCCAGCCATTGATTATTTTATACAACTAGGATTATAGTAACATTTATTACTGTCCATGTGTCAGATATTGATCATATTGGTCTACATGTAGTATGCTATTTAATTTTTATAAGTCACTTAAATGAAAATCACCATTGTATAGTTGAGAAAACTAAAGCACAAGTGTTTAAATAATGTTCCCACCTTACAATAGAAATAAACACCGAAGCTTTGGTAAATATGGCATAAATGAATGAGACCCTGCTACTATCCTATAAAAACTTTCAGGATAATAAGAATTTAAGATGCATCCCATGACAGTTTTTTCATTACCCTTTGCACTAGCAGAATTTGGATTCATGAAATAGAAATGCTGATCTGACTCTGCCATTTAGAGGCTGCTTTATTCTAAGTGTGTTACATTTTCTAAACATATTTCCTACTGGGTGAAACTACCTATTCCACAGGACTACTGTGAGAGAAAGGTGGCATAGTGGTTGTGCAGTGCTGAAAACTGAAGTTGTTATTGCCAGCTCCAATAGTCATGATGACACTCCAGTTTTTAATTATTGTGACCTCAAACTGATGAAATGATTAACTTAATTCCTATTTTACTTCCAATATTTAAACCACTGGGGAGTGGTGAAAGACACACTTTTTTTTTTTTAATTTTTTTTCAACTTTTTTTTATTTTATTTTTGGGACAGAGACAGACAGAACATGAACGGGGGAGGGGCAGAGAGAGAGGGAGACACAGAATCGGAAACAGGCTCCAGGCTCCGAGCCATCAGCCCAGAGCCCGACGCGGGGCTCGAACTCGCGAACCGCGAGATCGTGACCTGGCTGAAGTCGGACGCTTAACCGACTGCGCCACCCAGGCGCCCCCACACTTCATTTTTGAGAGAGAGAGAGAGAGAGAGAGAGAGAGAGAGAGAGAGAGAGGAAATGAGTGGCTGAGGGGCAGATAGAGAAGGAGACAGAGGATCTGAAGCAGACTCTGGACTGAAAGCAGAGAGTCCAATGCGGGGCTGGAACTCACCAACCACAAGATCTAGACCTGAGCCAAAGTCGGATGTTTAACCAACTGAGCCACCCAGGAGCATTTATTAGGTAAATAAAACTACCCTGTGATATTCCTCTCCCCCACTCCTTCCCTCTTTCCTTAAGTTCAAATCTCTTGTATTATTAGCTATTGCTGGGTAACAACCACCCCAATGCTTAGTGGCTTGAAACAACCACCGTTTATTATTTATCATGAGTTGAAGGGGTGATTGATACAGCATTCTGCTGATCTCAGTCAGGATTGGCTGGGGGCTGGGTGGTCTAGAGTGTCTTCAGTAAGAATGACTTAGCACTGGATTCAGTCACTTCTCATCTTCCAGAAGCTTAGCCCAGAATTGTGCTTTAGGCAGTGATAGACTTTTGAGAGACAGTGAAATGTCCACAAGGTGTCTCAGGGTCAACACTTGAAACTGGCACATCATCACTTCTGGACACCCTATTAATCAAAGCAAGTCACAAGGCCAGCTCAGATTCAAGGGAGTAGATTAAGAGACTTCTCCTTTTAAGAAAGAGCATTGCAAAGTTGCATTGCAAAGGGCGGGAACACAGAGAGGTATGGAGAACAGAGACCATTTTTGCAAATGATCTCTCAGGCTTCCCATGTTTAGTGCCTACAAATTGGTAAATTCTCTTTCATGTCTTTAATCCTTAACGTACTTAATAGTCTTTGGCTAAGGTATCCTTCAGTTTCAGGAAAACTTCTGTTTCCTTATACATTTACTTATCTGAATCCACTAGTTTTTCTTTGTTGTTTTATGGCCTGTAGTGGATATATTATTATTTATGTCCCCTTCCAGGTTTTTATCCACCACTCTTGACCTCAGAGTGTCTGCACAGACTGGTCTTTGCTGCTTCCAGTGCTCCATGTGGTGGCTTTCAGGGCTAGGGTTCTCTGGAATCAATCTAGCAGGGATTTGGCCTGAAAAATTCATCCCCTCCTGCTGGACACCAGGAACCATTACATTATTACTTGCTTTTATAGACTTTAATTAAAACAAGAATTATGGGTTTATGACTCATTGAAGCCTACGAGCTGGAGAGATAGTGCCTTTGTCATATCTATCAGTCTAGTAATCTTAATTCCCCTGATTATATCCTTCCTATTAGATCTCTAAACCTGTCTGCCCAGCCAAAGTGGTTTTTTGAGTCAGAAGGGAATGTTAGAACTTTCCTTCTTTCAATGTCATGCTCAATTTGGGACAGTACAAAACTGCCTGAATCCCAAGAGTTATAAATATTTGAAAACACGGTTCTTCTTATTTACCCATTCAACCATTTCCCACCTAGACTGATTTAGAGTAAGCCAACTGGGACATGCTAGTCAACATCCGTGACTACACCTAGACCCAAAAGCCTGGTATTGATGCCGAGGCAGGGATAGGCATGTCAAATCTTATCCTCTTTCATGGTGACATTAAAAACTTTTTCAAGAATTAGGCACCAAATATGTGTGGGCCAAAAAAGTCTGTCATGCCTTATTTCCTTACCTCAGCAGACATGTAACCACTGTTACAAGTTTCTTGCATATTCCTCCAAATTTTTTTATACAAATACCAAGAAGTTATAAATATATACAGTTGATTCTTGAACAACAGGAGTTTGAACTGTGTAGTTTCACTTAGATGCAGATTTTTGATTATTCAGTACAGTACTGTAAATGCAGTTTCTCTTCCTAATGATTTTCTTAATAACATTTTCTTTTCTCTAGCTTACTTTGTTATAAGAATATACTATGTAATATATATAATAGGTGTCACTCAACTATTTATGTTATTGATAAGGCTTTTGGTCAACAGTTCACAATTGGCCCGTTTTAGGGAGTCAAAAGTTGTACACAGATTATTCCTGCATTGCTCAAGGATCAACTATAGTTTTATTGTCTCCTCTTTTTATGACAGATATAGCATTCATACTTCTGTGCAGGTTTTTTTTTTTTTACTTATTATATCTTGAACATTTTTTTCATCCCAGTCTATAGCTCATTTTCTTTTACACTTGCAAAGTACTCTATTGTATAGGCACATTTTAATTTAATTCCCCCATTGATAGAAAAATTGGTTATTTTCAGTCTATTGATATGATACATAATGTGTTATGTCTTCAATAAACATTGTTTCACATATGTGCAATTATATCTATAGGAAAAACTAACTACTTGAATTGTGATCACTGAATTAGAGAGTCTATACCTTTGCAAATTTTATATATAAGCATACCTCATTTTATTCCACTTCACTATATATGTTGTGCTTCACAGATGCTGTATTTATTTTTAAAAATTTTTAAGTTTATTTATTTATTTTGAGAGAGAGATAGAGAGAGCAGGGAGGGGCAGAGAGAGAGAAAATCTCAAGCAGGCTCTGCACTACCAGCACAGAGCCTGATGTGCGGCTTGAGCCTGATGTGCGGCTTGAGATCATGACTTGAGCCAAAACCAAGAGTCAGTCGCTTAACCAATTGAGCCACTCAAGACACCCCCAGATGCTGCATGTTTTATAAATTGAAGGTTTGTGCAACAAGCAAGTCTATCAGTGCTATTTTTCCAACAGCATTAGCTCGCTTTGTGTCTGTCACATTTGGGTAATCCTCACAATATCTCAAACTTTTTCATTACCATTATATTTGTTATGGTGCTTTGTGATCAGGGATCTTTGATGTTACTATTGTAATTGCTTTGGGTGCCATGAGCCATGCCCATGTAAGATGGCAAACTTAATGAATCTCGTGGGTCTTCTGACTGTTCGTTCTATCAAGAGACTATTCCCATCTTTCCCTTCTCCTCTGGCCTCTCTTTTCCCTGAGACACAACAATACTGAAATTAGGCCACTCAGAAATCCTACAATGGACTCTAAGTTTTCAAGTGAAAGGAAGAGTCAGTAAATGCTACAAACTTCACTGTTGTCTTATTTTTAAGTAATTGCCACAGCCACCCTAGTCTTCAACAAACACCACCCTCATCAGCCAGCAGCCATCAACATCAAGGCAAGACCCTCCACCAGCAAAAACATTAGGACTCACTCACTGAAAGCTCGGAAGATGGTAAGCATTTTTTAGTAATAAAGTACTTTTTTAAAATTAAGGTATGTACTTGGGTTTTTTTAGACATGATGATACTATACACTTAAGAAACTATAGTATAATATAAATATACCTTTCATGTGCTCTGGGAAAACAAAATATTTATGTGACTCACTATATCATTATATTCACTTTATTGCAGGTGGTCTAGAACCAAACCCACAATATCACTGAGGATGTATGCCTATATTTCCAAATATAGAAATTGTACAAACCTACATTAGTGCCATCAGTGAATGGGAGTATCTAGTTCACCAAACCTTAGCAATAAGGCTCACTCTCGAGCATTTTATTTCATTTTTCCCAAATTGATGCATAGAAAGCAACATCTCAGTGTAATATTAATTTGTGCCTTCTCTTCTTGGGAATAAAGTTGAATACTATTTATATGTTTAAGAACAATTTGTGTTTCACTCTCTTTTACTCGTCCATTCATATTCTTTGGATTATTGATACTTAGGGATTTCTAAGAGTTCTTTACATATTAGCCTATGTTTGACTGTATTTTAAGTATTTTTTTTCAACTTATCTTTCATCTTGTTATTTTGAAAATAGTGTTTTTCTTTTAGGTTTTGCAATATGGAAGTTGCATACACAGTCAAATTCATCAATCATTCTTTTTATAATTTCTAGGCTTTGAGTAGTGGTAAGAAAGACTTTCCCCAACACAAGGTTTCAAGATATTTTCCAATGTTTTATTATTTAATTTAAAAATTTGAAGTATCTGAGCCATTTGAGGTGTATTCTGGTGCATGTTGTAAACTACAGACCAGAGTTACTTTTTCTAAATGCTAATCCAGTTGTTCCAACACCGTTTATTGCACCCTTCCTTTCCAAATGGAAGAACCCCCATGTATTCCTGCCTTGCTTCATTTTTATCATTAATGAGCATTAAATTTAATCTAATTCTTTTCCTGCATCAATTGTTATAATCAAATAATTTTCCTCTATAGTGAGTTAATATGGTGATGGTGCTGATTGATTTTCTAATGATTTTCAGGTTTTCTGAAGAAACTCTTGTTTTCCTGACTGCCATAGAGGCAGTGTTTAGCCTGCCTCCTCTATTCTCTGATTCTAACCACATCCAGAATTAGTTTTTGCCACTAGCACTGTCATCCCCAAGTCTCTCAACAACCTCAGTAAAGGGACACAATCTATGTTTCTCAAGGTCAATCCCGGAGTTTAAAGTCACGCATGTATGACTTGTGGTGTTTGGGATGTCTACTAATAGTAGGCTTTCTTCATATACTGTGTGCTTCCTCCTGTCCTCCCTCATACCTGCTTCTCCTCCATCTCATTATTACTCACCCCAGCTCTTGTTACAGCTCTCAGAGTAAACCTTTCATAGCTAATAGCCAAAAAGTATATTCTGGGATCATTTTCTAAGATATTTTGTCTCTAGGAACCCTGGACATTCCTCTCCTTTTTCTGCTGTGACTTGACCTGTCTTGGCTATTTTTTAGTTTTAAAACATGAAACTTGCATAATTTGGCTTATTGGGTTTTTTAGGTTGCTATTATTGTTTTGTTTTATTCACAGATGGAGAGAGAGATACTGAAATATGCCACAAGTATTCATACCATAGAATTTTTCTGGAGAGTTTTCTCAGAAACCACAGCTGTTTTTCCCACAATATGGATTCAAGCCACACTGATTAAAGGGACATGTTGGATTTTTTTTTAAATAGTCTAGATTTTGAATAGAAAAAAGTGGGATCTTAATTCTAGTTCCACTTCAACAAGAGTCTTTTCCACCCTTAGGAAAATTCAAATACTATAGATTTAAGAATAAATGTGGCAGAACACAATTGCCAAATTCTGACTCAAATGCAAATATGTCAATACCCAGTTTCCACCAAATGTCAAGCCCTACTACACTAAAAAACATCAAACACACCTTTTAAGACACATTATTAAGCACACATTAGCCAATCAAAATGAGGTGACGTTTCTAACTGGTCTAGATATCACCTTATAGAGAAATGTGATATAATTTTCAAGCTGAGAATAATCATGTTTATTATTTTGCTTGTCACTGCTGAAAACTATAAACACTTTAGGAGGGAGTCAATATGGCAGAGAAGTAGGAGGACCCGAAGTTCCCTCATCCCTCAAACACAGCAGTATTGAGGCCAGAAGACTTGGAATTCTAGGAATCCAAGCTGTGGAGTGACAGAAACATCTCCAGAGGCCCCAGGGACAACTTGGTGGGCCACAGATGCATGATTGCAAAGGGAGACATAAAATGGGCAGCATAGGCATGGAGGGGAGGGATCCCCTTCTGTGGAAAGACAAAAGGAAGAGAAAGACTGTGGAAGTGTAGGATTGTATTTGGACAAGAGGAAAACCTCTCCAGACCACAGACCAGACTGGGGAATGGAAAAAAATGGAGAAAGAAGTAATTTCTAACTTGCAAATAGCATTAAGAGTGAGGATCAAGGGTTGTGGGTCTTCCTCCGGACTGGGGCCAGGCGCCCTGTGCACATGCCTGGGGAGGAGGGGAGGCAAGCCCCAGGCTCAGTAGCCAGCTTATAGGCACAGTTGGAGAGAGCAGTCCCCTCCCTCGAGTGCTGTGGGAAGTAGATATATACATACCTCTCCAAGGACAAAAGACCCTGCAGGTTCCCACCAGCCAGAGGCTCTTTGTCAGCTGGGTGGAGTGGCACTACCCCAAAACCAGGGTGCACATGATCCTTTAAGACATCTGAGTTTGAATCCCAACTAAGTGCCTGGGAGGTGCGGGAAACTGTGGAGCCAGACAAATCTGCCTGCGGGTGCCTGTGTGGCACTGTGAGGACAGCCTGAACAGAGTGGTTTGAGACACCCATCTTGGGGGGTGGGGGGGTTGGGGATAGACTGAGGTGTGGCCATTTTTCTCCCCATCACCAACAAAGTGGGGCTTCAGGGAGGGGACAACTGGGCCCACAGTGGAGGCGGGATCCGTTTACACCAAATCCCGCCCCTTTGTGCCTGGTAACTGCTTATCTACCAGAGCAAAATTGACACTGACCAACCAGACAGTCCCTCCTCCAGACCAGCACAGCCACTGGTTCCAAGGCACCGTCAGATATCAGTCCAACATTTTTGCATTTTCTAATTATTGGTCAATTCTTATTTTTTTTCTTTACTTTATTCCTCTTATTTCTTCCCTTCTCTATTCTGGTTGTTGGTTTGTTTAAGCAGATATTTTTAGTCTATTCTTTTCACACCTCTTCTGTAACTCCTTCTCTATTTTCCCCTCTCTCTCTCTCTCTCTCTCGATTAAGCAGTATAGTTTCTCTGAATCTCTGCCTGGTCAGTTTCTTTATTTCTTTCTTTTTTTAATTTTTCTTCTCTTGTTCACCACCCATTTCTCTCTTTATATGGGATAAGGCTTCTTCCACCACTCTCCCCTTTTTAAATTTTTTCCAAGTTTACTTCAATGAACAAATCAAAGCACATCTGGTGGAAGGTCCAAACCACAATGACAAGTAGGGAGACAAAGCAACCAGAATCACAAAAACAGAGAGCATGCAACACACTCCAATAACACCTCTTGAAAGGTCAGGCCCTGGACAGTGTATGACCCCTTTTTAATATAGTAGTGCTCACAGCTGCAGGACACATAACAAGCTATTAAAACATGTAAAAGACAGAAAGCTAGCCAAAATGATGAAACAGAAGAATTCTCCTCAAAAGAAATTACAGGAAGAAATGATACCTAGAAAATTGCTCAAAACAGATATAAACAATATATATAATCAAGAATTTAGAACAATAGTCATAAGATTAATAGCTGGGCTTGAAAAAAGCATAGAAGACAGCAGGGAATCTATTGCTGCAGAGATCAAAGAACTAAGAAATAGTCACAACGAATTAAGAAATGTTGTAAATGAGGTGCAAAATAAACCAGATGTAGTGACAGCAAGAATTGAAAGAAGCAGAGGGGAGACTAAGCGAAATAGAAGATAAAATTATGGAAAATGGAGGGGCACCTGGGTGGCTCAGTTGGTTGAGTGTCTGACTTCAGCTCAGGTCATGATCTCACGGTTCGTGAGTTTGAGCCCCGCGTTGGACTCTGTGCTGACAGCTCAGAGCCTGGAGCCTACTTCAGATTCTGTGTCCCATTCTCTCTCCACCCCACCCCTGCTTGTGCTCTATCTCTGTCTTTCAAAAATGAATAAACATAAAAAAAAGAAAAAAATTATGGAAAATGGAGAAGCTGAGAAAAAGAGAGATAAGAAAATCCTAGACCACAAGGGAAGAATTAGAGAACTAAGTGATTCAATGAAACATAGTAATATTTGTATTATAGGAGTTCCAGAAGAAGAACAGAGAGAGAAAGGGGCAGAGGTTTATTTGAACAAATAGTTGAGAATTCCCCTAATCTGGGGAAAGAAGTGGACATCCAAATCCAGGAGGAAAAGAAAACTCCCTTCAGACTCAACAATAGGTCTTCTGCATGGCATATCATAGTGAAACTGGCAAAATACAAAGATAAAGAGAGAATTCTGAAAGCAGGTAGGGACAAATGGGCCTTAACCTACAAGGGTAGACACATGAGGGTAGTTGCAGACCTGTCCACAGAAATGTGGCAGACCAGAAGGGAGTGTCAGGAAATATTCAGTGTGAATAGGAAAGATATGCAGCCAAGAATTTTTTATCCAGCAAGGTTGTCATTCAGAATAGAAGGAGAAATCAAGGCTTTCCCACACAAACAAAAACTGAAGGAGTTCATGACCACTAAACCAGCTCTGTGAGAGATCCTGAGGAGGACTCTGTGAGTAAAATGCTGCAAAGACTACAAAGGACCAGAGACCTCACCACAAGCATGAAACCTACAGAAACACAATGACACTAAATCCATATCTTTCAATAACTCTGAATATAAATGGACTAAATTTCCCAATCAAAAGATATAGGATATCAGAATGGATTAAAAAAAATCCATCTATATGCTATCTACAAGAGACTCATTTTAGACCTGAGAACAACTTCAGATTGAAAGCAAAGGGATAGAAAACCATATGTCATGCCACTGGAAGTCAAAAGAAAGCTGGAGTAGCCACACTTGTATCATGCAAACTAGATTTAAAAAAATTTTTTTAATGTCTATTTATTTTTGACAGAGAGACAGAGAATGGGGGGGGATGGGCAGAGAGAGAGGGAGACACAGAATCTGAATCAGGTTCCAGGCTCTGAGCTGTCAGCACAGAGCCTGATGTGGGGCTCAAACTCACAAACCATGAGATCATGACCAGAGCCAAAGTCAGACGCTCAACTGACTGAGCAACCCAGCACCCCCCTTTTTTTTTTAATTTTTTTTAATGTTTACATACAAACTAGATTTTAAACTAAAGGCTGTAATGAGATATAAAGAAGGGCATTATATCATAATTATGGGATCTATGCATCAAGAAGATCTAACAGTTATAAATGTTTATGCACCCAATTCATAGCACCAAAATATACAAATCAAATCAATTAATCACAAACATAAACAATCTTATTGATAAGAATACAGTATTGTAGGGGACTTAAATACTCCAGTTACAACAATGGACAGATCATATAGGCAGAGAATCAATAAAGAAACAATGGCCTTTAATAATACACTGGACCAGATGGACTTGACAGATATTCAGAACTTTTTATACAAAAGCAGAGTACACATTCTTCTCAAGTGCACATGGAACATAATCCAAGATAGATAACATACTGGCTCACAAAACGGCCCTCAATAAATATAAAAGAACTGAGATCATACCATGCATATTTTCAGATCACAACACTATGAAACTTGAAATCAACCACAAGAAAAATTTTGGAAAGCTTCCAAATGCATGGAGGCTAAAGAACATCCTACTAAAGAGTGAATGGGTCAACCAGGCAATTAGGGAAGACATTAAAACATATATGGAAGAAAATGAAAATGAAAACACAGCAGTCCAAACTCTCTGGGATGCAGCAAAGGCAGTCAAAAAAAGAAAATACATTTCAATCCAGGCCTATCTCAAGAAACAAGAAAAATCCCAAATATGAAACTAACTGCACACCTTAAGGAACTAGAAGCAGAAGACCAAAGAAACCCCAAAGCCAATAGAAGAGAAATGATAAAGATTAGAACAGAAATAAACAGTATAGAATCCAAAAAAAATCCCCACAGTAGAACAGATCACAGAGCTGAATCTAAGAGCTGTTTAAAAAAAATAAATAAATAAACAAAATAAACCCCTAGCCAGACTTCTCAAAAAGAAAAGAGTAAACAAATAGATAAAATCACAAATGAAAGAGGACAGACCACAACAAACACCACAGAAATACAAACTATTAGAGACTACTATGAAAAATTATATGCCAAAAAACCGGACACTGTGGAAGAAATGGAAAAATTCATAGACACCCACACACTACCAAAACTCAAATGGGAAGAAACAGAAAATTTGAACAGACCCATAACCAGTGAAGAAATTAAGTAAGTTATCAAAAATCCCCCAACAAGTAAGAGTCCTGGACCAGATGGGTTCTCTGGGGAATTCTACCAGACATTTAAAGCAGAGTTAATACCTATTCTTCTCAACCTGTTCCAAAAAATAGAAATGCAAGGAAAGCATTACCTTGATTCCCAACTTAGAGATACCACTAAAAAGGAGAATTACAGGCCAATATCCCTTATGAACATGGATGCAAATATTTTCAACAAGGTATTAGCAAATCTAATTCAATAGTATATTAAAAGAATTATTCACCATGATCAAGTGGGATTCATTCCTGGCCTGCAGGGCTGGCTCAATATTTGCTAATCAATCAGTGTGATACATCACATTAATAGAAGAAAGGATAAGAACCATATGATCCTGTCAGTAGATGCAGAAAAAGTATTTGAAAAAATACAACATTCTTTCTTAATAAAAACCCTCAAAAAAGTCGGGATAGAAGAAACATACTTAAACATCATAAAAGCCAAATATGGAAAGCCCCCAGCTAATATCACCCTCAATGGGGAAAAACTGAAAGCTTTCCTCATGAGATCAGAAACACAACAGGGATGTCCACTCTCACCACTGTTGTTCAACATAGTGTTGGAAGTCCTAGCCTCAGCAATCAGACAACAAAATGAAATAAAGGCATCCAAATTAGCAAAGAAGAAGTCAAATTTTCACTTTTCACAGATGACATGATACTCTACATGAAAAACCCAAAAGACTCCACGAAAAAGCTTCTAGAACTGATACATGAATTCAGCAAAGTCACAGGATACAAACTCTATGTACAGAAATTGTTTGCATTTCTATACACCAATAATGAAGCAACAGAAAGAGAAATCAAGAAATGAATCCCATTTACAATTGCACTGAAAACCATAAAATATCTAGGAATAACCCTAACCAAAGATGTAAAAGATCTGTAGACTGAAAATTATAGAAAACTTATGAAGGGAATTGAAGAAGACACAAAGAAACAGAAAAAAATATCCCATGTTCATGGATTAGAAGAACAAATATTGTCAAAATGTCAATACTACCCAAAGTAATCTACACATTCAGTGCAATCCCAATCAAAAATTACACCAGCATGCTTCTCAGAAGTAAAACTAACAATCCTAAAATTTGTATGAAACCACAAAAGACCCCAAATAGCCAAAGTAATATTGAAAAAGAAAATCAAAGTGGGAGGCATCACAATCCCAAACTTAGCATTTAATACAAAGCTGTAATCATTAAGACAGTATGGTATTGACACAGAAACAGACAATGGAATAGAATAGAGAATCCACAATTGGATCCACAAATTTATGGCCAACTAATCTTTGACAAAGCAGGAAAGTGTATCCAATGGAAAAAAGACAGTCTTTTTGGCACACGGTGCTGGAAGAACTGGATAGCAACAAGCAGAATAATGAACTGGATCACTTTCTTTAAAATTTTTTTAATGTTTATTTATTTTTGAGACAGAGAGAGACAGAGCATGAGCAGAGGAGGGTAGAAAGAGAGAGGGAGACCCAGAATCTGAAGCAGGCTCCAGGCTCTGAGCTGTCAGCACAGAGCCCGACACGGGGCTCGAACTCATGAGCTGTGAAATCATGACCTGAGCTGAAGTTGGACACCCAACTGACTGAGCCACTCAGGTGCCCTGGATCACTTTCTTACACCATACAAAAAAATAAACTCAAAATGTATGAAAGACTCAATGTGAGACAGGAAACTACCAAAATCCTGGAGGAGAAAACAGGCAACAACCTCTTTGACCTCAGTCACAGAAACTTCTTTCTTGACATGTCTCCAAAGGCAAGGGAAAGAAAAGCAAAAGTGAACTTTTGGGACCTCATAAAGATAAAAATCTTCTGAACTGCAAAGGAAACTATCAACAAAACTAAAAGGCAACTGATGGAATGGGAAAAGATATTTGCAAATAACATATTGAATAGAGGGTTAGTATCCAAAATCTATAATGAACTTACTCAAAACCCAAGAAACAAATAATCCAGTGAAGAAATGGGTGGAAGACATGAATAGACACTTTTCCAAAGAAGATATCCAGATGTCCAACAGACACATGAAATGATGCTCAACACCTCTCATCATCAGGGAAATACAAATCAAAACCACACTGAGATATCACCTCACACTGGTCAAAGTGGCTAAAATTAACAACTCAGGAAACAAGAGATGTTGGTGAGGATGTGGAGAAATGGGAACCCTCTTGCACTGTTGGTGGGAATGCAAACTGGTGCAACCATTCTGGAAAACAGTGTGGAGGTTGCTCAAAAAATTGAAAATAGAATTACCCTATGACCAGCAATAGCACTACTAGGAATTTATCCAAAGGTTGCAGGCGTGCTGATTCATAGGGGTACATGTTCCCCACTGGTTACAGCAATGCTTTCAACAATAGCCAAATTATGGAAAGAGTCCAAATGTCCATCAACTGATTAATGGGTAAAGATGTGGTTTATATATACAATGGAATACTACTTGGCAATGAGGAAGCATGAAATCTTGCCATTTGCAACAACATGGATGGAACTAGAGGGTATTATGCTAAGTGAAATAAGTCAGTCAGAGAAAGATAGATATTATATGTTTTCACTCATATGTAGAATTTGAGAAACTTAACAGAAGGCCATGGGGGGACGGGAAAGGGAAAAAATAGTTTCAGAGAGGTAGGCAAACCATAAGAGACTCTTAAGTACCGAAAACAAACTGAGGGTCGATAGGGGGTGCGAGGGAGAAGGGAAAATGGGTGATGGGCATTGAAGAGGGCATTTGTTGTGATGAGCACTGGGTGTTGTATGTAAGCGATGAGTCACTGGAATCTACTCCTTAAGCCAAGCACACACTGTAAACACTGCATGTTAACTAACTTGACAATAAATTATATTAAAAAAATTATAGACACTTTAGGAAAGTGTTAGAGTAGGAGGATCTTAGCTCACCTTCTTCCACATACATACTGAAGCAACAACTACGTGTAATGCAATTCACTCTGAAAATGACCTGAGACTGGCAGAGCAAATCTCCCATACCTAAAGGCATTAAAAAAAAAAAAAAAAAAAAAAAGCCTACACCGAGAAGGGCAGGAAGGGAAGAGATGTGACAGGGACCCAAACCCCCAGTGTGGCAACAGCCTACAAGTAGGAGGGATATCACAGGCATGAGTACTCCCTGAGAAGGACATCAAGCTGCAAATCCCAGGGCACTCTGGCCCTAGGAGCCTGTACTAGGAAGACAATCCCCCACAAAGTCTCACTTTGAAAACTGTTTGGGTTTAGCTCAGACACCTTTGAAAATTGGTAAGACTTAACTGTAGGAGAGCCAGAAGGTTAAAGGAAACTGAATCTCTGCTCTAAAGGGCAAGTATGCTATATCCCTTGGACCAAGTTCCAGTGTGGAAGCAGCAGTTTGAAAAGCACCTGTGAAGGAGAATGACTATTTTTAGAACATGTCCCTCCAGAGGGACAGGGATCTGCAGAAGTTTTCTCTGGGAATGGAGGTGCTGGTGGGCACCACTTTTCTAGCCTTCTTTCAACCTAGCTACCCAGACACTTGCAGAGTTCTGACACTCTCCATCTACCTTGCTAGCACAGATTGCCCAGTCCAGGTATTCCACCATTGACCTACCCTACTGAACCCATCTTCCCTCCAGCATTGCCCCTCCATCTGGTCACACTCAGCAGGCAATCTCAGTTGGGACTAGCATCCCCCTAGAGTGACTAGTGCCCTGACACATCTGCTAAGCAGCCCTGGCCAGACATGGCACATACCCAGATCAACTTCTGCTTTGGACGGTTGGGAAGCTAGCCCTGTGCAGCAGCCCACCTGCAGTAGCCACAGGTGGGCCTCTCACTCAGCAGCAGCAAGAGATAGACCTAGCAGTGCAACTGTAGGAGCTACTGTGGAGCCTTTTAGTCCACCTTGCCAGGGGCAAACCCTGTCCACTACTGTGCCTACAGTAGTCAAGGCTGATCATTGCAGGCAACTAAACTGAGCACTGGCCCTGCCCACCAGAATTCATGTAGCAGTTTCCAGCTCAGCCACACAGTAGAGCACACATAGTACACATAGGGGACACCTCTGGAATATCTGGTTCTCATGACCAGGGTTATCACACTACTGGGCACCAAAGGACATCTTATACATAAGACTACTACTTTCTAGACCAGGGATGTAGCTGACCTACCAAATACATAGTAACAAGCACAGAGAGTCAAACAAAATGAGGAGACTGAGAAATATCCAAATGAAAGAACAAGACAAAAGCCCAGAAAAAGAACAAAGCACAATGGAAATAAGCAATCTATCTGATAAAGAGTTTAAAGAAGTGGTCATAAAGATACTCACTAAACTTAAGAGAAAAGTAGATAAAACCAGTGATAACTTAGAAAATATAAAAAGTGGGGCGCCTGGGTGGCTCAGTCGGTTAAGCGGCCAACTTCGGCTCAGGTCATGATCTCGTGGTTCATGAATTCAAGCCCCACGTCGGGCTCTGTGCTGACAGCTCAGAGCCTGGAGCCTGTTTCAGATTCTGTGTCTCTCTCTCTCTCTCTCTGACCCTCCCCTGTTCATGCTCTGTCTCTCTCTCTGTCTCAAAAATAAATAAAACATTAAAAAAAAATTAAAAAAAAAGAAAATATAAAAAGAACCATCCAAAACTGAAGAATACAATAACTAAAGTGAAATATACATTAACAGGAATCAATAGCAAATTAAAGGATATGAAAGAGTGAATTAGCAATCTGGAAGGATAATCACATATTAGATCATAAAACAAGTCTCAATAAAATGACTGAAATCATACCATGAATTTTTCTTACCACATCCTGAAACCAGGAATTATGAGATAAATACAAGATAAAAAATATAAAAAAATAAGCATGTGGAAACTAAGAAGTTAATTCACCAACAAAAAACAAAAACAAAAGCAAAAGCAAAACAAAACAAAACAACCAAAGCAGAAAAGAAAAAAAAAATACATGGAGCCAAATGAAAACATAACAGTCCAAAACCTTTTGGATGCAGTGAAAATAGTTCTAAGAGGGAAGTTTATAGCAATACAGGCTGACCTCAAGAGGCAAGAAAAATCTCAAGTAAATAATTTAGCCTTACACCAAAAGGAACTAGAAAAAGAAGAACAAAGCCCAAAACTAATAGAAGAAAGGAGATAATAAAGATCAGAATGGAAGTAAATAAAATACAGACAAAACAAAGTAAAAAAAATAGAAAAGATCAATGAAACTGAGAGCTTACTCTTTGAAATAAATAAATAAAATTGATAAGCCTTTAGCGAGACTTATTAGAAAAAAGAGATGATTTTTTTTTAATTTTTTTTTCAACGTTTATTTATTTTTGGGACAGAGAGAGACAGAGCATGAACGGGGGAGGGGCAGAGAGAGAGGGAGACACAGAATCGGAAACAGGCTCCAGGCTCCGAGCCATCAGCCCAGAGCCCGACGCGGGGCTCGAACTCACGGACCGCGAGATCGTGACCTGGCTGAAGTCGGACGCTTAACCGACTACGCCACCCAGGCGCCCCAGAAAAAAGAGATGATTTAAATAGATAAAAAATTAGAGGTTACAACCAATACCACAGAAATTCAATAGATTATAAGGAATTGCTATGAAAAATAATATGCCAACAAACAGACGACCTAAAAGAAATGGATAAATTCCTGGAAACATACAGTGTTCCAAGCCTGAATCAAGGAAACACAGAATATCTGAATAAATTACGAGTAACAAAATTGAATTGGTAATTTGAAAAAAACAATTATTAAAAGTCTGGGACCAGGGGCGCCTGGGTGGCGCAGTCGGTTAAGCGTCCGACTTCAGCCAGGTCACGATCTCGCAGTCCGTGAGTTCGAGCCCCGCGTCGGGCTCTGGGCTGATGGCTCAGAGCCTGGAGCCTGTTTCCGATTCTGTGTCTCCCTCTCTCTCTGCCCCTCCCCTGTTCATGCTCTGTCTCTCTCTGTCCCAAAAATAAATAAACGTTGAAAAAAAAATTAAAAAAAAAACAAAAAGTCTGGGACCAGATACCTTCATGGGTGAATTTGACCAAATACTTGAAGAAGAGTTAATACATATCCTTTTCAAACTAGTCTAAAAAATAGAAGAGGAAACAATTCCTCCCTTTCATTTAGGAGGCTAGTGTTACCCTGATGCCAAAACCAAACAAAGATACCACAAAGAAAATTATAGAGCAATATCCCTGATGAACATAGATGCAAAAATCCTCAACTACATATTGACCAATTACAGAATACACTGAAGGATCATTCATTACAATCAAGTAAGATTTATTCCAGAGATACAAGGATGATTCAAAATTCATAAAAAATAATAATAATATACCACATAACAAAATGAGGGATAAAAATCATAACTCAATAGATGCAGAAACGCATTTGACAAAATTCAACATCCATTCATGATAAAAACTCTGAACAAAGTGGGTATAGTGGGAACATACCTCATAATAAAGGCCACATATGACAACCCCACAGCTAACATCTACTCAATGGTGAAAATCTGCACATAGGTCAATGGAACAGGACAAAGAGCCCAGAAATAAACTTACATTTATATAGTCTATTACTATACAAGAAAGGAAACAAAAATATATTATGTGGAAAAGAGTCTCTTCAATAAATGGTGTTGGGAAAACTGGACAGTTACTTGCAAAAGAATAAAAGTAAACTAGCTTCTTACACTATAAACAAATATAAACTCAAAATGGATTAGACACCTAAAATAAGGCCTGAAACCATAAAATCATTAAAAGAAAACATATAGCATCTCTTGGACATCAGCCTTAGCAATATTTTCTGGATATGTCTCCAAGGAAAAAAAGAAAAAAAGAAAAGAGAATTAAACAATTGGAACTACATCAAACTAAAAAAAAATATTTGCACAGTGAATAAAATCACCAACAAAAGGGAGAAAATATTTACAAATGATATATTTGATGATGAGTTAATATCCAAAATATATTTTAAAAACTTACAAAACTCAACACCCAAAAAACAATCCGATTAAAAAATGCACAGAGGACCTGGATAGAATTTTTTCAAAGTAAACATACAGCGAACAGACATATGAAAAGATGCTCAACATCACTAATCATCAGGGAAATGCAAATCAAATCCCAAATGAGATATCATTTCCTACCAGTCAGAATGGCTAGTACCAAAAACACAGGAATAACAAGAATTGGTGAGAATATGGAAGAAAGGGAAGCCTCATATACTGTTGGTGGGATTGTAAATTGGCACAGCCATTATGGAACACAATGTGGAGCCTCCTCAAAAAATTAAAAATCGAAATTCCATATGACCCAGTAATTACACTTTTGGGCATTTACCTGAAGAAAATGAAAACACTAATTTGGAAAGATAAATGTATCCCATCTTACTGCAGCCTTATTTACAATAGCCAAGATATGAAAGCAACATAGAAGTCCATTGATAGATGAATATAGAAAATGTATATGTCAGAATGGAATGTTACTCAGCCATAAAAAGGAATGAAATCTTATTATTCACAACAACATGGATGGACCTAGTGGGCATTATGCTAAGTGAAATGAGTCAGAGAAAGACAAATACCTTATGATTTCACTTATATGTAGAATCTAAGAAAGAAAGTGGAAAAAAAATGAAACAGACTTATAAATACAGAAAACAAATTGGTTGTTGCTGGAGGAGAAAGGGTAAGGGAACAAGAAAAATAAGTGAAGGCTTAAAAGATATAAACTTCCAGTTATAAAATAAATAAGTCAACGGGATGATAAGTATAGCATAGCAAATATAGTAAATAATATTGTAATAATCTTTTATGGTGACAGATGATTATCATGGCAAGCATTTTGTAAAGTATATAATTATCAAGTCACTATGTTGTACACAAGAAACTAACATGTCAACTATTTTTCAATTAAAAACAAAACACTGTAAACATTATTCTTTTCAATATTAACCTAATCTCTATTTTATCAGTATATTTTCACATCAATTAAGGAAAACACTGGTCATAACATTTTCTTTGTTGCTTTTACCCATTTTCAAAACATGCCTTGTCTCTCCAGTTCCCTTTTGGCTTTTTTGATACAAACAATCTCCAATAATCCTTATACACATAATGCAAATTAATTTGGATTTAGCCTAATACATCCTAGAAAGAGATTTATCTTCATCCATTTTTGTAATTGATTTGAAACCATAGTGGTTGGAAGGTACATAGTGATACTATTTTTAGTTTAATAGCTATTGAGTTCTTAGTGGGGAGAGAAGAGTAATCTATGTAAACATCTTATGAAAAGAGTAATCATTTTTATTGGCTAATGAGGTTTAAAAACTCTTCTGAATCAAATAGTTCATTTTAAGGGACATGGATTAACAGTCTATTTGACAAAGTAAAAATTCTATGACTTCCAAAAATTATATTTTATATGTGGAATTTTGCCATTTCAATCCAACTCAACAAATAAGCACTGAACTCTGTCTCTGATCAGAGTTATGCTTAAAATATAAACTTCCCAACAGTGAATACTTTGGGTATATGCTTATCATATAATTTTGAGAAACAGAGTAGATTGTAAAAAGTAACACAGGAAGCCACATGCAAATGAATGAAAATGGACCATCATCTTATACCTTATGCAAACATTAACTCTAAGTTAATAAGAAAAACTTGAATGTAAGTTCCAAAACCATAAAACTCATAGAAGAAAACAAAGGTGGTCTTGAGATTCATCTTGATGACTATTTTGGGGCAGTGGGGAGATTTGGTGTCAAAAGCCAAAACAACAACTAAAAGCCAACAAGTGGGACTATATCAAACTAAAAAACTGTGCAGCAAAGGAAATCATCAACAAAATGGAAAATCAACCTACTAAATGGGAGAAAATATTTTCAAATAATATATCTGATTAGGAGTTAATATCCAAAACATGTAAAGAATTCACACAATTCAGTAACAAAACAAACAATCCAATTACAAAATGGGCAGAGCATCTGAATGGACATCTTTTCAAAGACAACATACAGATGGCCAACAGGTATATGAAAAGATGCTCAAAATCACTAATCATCATGGAAATGCAAATCAAAATTGCAATGAGAGATCACCTCCTACCTGTTAGAATGGCTAGTATCAAAAAGACAAGAAATAACAAAAGTTGGTAAGAATGTGAAGAAAAGGGAACTTTTGTGCACTGTTGGTGGGAATGTAAATTGGTACAGCCACTATAGAAAACAGTATGGAGGTTCTTCAGAGAGTTAAAAATAGAATTACCATAAGATCCATCAATTTCACTCCTAGAAATTTACCTGAAAAAAGGAAACACTAACTCAAAATGATAAGTATACCTCCGTGTTTGTTGTAGCATATTTACAGTAGCCTATATATGGGACAACGTAAGTGTCCATTAATGGATAAATGGGTAAAGAGAATATGGTGTGTGTGTGTGTGTGTGTGTGTGTGTGTGTGTGTATGTGTATGTGTGTGTGTGTATATATATATATGAATGACATGTGTGTATACATATATACATATATATACATATATGTGTATATGTATGTGTATATGTGTAATGTACACATACATACATATATACACATACATACATGTAATATGTGTGTGTATATACATATATATATATATATATATTAATGTTATCTAGCCATTATAAAAGAATGAAATCTTGCCATTTGTGACAACATGTATGGACCTACAGGGCATTGTAGTAGGTGAAATAAGTCAGAGATAGACAAATACTGTATGATCTTACTTATATGTAGAATCTTTAAACAAAAAATCAATCAAAACAAGTTCATAGATACAGAGCTACAGAGCATATTGAAGGTTGCCAGAGGGAGGGTGTGTGGGTGGGTAGTGGGTGAAATGGGTGAAGGGGGTCAAAAGGTACAAAATTCCAGTTATATGAGATGAATAAATTTTGGAGATGTAATATACAGCATGGTGATTATAGTTAACAATACAGTATTGCATATTTGAAAGTTGCTAAGACAATAGATCTTAAAAGTTTTCCAGGTAAAAATTTCTGTAACTATGTATAGTAATAAATGTTAACTAGACTTGTTATGGTGATCATTTCATAGTATATGCAAATACTGAATCACTACATTGTACACCAGAAGGTAATATAATTTTATATGTCAGTCATATTTGAGTTTTTTAAAAAGTGACAGAGTCTTGAAAAATTACACAAGCTAGTAACAAAATAAATCTTTACAGTTTTGAAAGAGAATCCAAGTTTGTATGGAGAAACAGAAAGTTTTAATGAATTAGGTAATATTTCAGTGTCAAATGAAAATAAGTATTTTTACCATTTCCCCCTTTTTAATAGGGGAAAAGAAACAACATGATTTTAAGTGGAAAGAAGAAAAAACATATAAAGTCACGGAGAAAGCAAAGTCAGATATCCATTTAGAGATATAGTAAGTTATATAGTAAGATATACTAAACTTTATAGTAAGATCTACTAAGCTATATAGTATAGTAAGATATACAATATATTGTATTAAAGTATAGAGTATAGAGTACCTGGAGAATTATATTCAGAAATGATACTCGTAATTTTGGACCTATGGTTTTAAATAAGCTGTTTCCATATAAAAAAAATTATTTGTTGATGGTTTTGAGAAAGGTAATACAGACATTAGGAAGAATGAATTTGTCATTTTGGGAGCAAAATACTTGTATAATTAAGTCAGATGTATTACAACTAATTAGGATTGATTTTCTTGGAAGGGATTAGTAGGAAATGTCTTATAAGTATGGTAGGTTGACCACATATTTGTCATCATTCTTACAAGAACCTACAATTACAATTTAAGAAAAAAAAATGAATGTATGAGGACTTTAAGAGACAAAACAGATGAACCTAAGGGAAGGGAAAACAAAAATAATATAAAAACAGGGAGGGGGACAAAACAGAAGAGACTCATAAATATGAAGAATAAACTGAGGGTTTCTGGAGGGGTTGTGGGAGGGGGGATGGGCTAAAAGGGTAAGGGGCATTAAGGAATCTACTCCTGAAATCACTGTTTCACTATATGCTAACTAATTTGGATGTAAATTTTAAAAAGTAAAAAATAAAATAAAATAAATGAATGTAGTTATATAGTTGTATAGATGACAGAGAGAGAGAGAGAGAGAGAGAGAGAGAGAGAGAGAACACAAGAGAGATGCTTTTGTAAATGGGTAAATTGTGACATTATGAAATCAAAGAGTTTGAAGGAACCAGAGATGTTATCTAGAATACCTCACTACAGTTCAGTCTTAACAACTGGTTTCCAAGATCATGTTATAGGGCAATGCTAATTACCTAAAAGTTATTCCTTATATTAAATTGAATTCTATTTCTTAGAAACTTCTTTTTGTGCCTTCTGGTATGACATATACTAAGTGTAATTTCATTATCAATAATAGTACATGAAATACTTACAGGTGCTTTTTCTTTTTTAACTTAAAATTTCTTTTCTCCAGACTGACATCTGAAATTCATTTAATGATGCCCAAATACATGATATGAGCCCATTCTCTTCCTAATCACTCTCCTCTCAGTATCCTCCAAGTTGCTAGTAGTCTATATTTTAATATTTTGCTACACAGGCTAAAGAAAATTATATGAGTATGGTTGATTAGAGTAAGGTTATTTTATGTCTTTCCCCTGGAAATGTTTCTAAAACTGGAATGTGTCTACAGAGAGTAATGCTTAACCTTGGCCACTCTCTGTCACTGAAAATATTTTTAGAGATATGATCTTTTATTCTCGACTAACACACTAACAAGAGCTACATTCTTATGAAAACAGAGACTTTAATATTTTAAGTCCCTTGGGATAATAAATTATTTTATATGACAGGTCACCACTCCTAATTTTAATTTACTCTAATAACATGAATAAAATGAAGAAAAATGTTCCATAGATACTTCAATAATAAGAATTTGATTTTCTCCTTCAAGGTACCTCAACAAGTCCAATCAGAGGAGCACAACCTCTTCTAACAATTCTTTAAAGTCAAGTTGATTCCAATCAAACATACTATCAACCAGGCATTCAATCAATGCCTTCCATGATATCAGCAATGTACCAAACAGTGAGGAGAGGTTAAAAAGGAAGTAGAAGATAAAACTCCTGTCCTAAATATTGCCACAGATTTGGGAGAATACAAAGATAGAAATGTAACTATCAAAAACATAACATAGTATAACTTTTATATTACTAAATGTGTGAAGAATTCTCTAAAAGATACATGCCAATCATGTAGATTGGATTTAGTTTACATAAACTAAATTATGACTACCTACTCTGTGCCAGGCACTATCTTTGTGCCCTCAGTAATGTCACCTAATAAGTAAAAAGACATTCGTAGTAGATCCTGATGCATAGCTTGAGAGATGGTATTAACTAGAATCAAAATCTTGTCAAATGAAAGCAATTGATGCTTTTTGGTTAAACGCATTATTTTTTAATTTGGTTATCGACTTCATATTTAATTCAGACTCCGCATCTCCCTCTGGTCTTTTATAATTAAAGAAGAGTTTCAAAAGGCACTTAATGTTCTTCCTATTTAAATATTTAATAACTACATAACTCCTTTAATTTACTGTCCATAAATATATGTTCTTAAATTTGTATTGAGGTATCTTTGACTAATTTGGTGTGTTTGTTCATTCAGGGGACTGTGGACTGTTCATTTCTGTAAGTTTTAGGGTTTTTTCGCTTTACAATAAAAGTTCCCTAAAGATACTTTTTTTCTAGTGACTCTTAGAGAAAATACTTAAATTTGATTAAAATTATATCCTACTGGCTCATAGTGCAGATCTATATCAAATTACACTTGACAGGAAATTTCAACTTAAGTGTACTAGTCTCCTAATATTCCGTTTCCTTAGATGGTTATCAAACATTTAACAAATATGGTAACATTTGGATAAAAAAAATAAGACAACGGATTATACATATCTCCTTTAAGTTTAGCTAATTTGGAAGTCATTGCCTGTAATTCAGGGGTCACTGCTATATGTCAGGGGTGATTTTCCACAAATGTTAATCAAGAAAAAGGTATTTGTAGTCAATACTAATTAAGTACTGCCTATCAAGTTAATATCAGCTAACCATAAAAATTTACAACTCAATAAAATATAACAAAATAAGACATAACTATTATTAAAGTATATTACTTGGAAGCCATACTTACAAAGAAACTCATACATATTTGTGGGGTGCCTGGGTGGCTCAGTTGGTTAAGCGTCTAACTCTTGATTTTGGCTCAGGGTCATGATCTCATGGTTTATGAGATCGAGCCCTGCGTTGGGCTATGTGCTGACAGTAAGGAGCCTGCTTGGGATTTGCTCTCCCTTTCTCTCTGCCATTCCCCCATTTGCTCATGAACTCTCTCTCAAAATAAATAAATGAACATTTCTTAAAAACCCTCATAAATCTGTGAAACAAAATGGTATATCACATTTATTATTTTAATTTTTCAATGTATTAATTACTATTGTATAAAAACTTAGCAAACTTAGTGACTTAAAACAACAAATATTTCTTATCTCAGTTTCTGTGGCTTAGAAATCCAAGAGTAGTCTAGCTGGGTGATTCTAGTTTAGAGTTCCTTGTTAGGTTGTGGTCAAGCTCTCAAACAGGAACGCTATCATCTCATGGTTGGACTGAAGATTTACTTCCAAGCTGATTTACCTAAGTGTTAGCAAATCTAGAAAAGTCTGCTCCTGACTTCATTCATGTGGTTCTAGCAGGTTCACCATGTGGCCTTTTCTTTGGCTGCTTGAATGTCCTCACAACATGGCAGCCAGCACCCACGACCCCGAACCTTAAACTACCCAGAATATGGCAGCTGGTTTCCCTAGAGCATGTGACTTGAGACAGAACAAGAGAATACAGTTATGACAGAGACCACCATCTTTTTAAAATGTAATGTCAACAGTGACATCCTCTAACTTCTGCTGTATTCTGTTCCCTAGACGTAAGCTACTAAGTGGAGCCCACATTCAAAGAGAGATATTAAGCTTCACCTATCGAGGAGAGGAATGTCAAAGAAACTATGGACCTGCTTTAAAACAGCCACATTTGATTACAAACTATAATTTGGGAAATCTTATAGAATTCTTGCAGAAGAACTTCATAATAAGATCCCATACATTTTATAGATGTAGAATATATAAAGGGAAGTACCTTGGATATACATTACTGAAAAGTGTTCTCAGAGTCAGAAATCTACTTGGAATTCTTAGTTCGAAGAACCTACTTCAAAGTGTGAGTAGAAAGACATAAAAGAGTGACTTTTTTTTTTTCTTACTTCTGGCAACTAAAGCTTCTCTCCTGTTTTCTTTAAATCCAAGTTTGATTCCTTTGATGCCATCTTTTTTAAAACGTTTAGAAAACCAGTACTATAATTTTCAGAGAAAGTATGGTAGGGCATATCTTTCTTTGGTTTGTTAGTTTCTTTCTTCTTCAAATCCCAATGGATTTAGATATTTTTTGCTGAGATTCAAACTCATTTTAACTTTATAACCATCTTCCCCAGGGAAGACTAAGCAACTCTTCCATATTCTTCTCTTGTCTGGAGATTAATTTGCATTTTATCAACTATTTCTAAATAGGCTTTCTGAAGGAAAGAATATTTGGGGCACCTGGGTGGTTCAGTTAAGTGTCCGGCTTCAGCTCAGGTCATGATCTCACAAGTCTGTGAGTTCGAGCCCCATACCGGGCTCTGTGCTGACGGCTTGGAGCCTGGAGCCTGCTTTGGATTTTGTGTCTCCCTCTTTCTCTGCCCCTCCCCCACGCATGCTCTGTCTGTCTCTCTCTCTGTCAAAAATAAATAAACGTTAAAAAAATGACTTGAAGGAAAGAATAAAGGTATCAAAAGCTTTTTCTTTTCCTCCTAGGAACATACTAAATATTTTTTATTAGTAGGTATAACTTGAACATTGAACATGAAATTCCCCAATTCATGTTTAATAGATCAATTTAGGAAGTTATTTTCAAACACCCAAACAGCTATCTAAATTTATCTTATGATTAATGGCTAAACTATTTAATATTGGGGTAATATTCGATACCAGAGTATCAGTCAGTTTGGCACAACTACAAAATGTCTCTAATGAGATTGACAAAAGACACAATGGAAATTGAAAAGAAAAAAATCAGATTTCAATTTTAATAAGAAGCAGAAGAGTGAAATTTCTTAAAAAAAAAAAAACAGAAATATTGGTGATGTGGAGGATAATCACTGTTTAGTGATAAGGTTGGAATCCATCGCAGTGAACACATTTAGTCCAAAGCACCAAGAGGGATTACAGGCAAGCCCTGCAGCCTTGGACATACTGTAGGATCACAGGAGGAAAGCCCCTAAGGATGTAAATATGTATGTCCTGCCTTTGACTGCACTGTGGTCACAATAAAAGAAAATGTAATCAACTTTTGCTCCTACTCTCATTTTCACGTCCACATTTTTGGTCCTGACTTATACATACTGAAACTCTGGAGAATCAAAGAATGCTCCAGGAATCTTACTTTGAGTCCTAGAATTTGTCTTGACTGTATCCTGTTAAATGCTTTGTAAGCTTTCTGATCATGTCTTACTAATCTTGGTTATTTCCCCACAGAGATTATCACATGTTAGAACTTTACATGTATCAGTATGTTGTTTGTTGAAACAGATTTTTTTTTTAATTTACATACTTATTTTTAGAGAGAGTACATGTGCACACATGCACACGGGTAAGGGGCAGAGAGAGAGAGAGAATCCCAAGCAGGCTCTGTGCTGTCAGCACAGAGCCAGACTCAGGGTTCAACCCAACAAACCAAACCATAAGATCATGACCTGAGTGGAAATCGAGTCAGGTGTTTAACCAACTGAGCCACCCAGGTGCCCTGAAACAAATTTTTTAAGTGTTAGCAATGAGTTGAGTATGGGAAAAAGTCATCTAAAGCACCACACATAGGTGAACTGCAAGTTAGATTGATTTTTGAAAATCTTAAATAAAATTTAATTGTTATATAATTTGACAGCTAACTAAATTCCATGGAACATAGACATACCTATAGGACTATATAAAATTATGTTTTTTTTTCAGTGAATAACTAAAGAAGCACCCCTATATAATTACAGAGTATCTGTTTACACTAAATAATATAGAAAAGTTTTAATTATTTAATAATACATCTTTTACTGCTTAATTATGCACACGATCAATCAAGCCCATGGAGAACCTTTAACATCTGGTAAAATGAAGGGGCAGCAGTTGTTCTAATTAATCCAACTAATAAGCCACTAGTGACTTTATTGAAGGTGTTGCTTAATTAGGAAATGCAAGATATGCACAGTGTTTTTCTTAAATTCTAATGGAGCCACACAAAAGCCTTCTCTAAAAATTTAGGTGCAAAATGCTGTTTGTTTTTCTCCAACTTTTATGCCATCAGATTTATCAATTGAAAAGATAGAATTAACTAATGCTTTGTATGTTTGAAATTCTGAGAGTAATTTTAGAGAGATCTATAGGTACAATTACTCTTTTCTAATGTTTTATTCACCAACCTTTCCTAGCAGCCCTTGTTGCTTTCAGTCATTTTTACATTTTGAAACTCAGTCCTTACACAATTTCTAAGGTGTCATATTATTGATAATGAACCTGCCTTTCTCTTCTTTCTCCTCTTACCTCAATATTTACATTAGTCAGATAATATTAGGACAAAAAATAATCGCCACTAAGTACTGCTATCCGATCATTTAACACAAAAGGGAACATCAAGCAGCAAAGAGAAAGATCATGATCTCAAAGTAAAGGACAATTGGCAATTTTGCACTATGTTAGAAAAATAGAAATTATATTAAAACATGCTTAATGTAGGTAAATACAAAATATTTTCTCTACTATATATATATATAACTAATATGTTTCAGTGCTTGTTATGTACCAAACACCATGATGAGTACTTTAGAATATTATTTATCAGTCTCCTATGAGAGCACCATTATTAACCTGTGGTAGGGTCCCCGCCCTAAGGAATTAAAAAAAAAAAAAAAAAAACCTCAAGGCAACCTGGCTGAATGCCTATGTGACAGCATCCCTCATGACCTTGTAACATAAGACCACTTAATCAGACTGTATGTTTGTGTGTTACCATACAGGAGACAAAGAAAGAAAAAAATGTATAAAAAAACTATAGCATGTAGTGTTCGGGGCTCAGGTCTTTGGGTATGAACCCAACTGAGCCATGCCAACACGAATAAAGTTGCTTCCTGGAAAGAAAAGCCTCAGTGTCAGGACCCTCTGTGTGAGAATCCTGCTGCAAACCATACCTTATAAAGGAAACATTTAAACAGTAAGTGATAAAGCAAGGTTTATAGAAATCATTTTGTCTAATTCCAGAGCCTAAACTGACAAATTTAGAATGTATATATTACTTTTATTTGGTCCTCTTTGGTCAAGTTGGAGATATTTCCAAGAACATACCACGGGGCTTAACTCCAACAACTTATTTTCTAATTTTGACTATGATTTTTCTAAAAATAAAGTTTTTTTATAAGTAGATGAGTCACAACTCTGTTTTTGTTGCATTCCTCCCCAGTGAATTGGAAGAAGCTCATGCCAATAATTTCCCCACTTCTCTTATTTCCTTACAGGATTTGGGGAAAGAAAATTGGAGAAAAAGGCAAGGTGTCTGCTTTTGAAACTTTCAAGAGGAGAGCTTTCAACTTTTCAGCCCCTTATATCTTTGGGAGATCTTTATACCCATAGCTCTGGTAGATCAAATAGAAGAGTTAGGACCTTCTAATAAGGGTCCATGATGCAGGGGAAACCATATCTCAAAAACACTGAATTGCACAATGCTAAAAATTTAATTTAAATCCATAATTCCATGCTTATATAACTCATTCAGATATCTGTTTTTGCAAACATGAATTTAAACATGAATTTAAATTATCCAGTGAATAGAGCATTCCACTCCTTGAGGATTACTGATTAGCATAAAGAGAAAAGTTGGTAAGTCTTGGCCTCTAGAATTTGTCCAGTTTCTTTAATACTTGTATTAATATGAAGTTATTCTTAGCTTTCATATTTAGTATCTGTTATATATGTATTTATGTCTTCTTTTAAACTTCTATTATTGCCTACTTGTGACTTCTCTCCCATTTTCTTGATCAACCTTCATATATTTTCAAAGAATCAAATTCTGGCTTTTGAATGCTTTTTATCTTTTGAATGCTTTTATCTATTCTTATTTTTATTACCTTTTTGTTTTTACTTCCTTTGGGATGATTCTTTATTCCCATTCTAATTTCTTCAGTTAGATGCTTATTATTAGATATTTTATAAACTTCCTTTTCTTTCAATGTAAGTATTCAAAACTAAATTCCCTCAAAAGCGTCATAACCACTTCATCCTCTAAAGTTATGTCATGTTCATTTCTACATATACTTCCCATTATGATTTCTTCTTTGATCTTAAAAATATTTGAACATAGGTCTTAATATTTTCTACCATATAAGGCTATTAGATTTATCATTTTGTTATTATTTTACAACTAAATTACATTATGTTTAGATACTTTAAAATATTTTAAAGTTTTAGATTCTCTTTATGGCCTACTATGTTTAGGTAGGTTTTATAAATATTCAGTGTGTACTTGAAAACAATGTACATTCTTAATTCTTGGGTGCAGACTTTAATATATGTCAATTAAATAGAGTTTCATAATTGTATTGTTCAAATATTGCATACCTTGTCCAACTTTTTATCTATTGTCTATTTGTCTTAACAAATATGGAAAGAAAAGGTTTGAAAATTTCCCAGGATAATAAATGTTTTGCCAATTTCTCTTATCAGATCTAACAATTTTGACTTTCTATATTTTAAGGCTATTTTAATATGTACATACAAGTTTAAATTTACATATTTTTTGTTAATTGATCTATTATTAAATAGGACTTTGTTTCTAAAATAATGTGTCCTTTAAAGACCCTTTTATACTAAAATTGCTAATACAGATTTTCTTCTGATATTTTCAAACTTTAGTGTCCTCATAGCTTCAGTTTATTTCTTGTAAATAGAGTATAATTAGGCCATTTTCCATCTAACATTATAATACTGATCTGTTAGTGGCTAAATATAGCATACTTATAATTATTTTGTTATTACTGTTGTATATTTAACTCATGTCTACAATCTTACTTTATACTTTCTATTTGGCCTGTTTTTAGCTTTTCTTCTCTAACCTTTTTTTCACTTTTTAAAGTTTTTTTTTTAATTCCAGTAAACATACAGTGTAATATTAGTTTCAGATGTACAATTTAGTGATTCAACCCTTACATACACCTGGTGCTCATCACAAGTGCCCTCCTTAATCCCCATCTCCTATTTCACCCATCCCCCAACCTACCTCGCCTCTGGTAACCATCAGTTTGTTCTTTATAAGAGTTTGTTTCTTGGGTTGCCTCTCTCTTTTTATTTTTCCCTTTTTCTCGTTTGCTTTCTTAAATTCCACATGAGTGAAATCATATGGTATTTGTCCACAATGAAATATCATCTTACACCTGTCAGAATGGCAAAAATCAACAACACAAGAAACAACAGGTGTTGAGGAGGATATGGAAAAGGGGAACCCTCGTGCGTTGTTGGTGAGAATGCAAACTCGTGCAGCCGCTCTGGAAAACAGTATGAAGTTTCCTCAAAAACTTAAACATAGAACTACCCTATGATCTAGCAATTGCACTACTAGGTATTTACCCAAGGAATACAAAAATACTAATTTGAAGGGATATGTGTACTTGATGTTTATAGCAGCATTATAGCAACAGTATGGAAAGAGCCCAAATGTCCATCTACTGATGAATGGATTAAGAAAAGGTGGTATATAGGGGTGGCTGAGTAGGTGGCTCAGTTGGTTAAGTGCCCAACTTCAGCTCAGGTCATGATCTCACAGTTCATGAGTTACAACCCGACATCGGGCTTGCTGCTGTCAGTGCAGAGCCTGCTTCAGATCCTCTCTCTCCCTCTCTCTCTGTCCCTCCCCATTCTCTCTCTCCCAAAATAAACATTGCATATATATGTATGTGTATATATATATATACACATATATATAATATACAAAATATATAATATACATATAATGGGATATTACTAAGCCATAAAAAAGAATGAAATTGCGGGCACCTGGGTGGCTCAGTCAGTTGGGCATCTGACTTCGGCTCAGGTCATGATCTCATGGTCCATGGGTTCAAGCCCCACGTTGGGCCCTGTGCTGACAGCTCGGAGCCTGGAGCCTGCTTTGGATTCTGTGTCTCCCTCTCTCTGTCCCTACCCTGCTCATGCTCTGTCTCTGTCTCCAGGATAAATAAACATTAAAAATATTTTTAAAAAAATGAAATCTTGCTCTTCGCAACAATGTGGATGTAGCCACAGAGTTTCTTTAACTTTTTATTTTTTTTAATATATTATTTTTCAGAGAGAGACAAAGCGTGAGCAAGGGAGAGACAAAGAGAGGGAGACAGAATCTGAAGCAGGCTGCAGGTTCTGAGCTGTCAGCACAGAGCCTGACATGGGGCTCGAACTCACGAACCATAAGATCATGACCTGAGCCGAAATTGGACACTTAATTGACTGAGCCACCCAGGCGCCCCTCTTTGACTTTTAAAAACAGATTTTTTTCCATATAGATGAAGTCTGTAAATATATTTTCTGCTTACCAGCTTCTGTGCTCACTCTTGCAATCTAAACATCTACTTTGGAATAATTTTCCTTTTTTAAAAGTACATCTTTTTAAAAGTAAAAGTACATCCTTTAAAAATTATTTTAGTGACAGCCTGCTGGTAGCAAATTTAGCTTTTGTTTATCTGAAACATTTCTTCACTCTTATTCTTGAAAGGTAATTGTTGTGGGCACACAATTCTGGATCAACACTCCCTATCACAGCCTCTTTTCCTACCTCCCTAGCACTTTGACAATAACGATTTCTTTATCTACTTTTCCCATTGTTTCTATTAAGAAGTCACCTGCTAGAAGAATGGTAATTTACTCCTTATTCTCATATATTCCATTACCAATCTGTCAAGTTTCTTTTCACTGGTTAAGGTTTATCTAAATTCCTAGGAGTCCAGAACTGCATTTAAAAAAAGTTTTTTGTTTTTTAATTCTTTTATCTAGTATCTGTATGTTGCCAGGGACACTTTAAAATATCTGGTTTCTCTATTGTGGAAACTTGACATCCTTCAGCCTTCGCCTTTCAGGTAGTAGACTGTTTTCAGAACCTTGGGAGAGTTACTTTAATATCTCAGTAACCTGGGTTCCTTATCTGTGAACCAGTAGTAGTAACTGTGAATACCACAACACAGTTGGGTTTTTTAACGAATCAAACAGGCAAAAGAATGTAAAGGCATTAAAACATTGTCTGGCAAATTGTAGGCACCCAGTAAGGAACTGATGGTGTGGTCATGGCAGTGGTGGTAGTATGAGCAATAGAGGGTCCTTCTGATCTAGTAGTTTCTAAAGGGGTATTAAAGTAAAAAGTATAATCCATTAATCATGACACTACTAAATCTCTATCTCCGCACAATGGAAAAGTGGTATATACAAGTTTGTTTTTACAAGGAGTTTTAAAACTCATTGACAGCAACCCCCGTTATATTGAATTTGTATTCTCCACTGTGCCTTACACAGTGCTTAGTGCGTAACAGAGTCTAAGAAATCACCGCTAATTTTTTTCAACACTTTTATTTATCTAGCTTTATTCTACCCATACTTTCCCTGTTCTGTTTTGATAATTGGTTCCGTTCTAAGAACGTTCTTTTTTCTTGCCAAACTCATTTCCTTCAGGAATGAACTTAATGTTTATCTTGCCTATTGAGTTTTTATTAAGTAAATAAAAACTAAATGCTTTCTTTGCAAACACTAGAAACAATGGCTATAAAAAAAGAGATAGTGGAAAAGTTTAGTGCAGTAAGAGAAAAATAAACATAGAATTATACAGATTTAATTTATTTCTCAAGGTTTTTAAGATGTCCTTTTTGATTGTCCATGGAGCCATTGGCTGAATCCATTTTACTGATTACTGTTTTGTAGTCTTTATTCTAATCAAGTGGAATTGAGAGCCTTGGTGGTAGATTGGGGTGTGTAGAGATTTTCTTAAGATCTAGCTGTTCCCCTAATCCTCATCCCCCAACACACAGAATTTATGATGTGATTCAATCATCGCTTCCTCATTTTTGACATAATTGGTTAAACTTTGATTTGATGTGATAGATGTTGAATTTTCCTTATTTTTCTAATTGTGGTGTTTATATTTAACACTTGTTAATATGGAGAAAACACAATCATAACTTTTCTACGGCCCATTTAATGGAATAATACCTATAAAGCATACAACGTCCAATCTCTATTGCTCTTTCTTCTATATGATATCATGACTTGAAGAAGGCATAACTACTTGCCAGAAGTTAAATCTAGTTTTCTCTCCAGTGTATTATGCCCAACCCCCAGTGGGAAATAATGTTAGTTGTATCTTTTCTTCACCTGTCCAAGGTCTGCAAACAGTGTACAATCAGAAGGGCCATTTATCACTTCGGCAAAGTAGTTGGGAACCTTCCAGTTCATCTAGTCTATTATAAAATTTATTTTTATCTGTCAAAAAAGTCATACTGCTCAACAGTCAGAAATAAGGATGGACTACTTTGTAGCTAAAAAAAAAAAAGCCTTCACATTCTGTAGTCTTTAAAAAAACTTTTTTGCTGTAAAATGGCAAAAGCATATAGAAATTTTAAGTTCTCTCAACAGATCAGTTTTAACTGTATAATCATATATCTCTATTATGATGGTTGAAATAAGACCTTTCCTGATTTAGTTTTCAATCACTTTATGCAGCAATTATTATATTTAATTTTTAAGATCTTCCAGAATTTAGATAAATAAAATTTTATTTTATTTTACTGTATTTAATACTTATTAATATGGAGTAAATGCAATCATAACGTTCAAGATCTTGAGTCCTTCAAGATCTCTGAGTACAGTGATGTTGCCATAGCGTGAGCATTAAATGTATAGTTAGTGATGAAGTATTCATTTGAGTTTTTCCTTGACTGACTGCAGGATTGGGAATAATAATGCCAAATAATTATCTCTTCTGCACAAATGTACGCTACTTGAGCTGGACACAAAGAGCTTCCTAATAAAAATGAGTCTTCCTCTTCCAGATCCTTTTGCCCAGGTAGCCTGTATTTTCATTTTACGGATGAATTTGTGCTCTAATTAATTTTCTCCTATCTTTTAAAGGAGGCCTCTGGCCATGAAATGACAAGGACAAATTTGCCTTCCACTGTGTTCCATGGATACCAGGATTTAGATGACTGCATTAGCAAATACAGCTTGGCAACAGATTATCTGGAATCAATTCTAAGAATGACTCATCCTTCCTGACACTCTCTCCAAAGGCAAGCCCTTCTGCAAGAATAGCCCTTGCTCTCTTCTGAACACTGATACATATGCCCAGAACGTTGGAGGGGAAGTTTGTCTAGACAGAATAAAAAAATGCTCATCTCACTTTAACTACAATCTTCAAAGAGCAATTATATTACAGAAATATTAAAGCTCCTGGAATCTCTACCATATTTTTTCCCTAACTTAAAAAATTTTATTTATTTTTTTTTAACTGGGGCAAGAGGGAGGCATGTGGGGTCATCTCATGGTTGAGGGACTCGAACACAAGTGGAAGAAGTCCTCATCACTGGCAATATTCCTTTACTTTTAGAACCATCTTTTTGACCTTGCTATGTGACAAAGAAAGTTTATCTTAGCCATATACCTTTAGATTTATATAGCATTTTCATCTATGTATCATCATATATAGCATTTATATAGCATTTATAGCATATCATATATAGTATTTTCATCTATGACTTAGAGACCACGCTTCTTTGGTATAAGTAGTATGCCTATCTTAAAAGTATGTAATTCCAGAGGCACCTGGGTGGCTCAGTCAGTTGAGTGATTGACTCTTGATTTCGTCTCAGGTCATGATCCCAGCGTTGTGGGATTGAGCCCTATGCTGAATGTGGAGCCTACTTAAGATTCTCTCCCTCTGCTCCTCTCCTCAGATCGTGCTCACTCTCTAAAATAAAATTTTTAAAGAGTATGTAATGTTAGTTGAAGAAGTTTTCTGCCCCTTTTCAAACGTAAATAATAACAACTCTCAATGCTAATGTCAGAATAGGGCTTTAAAATTTATATTGATAAAAGTATGTTCATGGACTAGCACTGATCATATTCTCCACTAACCTAGTTGAATTTGCATTTATTATATAAAATGCATATTATGTGACCAAAGTCTAAGCTAAATTATTTCACATGATCTCATTTTGGTTTATTTCCTTCATTTTGCAGGGAAAAAAAATGTGAAGCTTCATGTAGCTGACCATACAAGTTCACATTGCCAGAAAATTATGGACCAGTAAAGCCAGCCCTAAATTGCTGTTTTTATGAAGTCCCACCGGTATTGAAAAATAATAATGGTATTTATTGAACACTTACTCTGAAATTATATGGGCCCAGGACTCTATAGGCTTTATTTCACCTAATACTTACAACACTAGACATAAATACTAGAATTACTCTCACTCTGAAGATGAAGAAATGAAAATTCATTAACTCACTGAACTAGAATGTATTCAGGGAGTGGGTTCTAGAGTGCACCCAGCTAACCATCATGCTGAAGTGCCCCTGAACATCTCCGTTAAAACAGGATGAAAAATTCTGTACAACATGGTCATTCCTTAAGTATTTTGCACCCAATTGTATGCTTTTCTGTGTAGACGTCACAGAATCACATTTCCACCACACGTTCTATCTTTCAGAATCTTGTTTACACACATGAATCAAACCTCATTTCTGCTTCCACAAACTTTTCCTTTGTAACAGAAATGATAGTAGAGACCAAGAGGCAAGTAAAACAAAGAGAAAATGAAAAACCAGCACGGAGCTAAGCCAAGATGATGATCGAGAAAGGGTGCAAGAAAATCTCAACACGCTTATGAACATGCTGGTAAGGATTTTTCTGCTTGCAATTTAAACTTCAAAATCCTGGGACGCCTGGGTGGCGCAGTTGGTTAAGCGTCCGACTTCAGCCAGGTCACGATCTCGCGGTCCGTGAGTTCGAGCCCCGCGTCAGGCTCTGGGCTGATGGCTCAGAGCCTGGAGCCTGTTTCCGATTCTGTGTCTCCCTCTCTCTCTGCCCCTCCCCCGTTCATGCTCTGTCTCTCTCTGTCCCAAAAAGAAAAAAAATAAACGTTGAAAAAAAAGAGAAAAAAAAATTAAAAAATAAAATAAAATAAAAAAAATAAACTTCAAAATCCTAATTAAAGTTCCTTATTTCCTAAAGGCCAGTCTGCTCGAAGTCTTTCGAGAGATAGCTTGAACAAGGCCTAAGACCCCTGCCTTATTGTTTTAGATGTTTTTATTTAAGTGCATTCGACCAACAGAAAAATCAAATAATCACGAATATGCAGCATGATACATTTGTACAAGCATCCACACCAAGAAACAGTATTCCGGACATCTCAGAGGTCATTGTCATCTCTGTTGCAGTTGCTGCTTTTAACAGTAAGCATTCTCTTGCCTTCCAATGGTATTGATTACTTTTGCAAGATGTACTTTATATAAATAGAAGATTATGTACTGGTCTCAAAATTATGTTTATGATTTCATATCATTGTAATTCATTGTAGAATGGTCATTCTCACTGTTGTATAGTATTCACTGTGTGATCTACAGTTATGTATTTATTTATTCTACTATTTGTGAGTATCTGGGTAGTTTTCATTTAGGGGCTCATGCAAATAGTGCTGTCCCTAGACTCTACTAACAGCATCTTTTGATGATTAAAAACCTTTATTTTGATATGGTACAGTTTTTATCATATTTTTACTTTTACTGTTAGTGTTTTGTATGTGCTGTTTAAGAAATCTACTCTATTCCAAAGTCATGAGAATATTCTCTTTAAGTTTTATTAATTTATTTTTGCATATAGATCTGCAATCCATACAGAATTGAGTTGTTTGTTGTTTTTTTTTTTTTACACCAAAGGGGTGAGATAAGCTTCAAGATAAATTGTTTCCACAGGGATACCCAATTGATCACTGTTTTTTCAGAAAAAAACTATCTTTCCTTGCTGTACTGTGACATCACAGATGTCACAGATATAAAACACTAGAGACCTTGGACTTCCAAAAAAAACTGTATTCTAAAGTTTCTCCCTTTCTCCATAAATAGTGGAAGGAAAAAGAATATAGGAATCTACAGGTGAGGAGGTAAATAGCAAACTAGTTGCCTCTGATGCCTATATAAGGTTAACATATTGAGAAGTTTCTATATAAAAATCTGAATTTTCAGATTCTCTTTAAAAATTAGTCGACCTAGGGGCACCTGGGTGGCGAAGTTGAATGTTGGACTTCAGCTCAGGTCGTGATCTCATGGTTCATGAGTTTGAGCCCCACATCCAGCTCACCGCTGTCAGCACAGAGCCCGCTTCTGATCTTCTGTCCCCTCTCTCTGCCCCTCTCCTCCCCCACTCATGCTCTCTGTCAAAAATGGATAAACATTTAAATTGTTTTTAATAAGATAATCCAGAAAGATTGAGCACAAATTTCTACAAAGCATCAACTGGCTGGGGAGAAATAATGGCCAAGCTCCTCTGATTGAATATGGTTTCGATGTAGGCACAATTGCCTTCCTTCCCCACAGGGTACATTCATTTATATTGTTTATTTTACCCTCCATTCCTATTTCTGATGCCAAAGATAATGGTAAAGAATTTCTCTATGGCATGTTACCTCATTTATCATCACTGAAAGATAGAGTACCTATGGATTTCAGCCCAATCCACATAGCTTTCTGGGCTCATTGACAGGTGCTTACAGTGAAGGGGATCCTCCTTGGATAACCAAAGGGAAATGAGATGGCTTGCATAAACTAAGTGCAATAGGCTTGGGCTTAGTCCCAGCAGTCAAATCATCCATCCAGGTGGAAATCCCATCCTCTCATTTGCCTTTTTGACAAATGTGTCCTAGGCTACCTGCATAGTGCAAATAAACTTCTACTTGTGTTATCCTAACATCCTAATTAAAAAAAAAAAATACTGTGCAAATGTTTTTATTTTGTATCTTTTTATTACAATATTTAATTCATTTTTTAATTTACATCCAAGTTAGTTAGCATATAGTGCAATAATGATTTCAGGAGTAGATTCCAGTGATCCATCCCCCATGTAGAATACCCAGTGCTCATCCCAACAACTGTCTTTCTTAATGCCCCTTATCCATGTAAACCATCCTCCCACCCACAACCCCTCCAGCAACCCTCTGTTTGCTCTCTATATTTAAGAGTCTCTTATGTTTTGTCCCCCTCCTTGTTTTTATACTATTTTTTGCTTCCCTTCCCTTATGTTCATATTTTGTATCTTAAATTCCTCATATGAGTGAAGTCATATGATATTTGTCTTTCTCTGACCAACTTCACTCAGCATAATACACTCTAGTTCCATCCATGCTGTTGCAAATAGCAAGATTTCATTTTTTCATTGCCAAATAATACTCCATTGTATATATACATCACATCTTCTTTATCCATTCATCTCTCGATGGATATCTGGTCTCTTTCCATACTTTGGCTATTGTCAATAGCACTGCTATAAACATTGAGGGGCCTGTGCCCCTTTGAAACAGCACACCTGTAACCCTTGGATAAATACCTAATAGTGCAATTGCTGGGTCATAGGGAAGTTCTATTTTTAATTTTTTGAGGAACCTGTATACTGTTTTCCAGAGTGGCTGCACCAATGTGCATTCCCAACCGCAGTGCAAAAGAGGTCCTCTGTCTCTGCATCCTCTCCAACATCTATTGTTGCCTGAGTTGCTAATTATAGCCATTCTTACTGGTGTGAGGTGATATCTTATTGTGGTTTTAATTTGTATTAAATGATGATGAATGATGGTGAGCATTTTTTCATATATCTGTTAGCATCTAGATGTCTTCTTTGGAGAAGTGTCTATTCATGTCTTTTGCCATTTGTTCACTGGATTATTTGCTTTTTGTGTGTTGAGTTTGATAAGTTCTTTATAGACTTTGGATACTAACCCTTTATCTTATAGTTCACTTGCAAATATCTTCTCCAATTCCATTGGTTGCCTTTTAGTTTTGCTGATCATTTCCTTTGCTGTACAGAAGCTTTTTATTTTGATGAATAATTCATTTTTACTTTTGTTTCCCTTGCCTCCAGAGATGTGTTGAGTAAGAAGTTGATGTGGCTGAAGCAAAGCGTTTTTGTTTTTTTGGTTTTTTTTGTTTGTTTGTTTGTTTGTTTTTTGCCTGCTTTCACTTCTTCCTGTCTTATGTTTAGGTCTTTGATCCATTTTGAGTTTATTTTTGTGTATGGTGTAAGAAAGTGGTCCAGGTTCATTTTTCTGCATGTCACTGTCCAGTTTTCCCAGCACTGCTTGCTGAAGAGACTGTCTTTATTCCTTCGGATATTCTTTCCTGCTTTATCAAAGATTAGTCGGCCATACGTTTGTGGTTCCATTTCTGGGTTCTCTATCTGTTCCATTGATCTGAGTCTGTTTTTGTGCCAGTATGATACTGTTTTGATGATTACAACGTTGTAATACATCTTGAAGTCCAGGATTGTGATGCCTCCAGCTTCGGTTTTCTTTTTCAGGATTGCTTTGGCTATTCAGGGTCTTTTGTGGTTCCATGCAAATTTTAGGATTGTTCTAGCTCTGTGAAGAATGCTGGTGTTATTTTGATAGGGATTGCATTGAATGTGTAGATTTCTTTGGTTAGTATTGACCTTTTAACAGTATTTGTTCTTTCAGGCCATGAACATGGAATATTTTTCCATTTGTTTGTGTCTTCTTCAATTTCTTTCATAAGCTTTCCATAGTTTTCAGTGTATAGATTTTTCACCTCTTTGGTTAGGTTTATTCCTAGGTGTTTTACGGTTTTTGGTGCAACTGTAAATGGGATCGATTCTTTGATTTCCCGTTCTGTTGTTTTATTTTTGGTGTAGAAGGATGCAACCAATTTCTGTGCATTGATTTTATATCCTGTGACTTTGCTGAATTCATTGATCAGATCTAGCAGGTTTTTGGTGGAATCTTTTAGGTTTTCCTTATTACTCTGCTCAATTTTTTTTTAATTTTTTTATTTTAAAAATTTTTTTAAATGTTTATTTTTGAGACAGAGAGAGACAGAGCATGAACGGGGGAGGGTCAGAGAGAGGGAGACACAGAATCTGAAACAGGCTCTGGGATCTGAGCTGTCAGCACAGAGCCTGACGCGGGGCTCCAACTCACGGACCGCGAGATCATGACCTGAGCCAAAGTCGGCCGCTTAACCGACTGAGCCACCCAGGTGCCCCATCTGCTCAATTTTTAATGCATATTAGCATTATTACAGTGTATTTGTGTAAGGGGAATTTTTTCAAAATGTTGCTTTCCTTACCCAAACCCCTCCCTACCAAATATTTTGTGTAACAAAACTTAGTGATTAAGTGAGCAAAAGAATTGAATATACATTTCATCAAAGAATATATAGAAATGGATCATAAGCAATAAAAACATGCTTAACAGGGAATGTATATTGCTGCGATCACTGTGGAAAACAGTATGGAGTTTCCTCAAAAAAAATTAAAAATAGAAATAACATGTGATCCAGCAACTCCACTATTGGCTATTTACTGGAGAACAACACAAATTCAAAAAGATACATGTACCTCGATGTTTATTGCAGCACAACTTAACAATGACCAGAATATGGAAGCAACCCAAGTGTTCATCAATAGATGACTGAAGATGTAGTGTGTATACATATTACATATATATAATACACACACACATTATATATATATAC
This sequence comes from Herpailurus yagouaroundi, assembly GCF_014898765.1. Classification (NCBI taxonomy): domain Eukaryota; kingdom Metazoa; phylum Chordata; class Mammalia; order Carnivora; family Felidae; genus Herpailurus; species Herpailurus yagouaroundi. The sequence continues at coordinate 138,085,164 of NW_024412376.1, read as the reverse complement.
ACACACACACACACAAAATGGAATATTGTCAGCCATAAAAAAGAATAAAATCTTGCCATTTGTGACAACACAGATATACCTAGAGGGTATTATGCTAAGTAAAATACATGAGACAGAGAAAGAAAACTACCATAGGATTTCACTTCTGTGTGGAATCTAAAAAACAAGTGAACAACCAAAGTAAAAAACAAACAAAAAAAACCAGACTCTCAAATACAGAGAACTTGTGGTTTCCAGAAGGGATGTGGGTGAGGGATGGGTGAAATAGGTGAAGGGGATTAATTGTTACAAACTTTTAGTTATAAAATAAATAAGTCATGGAGATGAATAATCCAGTATAGGGTTTACAGTCAATAATATTGTAATAACATTGCACAAGCACAGATGAGTACTATACTTATTGAGGTGAGGATTGAGTAATGTATAGAATTGTTGAATCTCTATGCTGTACATCTGAAACTAACATTGGATATCAACTGTACTTCAATATTTTTTAAAAATATGATTATCATTAATATTTAGAAAAATGCAAATCAAGCCAGAATGAGATAACACTTTCTACTCACAATAATGGTGATCAAAAAGAGATACCACACTAATAATAATTAGTACTCATAATCAGCTTATGACAAGAAATCCCTCTTCTGAACAAATGCATTCAAATTCTACATAATAGTATCATTTCTAAATATCTGTATATTCCCCCATAACCACCACCAACAGTAAGTCCTTTAGAGAAAGGGACTAAGTTTCATTATATCTCCACTTACAGTGCTGAGTACATTGGTACATATGCGTAATCGATAACTGCTAAACTAAATGCAAAAAGTATTGCTAAATGTGAATTTGTTGATTGAAATAGTTATTTCTTTTATAACTAACTTTTGCTTTCTGATTAAAAATAATAAATGCTTGGGATGCCTGGGTGACTCAATAGGTTGAGCATCCAACTCTCAATTTCAGCTCAGGTCATGATCTCATAGTTTCAGGAGTTTAAGCCCCACATCGAGTTCTGTGCACTGACCATGTGCATGGAGCCTGCTTGAGATTCTCTCCCTCTCTCCCTCTCTGCCCCCACCCAATTGCATAATCTCTCTCAAAATAAATAAACTTAAAAAAAAAGCCCATCTTCCTCCTTTACTCTCTAAAAATAAATAAAAATTAAGCAAAATAATGAATGCTTGAACATTATAAAGTGAATAAGAAAAAAAATCTATTATTTCACCATCTAAGTGAAACTATGAATGTTTGGTGCATTTACATTTTATGTACTATGGAGACTCTACTGTACATCTCCTAATTCTTTTCAGTAAGCTCAAGTCCTGTTGATAGCAATGAGGATTTAGAAGACCTATCAAGGCAACAATCAATCAACCAAAGTCAACTTACAAAATAATCTCACCATTGTACTTCTCAAGACAAATACTTGCTCCCATGCAGTAAAACAGATTGCTCCCAGTAAAACAGATATCTAATTGGATCTATACACTTTTGTTTCTTTTTAGCTACTGAAACCAAGTCATCAAGAAGTACAATAGGCACTTGAGAGGTTCCCAAGTCAGCAGGCTCAGCATGATCATCTTTATTTGTGAGTCAAGACTATTTCCTTGTGATCTCCTCCTATGCCTTCTGTGTGAATCCCTCCCAACCTCCTTTGCAAGCCTTCCACCACGTTGGGACTAGTTATACTATATGTTGTTACTCCTCTGATAACCACTGACTTCATTTCCGCATGGCTCTTCTCATAATATTACTAACATGAGAAGTATCATTATTAATATGAAAAAGACACTGTTATAAAAAGGCAACTGGAGGTGATATTAATTCATTTCAGACTTTGTTGGGATCTTCATCTACTTGACTACTCCTAATTTGTCTGTGTGGCTTAAGATTTGTTGTTTTAAGTATGAAAATATAATCTTCCTTCTTTTTAATGTAAAGCTGTTAGTCAACCATGCAGATTTTCCCTCTTTGTATAGGAGACGTGGCACTCTGTGTTTAGACTCCCAAAGATTTATGTTCTTGTGATGGTTATTTTTGAGAGCCTGAACTAAATATGATTATTTGTCATATGACTATCCATACATTTCACAATGTAGTACATTATTTTTTATGATACCATGAATTCCTACTTCAAAGGTACTATGATGTTTGTATATATAATGCGCTTGTAGCTAACAGTAACATTAATTCTAAATTTCAAGGTAGATTTGATTTTCTATTCCTTAGGGAAGAAGAGAAGAGTTTGGATGTATTATTTAATTTTTGTTGCTATATATCTTATTTTTTATTTTTTTTAATGTTTATTTATTTCTGAGAGAGAGACAGAGCATGAGTGGGGGAGGGGCAGAGAGAGAGGGGGACACAGAATCTGAAACAGGCTCCAGGCTCTGGGCTGTCAGCACAGAGCCTGATGTGGGGCTTGAACTCCATTCATCTATTGATATGAGATCATGACCTGAGCTGAAGTCAGATGCCCAACCAACTGAGCCACCCAGGCACCCCTGTTGCTATATATCTTGATTGGCCATTTTGATAGTAGAAAGCTAAGCCACAGAAAAAAATCTTGGGAAATGAAGGACTGAAATAGAGACAGTCCTAAATTTTCCTCTATAATAATTTAAAATTAAGTGCAAGCTTATTTATAAGAAAGGAAATAGGAGCAAAAGACATAGTGCTGTGGAGGAAGTGTGAGGCTGAGGGATAAAGGATGGTGAGGGAGAAATACCTGATGGCAAGAACAGGAAATTGGAACCAAAAGTAAGCATTAAAATCTAACACAAGAATTCCCAGAAATCATAAATAAGAGTTCAAGGCATTTTATATACAAATTAAAATAAAATGTTGGGGAAGATAATGACAGCTCTAACCTAAGGGTTTTTACATGGAACAGTTTCAGCATGTCCAGTCTCTCTCCTTACCTTGATGAAGGGAGTCTGGGAGAAGAAACTGAAGAAACTCAACTCAGCCCACACCCCCTGGTTTTTGGATCCACCAGCGTGTTGAGGGGATTCTTGGAGGGGCTGTCCTTCCAATCATATGGGCAGCTGAGCCAGACAGGCCAACAGTTGTCTGGTGCTACCTATAGCTTAATTGGTCTCACTCAAGAGTGAAGTCTTAACATGCTAATCTACCTTCATCCTCCAGTAACATTCTTATCCACAATAAGTTGGTATTTTGGCATTCAGCTCTCTATCTCCCACCTCGGTCTTTTAATTGGTTCTGAACTCAGGCAGGAAAGGAGATATTATTTGTTAAGTTCCTCAAAACTCAAGAAGTTTGTTTGACTGCAATAAACTTTGAAGAACAGATGAAAGTTAGAATTTCAAGACACTCCCTTCCCCAAGATAGAAGAAATCTGCAGAAAGCAGTTTCTGATATCCAGTAGATAGTTGTAGTACACAAGGACTACTCTATTTTAGTAAGTGAGGGATGATCATTTTTGACTGACTCTGGAGGGTCACTGGGTATTTATACAAAAGATCTTGAAGAGGTATTTATATCCCATGTTTATTGCAGCATTATTCACAATAGCCAAGATGTGGAAATAACCTAAATATCAATAGATGAATGGATAAAGGAAATGTGGTATGTATGTACAATAGAATATTTTTCAGCCTTTAAAAAGGACATCCTGCCCTATGCAGCAAAATGGATGAATCGGGAAGGTGTTATGCTAAGTGAAATAAGCCAGAAACAGAAGGACAAATACTACATGACTCCACTTGGATGATATGTCTAGTCAAACTCATAGAAGCAGGAAACAGAATGGTAGTTACCGGAGGCTGAGAGAGGGGAATGGAAAGTTGATGTTAAACAAGTATAAAGTTTTAGTTATACAAATGAATAGGCCCTAGAGATGCTCTTACAACATTATGCTCACAGTTAATACACTAATAATTTGTTAAGAGAGTAGGGCTCATGTAATCCGTATCATAATAAAACAAAAATAAAAAAAAGAGTAGAAATAAATGCACACTAGTTAAGACTGAGACTATTCAACCTTGAGAAAAATTGTGTCTCGAGGAACAAATATCAGGAATATTGGTCTTCACTAGCTCCTGAGGGCACAGCCTCCTGAAACTCCAAAAAAAGCCTCAGTAGGTGAAACAGCTGGTGAGATTCTCTGACTGTCACAGAGAAGCAAACTAGGAAACTCCTCCCTACAAGGCAGATTTCATAGGCCTAAGTGGCCCCATTACCACCATCACTGAGGCCAAACACTTACATGAGAAAATAAAGGTTCTGTTGGGAAAGAAACCAACACTCAGTTCATCACTAGGGCCCCAGACCACAAGTTCAAAAGAGTAACGACAATTTTGGGACTTTGGCTATGTGCCATGAAAAAGAATGGCGCCTTGAATAGGACCTGATGCCTGGAGGCCCCTGTACTGCCCATTACAGAAGTTTTGAGAAGACAGAACGTTTCAATTGCCATTCTTCAGAGACAGAAGACAGCAAGAAAAGGTGGATTTCCTTCTAGATATGGTAAAATACAATGCATAATTGACCTCTTATTGGGAGATTTCTCCAAAATGAATTTACTGCTTATGTACTCCAGATAACTAACTTAACTATTAAAATTAGGTAAGCTTGTTAAAGAAAAAAAATAACCAGTGTTAGTTTTTTCAAAGAGTGTCAGGGCTTTTATTTTATTCAGGGCTTTTGCAAATGGTGAGAAGATGATCTCACTGAGAGAGAGACAGAGACAGTGCTTAAATCTAAACACAACAAGGGTAAGTGGGGATTTATAATGAAGGAGCAAAGTGAAAGGGTTAGTGGATAGACCATTGCTAAGAGGAGACATCAAGGGCAGGGAGATTCTTGCTAAACTGACTTAACAGGATTCTTGCTCAAGGCAGACCAAGGTGATTATTAGGGCAAGGGATAAGGAACTGATCACATAGCAAGGGTAGAAGATTGTGTCTAAACTTACTTGGCAGGATTCTTTCTACAACTGGACTATTCAGGCTGAAGACAGAGTCCAAGAACAAGGTCTATACAAGAAGAGGGTTCAAAGAAGCCTAACTAAATTTTAGTCAAGAGAGTCTTTGTCAGGAAGAAAAAAAAAAAAGTTGTTCTCCCCACCTTTCTTTACTTAGCAACATTTTCAGCAGGCTATAATTCTTTACTGAGATGAAATCTGGAGATTAGCATATTTTAAATATTTGGTAGGTGTAAGTCTCAAGTTATGAACATTTGCTGTGTTCTCTTAGTTCTTTATGCTTTACAAAACAAGGACTCCCAGAAAATAAGTAAACACATGCACACATTCAATGATAGGGATAGGTCAAAGGGACACAGGAGCCAACTAAAAGAAGGACAATAGCCAAAGCTGAAACAATTTGAGCAACAAAATAATGTATTACTCTATTACAGCTTAAAGTATAAAATAAATATCCATGATTCCATATTGATATCAATAACTGAATAAATCAATGATTGAATGAATACAAAAAGAATGGACAAATCTCCCATGTAGAAAAATTCCAAATAATTTATGTAAGTATTTTCCAATCAAATAGAAGGAACATAACTCCCCACCCCTTAAGTGTGGGCTAGCCATAATGGGTTCCTTTCGAAGGTTATGCAGAACAGAAAGGAGGAAGAAAGTAGAGAAACCTGACAAACACTCCCTGGACCAGGTGATTGAGGCTACCAACAACAGTGATAAATCATACTGATAGCATATATTCTTGAGAGGATGAGGAGTTTGGAACTTTATCTTTGCAATCTTCCTCCCTAAAATTTATAACGTCTGTTTTACCATGGGAAAAAAAAATCACACAAATCCCAACTGAGAGAAAGTCTTCAATTACCTGACTAGTATACCTCAAAACTGTCAAGGTCATCAAAAATAAGGAAAATCTGAGAAAAGGCTACAGTCTGAAGAAGGCTAGGGAGACATGATTTCTAAATTTAATGGAGCAGGCTAGATGGGATTGCGGGGCCAAGGACGTTAGGTAAAAACTAAAGCATCTTGCCCATCCTCTGATGGGCACCCTGCTGCAGCACCACCCCTGTCTTGAAGCCCTTGTCCCTATCAGGTATCTACCAGCTGCACCTGTATCCCACCATGCCTCCAGCCTCAGAGCGCAGAGTTACACCCTGGGGCTGCCCACAGGGAAGGCGGCCTCTCCACATCAGCATCTCTGTTCCTTCAGCAGCTGTGCAGTTCCCTGTGCTGGATTTGGCCCTGCGAGGCTCCTGTAACAGGTGATTCTGTTACAGGAGTGATTCTCCCAGTGCAGCAAGGTGTGGGGGGACTGGTGGGAGCAACCAGGCCAAACTGCCCTCTCCAGGAAGTTGTGCCAGAGCTGGTCTCTACCCTAGGGGCAGCCTCCCTTGGCTCAGGTCCAGGGGTTCCGCAGCAGTTGTGCAGGTCCTCAATCTAGAGTCAGAGCATCAGAGTTGTTCACCCCAACATCCTACTGAAACATTTGGAAGAAGTCCTCATCAGAGAGAATTTTTAGGGCAGTAAAACTACTTGGTATGATGCTATAAGGCTGGATACATGCCATTTACATCTGTCCAGATCCACCAAATATACAACACCAAGAATGAACCCTCATGCAATCTATGGACTGGGGAGGAGTATGAGGTCATTGTAGATCCATCAGTTGTCATAAATGTGACCTCTGGTGGGGGATGTTGATTAATGGGGAGGCTATGCATATATGTTGGGAAAGGAAGCACACAGGAAATTTCTACCTTCTCCTCGATTTTGCTATGAACCTAAAACTGCTCTTTAAAAAGGCTATTAAAAATAATAAAGGAAAAAAAATGAAAAGGATTTCACGCGGCTCCTGGGCACTTAAACAAAGATCCTCATAGTGGGTCTCTGCAAGGTCTGTCACTTTCAAGCCAAAGTACCCTATTTTAGGGCAAATATTTTGTAATCAGATTGCAAAACCATGGAGCCTCCTTTAGTCCACTGCCCTTACTCCAGCCTCCATATTTCTCATGGAAAGACTTACTTCTTTATTCCTGTCAGACCTCATACTCTCTTTTGTATTTCACCGTATATCTTAAAAGCTTATTAAACTCCGCCCAGTTCATTAGATTCCTAAGAACTATTAATTTCCCTCTTAGGAGTAGAAGGCAAATATTTATATTCCATTTTTTTTTTCTGGTGCAAATAAACGTTAAAAAAAATCAGGTAAGTCTCAATAAAAATGCAAGGACATCCTTCCTTTCTCTCACACACTATTCAATCCCTAGAAGACTTATGAGGGCTTGGCTCAATACATAAACTGTATCTTAAATCTATATGCTTATTTCCAATAAGTGCCACTTTTTCTGCCATGGCCCTAATTGTTTATCGTTTTTTACTTGGATAAGTTATAGCCTCCAAACTGGACTCTTCAGTTTCTCTTGCTAGACCCATGGTATTTGTGAACACAAAGCAGCAGTATCCAAATGATGTTGAAGTGTTGGACCAAGGAAACTTTCCAGAAGCTGATGGTTGATTTGTGCTTTGAAGGATCACATTTTGGTCATACAGGAAATGGGTGGAGAGTATTCCAAAGAAAAAAAGGGTAAGAAAGATTCACAGGTAACAAGGCATAATAAGGTGACAGTGACCAGGTGGCGTTTCAAAGTCTAAGAGGATGGTGACTCACCTGGGATTCTTGGAGAAATATCACAAGCAGTGCAGACATTTGGTCTACATATGAAATTCAAGGGCACGTGAGTGCCTCAGTCAGCAAAGGGTCTGACTTTCGATTTCGGCTCAGGTCATGATCTTGCAGTTTGGGAGATCAAGCCCTGTGTCTGATTCTGTGCTGATAATATGAAGCCTGCTTGGGATTCTCTCTCTCTCCGCCCTTCCCCTGCTGGAGTACCCCTGCTCCCGCTCTCTTTCTCAAAGTCAATACAAATTTTAATAAATATGAGATATAATATTTTGAAGCACATTATCCTAGTTGGCATATTTCCTTCCATATTGTTTAGAATAAAGAAGTTCAATTTAAATAAGGTTGTTATCACCAGAAGTGTAACTTTCCCCACTTAGATTTACTTTCTATTTCTGCAAACTAAAATGCACAACCATTTCTTCTTCCCTTAATGAATCATTGGGCTTTTGAAAGACAAATGAAATTTACATTCCTGAAGAACAAGCAGCCTTCAATTCATTATATACCAGCTCTTGAGAAAGGGATATTCACCTTGACTTTAGCACTCTCTGTACTAAGAGTCACTTCAGAGAGTTAATTTGGTGCCATGGTGATAGAGAGGGAGAAAGGGGGGGAAAGGATCCTAACATTTCTCAGCAGAAAATATCTTCCTAAGTAATATATAATATCAAAAGTGCATCAGAATCTCTGACTGTTGCTGGAGTTCTTTACGCATTTAAAATTTAAGTGCGTAGAGGAAAAGAAAATAGTCCTTCTAAACCTGTGGCTCTCAATTATGGAGGATTTTACCCATCAGGGAACACTTGACTATGTCTAAAAACATTCTTAAAATTTTTTAAAAATGTTTATTATTTCGGAGACACAGAGAGACAGAGCATGAGTGGGGGAGGGGCAGAGAGAGAGGGAGACACAGAATCTGAAGCGGGCTCCAGGCTCTGAGCTGAAGGCACATAGCCTGACGCGGGGCTTGAACTCACAGACCAGGAGATCGTGACCTGAGCCGAAGTCAGTTGCTCAACCGACTGAGCCACCCAGGCACCCCTGTCTAAAAACATTCTTAATTATCCAGGAGGTGCTACTGGTTTGTAGTGGGTAGAAGACAGGGCTGCTGATAAACATGAGGACATGTGCAGGGCAGTCCCTCACAACGAGACTTAGGCAGCCCACCATGTTGAGAGTTGCATTTGAGAAGTTTTGTTCTAGACCGAGCCTCTCGTTTTATGAAAGATGAATCCAATGCCCAGAGAAAGAACATGCACAGCCCACAGTCTCACAGCTGGGGAGAAGTGTGATTTTTCCCACCTACCTCCTGTGCATCATAGGTTATGCCATGCAATTGAACTATTGGATCCAAAGTGCCAGAAAGACAAGGTTCTTCCAAGAATCCAGGTATCTACCAGCATGATCACGGTTTTCCTTTTATGGGGATGTTAAATCTCACTGCTTTCTCTTTGTGGAAGAAAAGCAATACCAAAAAAGTGGTCTAATTTCAGAAGGGAACAGCCAAGAGTCTTTAAGTTTCTTGCAGGAAACCAAAGAACTCTGAGAATATGGAGTTTTCTTTTGGGATATAAATAGAACTCATAAGAGCCTTGGAGAATTTGAATCACCCACTCTTTGGCACCTAAAATTTCATTTGGCCTAACAGCATCTGCAGTGTATTAAAAAAAAAAATATTCAGATTAGATCACTCCCCTGCTGAAAACTCACCAATGGCTTCTCATAGCAATTCCAATAAATCCCTGACTCTTTTATCAGTGAGTGCAAGACTCCACTCTTCTCATCATTCTGACCTTATTTTTTACTTCTCTCTCCTTTGTCTCTGCCTCACAACTTTGAAGTTATTCTTCTCTGTAAAAGAAATGCTATATCCCCCAGGGAATTCACATTTAGCTTCTTCTCATCATTCATTCAGTCCTTGGGGGGGAAAAAAAAATGTCAGCTCTTTAGAAAAGAAGATTATCCTATTTAAAGAAAGTTACCCCTACGATTACTGATTGTCACTGTTTAGTTCCTTCATAACACTAATAAAATCTAGGATTGCTTATGTGTTATTTACTTATTGGCTTTTCCTTTGACTAGAATTTCCAGGAAGGCAGGACTGTCTCTATCTGTCTCGTTCAGTGCCATATCTAGAGCATTTTCAGTCTACAGCACTCAGTAAAACTCAGTATGTTTGCTAAATGTATGAATGAATGAAGTCAGTGACAACAGTGAGAAAAGGGGGAGAGATTTTAATGTGAGACCTCAGGGGAAAAGACAAGGAAAGAAAGGGGGAGGGGATGCACAACAAATTCTATTTCCAGGAATAAGAATGATCAAAGGAGGGGTAAGAATGATTTTGTCAGGAGTGGCCTCAATAAGGAATCTGTCCCGAAACGGCAGTCTCAATTAAGTATGATCTAAATTTTAGCTAAAGAAACAAAAAAGCAAACAAAACAAAACAAAAAACAGTGAATATACAAATAAGAATAGGAGAGAGACTGTTTGAAGATACAAACTTGCAGCTAGTAGATAAAGAAGTCCTGGAGGTCTACTGCATAGTGTAGTGAATCTAGACGATATTGTATTATAGTCAACATTACTAAGAGACTAGGTCTTGATTATTCCTACCACAAAAAATATCAAATGACACTTAGGCGTCATGATAGAGGTGCTACCACTACAATGGCAATCAGATTACAATATATAAGTATATCAAACCAACATGTTATACACCTAACATTTATACAGTGTAAAAATAAAAACAAAGTGAAAACAATTTTTAATTTTTTTAATGTTTGTTTATTTTTGAGAGAGAGACAGAGACAGAGCATGAGCAGCTAAGGGGCAGAGCCTGACTCAGGGCTCGAACTATCTATGAGATCATGACCTGAACCAGTCACACACTCAACCAACTGAGCCACCCAGACACCCCAAAAACAATCTCTTCATTCTTTTAAGATTTCCTATTCTTCCGAAACTTTTATTTTACACTTTCCACCTCCCAATGACTTGGGTTCCTCCTCTGTAGTCTGAGACATCACAAATACTTCATAGAGAAGACAATCCCATAAAATCGTTGTTAGGATTAAATTGGATTTAAAATACAAGGGTATTATCACAAAGCCTAGCATCTAGAGTTTAACAATTATCATTACTGTCAGTAGGTGATAGGGTTTATTAATGGTTCATCGCTATGTGCTTTAATTTAATTACTATAAGTAACAAAACCACACAGAGAAAACAAAGAAATTTAAGAAACCCGGAAGGAACTGTGTGGATGTTTCAAAAACAGCAGCAAAGGGAGAAATTAGGGACTGGCACATTCTTCCAGAGCCCCAGTGGAATATAATACAGATGGAAGAGTTGATGTTGACAGCAGGTAGGCAAATCCCTGGGGCCTGTGGGAAGAAGAGGAAAGCACATTACAATGAACCGCTGGAGGTTATGGATGAAAAAGGAGAAGAGATACTGAAGTTAAGAAACTTTCCAGAGAAAGCAATAAGCAGAATTTGGAGTTAGCTCTATATTTGAAACAGAAAAAGTGGTGAGAAAAAAAAAAGGTAAAGCTTAAAATATTGCAAAGGTTGTAATATAGAAGTATCCCCATCTTTCTAATTCTTTCTTGAACTTTCCATTTTTTTTCAGTATATTTGCATCTCCAGAGCACATGTGCATTTTTCTCTCTTTGTATCTGTTTTATTTTCTTCTTCCCATTCCTTCTCCCTTCCCTCTGTCCCTTTCTATTTCTAGGTCTTTTTCATTCCTCATCTTTTTGACATTTTGAGTATGTTCTCAGATGGTTTCCATGGGGAATTACTAAAGAGAGCCACAGTTCCTTTCTAGAGGCGCTTCTAACATGAGCCTCATGGCTCCTTGTGATTAAAATAATTAATCTTCATTTGCTTCAAAACAGTCATGAGGCTTAAGTGTCTCCCACACTATTGTAAACAACTTAAAGTGAAAGCATGTGGCATTTGCTTTCCATTCCCAGTGCTGAGTATCATGCCTGCCTGGCATCTTGCCAGCATCTAATAAATGAAAATGTTAAAATGAATAAGTAGTATTTATTTATTTTCAAAGCAGCATCTACTAAAGGACCCAACACAAAATTTTGGCAAGAGAAACTATGGACATAATGAAAGGGAACCAAATGTATTCAATGGAATTCCTCTAGAGAATATCTTGAAAGGCACTTAAGGAAAAGAAAAAAAAAAAAAGGCGAGAGCTCAAAGAAACAACTATGGTCTCCAATCAATCATAGGAGAGAAATGAGAAGGAAATGGAGGGCAAGAGGGAGCATTGGTAGAAGCTGGGGTGGAGACGACAATTTTGTGTTCCACCTATGCAATATATCCTTTTCCTATGATCTTTACAAATCTACAGTAAATGAGCCAATGAAATGCCCAGGTTGTCTTTTGTGGAAGCCAGGAAAGAGCTAACAGGTGGAGGGTCTAGATGACATTTTCATTGCTCATTTATTAAGGCAAATAAAAAATGAAATGGCTACCAGACTTTGTGGAAATAAAAGATGAAAATCAAAACCAGAATAAGAATATTTTTCTAGTCAAGCAAAATTTAAAAACTATTATTGTTGATTACCTTTAGAGTATAGAAAGATTAACAGACTTATGTAGTATTGGAAATAAATATTGTTATTCTTTGGAAAAATAAGTAGACAAACCATATCGTGCTTTGAATATGTAAGTTATTGGACCATAAAAATATGCTGTTAGAGATTTACTCTAAGTAATTGAAAATTAATAAAAAATAGTCTTTCCACTTAAAATGTTAAAAATTGAAGATACCTAAATGTTTAACTTTACAAATATAAATATATTTGTGCATTCATTGATTTTATACAGCTATCATAAATGATGTAAGAGTACACTTATTACGATGACCATTGAGAAAGGTATTGAACTGTTCAATCACTCTATTGTACACCTGAAATAATATAACAATGTATTTTAACTTCACTGGAATTAAAATGTAAAAATCACTTAAAAATTGAAAAATGACAGGAAAGTGCATATTATTTAAAAGTACAAGGAAAAGAAAAATTGTATATTGAAAAATTGTATATTGATTTTTAGCCTATTTACATGTATATAAAAATGTGTACATATTTCTGTACTTTCTAAATTGTATACAAAAAGCAATAAAAGAAAACAAGGATCTAAAACTTTAAATAAATTCAACCCTAGCTGTCATCAGTTCATCCAAATTGTTAAGAAGTAAGTAGTGGCCCTAGTAAGCATACAGAATGACTAATGCCCACATCTTGGTGTCCAACAGCAGGAAATATGGCTCCTTGGGGAACTGGTTAACTAAGGACTGGAACAAAAAGTTAGCAAGGGGAGCCTGGAGCATCTAGCAGTGCCAAAAATTAAACTGCAAAAAATAAATAAATAAATAAACATAAATAAAAATATAAATAAATTTCTGGAGGTATATGAAAAGAACACAGGAATTAACTGAAAGCTGACTCAATAGCCAAAGCTGGAACAATTTGAGAAATAAAGTAGTATTGGATTATAGCCCAAAGTATATAAAATATTCACAAATTCACACTAATAGAAATAAATGATTGTATAAATAAATGAGGGAGATTAGATGAATCCCCCTTGAAGAATTCCAAATAATTTATATAGATATTCAGCCTTCATAAAGAATAGCATATACCCCCAGATCTTAAGTGTGAGTTGTGCAGAATGACTTCTTTCCAAAGAGGTCACTGTGGAAAGAGGAAAAAAATACTAACTTTCTAGTGAAGAAACTTGATAAATGCTACTTCTATAGGTGATTATGATCAAATACATTAACAATGAAAAATCCTGGGGATAGCACATATATCAATATGATGTGATGAAAATGTCACCTTTCCTTTATAGTCTACCTATCAAAAAACCATAACCTTAGTTGAATGAGGAGGAAAACATCAGACAAATTACAATTAGAGTGGAACTCTAAAAACTAGCTGACTAATACTATGAAAAACTATCAAGGTCATAAAAAGTAAGCAAAGTCTGAAAAACTGTCACAACCAAGAGGAGCAGAAGAAGATGTGACAAGTAAAGGCAATTTGGTAGCTTGGATGGACCCTGGAACAGAAAAAGGACATTAGGTAAATAATAAGGCAACCTAAATAAACTATGTATCTTCAATAGTACCATAGTCATTATAATAAATCAATATTGCCTTATTTTTAAGTACCATATTAATTAAGATGTTAGTAATGGGAGAAACTATACCTTGTTGCAACTCATTACACCAATAATGAAGAGTAGAAAGAAAAATTAGGAAAACGACCCTCTTTACAATTGCACCAAAAATAATAAGATACCAAGGAATAAGCCTAACAAAACAGATGAAAGACCTGTACTCTGAAAACTATAAAACACCAATGGAAGAAATTGAAGATGACACAAAGAGATGGGAAGACATTCCATACTGATTACTTGGAAGAACAACTATTGTTAAAATGTATGTACTACCCAAAGCAATCTACTCATTTAATGCAATCCCTATCAAAATACCAACATCATTTTTCACATAACTAGCACAAACCAACCTAAAATTTATATGGAACCACAAAAGACCCTGAATAGTCCAAGCAATCTTCAAAAAGAAAAGCAAAACTGGAGGCATTGCAATTCAGACCTGAAGTTACATTACAAAGGTAGAGTGATCAAAGTAGTATGATCCTGGCACAAAAATGGACACATAGATCAACAGAGCAGGATAGAAAACCCAGAAGTCAACCCACAACTGTATGGTCAACTTATCTTTGACAAAGCAGGAAAGAATAGTCAATGGAAAAAAAGACAGTCTGTTCAACAAATGGTGCTGGGAAAACTGGGCAGCAACATACAGAAGAATGAAACTAGACCACTTTATTCCACCATACACAAAAATAAATTAAAAATGGATTAAAAACCTCAATGTGAGAACTTAAACTGTAAAAATCCTAGAGGAGAACATAGGCAATAACCTCTTAGACATCAGCTGTAGCAATTTCTTTCTAGATAGGTCTCCTGAGGCAAGGGAAACAAAAGCAAAAATGCACTATTGAGACTTCATCAAGATAAAAAGCTTCTGTACAGCAAAGGAAACAATCAACAAAACTAAAAGGCAACATACGAAACAGAAGATTATTTGCAAATGACCTATCTGATAAAGGGTTAGTGTCTAAAATATACAGACATTATCAAACCCAACACCTGAATAATGAATAATCCAATTAAAAAAGATGGGCAGAAAACAAAAGATGCTCCACATCACTGATCATCAGGGAAATGTGAATCAAAACCACAATGAGATATCACCCCACACTGTCAGAAAAATCAACAATACCAGAAAAAAACAGGTGTTGGGGAGGATGTGGAGAAAGGGGACCCCTCTTGCACTGTTGGTAGGAATGCAAACTGGTACAGCCACACTGGAAAATAGTATGGAGTTTCCTCCGAGAGCACAATTGATAGGTTTGAACTAATATCTCTGGGTATATAAAGCCCTGCAACTGGCAGAAAATTTATTTTCATTTCAACTAGTCATAGAATTTTTCTCCAAAATAAGAGCATATTGGGATATACAAAAATTCTTGAAAATTACACAAAAAAAGCATCAAATATTATATAATCATATAAAATAAATTATAAAAAGATAACTATAAATCCCCTCTTATTTGGATAACTTAAGATCCTTTTAACAAAATCATGGGAAAAAAATGTAATGGAAATTTAACTATATTAAATTGGGTGAGATGAAGCTAAAACTACATAGGAGGGAAATCTTTATCCTTGAATGCTTATTACAGTAAAGAAATATTGAGAAATAAGAAATAAGCATCCAACAATTCAGATAAATGGAATATAGGAAAATACAAGCAGGATGTAAAGATCAGTAAAAATAGAAAAAAAACAGGCAAAGAGGAAACCTCAACAAAATCCAAGTTGATGATTTAAAAGATTAATAAATTAGACAAGATTCTGGTATTACTGTTCAGAGGAAGAAAAGAAGGCACCCACACAAGCACACATATAAACACAAAAATTGTTACCCACACATACACATACATCCCCAGGGTACCAGGAATAAAGAAAGGAAATTAACTGATATACTAAAGACTTGAAAATATCATATAATACTATAAATGATTTTATTGCATTAAAATTGAAAGTTTCGATGAAATGAAAATTTGTTAGAACAATATAATTTACCAAAACTCACTGAAGAACAAGTAGAAGAACTGAGTAGTCCTATAATGATTTAAGAGAATGAAGAATAGAAAAGAATCTACACATACATACAAATAAACCTATAGTGTGTGGGTGGGTAGATTTAGATCCAGGTGGTTTTATAAAGAAATTTTACCCAACTTCTAATATACAAATGATCCAAATTTTAAGCAAATTATTCCCCCAAAACAAACACAAAACAACTTAGTATAATCTTAATATTATACTTAATATTATAAATACAGTACAAGAAAGGAGTAGCTCAATATCACTTATGAACAAAATTTTACCTATGCAACATTTCAAAGAACATCTCAGCAAAATATGGTAATTTTTACCTACCCAGGCCTTCCACATGTCAACTCTGCCATATTCCAGCCTTGCCCATCACTAAATGGAAAACTTTGCCTAATTCTGAAGTTATAAATAAGCATACTGGCCTGATCCTATAAACTATGCTCTTTAACTTATCTTTAATAATAAAGATATTTTGACCTCCATCTTTACTCCTTTAGTTATCAAACTATACCTAATGTAATCAAAAGAAAGGCACGATTACTAAGGTGCTATTAGTGTCATTTAATACAGGTCACGAACTCACTTAAAATGTTTATACTTACAATTTTACAGTGTCAATAAGTGGTGCATTATTTTTAGCTGTATAAACTGAGGAACGTCAGAAGTTGAGTAACTTGTCTAAGATCCTACAGCTAGTAAGGGTAGAGTCAGGATTCCAATTCTGATGAAATGAATTAATTGGCTTTACATATATATGGCAAAAGGAAGGTATATTGACCAAATGCAGCTTTAATTATGCGGAAAATATTTCTTCATATAATACACTCAAGTCAACTTTTTTTTCCTATCGTTTTTTAAATTTTTTTTAATTCTATTTTTTATTTTTTAAAATTTGCATCCAAATTAGTTAGCATATAGTGAAACAATGATTTCAGGAGTAGATTCCTTAATTCCCCTTACCCATTTAGCCCATCCCCCCTCCCACAACCCCTCCAGTAACCCTCAGTTTGTTCTCCATATTTATGAGTCTCTTCTGTTTTGTCCCCCTCACTGTTTTTATATTATTTTTGATTCCTTTCCCTTATGTTTATCAGTTCTGTGTCTTAAAGTACTCATGAGTGAAGTCATATTTTTTTCTCTGACTAATTTCACTTAGCACAATACCCTCCAGTTCCATCCACGTAATTGCAAATGGCAAGATTTCATTCTTTTTGATTGCTGAGTAATACTCCATTGTGTGTGTCTGTGTATCCATCTTCTTTAGCCATTCATCCATCGATGGACATTTGGGCTCTTTCCATACTTTGGCTATTGTTGATAATGCGGCTATAAACATGGGGGTGCATATTTAGCACACCTGTATCCCGTGGATAAATGCCTAGTAATCCAATTGCTGGGTCATACTGTAGTTCTATTTTTAGTTTTTTGAGGAACCTCCATAATGTTTTCCAGAGTGGCTGCACCAGCTTGCATTGCCACCAATAATGCAAAAGAGATCCTCTTTCTCCACATCCTCGCCAACATCTTTTGTTGCCTGAGTTGTTAATGTTAGCCATTCTGACAGTCATAAGGGGATATCTCACTGAAAGCACCAACACATTCCACATAAGAAAACTCAAAATTTTAGAAAAGAAACATGATACTATATCTTTGTGGTAGGATAGAGAATATTCTCATACACATGAAGGAAAGGGTAAAATTTATAGAATATAGTTTGCCATATTAAATTGAAAACCTCTGTATGACAAGAGATCAGAAACAGAATAAGTCACAGACCGAAAGAAGATATTCATAACCCATATAACAGATAAAGAATTAGCAATTGGAAAATACAATGAACTTCTTCAAATCAATAAAAATCAAAAGGACGCAAACCCAATAAAAATAATCCAAGGATACAAATGGGCACTTCACAGGTGAGGAAATAAACATGAAGAATTAGAAGTCCAAGATCACTGGTAAAAAGTTAAATGCAAATGAAAATAACAGTAAGAATCCCTCTCACATTCAACTGGTTGTCAAAATTAATGAGAATAGGAACACTAGATATTGATGAAAATGTAACAGGGACTCTATTAGTAAAAGATAAAAATCATAGAGCCATTTTGGTTAGCAATTTGTTTAAGGTAGGCACATCCCAGGATCCTGAATTTTACTATATTTGATTACCCTGGAGACAGTGCCACACATGTTCAAGGAGACAGGTAGAAGAATGTTTCTGCAGCATTAATCATACCAAAAACAGATAAGATAAACTCTAAATGCCGCTTGGAAAAAGAGTAGAAAAATTAAATGGGGTGGATTAGTACAATGGGATACTTGGCAGTAGTTAAAGCAAAACAGAGTATATCTACATGTATCCACATGAAAATCCTCAAAATTAAAGTTGTCAACCACAAAGATTTTTTAAAGTACAAAATGAACCCATGTATATAAAATATGAACCCACAGAGATGAAGGGAGATTTAACATGGAGTTAAATGAACCTTAAGCTTTGGCAGCTTTCACTTGCATAGGCCTCTTTCCAGGGAAGATTTTTTTTTTTTCTGCATATTAACTCACAGTTAAACATAAAACTTTCAGTGTTAGGGTATTGAAGGGTAGCCAATACGGGAAGAAATTATCAATGATGCACATACTTGGTTAGTAAAATATTTACACTTATTTATTTTAATAAAGTAGAAAGTTAGTAAAGAAATAAGCATGCATTACTTTCTTGAGACAGGTCAGGCGTTCCCTCAGCCACAGCTGCTGCCCTCCAGCAAAGCTAGTGACCTCTACCAATGAGCGTTCCTTCCTTCTGAATCCCTACATATATTGAGCAAAAGCCTGTATCAGCATGATAAGAAGCATGAGTAGTAAGTTCAATACACTCCAGCTATCAATAATAAAAATAAATTGAGTTCATCCATGCTACAAGGCAAACAATTTTCTAATTGCTCCATAAAAATTATTAAGAAGTGGTATCATGGGAAGAGGGAATCAAAGACTATGTGGTCACAAATAAAGAAACATATATTATAGAGGTAGGTCAGACAACTTATCTTAAAATATTATGTTACTTTTGGGGAATGCGAAATGCTTGCGATATTTATCGGCTCTTCACATTTTTAAACATGTTGTATTTTTTTCCTCATTCTACAGAAGTATTCACTTTTGCATCTAACTATGCCTTGTAATCATGGTTTTTTTCCCCCATCAAATAAGGGCCCCAGAGTGCACACATAAAAAATTTATACAGTGAAACCTTGGTTTGTAAGCATAATTCGTTCCAGAAACATGCTTGTAATCCAAAGCACTTGTATATCAAAGCGAATTTCAAGAACCATTGGCTCAGTTGTGATCATGTGACACTAGGCATCACGTACTACAGTACTGTTTTTTTATATACATGATGACATACAGGGGAAAGATAAACAACTTTAAAGTAGTGGTGACTGGTGGGGAGGAAAGGAAACAGAGGGAGGAGTTAACTGAATCTGCATTATTTTTCATTTTCAAAGACAGATTCGATGCACATATGGCAAAATGTTAACATCTGTTTAATCTTGGAGGTGGGTACATAGGTGTCTATTATTTTTGCACATTTTTATGTGCTTGAAGTTAGGCTTGATTATGATTTCAATTCATGCTATTAATAGGAAACAATTTATTCATGTGAAAAGTTTAAGCTATTGCTATAATAGGTCACATATTTGACAAGGTGATTTTACCTTGTGCCATTTAGCCTAAGGTAAAAATAAAACACTTTACATACATAAAATATTTACTTTAATATTTATAATTTTAAACATATGACCAGGCAATGTGCTAAGCTCTAAAATAAGATAAAAACAGAGAGGGAGGCAAACCATAAGAGACTCTTTAATACTCACTTATTTTTGAGACAGAGACAGAGAGAGGGAGACAGAGGGTGAGAGGGGGATACAGAATCCGAAGTAGGCTCCAGGCTCTGAGATATCAGCACAGAGTGCTACCTCACAAACCATGAGATCAAGACCTGAGCCGAAGTCCGACACTTAACTGACTGAGCCACCCAGGTGCCCCAAGAGTCTGTTAAAGACAGAGAACAAACTGAGGGTTGCTGGAGTGGTGGTGGGGGGCGGGGAGTTGGGGTAAATGGGTGATGGGCACTAAGGAGGGCACTTGTTGGAATGAGCATTGGGTGTTATAGGGAAGTGATGAATCACGGGATTCTACTCCTGAAACCAATACTACACTGTAGGTTAACTAACTTGAATTTAAATAAATTTTAAAAATAAATAAATACAAGCATTTCTTTATTGTTATATTTCTTTTTTTTGTAGAAGTCCCATGCTTATATTTATATTATTGTTGTTTTGAAGAAAAAAATTCTTAAGAATTGTGACTGGTTGAATTTACAATGCAATGGTCTATAAAGTGCATGCATACAGTCATTCAAATATCTACTGAGCTCTAATCATGTTCTAAACTAGTACTAGATATAAAGACCCAGTCCCAAATTTTGCAGATCTTGCAGTTGATTGGAGAAGACAGGCAACAAATAGACAAGAATATAAATAAATATTGGTATACATTGTGTTAAATGTTCTGAAAGGAAGAGTCTGTCAGTAGAGAAAGTTGAGTCGGGGTGGGGGGAAGCTCCTTTAGGAATCTCTCTGGAAAGAACATTTTAGCACATTTTGTCACAGAGGCTGACAAAAATCCAGTGTTCGATGAATTGATCAATAATGAAAATAATGATCCCAAAGTTTTAAAGCTGAAAGGATTAGAGATATAAATGCCCTTGGCAAAATCAAAGAGATCAATTGTAAGAACCATTGTAAACGGTCAAGGGATATTACAAATTCAATTATTAGTATACTGATGTTGAGATGTTATTTAAAAAAAGCCACTTCTTGCGAATAATCTCAGGAAGGAAATAATATAATCAGCCAATGAAAAATAGATATAAGGTAAAATAAATTAACTGGATAAGTAAAAAAAAAAAAAAGAAGTCAGGAATATAATACTAATTGAAAGAGCAAATTGTGAAACATGATTTATGCAACATAAAACAATTTATACGAAGTATACACGTACAAAACAGTACTGCAAATTGGAGTTCATATATGTAAAGCATAAAATATACATGGAATATGCATATATTTTACAGGACATTGGTCATCTCTGATGACAGCTAAAAGGAAGTGGGATTCATGAGGAATTTAAATATATCTACAGTATTTTATTTTGTTGGTTATCAAAGTTTATTTTGCAAGAGATAGCACAAGTGAGACAGGGGTAGACAGCAAGGAAGAGAGAAAGAATCTCTAGCAGGCTCTACACTGCCAGCACAGAGTTCAACATGGGGCTCAAATTCACAAAACCACGAGATCATGACCTATGCCAAAATCAAGAGACACTCAACCGACTGACCCACCCAGGTGCCCCATATCTACAATATTTTAATTAAAAAACAAGATTTGAAGCAAATACACCCAAACGTCAATATTTGATCAATCTTACCGTGGATATCCTAAATTTATTACATTATTTTTCATAATTTGACTGAAATATTTCATAATTTTGAATAAACAAAAATTTTAAAAAGCAATAAAAATCAATGAAGTAATAGCATAAGTCTGTATTATACATTTTACTTTTGGTGGCCAGGCAAGGAAGCAACTAACTCAATGTCTCTGGTTTTAGCAAGATTTGATTATGTCAGGATTCAGTTGCAAATAATAGAAAGAAAGCTAGCAATAATTGACCCTTGAACAATGCAGGGGTTAGGAGTGCCAGTCCCCTCCACTCCAAGCAGTTTAAAATCCCCATATAACTTTTGACTCCCCCAAAACCTAACTACTAATAGCTTACAGTTGACCAGAAGCCTTATTGATAACAAAAATGGTTGAATAATTGATTCTGTATATGTATTATATACTGCATTCTGACAACAAAACAGGCTAAAGAAATTAAGAAATTCATAAGAAAAAAATGTATTTGCAGTACTGTCTCATAAAAAATGTAAAAGTGGATGTGCACAATTCAAACTTGTGTTGTTCAAGGGTCAACCGTATTTTACGCAGAATGACATTTAATAAAGAGAATTAAAAGCTTATGGAATCGCCGAAAGGCTCAGTAGCTAGTTCTCCAGCAATGAGGCACACACCAACAGAACAAAACTAGCCCACCAAGAGCACTGCCATGTTGTCTATAACAAAGAAATGAGAGAGTGGGAACTCACCTCCAGGAGCCACTAGCTCTGCAAATTCACAGCCTTAGCTTCCCTCCAGGAGTCAGGAAGTCAACATTGACTACTGCACCCTGCCTCTTCATTCTCACACCTAATGAAGCACAGCGAAACGTTTGGAGTGTCTCCCTGAGGAGACCATGACAGCCACGCTCCTTCCTTCTTCTGTGTTTGTCAGTAGCGCCGAGACTAAGAAGCTTAAATCTACATTTCCAACACCTGATGAGCGTTCACTGAAACTTCCAACACCTGATGAGTGTTCACTGAAACTTCCAACACCTGATAGTTCACAGTGGCTCCTGGAATTGATCTCTAGCTAAAGCAGGTGCAAAAACTCCCAGAGCCTTCCTGACCGAACTTTCCAGCAGTGATGGCAGCAGCCACAAAAGTATGGCTCGGCTTCCTCCCATGTTCCAACCTAATCAGATAAACTATATGAAATTAAGAACCCTCACTGCCAAAGGGTTTTGGAAATGTAGGTTCAAGCTTCTCAGTCTCCACATCACTGACAAACACAGAGGAAAGGAGAATGGCTGTCATGGACTTTTCCAGACCCTCCAAGCACTTTGTTGTATCTCATAGAAAGGCCAGGGAGCTTTTGACATTTCTTATTACAGTTAATCCAGGAGCCATGTACAGTATAAATAGGGGATAATATCTGGAATATTTAGAAAGAAGCACATACTCCTTCCAAACTCAAATGTCAGCAATAAGACCAGGTGGCTGCAGAATAGAGAATAGCAGCTGATCGGCATTGGTTAGTAGCCAGGCAAATGCAGGGTATCTGGGAAATAAAGAAACAGATTTTGTTTCTATACTCATTAGGAAATTCCATTTGGAGGTCTAGCAGCTGTTCACGGTGATAAGGAACCTTAAAATTGTTTTCTTTTAAAATCTATAATAATCTGAATTTATATAATCTACCTAAAAGACTTTCACTTGTTTAGCATGGGTGCTAAATTTTCATTGTCCAGAGGTCTTATTTTCTGGCTCATTTCCTTTGTCATTTCATTTTCACTTTTATCTCCTTATAACATTCCTGGGTGCAGGAGAACACTACTCTATACTTGTCATTAATAATGTCAGTTAATACTTCAAGTCATGAAGAAAAGAGCCAAAGGAAACTCACCTCCCTCCAAATTCCTGCAGAGAGAGAGGATAGGTAGGAGAGTATAAACAATATTCATTTTTGAAAGCACTAATAAGATCAAGAAATTCTTCTCCCATGGGGAATATAATGAGCAAATTATGTGTTACCAGATCCATGAATCCTATGGAAATGTGGACTATATCAAGCTGCAGGGCTATAAGGTAGCTAAAATACAACTCTGCAACACCCCTTGCAAAATGGCGCTAAGTTTTCACCTTTCCCTGTATTGAGACTCTTTGCCACATAACTTTGTTGTGCCCTTCTACACTGACTCTAGCCTCAGCCATGTGGCTTGCGTGGGTTGGCGGGAAGTCAGTAAGTGTGACCATGGTGAGTTTTGCAAGATACTTTTTCAAGTGGGCTTGCCTACTTTTGCATCTCTGTCATTGTTATAAGAACATGTCAAGACTAGACTGCTAGAGGGTAAAAGATACATGGATAAAAGATACAAGGCTCACTGACACCATCCCAGTCAAGGTCATCCTAGATCAGCCAACAGTCAACTCCCACATACGTCTACAAGCCCAGATAGTAACAGCAGAGCTGCCTAGATGAGGATGTATGCATGACCCTGGGCCAGATTAGCTAAATCATACAACCTCCTGAGCTAATTAATGTCTTTAATGAGTTGTCTGCTAGGTAGCATGAATGTGCCAATAGGTAATCAGGAAAATGACCAATGAATGAGGATTATATGATGGTGAACTGGTGATCATACATGAGCCTACAAGTTATCTAAGTTTCATTTAATTTCCTCAAAGTGACTTTAGGATACCAAGAGATCAGATCCATAAGAAAATGTTCAAATTTTTCAGTCAGTGAAATGTTTCTTTCTTGTATTTCAAAAGCATTCTATCAAGGGCCCTTGTCATGATCATGAGATCTTTCCAAAGTTCTGATGTTTAAAGGGAGCAGCTATATGTGCAATTAATTTTTAACACGTTTTGACTTCATGCATGGTTTTAGGCAACCAGATATTTACCAAAACTCTTCCTAAAATGGAGGTATAAGAAAATTTTGGTGGGGGGGTGGGAGGGGCAGATGTCCTGCAATACTGACTTTAGAAGAAAGAAGAAAGGCAAACTGGTTGGGTATAGCTTATTTTCAGCCTTGTTCTATCTAACTGCTCTTTGTGTCCTACCCCTCCCTTCCAAAGAACACCAAGGAAAACAACTTATTAGTATCCTGACAAACAAAGGAGGCTCTCATGTTCTGTATGTGTCCTCTTGTCTTGACCACCGTCATAACTTATCACTCTTGGGTCTTCATGGTCATTCTTTGACTTTTAAACTTTGCCTATGTACCGGATTTTTCATAAACCAGACTCCAAGTGTTGTGAAGCATTTCTATACTAAAGTTGCTTACTTTAAGAAACGAAGACTTTCCCCAAAAACATGAAATTACAATAACACAATGGGGAAAAAAACATTGTGAAGAGAGAATGATGGAAAAATAGTGAAATGATGCCAAAGTGTGTTGTGCACGAAAGATAAGCCTAAGAGACAAGTTTTATGCATAATGACTCAAAGTGGGAAATAAATTTCACAAAGTATACTAGTTGTCAGAAAAAAAAAAAGAGAAATATCATCCTTTATAAGGTTAGCATGATCCATAAAGAAAAGTACACTGGTTACTTAGGATAAATGCACTTCTTGAAAATGGTCAGGAAAACAAATCTTCCATGTATGTTTATTTGGTTAAGTGACCTCACAAATACCCTTATAATAAATAGAGATTACAGTAAGATAGCTTTAAAAAAAATTCCTACATGAATGCCATGTAAAAGCAATAATTTAAATGTTGGAAAACGTCATCAAGTTGTGCCACTTTCTGGCTGTCAGACTGGTGGAGAAACAAACAAGATTAGCTAAAGAGATGGATGACTTGCTTACCTTTCAAGAAATCCTTTATAAATATAGCTTCCCACAACATAACTCTCGGACCATAGACATTTTAAGGTTGTGTTTTCAGAGGCTGAAATAAATTCAACTGGTAAGAAAAGGTATTGTCATTCATCTCACTGAAAAAGTAGCACTATCTACTTCTTAATTGTTTATGCATTTGTGGCAGATATGATCACATTCAAAATGTGTGTGTGGGTAAAATAAAATTTGTAAAGTGAATTAAATATAATACAAGCATGTTGATGACATTTAACAGTTTGATTCTGTTTATGATTCAATTTTGTACTTATCCTGTTGGTTTGATTGGCAATAGAGTGCTAAGTGTACTCTCTAAAAGATCTGGGTTCTAGACAAGCCCTTCCAATTGTGAATTGTGGGATAATAGTCAATTTGCTTACTTCCTTAAAGCTAATTCTTTATTCAAAAGGGAGCAAAAGAATAATAACTAATTCAATAAGATGTTACAAGGATTAAATGAGTTGTTATATTCAAAATGCCTCACACGCAGTAGGCATTCAGACAAGCTATTAACGGCACTGGCTGTCATTTACATCAACTTTGGTAGGGTCACAGCACAGCCGCCATCACTGTCATCCTTGCCGTAGACTGCATTACTGAAGGGAGACACTCCCTTAGAAAGTTATGTGGTAAGTTTGTGACTGTATTCAGAAACTTACCCTTTAAGATTCTTTATTGCATTTCATATAACGGAGCACTCACCCTGGCCATCATATGATAAAGAAAATAGATAGCAATTATCAGGCCACGATTCCAAAATCATGTTAGATTAAAAAACAAAATCTAGGGGCGCCTGGGTGGTGCAGTCGGTTAAGCGTCCGACTTCAGCCAGGTCATGATCTCGCGGTCCGTGAGTTCGGGCCCCGCGTCGGGCTCTGGGCTGATGGCTCAGAGCCTGGAGTCTGTTTCCGATTCTGTGTCTCCCTCTCTCTCTGCCCCTCCCCCGTTCATGCTCTGTCTCTCTCTGTCCCAAAAATAAATAAACGTTGAAAAAAAAAAAAAATCTACGTAGGAAAAAAAAAAAACAGAGGTAAATTGGAGACTGTTAAGGATTAATAGGCAAGATTAATGGGGAAAATGTCTTAATGGGGAAAATGTCACCTTGATAACATTTTATTCATATATGTTGTGATTTGTATTACTTAGTAAGATTTTTTTTTTTTTTTCAACGTTTATCCACCTTTGGGACAGAGAGAGACAGAGCATGAATGGGCGAGGGGCAGAGAGAGAGGGAGACACAGAATCGGAAACAGGCTCCAGGCTCTGAGCCATCAGCCCAGAGCCCGACGCGGGGCCCGAACTCATGGACCGCGAGATCGTGACCTGGCTGAAGTCGGACGCTCAACCTACTGCGCCACCCAGGCGCCCCTACTTAGTAAGATTTTTATTTTCTGGAGTAATAGCTTCTTTTTCTAATGATTCTTCTCTGACAGTGTTTGTTCACTCATTCATTTATTTATTCAAACATCTCCTGATCATCAAATCCAGGTCAACAGGCACTAGGGATAAGAAAGTAAGGTAGGTCTTACCCACAAGGACTTCGGATGGGGGTACCGGAAAGATACGCCAGAGAACTGTACAGCTGTCCCTAATAGAAAGAGATGATTACTATGATAAAGGCTTGGAATGCTATTAACAAAAAGAGCACAAAAGAACAATTTATTATGGAAAAGGGTTGGGAGTCAAAGAATTTTTAGAACTCTGCACAATTTCTTCTAAAATTGTGTCTGGATCTGGGGGCACCTGGGTGGCTTGGTCAGTTGAATGTCTGACTCTTCATTTCAGCTCAGGTCATGATCCCAGGATTGTGGGGTCGAGTTCCATGTTGGGCTGAGCATTGAGCCTGCTTAAGATTCTCTCTCCCTCGGTCCCTTTCCCCTACTCATGTTCTGTCTTCTCTAAAACAAAACAATAAAAATTTAAAAAATGTGTGGATTCAATATCTGTAGTTAAACGGCTGCCTTTCTATATATTTGTAGCTCTTAAATGCAGGAATCTATTTTCCATCAATTACATTTTTTGTTTCCCAGGGAAGATAAAATATAATAAAATTGTAGAATTTCAAAGACAGGAATGACCTTAAAAAGAGCTTTAGCCCAGTATTACAACTGATAAAAACAAAAACAAAAACACAACTCTTTTCATTTGA
Organism: Herpailurus yagouaroundi; assembly: GCF_014898765.1. NCBI lineage: Eukaryota > Metazoa > Chordata > Mammalia > Carnivora > Felidae > Herpailurus > Herpailurus yagouaroundi. The sequence continues at coordinate 138,057,849 of NW_024412376.1, read as the reverse complement.
GGATATACCCAATTTGGGGAAACACATTTGGTTGGTAGGCTGTAATCCATGTCTCCTGCTTCAACCCCAAGCCAGGCTGTGGTCTGTAGAATGGCTCTTCTTTTTCCTTTTTTCTTCCTCTTTTTTTTAACTCTTAAATCTGCATGTGTCTAGTAACATGCCAACATTCAGAGGATGTTTGTAGGAAATGCCTGTAAAATAATAACTAAACTTCTTCTGGCCAGAACAGAACAGAATTCAGCACAGCACCCCAGCACTTTATTAAAAATGTGTGGTTGTTCTGAAACCGTTAATATAGCTCCATGAATTCATACTTTATGCCTTCAGACTAATTTATGCACTGCCAAATCTTGTGTAAATCTCATTTCACAAACCATGCCTAAGGAATACTGAAATTGGTGCTATTCACAGGAAAATTTAGCAAATGTATTTTTCCTATGCTAAATATGTCTTTGTCATTATTATCTATGAGTGTGGTTTGGCTTATTACTGACAAGAAAGATTTACTTAAATATTTCCTATGGCCTTCAGATCTACAGAAGCCACAGAACAAATTTATCTTGCTTTTCATTAATGTATCCTCTATCTTGCCATTATATTGCCAGTTCCATTACTATAAATTTTGGTAACCATCCCAAGATGTCCATTAGGCCTAGATTAAAGAAGAGAAGAGAAGGAATTGACAGAGACAGTGAATCCCCCCAAAATTTCTTTTGTTTATAAATGTCTATTTAATAAAGTAAAAAGCTCTTGAATTCATTAGATGTGCCCGATAAAAGCTATCATCCTGTGAACTATATGCTTAAGCTATGTTCTAATAGTCTTTCTGGTTAAGCCACTCAACTGATTTCTTAGCTTTAGTAAATTAGTATTATTCTACATGCAAAGTTTCACAAGAAAATTGTTAATATTCACAAAATATACATAAACTTAACTGTCCTTCATTAGTTAAATATCTACACATTTAACATAAGCTTGAGAGACAATCACCTTTCTCTATATTTTGATGAAGAAGAGCTACTTTCTCTATTCCTATATTATTGCCAGGTTCAATATTCCTTTTTCATACTTCCAAAATAAGAAATTTACCTTACTATTAAGGAAACTGTAATTTACATGATTATCACTTGAAAGTCACAAAGAAATTGTATCTATTATTTCTGAAAATTATAACTGAAAATTAATTTTAAGAACAATTATATAAATAACTGTGTATGCTATATATGATTTGAGAGAACTCACAATTTTGTACATTGATCTGATAATATTGCTGGAATTCTAGAGAAGTTTAAAGCTATTATTCTAAGTGGAATCTGTTTTAATTTAGAACCATAATTCTTTGAGTACATCATTCTATCTTTATGACTTGTTCTTTAGCATGTCTGCTTGTATAATATCTGAACCTTACAGATGTTTATAATTCAGAGTTCTCATGCCCACGTTATTTTAATATTACCTTTTTCAAGAAGTATTCAAAGAGCTTTATAAATATTTCACTACATATTCTTATATCAAATCGCTATAATGAGAAACTCTCTTGGAATGTTTCAGCTGAAAGACATAAGTGCCACCCAACAATATCCAGTTTATGTCAAATGGAAATTTGGAGGCTTACACAACTGAAAACTCCAGGGTAGTTTTGACTTAAGATATGTCACATTCATGGTACAAAGTATGTCATCAGGTTTCTGTCTTCATCCTGGATGATCTTCATTCTCAGGAATGTTTTTCCTTTCTTGTCAAATATGATCCCTGTAAGCACTAGGGTTACTATTATTTCCAGAGAAAAGAATCCTACTTTTCTCCTAGTCCAGAAAAACAGTCCCAGGGATGACTCTCATTGGCTCAACTGGGGTCACAGGCCCCATCTTGAATCAATAACTGTGGCCAGGTTGTGAATGACTCTGCTGGACTGGGCTTGGGCCACATGTCCTGCATTGAATGAAGCCAGAGGAGTAATCGGCCTCAACAAAACCCCACGAGCTGAAAGGGGTTAAAGTCGTGATTTCTTAAAACAAAGTACTATGGGAGCACACAAACTCATTAGCTCAGCCTTACATAGCCACATATAACATTTATAGCTTCCTCTCTCTCTGTTTTTGGAGATTTAAAAAAGAAAATGTGATATCCCCAAGACATTCAATAAACCCATCGGCACACCTAACAAGAACCATATTATGACATTTACAACATTGTTGGAAATCTGTACTCCTTACCAGATTCTCTGAATCCTGCGAAAATGCCTGAATTTCAGCAGCAACATTTTCTATCTACTATCTATCTACAGCTAAGAGGAGTATAGAAGGAAACCTTGCATGAACTTTGTAACTGAGTTAGTTGTTTGCTATTTCTTTAGGTCATAGCTATACTTTCAGGAACTGAAGACTTCAATTAGGAAATAAAGCACATACAGTGGAAGACTAACTGTGGATATTCAGTTTTTGAATAATGATTGCCATTTTACAGCCAACCCAAGGGGCATGCTACCATTCAAAATCATAATGAACTCAATACATTTCTTTTCTCTCTCAAGGCAATACCTAAACAGTGTACAGGATCTCAGGGAGTCATATCAGTTGACTGAGGAACACACAATGCTTACAGAGAATGAAACAAGAAAAGGATGTCCATCTATTTAACAGTTACATACCGGTGCCTATTATGTGTTGAGCTCTGGGAATAGGTCAGTTAAACAAACAAAAATCCCTGTCCTTACAGACTTTACATTCAAATGGATCGAGACATATTGAGCATGTTGTTAAATTTCTTTCTCTCTTTTTTTTTTTTTTCAACGTTTATTTATTTTTGGGACAGAGAGAGACAGAGCATGAACGGGGGAGGGGCAGAGAGAGAGGGAGACACAGAATCGGAAACAGGCTCCAGGCTCTGAGCCATCAGCCCAGAGCCTGATGCGGGGCTCGAACTCACGGACCGCGAGATCGTGACCTGGCTGAAGTCGGACGCTTAACCGACTGCGCCACCCAGGCGCCCCTCTTTCTCTCTTTTGAAGTGGGAGTTTGCTCTAAGTTTTTCTCTAACATTGCACACTGGGCATTTTGGCTTGTTAAATTTATTACTACTGATAGAACAACTGATCTGGACATGATGCAGACTAACCTGAGAGATATTGACTTAAGCTATGATATCACAGAGAAAGGCTGAACTTGGATGACCACCCTCCTGTTTGTCAGGCTTTAGTATATTTCTACAAATAACAATTCTGTACAAATCATAGTTTGGAGTAGTGTTTAAGTTTTTGTAATTAGGGGTGCCTGGGTGGCTCAGTCGGTTAGGTGTCTGACTTTTGATCTCGGCTCAGATCATGATCTCACAGTTTGTGAGTTCGAGCCCCACATTGGGCTCTGCGCTGATGGTGCAGAGTTTGCTTGGGATTCTGTCTCTCCTTCTCCCTGCCCCTCCCTCGCTTGTGCTCTCTCACTCTCTCTCTTTCAAAATAAATAAATAAACATTAAAAAAAATTGTAGTTCTATGTAGGATATTTAAAATATATTAATGGTGACATTTTGATAATCTGTAAGAAAGAATGTGTATTGAGAATTGGTTGAAAGTAGACGTGGGAGTATGCTATCCAGCCAAACAGAGGACTGTCGTGGATAGTTTTCCTTCTGAGAAGTGCCTTTCTCATTCCATCAACATGGTTCCTACCAGGCTGCCATGTTCTTATACGACCCCAACTCTGGCCTTAGATTACCAGTTCAGACATATGTTTGCATGATCCAAACTAGGCAAATGGGTAAAATTCTTAGTAAAATTCCTGGTGTTTTTAAATTTTGGATTAAAATAATCATTTTTTTTTCTTATGCCTGAAGACATAATATTTAGGAGCTATTGGTTTCATGTTTTCAATCACAAAGTAAGAGGCAGCCTGCAAGATAAAGCCACTACAAGAGAAACAATGATGAGAGGAAGCAAGTTCTAATGGCATCTATGCCCCTATTGCAAGTACTTCTGATAAATTTCTCTGATTACTACAGATGGTTCAAGTTGGTTTTCTGTCATTGACAAATAAAATGTACCTAACTAATGCACAATTGTCATTAATGTCATTAAATGCCTTTAGACTTTGTCCTTATAGTGTTTTTTAGTTTCTTTTCTCTCTGTTAGTTTCACCTCTTGCTCTTTTTAGCTCCTTCCTGTTTAGTTGGGAAGCCAATTAGCCAATTCTGCCAAAATTGCATCTAAACTAGGGTTTCTAATTGCATCTAAACTAAGGTTTCTAATTGCATCTAAATGAGATTTAAATGCACTTTGTGATGGTATGGACAGTTCTCTTTTGATCCGAATGCCTGAGCATTTCTGAGTAGATTTTGTGACAGGTATTTTGATAACTTGAGGTCTTTTTGTTTTCTTTTACAAGGCGAAATTCACATATGTGAAGGTTGTTAGTGTGAACAATTGTCCCAGTTTGCTTGAGACCAAGGGGGCATCTGGGAAGCAGAATTTTTAATACTAAAACCAAAACCAACAAACAAAACGCAGGCAACCTGGGACAAGTTTGTCACACTGGTTCTAGAAGTGGTTTCACGAAAATGTGAGGCACCACTCTATACGTAAGGTAGGTACTTGGGCTTTGGAACCGGATGCTCTGGGTGAAAATTTTTGCCTCTGCTATTTAATGTGTCACTTTTCTCAAATTACTTAACATGTTTGTATGTTAGTTTTTTCCATCTGTAAAATTGGAGTAATAAAGATGCCTATTTCTTAGATATAACTTGAGCACGAAATTAGTTAATATATGTAGTCTGAATGTAATGCAAGGACTCAATTTTATCTGCTGTTGCTGTTTTTGTTATTATTGAGTTTCTAGTTGCTGTGGCTGAATCATTGACATGCAATTTAAAGGAAAGTTCAGTACCGTATTGCCAACAAGCCTTGAGTAGAACATATGTCCTAAAATGCTTCAAGTCTTTACTAGTATCCAAATTTTAGTTCTTCCATTAATTTTGCACGTCAGAAGAGGTTTATTTTTTTTTTCCTGGTTTGTTTCACTTTCCCTAATCTGCGCTATACCACTAGAGTTTATTCTGCATTTAATTTAAAATGAAGCGGGGCGCCTGCGTGGCGCAGTCGGTTAAGCTTCCGACTTCAGCCAGGTCACGATCTTGCAGTCCGTGAGTTCGAGCCCCGCGTCGGGCTCTGGGCTGATGGCTCAGAGCCTGGAGCCTGTTTCCGATTCTGTGTCTCCCTCTCTCTCTGCCCCTCCCCTGCTCATGCTCTGTCTCTCTCTGTCCCAAAAATAAATAAATGTTAAAAAAAAATAATTTAAAATGAAGCACTTCATTTGCCCCACAAAGTTCCCTACTCTTTCCTTTCCTTATGATCAGGCAAAAGGGAAATAAAGAAAAGGAACCAAAAGAAGAGGAAAAAAACAGTTATAAAATGTCACAATGGTCAGTTCTAATTAGAAAAGAATTTGGTATTTGCTTTGAATCTAAATCCAAGTGAGTTTACACGAATCTATATCCAATGATTTCCTTTATATTTATCCTTTTCTTAAAATAACTCTTTTAGAAGATCATTCCATACAACACAGCAGTTTTTAAATATTAAATAAAACATGACAGTGTCTTTTTGAGTGCAATAAAAGTTGATTTCACACACACAAATATAAATAATGGCTTTTACTTTTTATTGAGGGACTTGATGAGTCCAAAGACTGGATTAAAAGTATTTTGCATCCCATTTTTGCCTTTGCAGTGCTTTATGACTTAAGTACTCTTCTTACCCCTTTACGTGAAAGATACAACTGTGGATGAGTCTCAGCGCACATATAACTAGTATATGAATATGAAGTGTGTTTTATTTTGCTCAAGCTAAATTTTTTATTCTATTACGTATAACACTTTTTATTGAGTTCCAGTTCTAACATTATTCTAGGGTTGCCATAATTACAGTCACTTTCAGACGACACGAGCTGGCCCCTGTTTGCATATCCAGTGTCACCTAGATTTGGGTAACAGTTCTTTCGATCAAAGCAGGGGGGTTTCTAAGAAGCTATTTATTTGCCAGATAAGCTCTGCTTATCTGTCTTACCACTGATTCTACTCTGAAACTATATTGTGATTGCAGTAACTAACCCAATTTCCTGTGACTCCAAACCTAAGACCTTGCTAGCCACTCTGCTTTGTCTTTGACAAGATTTATGCTTCCACCCACACTGTTTGACTCTTTCAGCGACTAGGGTTAGCAAACTAAGGCCACCCAGCCAAATCTGGTTTACCACTTGTTTTTGTGAATAAAGTTTTCCTGGCATAGAGCCATGCCATTCATTTACAGGCTGTAAGGACAGAGGTGGTTAGATGCAAAAGACACTACATAGATGATAAAGCCTAAATTACTTATTATCCGGGCCTCAATATAAAGTTTGGCAGCTCTTAGTCAACTAGGCTATTTACCTCAAACCAGTTAGATTCCTCTGATGCAGTTTTCCATTCACCAGCTCCACACTTACTGTTTTGCACCTGTTAATTGAGAAGCCTTCATGCTGGCCCTCCTCCTCAAACCTCATGGTTAACTCTCCCATAATTATCTCCTTGTTCTGTCTATACTCAATGTCATGCTCACTGCATCTGGGCTATTGTAAAGCCTCACATGTATGACATGGTTCAGTGAAGCAACTCGGTGTTACCACTCACTAGTCTTCTTGTTCTAATCAGCTCAACAGGAAGATGAGATAAAATGTGTTGGCATCCTACAGATGGGACAGTGACACCACAGATAGGTTGACTTAGGGAAACGGGGCCATTTTTTTTCTCCCAACAACAAATGCCGTTGCCAACATATTTCAATAGTGCTTTTATTTCCTTGATTGGAAATGGCACTTAGGAAGGGAAAAACTATAGAAAAATTCTTTTATTTTTGACATGTTGTGACCTTTCTTTCTTAAAAGAATCCTGAATAATACTCCAATACACACATCTTTCCACAGGAGGACAGGACTTCATCAAGCAGGAAAGCGATTACAGGATAATCACTTTTTTATATCAAATTAGAGCATTTAAAAAAAATCACAGCCACAGCTGTAGAACTCCCACTGAAAAAGAGCTAAAATTAAAAATTCTCAGGTCCATAACTGTGACTCCCCATTGGTGGGCTGCACTTCAGATGCCTTGCCAACCCACTGAAGTTTGCATGACTGATCTCTGAGGCAAGAAATTTTCCCTTGTTTCTTAATCCTAATTGGGCTAGTTAGAACAGGGCAGGCTGCTGCTGATTAAGACAACTCCCTGGGGATTTGGAACCACATGACGCACCGTGCAACGGAGGTCTGGTGCTTACGGCCAGGATGTCTCAGGGACGTGGCTATTTCCAGAATAAGGAGCAGAGGCCTGCAAATTCTTAGATAAAGACTCTGCTTCAGTGACTTCCTTATAAATAATACCTTCGCTGGCACAGATTATTGGAAGAACAGTGTTCCCACTTGAACTTAGGGAGCCCTCTATTCACTATAGATTGGGAAAACAGGGGAAGAAGTTGCTTTATCATAAAGGATTCGTATACCCCTGTCATTGTTACCACAGAGAGTATGACCACATTTTGTTTCTGCTGTGATACGGAGCTCTCCTTGAGAAATTCGAGGCCGGGAACAGCACCTGTTGTACATAGGTGATCCCCCCCCCCCCCGACCCCCAGTAGATTTAAATTGCGGGCTTGATCCTCTGATTACCGAAAGCTGTTTCTCATCCATCTGTCATAACATATAACAAGATATTTAAAAGAATGTCTGACAACCAATATGAAGAGCTATTTAGTTCCTAGTCTCGCTTTTCCAAATGGCAGTACATTGATCAGTCAGGCAGTTTAATGAATCAGCCATCTTGCATCAGCCGTTCTTCTCTAAATTAAGTCATATTCCACATAAAAGCCTTATTGTTATTCAGGGCGCTTCCCAGCCACAGCTGTAAGATTCAATGAAATCAGTATGTTCCTATGAAGAACAGCTTGTTGGGGGAAGGCAGTGGGAAAATGCACAGGGCAACGAGAGGAGAGTGCAGGATTTTGTTTTACTAATAAAGTTTCAAGGTGGGTTCTCATCTTCTTGTAATGTCTCTTTTCAAAGTCTTTTCCTCTGCAGTCTGAAGTTTTATTGCCCTGAAATGATGTGTATAAGAGCTCTTTGAAAGGGAGAAGGTGAATTTCAGGAGATTGTTTTAGCTAAGAGCAGCATGATTGCACATGCAAGGCCTGGAGTTGTCAGGAAACTAAGCAAGTTACCCTCATCTATCCAATGACATTAATATAGAATGGAGAGTGAAAGCCAGGGCAGAGGGAGGGAGAGAGAAACGGAGAGAGGGAGAGAGGTATGGGCAGAAGGGGAGAGAGGGAGGGGCAAATGGAGAGAGAAAGAATGGGAGAGGAAATCTTAAGTGGGCTCCATGCTCGGCTCAGCACGAGTCTCCACACCGGGTTCTATCTCATGACTGTGAGATCATGGCCTGACCTAATATCAAGAGTTGGCTGCTTAACCAACTGAGCCACCCAGGCATCCCATGGATTCTGTCATTCTAATCCTGCCAAAATTTATAGGTAAATAAGGAAGTGGTATAGAAATTATTGCAAAAGAGGCCAACCTCTATTTAATTCCAGGCTTTCCTATTCACCAGGCTTGTGAACTAAGCTGTCAGTTAACCCTTCTATAAAATGAGTCACTACTTCCTTGTTTCACAACGCTGTCTCATTATAAATGTCTCATTTATTTTTGTATCTTCAGGGACTAGACCAGTGCCTGGCACATGGTGGGCACTCAAAACTTTTGAGGAATGAATTAAAACTCTGTGAAACCCTGTAAAGCTTCATGAACTAGTATTAATATAGCATATTTGAAACCATTGAATGTGGTCACTTGGATTATTGGTCCACATTCTTCAGCCTCCCCTGTCTCCTCACCCTCTTTGTCATGAGCTTCTGCAGTTCTACTCACCATTGACAGAGTATATCTCCTTATCCCTTGATTTCTGGCTTGGACATAGGACTGGTATTGACCAATGGAAAACAGGTAAAAATGGAAATGTCCTAATTAAGCCTAGACCAACTGCATATTTCAACTTGCTTTTTTGCCCTCTGCCATTGCCATGAGAACATGACTTAACTAACCCATTGATCCACAGTGGACAAGACTCATGTGAAACCTTCCCAAACTAAACCGGCAGGTGACAGCCTCTCAATCAAGTTCCAAATGGATTAGCTAAGTCCCTACTCAACTGTAAAATCAAGACCAAAATACGAGTTTATTGTTGCATGCCCCAGAAATTTTGTAGTTATTTGTTAAGGCCACAAGAATTAACTAGTACACTAGACAATTTAAATACTTAGTGATTGTGTATTGTGCAGTGACATACTCCTAGGGAAGGAAAGATGAAAAAGGACAAACATGGCATAGATGTAGCCTGACTCTCAAGAAGCTTTGAGGTTATTGTGGATACAGAAAATACCTGTGACCACTACGACACAACACTAGATAGAATGAAAAAAATACACCACAAAATTAAAGATGAAAAAGCAGTGGTAATGTGGAGGTCAGGGAAGACTTGGTCATTTATTCAATAAATATTTACATAATGCTTACGCTTATTATGTGCCGGGTACTGGTTTGCGAAGCAGATTCCGTACCTATATTTATAGTTTATCACTTAGTAAATGAAAAAGAGATAATTTTCTCAAAATAAATTAACTTTCAAGGGAGAGAGAGAGAGAACACATGCTACAGGGGAGGGGCAGAGTGAGAGCGAGAGAGAGGATCCCTAGCAGGCTCTGCACTGTCAGCACAGAGCCCAAAGTGGGGCTCCGAGTCATAAACTGTGAGATCATGACCTGAGCTGAAGCCAAAGTCAGACACTTAACTGACTTAGCCACTCGGGCATCCCAGAGACACATTATTTTCAAAGGAGAAATGATAGCACTGATAACTCTTCAACAGCAATGATAGAAATTAAATGAATACCATTTTTAAACTGCTAAAAGAAAAGAAATGTTAACCCAGAATTCTATTTCCACAAAAATATCTTTTAAAATAAATTTGAAAAAGACATTTTTTTTCAAAAATTGAGACAATTTGTTGCCAGCAGGTCTGCACTAGAAGAAATACTACAAAGAGTTCTTCAGGCCAAAGGAAAGTGATCTCCGGTAGAATCACAGATAGGCAGGAAAAAATAAAAAGCAAAGCAAAGATTAAACATGTAGTGAATTACAAATGAGTATTGACTGAACATAGCAATGATAGTAATGTCTTGTTAGGTATAAAATGCATGTGAATTAACATTTATTTATTTTTGAGAGACAGAGACAGAGCAGAAGCAGGGAAGGAGCAGAGAGAGAGGGAGACACAGAATCCTAAACAGACTGCAGGCTCTGAGCCTTGAGCACAGAGCCCAATGCAGGGCTCAAACCCACAGACTGCAAGATCGTGACCTGAGCCAAAGTCAGATGCTCAACTGACTGAGCCACCCAGGCACCCCAAAACACATGTGAATTAAAATAACTAACATCAATAACACAAAAAAATTAAAATGGAGGTAAACAGAAACTTAGTGTTCTAAGATCAGAGCATCTTCTGGGAAGTGACAAAAGTAAAGTTTATATTAGACTGTTCTACAGTATATGTAAGTTGTAATCTCTAGGAGAACCGCTAAAGGAATAATAATGGACTGTGTAAGAAGAAACAAATGTGTGTGGAAAGACAGAATAAAAACAAATGAATCTAAAAAGAAGGGAACAAAGAAGAAAAACAAAATAGAGTGTAGTAAGATAGTAAAGAAACAAAATTAATGAATAAATTACAAGACATGTTAAAAGGTGAGAGGGATAGAGAAAAATAAAGCAGCACACAGGAAGAGAACATTCTAAAGAGGTTTAATTTGCAATAGACTGGTCAAGAAAGCCCTCACTGAAATGTTGGCATTTCCTGAAAAAAATTAGGGAGCAGAACATGAGGCTATCAGGAAAGAAAGCATTCTGGGTAGAGAGAATGCAACAAGGCTGTTCAAGAGATGAATGAGAGTGGCTTAAATCAAGGTAGTGGCAGGAAAAGAGGTGAGAAATGGTCAGTGTTGAGTGCATGCTGAGAGTAGAGACGAAGGATTTGATCAACGATTGAATGTAGCCTGTGAGAAAGCAAGAGTCAAGGATCAGTTCAATGTGTCTGGCCTTAGTAGCTGAAAATACAAGGTTGCCAATTATTGAAATAGAGAAGACTGGGGTGATCTGCTTTCCTAGAGAGTATCAGGAATTTAATTTTAGAGATATTGTGTTTGAGATACTTATCTCTGAGTGGGGATGTAAAATCATCTGTCAAGTTTATTAGTCTAGAATTCAGAGAAGAGATATATGCTGTAGACATAAATTTGGGAGTTGTTGGCATGTTAGCAGAATTCAGGCCATGAAACTGGGTGAGATCACCAGATACGTAAGGGATGTAGGAAAGAGAAAATGTCTTAGGTCAGAGCCCTGGAAAGTCCTCATTTTAGAGGTCAGAGAGATTAGAGATAACCAACAAGGTAGACTACAAAGCAGATGTCTGTAGAGTAAAAGGAAACACTAATAGAGCGTGGTGTTCTGAAAGCCCAGAATCAGGCAATGATCAGTTGGGTCAAATGGTGGTAATAGACCAAAGTGAAATGGGCCAGTGGCATCAAGGGAGATGAAAGGTGTGATGGAGAAAAATAATGCTTAGCACATGGGCTTGCAGGAAGAGGACATTCTGAAGCGGTATCACGCTTGTACAATAAATGTTGATATAATACATGCTTGTACATTAGTGAAAAATACTTAGTAGAAAGAACAAATAGGATGCAGGAGAAGCAAAGGATAACTGCTAGAGCTATGTCCTTGAGTGGTCAAGAGGGGATGAGGCCTTGAGAGTTATTGCCTGTTGCCTGCATTCCATGGCCTGGAACGAGGCTAACTGGAGTTCAAATACTTGACAGACTAACTTCTCCTATGTGTTAAAAAAAATCAGGAAGATGATTGTTCCATAAAATCATGGAGAAGACCTGAATGCCAGTTGACCCATAAACTGAACCCAGGTGATCAGGAGCTTCTCATCACCTCCCCTTTCCTTGGAATGTGGGTTTCCTTTGTCATTCCTTTTCCCAGGGGCTGCTCCAAGGACATAGCATTTAGATAGTGATGTGGTGTTGAGAACCCCTGCATGGTAAACTTGACTGAACCCAGTTAAGGTCTCTCTATATATAAACTTTTAAGAGTCAGCAGGTGGATACAAACATTCTCTCATCTTGCTGCCACCCAAGACACGCCTCATAATGTAAATTCCCTTTGCTTATCAAAACTGCCACCTACCTGAATCAGCTAAGTATCCAACTCATGATTTCAGCTCAGGTCATGACCTCACAATTGTGAGATCGAGTCCCACATCAGGCTCTGTGCAGGGCACCTGATGTGGAAAATCACATCAACCTGCTTGTGAAGAAGTGTGGTGTGTGTGTCAGATGCTTATGGACCACCACATGAGTATTGAGGCACCCTGAAAATGCTGGCTGCTCAAAGTTTCACAATGCAACAAAGAAGAAAAATGGATGGCCTGCTGCGGTGGGCTGACCTGCCCTGTGGGCCATTCTGTTAGCCACTGATGACCAACCAGAGGCTAAAGGTCAGGATACAAAGTTAGAAGAGCTGATATAAGAGAAGGACATGGGAATATCCACTACTCTGCTAGCTACAGGGCTGGCAGACAAAATGGGAGAGCAGAATAATAAGTTAGAGACTAGCATGCTGTTCTGCAAAGCTGGAAGGGTGCCAGCTGCCACTGATTAAGGTCTGAGTGCTTGTGACAAAGATTAAGATGCTAAGAGATGGAAAATAAATAAAAAAGGGGGAGCGCCTGGGTGGCTCAGTCAGTTAAGCATCAGACTCTTGGTTTTAGCTCTGGTCATGATCTCACAGTTTTGTGGGTTCAAGCCCCGCATCCGGCTCTCTCCCTCTCTCTCTCTGCTCCCTCCCATTTGCTCTGTCTCTGTCTCTCTCAATAAGTAAACTTTAAATAAATAAATAAGTAAATAAATAAGATGCTACGAGATGGAATAAGTTAAAAAAATAATGAAAACGGAGAGGGCGATGTTATACTAATGGATGAGGAAACAGATGAAATGCCCCATGCCTTCTGATTTCTTTCTTTTTTTTATTTTTTATTTTTTAACATATGAAATTTATTGTCAAATTGGTTTCCATACAACATCCAGTGCTCATCCCAAAAGATGCCCTCTTCAATACCCATCACCTACCCTCCCCTCCCTCCCATCCTCCATCAACCCTCAGTTTGTTCTCAGTTTTTAAGAGTCTCTTATGCTTTGGCTCTCTCCCATGCCTTCTGATTTCTAATACAAAGACAAATTGTAAAGAGCAATTAACCCAAAGATTTTAGGAAAAAATCTTACATTCTCTCTGTGTCCCATGAAGTTGCAAATCTTATCATATCTTTCAGATGTAAACACCCAGGAGTTAACCTAAACATTGCCCACAGAGACTGAATTTTTTAAAAAGGGACTAGGGGAGGCTATTAAAACTACACACTACTGTAGTAGCTCCCTTGCCCCAAAATCTAATCCAAGGCCTCCATAAGATCACAGTGATCACTGAAAAGCTTTAACCACATGAATGAATACCTGATTCATGGCTAAGTTTTGGAAAAATACCTACATAGATGTAGGAAGTTGTAGAAAGGTTGTAAAGAAAAGAATATTGAGGGAAAAAATTTTATATAATCAAGCTAAGATTAAATGGATTTACATAAAAATAGAATTTTAATGTAAAAACTGGTGCAAAATTAGAATATGGTTTTCTCTTGGTTAAAAAGAGAAACATTTCCTAGATTATTGGTTTCCTCTTAATAAAAGAATATATATAAACAAAGGTTTTCCTTTACCTTTAATGTAATCTACCTAGAAAATGAAGACTGCATTTTGTCTTTACTAGGTCTTTGATCACTTAAAAACTGAGTCTTTTCTATGGAAAGAGCTAAGTTTTTTATAACAATCTAACTTTTTATACATATTAAACTTCATAGATAGCATTGTCAAATAAGAAATGCTAAACTTTCTTTACATTAGCATTATTTATATAAAATTGCTAAAATTTTCTTATATTTAGCATTATTTATATCAAATTGCTAAAAGTCTGATATGTCCTTGTATAATGTTATCAGTCATAATTTTAAAATGTATGAAACAGAAATAACCATATTGTATTATAATGTATTATATTGCATTACACATTGTATTATATGTGTTATAATTGCATTATAATGACTTTTCATCAGATCTTTGCGGTCATTTTTGAGGTTCTTGTCATTTATGGACAGTTATTATTTTCTGCTGATGTTCTGGCAGGAAAAAAGTGTTCCTGCAAAAGTGCTTCGTCTTCAAGGAAATTCATGGAAAAGACTTGACAAGTACAGGTTTCTGATAACTAAGATCAACGTGACTTCATGTGGGAGGGACAATAGTGAACGTTTGAAGTGCTCCACCAAGGCTATCTACATAGCTCTATAATATGTCATGGGATGGTAGCTGGGGACCTGTCCCTGTTCTCCTCCAAATAAGTAAAATGGACCCATTACAATGATGGAATGTTAACATATGAAGATCTGCGTCTTCTGTAGGACCTTCCACAGGCTTTGCTAAAGCATCTGTAAGGGAGAGGATGGCCAATGAATCCATGGAAAATTCAAAGCCCAGGCACCACTGTAAAGTTTTGGGAGTTGTTTAGTCAGGTAAAATGCATGCAATCCCAAAAGTTGTAATTCATAAAATGTAAACCTATCCAATCCCTAAGAATGTAAGAGATACAAGACTTTATAGGGATTTGGGGGTTTTAGAAGATGTTTATTTCCCACCTGACACTGTGTCTTTGTCTCTTATGTCATCTGGTAAAGAAAAGGCATCTATGAGACTGGTGATCAGAACAGCAAACCACCTTCGAGAAGGTAAACATACTAATAACGCAGATTAAATTTCTGGGCATCTCCCAAAAAACACTACCACTTGAGTTAGATGTGTCTGTGATGCCAAAATGTGTGGGTTGGGCACTAAGGCAGAAACAATGGAAGGAGAGTACTCCTAGGATTTTGTTCTCAGTTTTGGAAGGCGCAAAAGTCCCATATACCCTCATACAGCAACAGCTTCTAGTAGTGTATACAGCACTCATCCAAGTAGAGTCTCTCACTAAGGAATAGTGCATTGTGGTAAGAACTTCCCTATCTATCAAGGGGTTGGTTAAAACTATGTTCCATTGGTTGACGTTTGTTACAGCTCAAATTCCTACTTTGACTAAATGACATGCCTATTTGTAGAAGAGGAGCATCCTGTCCACCAATCCACTGTCTCTAGAAATATAAGTGCTATTAGACCCTAGAATATATAGATCATCCAGAAGCCCCCACTCCTGCTTCTGTGTCAGAGCCTGCAGCCTATAACGAAGTGATACACACACAAAAAAAATTCTCACTAATGACTGGTGTCAGACAAGTCTGACTGATAACAGACAAGTCTAGTTGAGGAAATCTATCCACGTTGACTACAGTCACTATTCAGCCCAACACTGACATAATCTACATAAAAACAAAAAGACACCATAAGCAGCCATTGTACTAAACTGAAAGAGGTCTGGCTGGTAATCACTCATGAGCCCTGGCTATTAACCCTTTCCACTGACAAGCTGTTCTAAGGAGATTAACCCTGTGGCTTGGACAATGGGCAGACATGGATAATCATAAATAAGTTCTTATGGGGGCAAGATATATGAAATATATTTGTGTCTCTCTGCAAGAACCTGAGGCAGTTATCACTGTTTTCCATGTCTCAGCTTATAAGTCACTGACACCTGCTGGCAATCAACAAGCTGATACCCTAGCTCAGGTATGAGCTCTAGCTACTGACCCTTCAGTAGATAAAGCAGACTACACAGCACATAAGGAATGTCCACCACAATGCCCAAGAGACACCATATATTGTCAAGGATGCCAGATTGTACAATTACTTGGCTAATGCTATAACAGCATGTCCTGTGTCTTCTAAAAAATGCCCAAGACACCTGTCAAAAGGATCTGCAGCAATCCACCATAAAGGATTGGCAAATTGACCATATTGGTCCCCTCCCATTTAATGAGTGCTCTAAGGATGTCTTGGTTTATATGAACACTGCATCTGGTCTAACCTAAGCTTTCCCTTGCCACCATGCAAAATAGGTTGCCACCATTAAGGGATTAAAATACTGAGTACTACTCATGATTGGTGGTCACATTTCTAAGGTTAAGGCAAAAGTACATGGCAGGTTTCATCTCCCCTATAACCCATAAACAAGGTGAAAGAAAAGAAATAATTTTTTTTTCTTTCTTTTTCTTTGCCCCATAATCCAGACTGGGGATCTCTGGAAGGCATCTAAAACTATACAGGTATGGAAGTCATGAGAGATAGCCATTACCCTAAATCTCACCATGGATCAATATTCTAGGCTGGTGAGAACACCAAGCCCTGATACACCCGGGAAAGAAGTTATCTATTAGCATTTGGAATGGGACTTCTCACCAGAATGGTGAGTTACTTTGCAACCCTGGGTGAGGGGAAACTACTCATTCTCCTTTGGAATCCCATTATCCTGCTACCAGCTGGACTTTTTAAAGTACATTATACTTGGAATAGAACACGTCCCATTAAAAGAGGCAAAAAATGGGATCCTGGTCTAGCATCTCCTGTCCCCAATTCACCTCCTCATGCCTGACGGTGCTGCCTCCCCTAGCCAATATATATGGTGGGTCAAGTTCCTAAAGCTGTTAACCTCCCTCTCCTCAAAGCCAGATAGGCACTGTTTCCCACGACCACAATCATTTTACCACCATCTTTGTTTCCTCCACTGGCCTGAAGGACATTATAGGACACATAGAAGCCACTTCTAAGTTCACCTAGAAAACCTTAAGCCTTAAACAAAGCTTGTCCTTACTGAACACTGAAATGACTCTAATGAGAAAAGCTGTCCTCTAAAATAAAATGGCCTTAGATATTATTACTGCCTTGCAAGGAGCCACCTATGCCATTATGCAAACAAAATGTTACATGTTCATACCTGATAAGTATGCTCATGTATAATTTTTTTATTAAATCACATAAAAGGGGTGCGTGGGTGGCTCAGTCAGTTAAACATCTGAATCTTGATTTCAGCTCAGGTCATGATATCATGGTCATGAGATTGAGCTCCATGTCAGGCTCTGCACTGAGTATAGAACCTGCTTGTGATTCTTTCTCTCCTTTCTCTCTGCCCGCCCCCCTTCCCCCCCCCCCCCCGCTCAAACTCATGCTCTCTCTCTCTCAAAATAAATAAGCATTTAAAAGTAGATAAATAAACAAATAAATCACATAAGAACACAAGTAAATGCCCGAGTGAGTCAGCTCCCAGCTTAGGAGATTTAATAAAGCAATGGTTCAAATTATGGGCATTTATAAGAAAGTTGTCACTAATTTTGGAAATTATTCTCTTAATCTGTATTTTATCTTATGTCTTATCTGTATTCCTGTGGAGTTTACCTCCAATGCAACCAGAAAGCCACCAAAAGAGCCACCTCAATTCTAATGAAACCCTTTGCTGACTGCCCAGAGCCCATTACAGAAGAGGGGCCATAAGAGATAGCAACACTGTTCACAAGAGAGGAAACACTGGGGAAGGACGTCAAGAAGATGTGACTGCCAGTTGATATAGAGCTGGACCTAGGAGATCAGAGATTCCTCATCCCCACCCCTGTCCTTGTAATGTGAGTGCTGCTTGTCTTTCCTGCTTGTAGAGGCTGCTCCCGAGACATAGACTTGAGATAGTGATATGATGTTGAAAACACCTGCACCGTATATGTGACTGAACCTAGTTAACGGCTCTTGATAAACTTATTTTAAGATTTGGTGGCAGATGTAGGGATCTACTCATCTAGCTGTCGCCTAAGACAAGCCTCCTATGTAAGTTCCCTTTGCTTACTAAAACTGCCACCAAACAACCTGGAGTGGCCTGCCTCTTTCTTGGGTCTCTCCCTGCTTTTCACATATGGGAGCTGGTTTTAGATTTCACTTGGAAGCTCCAGAGAGGGTTGCAAACCAACAAGAAGACTGAAAAAAAAGAACTCTTCAGGGGTGCCTTGTTGGCTCAGTCAGTTAAGCATTCAACTCTTGACTTTGGTTCCGGTCTTGATCTCATGGTTTGTGAATTCTTGGTTTTGGCACAGGTTAGTGGGTTTGAGCCCCATGTCAGGCTCCGCTCTGAAAGTACAGAGCCTGCTTGGGATTCTCTCTCTCTGCCCCTCCCCCACTCACACACGCATGCTCTCTCTCTCAAAATAAATAAACTGAAAAAAAAAAAAAACTCTGTGGAAAATAATTATCCATTCAATTCTACTGAAGTAACTACTTACCAGGTTTATGACAAATATGCTCAGTTTTCTTGAAATGTAGAGTTTTAAAACAGCATTGCACTTTCCCAGTATCAAGACAAATTCTCCTATGGAACATAATGTAATTCTAATGAAAATGATGCAATTCTCTAACTAGTTATTCATGATGCTATAAATATCTAAAGCTAATCACCATTATGTTGAGGACTGTTATACAAGTTGATGAATATTAATTGCTGATTAGTATGCATCTGGATTTCAGTGTTCACATGGAACATGCATATAAAAGGATAAAATGAAAATGCATACTAGAAATGGAATTAATGTTTTATTACCTAATTTCATCAAGCTCTAGGCCCACTATGATCCCTGTCTCAAATGTAGATTTTTGTCTTCATTTTGTTCCTATCTGAATGATCATATTGAAATGAAAAAGAATGTTATTGCTCTTTAAATAGCAATATTTCCCAAGATCATTAATAATCCCTAAATATATTCTTCCATAGCTTTTTGGCATCGGGAAAAATGAGGTTTTCCTTTCCATGTCTTGCCATCACTTAAATGATGACCCATTCTAATGAAATCTATAAAAACTTTTCAAAAGAAAAAGCACTACTAGATCTCTTACAGGTCTAGAATACTTTGTAGTTTTATTTTTTTTTTAATGTTTATTATTTATTTTTGACAGAGAGGCAGAGAGACAGAACACAAGCAGGGGAGGGACAGGAGAGAGGAAAACATAGAATCCAAAGTAGGCTCCAGGCTCTGAGCTGTCAGCACAGAGCCTGATGTGGGGCTCGAACCCACAAACTGTGAGATCATGACCTAAGCTGAAGTCGAACGCTTAACCGACTGAGCCACCCAGGTGCCCCCATTGTAGTTTTTAAATAAAGTAAATGAAAATAAAAGTCTTCTCAGTCAATCAGATCCTTATAACTGGGTCTTAGGAGCCAGCCAGAGAGGGTCTGAGGGCAGATGTTAGAGTCGGAGCCAAAGATTTGTCAACAGTGCCTGCTAGGGAATTATGCCCTGGGAGTGGCATTGCAGTTATAGGTTGTGGATAGTTGTGCTTTGCTAAAGCAGCAGTTGCATTAGAAGAAGTTGGGATGGGCTATCGATAAGAGTTGTCATAGACAGAGGGTTTCTGGAAAGGGAGAACCAGTGATGGACCCAGGGAGGTGTGAGTCATGAAGAAAGAAGCACAGATTCATATTTCCCACCTAGATTTTTAGAAGCAGAAAAGTCCTTGACCTAGTCTTAGAAGTTGCTTCTGATAGATGTAATAGGAAGTGATTGCTTTGTCTTATAAGGAGACTCAGAGATGCTAAACCAAGAGTTTATCATGTTACTACCGAAGTAACTGATATCAAACACTATTTGGTTTCCTGCAATTTCCCTCCTGACATACGGAGAATTATCTCCATAATTGGAGATGTTTTACCAATTTAAATTTTGGAAATTTTAAGCAAAAAAAAAAAAATGTTTTGAATACTGATTAAAAGCATTCAAAAGATCCCATTTTTATTAAATATAATGTTTATTTCTTTAAAAAAGAAAAAAACTTTGCAGGGCGCCTGGGTGGCTCAGTCGGTTGGGTGTCCAACTTCAGCTCAGGTCATGATCTCAGGGGTTCGAAACCCATGTCAGGCTCTGTGCTGACAGCTCGGAGCTTGGAGCCTGCTTTGGATTCTGTGTCCCCCTCTCTCTCTGCACCCCTTCCCCCCCACCCACCTGTGCTCACACCCTGTCTCTCCCTTAAAGAATAAATAAGCATTAAATTTTTTTTTTAATTAAAAAAAAAAGCCTTGGTCCTAAATATAAGTGGTTAAATGATATCTGTGAACTGATTCTATAATTTTAAAATGTCAGGCTTTTTTTAAGTTGCAAAAGGAAGAACACTAACATTTTGACTGCCCATCGTTAACTCAATTGGGATACTTTTTTTCCTGTGTATTATCTGAAGTGCTTGCAGATTTAGTTTCCCTCCCTCCCTACTCTCTCACAGTGTGATTTTAAGAATTATCTTGGATCCAAATTACCTGGATACACATTTCAAAAATGTGGTTCTATTGTAATATTACAGTCCTAGGAAATGAAATGAATTTGGCTTAGAGCTGGATTGGCTTCACAACTCTACCACTTTCCTGCACTGTGATTTGATCACATCTGAGTCTTCATTTATTCATCTATTAAGGAGTATAATAATACTTCCCTGGCATGTGCCTGTGAGTTTAATTTGTAACGGTTATAAAATTCTTAGCCTGGAAGCAGATACATAGATGCTCAATAACATGTTAGTTTTCTTTAAGCAAAACTGGGTCACAAATCCACTGTCTTCTACCAATAACCTAAGTGTTACAGTAACAGCTCAGATCAAGTTTCCAGAGGTCCTCCACCAACGGCATCTTTCCCACATGACGTCATAACGCTTATGTTCTCAGTCCACTTCAAATAGACTCATGTAATGCCTTGACCTCTGGCATTTCTCAAATTTAACAAAACCTACTACCACAATGCTTTTCCGTTTCCTCCCTGAAAAACAAAACAAAACAAAAATGTTCAAGTTACTAAAAGCATTGCTCATATTAGGCAACTTTCTGCGAAAATGTTCCCCAAGAGAGTCTAGCAAATTGCAGTGACTTAACTCACTTAATGACTCCAACACCTTGTTTGTAACTAAAATGTGTTCATAGTACTGTTTGTCATCTTAGCTATTTTCACTCATGAAATGTTTTGTTTCATACCTTAGGAACTGATTTTGGGTCAGGTTCTACTAATATATAATTTTGTATTCCTCATAGCAATTAGTAAATGCATTCCCCAAGATGAAGATTTAATAAATAGTCTTACTTAAATGATGTTACTTGGTGCCTTTTAAACTTATCTGAAGATATGAATCACCTGCTATCCTGGCTAAAATGAAAATTCCTAGGTCCCCAACCCAACCCAACCTAACCCAACTCAATGAATCCAAATTTCCAGGGAAGAGAGCATCCTAAATGATTCATCTCTTTAGGGAGGCTTGGTGAACTCTAATTCATTATGGAAAATAGCTCAGCTGCCCCAAAAGGGCTGGTTGAATTTATAAGAGGAGAAATAAAATCTTCTGAAATGCAGAGTGTGAGAAGCAAGAGAGAATACATGCTATGATCAATCTGTCTGTTGGGGGTATGGTAGGAAGTGCAGAATGTTAATGATTAAATGCCTTGATGCACTTTATTTTCTCTGAGATATAGGAATGTGCAATCATCTACTGAGGGAAGAAGCAAGGGAGCTATCAGGGGATTGAGGAGCATGGTGAAAGTTAGACATGTCTGTGGAGAATGAGACACAAGGCAGGTAAGAATCATGGAGAAGAGTTCAAAGTGACAATTCAGTACTCTTCTGAAATGGAATCCAAGAACTTGTGAGATTATGGCAAATTTATGGTTATTTGGTGACTGCGATACTTCCAATAACCTAAGTAGGTGAGAAATTTCCTAAATAGAGCTAACAGATATGGTAGACTGCCTCTGATATAACTTCCAATGACCTCAGCCTTCCGTCAAACATTCCCTTGTATTTTCTCCCGTGGTTTGTGAGCTGGAGTTATGGATTCACTTCTAATAAATACAAGATGGCAGAATTAATGGGATATCGCTTCCAATATTAGGTTATAAAAAGACTGTAACTTTCAACTTGAGTTGTTGTTGGTTTTTTGTTTGTTTGTTTGTTTGTTTGTTTGTTTTTTTAAGTAGGCTTTATACCCAACATGGGGGTCAAACTCATGATCCTGAGACCAAGAGTCATATGTATTACCAACTGAGCCATCCAGGTGCCCTTCAGTTTGAGTCTTTTCCTCACTCACTTTGGATTCTTCACCTTGGGAGAAACCAGTTGCAAGGAGGCTCTGTAGAAAGACCACATGAGTGAGATTAGAAATGGATCATCTGAGGCCTGCCAGCAGCCACATGGGTGAGTTGAGAAGTGGAGCTTTTGGCTTCTGCCAACAGTGTCTCCATGATCACGGAAATAAATCTTGAAATGACTGAAGCCCTGGTCAACAGCTTGACTGCAACCATGTGAGAGGTCTTGAGTCAGAATCAGCCAGCTAAGCCACACCTGATTTCATACCCACAGAAACTGGGACATAATACATGTTTGTTGTTCTAAGTCATTAAATTTTCAGTGATGAAGTAATTTAATTTGTAGATAACTAATACATAATATATACTAAGGTATATAAAAAGAGAATTGGGCAAAACAAAGAAATCGGCTAAAAATTAATCCTTAATATTGAATAACTTTTTATAATTATAATTCTATTTCTTTGTTTAAAAATATTTGTATGATTGATCAGTACTATTTTCTATTATGCACTAAGTGCGTAATTCAGTTTCTTATTTGTAAAGCATGTGACGTATCATTCTCTTGACTTTTTTTTCCCTTGGGTAAAGAAATTCTGACCTGGTATATCTACTTCATGGTCACACTCAGGTACCAGCCAAAGCAAACTGCCAGAAATAAAAGCAGAGGATAAAGGAAATAATATATTTTTGATAGGTTCTAGGTCTTCAGTCCCTTATCCATAACAAAATACTAAAGAATATAGTAGCACTTGGTGATGACTGTAATTATACAAATAGCATCTTTATAATATACAGATTTATCAATTTTTAGTATTCAGATTTTCTCACACTCCCAAATAGCTAAAATAGAAATATTTCCTCAGCTAACAAGTGAAAGAAAATTCACTTTATAGACATAGCTCTTCAATCTATCATGTACCTGATTTAGATAATGTGATTGAAATACTGATTAGATTGGCTTGAGGAAAAAGCAGTCTTTATAGAATTATAAATATTTATCCTCTAGCTTTTTGCATTACCATAATGAACTTACTTTTGCATGTCATGTGTTCATAGATCTTTGGAAATTATCCTTGACACTTGATTTATTAAATAATGAACACAGACGTCATAGGATATATTGTAATGGCACCCACACACACCCACACTCTTACACATTGTTTTGTATTCAAGAACCGTAATTTCTCTCTTGGTACAAAAGAATACAGGGAAACACTTGTGTATAATGGAAAATATGAAAAATGTATTTTTAAAAATTTAAGTATTAATTGTGTAAGCTACTAGGTAGAACTCTGAACAAGAGCAATTTATTTCCCACGTAGTAATGGCCAAAAAGAAAGCGGCAATTTCTGAAAATTATAACCTCAGCATTTTGAGCAACCAGCTAAAACAAGAAGGTATAAACTTACATTTAGAGTGTGGTTTGATTAATCAGCTAAAGGTGATTAAATTAAATAAGACCTTTAATAAAATTTAGTGAAAATTATTAGTAAGTAGGAAAAAACATCTATTCTAATTATATGAGTCTACTCTAGGGTACTAAAGCTGGTATATTTGTTTTATTAAATATCTACTTGAAACACATCATCATAATTTTATTTAAGTTAGGCATGCTCTATTCAGTTACATTATAAAACAGCATACTGAGCCTTGAACATAGTTTCAAAAATATTTCATGTTGGAATCACGTCTTTATGGTTACCTTGCAACAACATTTATGAATTTTAGATCTTAGGGGTGCCTGGGTGGCTCAGTCAGTTGAGCGTCTGACTTCGGCTCAGGTCATGATCTCACAGTTTGTGGGTTGGAGCCCCACATTGGGCTCTGTGCCGACAGCTCAGAGCCTGGAGCCTGCTTTGGATTCTGTGTCTCCCTCTCTTCCTGCCTCTCCCTCGCTTGCACCTTGTCTCTCTCACTTTCAAAAATAAAATAAACATTATAAAAAAAAAAAAGATCTTAGCCAAGTTAGTTTATCTAATAACTTGAGCTAGATCAACTGATTCTTGCATTTCATTTCAGGTAATTTTAGTTTGGAAGAAAAAGACCATACACATACCTACATGTGTACATATATGCACAGAAGTGCTATGAACACATAAGCCACACATGCACGCACACATAAACACATATACACATCCTACGCATGCCCACACAAAAAACAAGAGCAGATGACTGAAATGCCCAGCCCAGGGCATCAGACAATTGCCGGTGATTGCACCACGTTGAAGAAATTCAGATCCTGCTGGCACCAACTCTGTGTTTCTCAGGCTTACACCACCTTAACAGAAGAACTTAGACCACTCATCTATATTCACTGCCATATAAGGAAATGTTAATAACTGTATGGCTCTTCTTTTTTTAATATTTTATTTATTTAATTTTTTTTATTTTTTTTTTAATGTTTATTTATTTTTGAGAGACAGAGAGAGACAGACTGTGAGCAGGGGAGGGGCAGAGAGAGAGGGAGACACAGAATCCGAAGCAGGCTCCAGGCCCTGAGCTGTGGGCACAGAGCCCGATGCGGGGCTCGAACTCACAAGCGGTGAGATCATGACCTGAGCCAAAGTCAGACACTGACTGGACCACCAGGTGCCCCTGTAGGGCTCTTCTTTGAAACAAATTCAAGTCCACACTTTGGGTGGGGAGGAGAGAAAATAGTCAGGCTGTACTCTAGCCTTTCGGGGTCCTGTAAAAATCTCCTCTCGGTAACTCTTTTTATATCACTAATATCATCTAGGTCATTGTAAAGGGTTGATTATCATTTCTTTACTTCTTCTCTTTCTACTAAATATTCTGTTTTGAAATTTGTATCTAATGTCATAGAGACAACTAAAACCTTTTTTGGCTGATGTGTTACTAATGTGTAACCTCTACCCTAAATAAAAGGTCCACATTTCCTCCAGCTTTCTAGAACTCTTCATCTGGAAGTACATAAGAACAAGTGGTACAAAAAGACTAAAGCCAAATGCATTACCTTGTTCCCCTGCTCCCACTTGTCCCCCAAACTACCCTCTATTTCCATCTTGCCTGTATATGACCATTTTCTCAGTGGCAAAATCTTTGAGTCTTCATGGCTGTTTGAATCTGTATTTTCTTCTCTGGCCTCACTGACAATCTTTGTACATGTCTGTACTATTATTGTACTGGATATTGTATCGTTTATTACTCCAGCTATTTTAATCACTCCCAAGTGGGCTCCTTTCCCTCACAATAGTCCTTCCGCTTATCCTGTACATTACAAAACAAGACCATTTATCTCAAATGCAGATAGGAACATGACCTTCTTCTACTTGGAAAAGTCTTCAGTGTTCCATCGTTATTTTCAGAATAAAGTACAACAAATGATTTATTTTATGACCTTCTCCTTCTGTCTGCCCCCCATCTCGCCACAAAAACCAGTTGCTATTTTCCACATGCATTATGTGCCCTCACAGAGCTCTGGATTCACACACAGTGCTTAATTGCCTAGGTAACCACTCCCTTCCCCTCCCTTTTGGAAAAGTCGTATCTTGAGGATTCAGGAGTCATTTCAAACTCCTAATTCCTGTTGAGCAAGCAGAATTATGTGCATTTGTCTTTTAGGTCTGGAGAAGAGCTATAGGATCTTGAGGCCGTATTCTTTTTTAGTTAGCCCTCTATGTGATTTTCTTTAAAAAAAAAATGGCAGAAATTTACAAAAGCACAAAACTGAACCACATAAAAAGCAGAAATTTAAATACCATTAAGCCTCATGTTTGCATGCATGTGCTGTCACTCTTTCTCCATCTTTCTCTCTCCTTTCTTTCTCTCTCTCACCTTCTTTCCCACCTCAGAATAATCACTTCATTCTCTACTGCATAACAAGCTTTTTGCCCATGCTGAGAATGGGAACATGGTCTCACTATGTTAGATTGATGTATCATGGGCACTCAAGATCCAAAAAGCAAGAGATTGTTTTCCTCTAGTTCTAATTAGTAAAACTAGAGATAGTCATGTAGGTTATCTTGGGCCATGTGCTCACCTCTGGATCTGTCAGTGTGACCAGGAAGATTAGATACTAGAAGTGATAGTTCCTAATGCACATCCCCCTGGTGATGTGACCCATGATTTAGGATGACTTCTGTGCCAGTTCTTGGTAGAAACAAATGCTTGGCCTTCCCAGGTTACATACATACCATGTGACTGGAGTAAGGACAAGGACATTGGGTTCTGTCATCAGAATATGGGTTGGGTTGGGAGAGTCCCAGCTCACCAAAAACAAGAGTCACAATTGCCTCTAAATTCTGACTTTCTAAATCAGCCTGATTTAGAGTAATAGAGTCAGAATAGTAATAGTCTTAAAGCACAATTTTATTTATGCTAACCCTCTACCCTCACTTTTCAATTCGTCCAGATAGGTTGTTAAATAAAAGTCACATCCCTAGTAGGTCATTCAACCTACCCCTGCCACAAGCGAGATTGAAATGGGTTATAATTATCACTAACATTTTTATTTCTGAAACCCCTATTTGATTTCTCTAAACAAAGTGGGAAAAGTTTTTCTTACTGAAGAAAAGAATCCTTGATCTTCAAAGATAATACTGCTCCTAATAGGTACCATCTCACATCCTGAATTCAATGAAATGTTCTAACCCATATTCGATCCTGTGAAATTTTGAATACCGTCTATCTGGAGGGACAAAGGAGTTTGTCACACATTAGCAATGTTTTTTGTCTTTTGACAAAACACTGTTCATGCTTCCTTTACTTTATGTAAGATCTTACCTATTCAGGCCTATTAAGGTGATGAGGCATTAACATCGTTGACACCTGTTTTTGGAATGAAAAGAACTACTTCTTTTAATATAAGATATGATCTCAAAGCCAACAATTGTGTTGGGATATGTGTCTGCAAAACAGTAAGTATTTCCAACAGAGAACGACTTGAATGTCTCTGGGAATACCACTTATAAATAGAACAATTATATGAAGAATCAATTAGAACTACACAAAGAAAGATTTTTTTTTAACAAAAAAGGTAGCATGTAAAGACTTTATCCAAAGATCTGAAACATTTACACTAAATATATAATTATTCACTGTCCAGTGCTTTTTAAAAAGACCTAAGCTGCCTAAGGGAAGGGGACATCAAAACGGAGGGTATGTTCTCAATTTTAGGTAACAGATTTGTAGTTTTTCTTTTTCAAAGCATTAGAATATCTTTGTATTAGTGGACAGATTCAGAAAGGCAGCAATGATTTGAGGTTAAGAGTTTAGTCCTCAGAGTAAGAGTTACCTATCTTCAACTCCAAATTCAATATAAAACCCTCCTTTGTCCCTCAGAGTCAAAGGATCTGTTGCCAGTGTCATTTCCGCCTAGTTATAGAAGGATTCTTAGTATACTTTACCTTTCTGGGGTCAGTTGTTCTTTAGGGGTTGGCTTCCCCCAGTAAACTGTAGCAGATTAACCTGACAATTTTCATCTCAGATGAAAACATTTCCTCCCTCATTCCCCTGATGTTTGTGTCCACTCTATGATCCAGTCAATAACCAGTATCCGTACTTCAACCTAGACAGTGCTATTAGAATAGAGGCATTAAGGAAATAGGCCTTCTATTGTAGGGCCACAATGTGATTCTCTGTTCCCATTAGGAAAGAAAACTACGTTCCCATCCCTCATGTTGCCACATGGGAACATTACTTGTACTCTGAGCCATATTTTGTTAATTGTTCCCTAGAGGAGGAGGAGTGATTTTCTAATAGGAAAATATTTTACTTCTATGACTCCACTCTCTCCTTCCTGCCTGTGTGTGTGTATGTATGTGTGTGTAGTGTATGAGAAAGAGAGAGAGAGAGAGAGAGAGAGAGAGAGAATTTGCCACAGTTGCCTGTGTAAAGGCATAGTCTAGTCTGCTTTCTTAAAAAAGGATTAGCCTTATTGGAACAGACTCTGGCTGTATGGGACAGTCTTGGATATTTTTTCTTCCTGGGATGCGTGGGGATAAAACATGTAAACCACATTTCCCAATATGACTAATATCAGCAATAATTTCACATTTTTATCTTTATCTGCTAAACTCTTGTGCCTCGTAAACAGTTCATAATTCAGACACAGAACAAACCCAAGTTTTACTTGATAGACCCTCTAAAATACAAACATTGGAAAATTGGCTGGAAACTTTGAGAAAAGTTAAGAAGTAGATTTTGAGAGCCAAATAACTGGTACAAGCTGGTACTATCGCTCAAGGCATTAGCTTAAGTGAGGTCAGTATTGAGTGGTTTTAACCTTAGCAATTTGCGGTGTATCTATTGTCCAAGGAGGCTGATTTTTACAGGTGTGGAGATGAGTCATTACTTACACAACTGGACAGAAATGTAGAAATTTGGTAAATATGATTTGTGCGAAATTTTGAAATTGGCAGACTCCTACAGCTTTGACACTGTGGGTCTCAGGCTGCTGGTTGTTTGTATCTGGAATGGGCCCCAGCAAGTTCAGGCCATGGCATAGGACTCCATAGACCTAGATTCGAGGGTCTTGATGTGAAGTCTCTGCAGCTTAACCTTGACTTCTTCAGGTACCTGTGCCATCAGCACAGTGGCTGCAAGGATTATTCGAAAAGAGACTTTTAGTCCCAGGGAAATCTCACTATGCAGAAAGTAAATTCTTAACTACAGTTTTATTGGGGGTTTTGGCCATATGTGCATCAGGAGACTAGGACTTTAAACTTCAAAGGTGTCTAAAATCTATAAGTGCTATAGAACATTAGAGGTTGAGGCTTAAATTATTATTATCCAACAGAGATAAGTAATCCTAAATGACCTGCTTTGAATTCTGTTCCTCTTTAATGTTGTTTTTAATTACTTCAAGGCCAAGAGAAAGAACTGCTGTTTCTCCAGGTTCTTAAGGGCAATGTTGAACCAGACAGCCTCAAATGTGTTCATTAAGCTCAGAACTTGTCATGCTTTTATATTTAAGGGACTAGAAATTAAGGCTTTTACCAACAGAAGGTTAAGCAGAGAAATAACTCAAAGAAATGTTCCAGGGGAATGTTATCACCAAGATGGTTAATAGGAAATCCTAAACTCCCTTCTCCCCGGAGACACACCAATTCAATAGCAACAAATGGATCAATTCCATTTGTGAAAAATCCAGAAATTAGCTAAGAGGCTCCTGCACCCCAGACAAGGTGAAAGTAGCATCATAGAAACCAGTACTAAAAGCAGAGACATAATTTTACCAAAATCCCCACCCCTATCACAGTGCCCCATGACTGGGAGGGAGCCTCCAGGTCCCACATTCCCTCTCAGGAGTGAATGAGTTAGACTAAATATCTAGCATCCCAACTTGTCTAGATGCTACCCACAGGACTGACTTGTACCTTGCCTTCTTGGTGAGCTGATGGAGCCTGATATACACTAGTTCCCCAGGGTCTACAGAGAACAAGGTGGCTGTTAGAACTAGAATGCTCACCATGGCTCTTCTTTTTGGTTTAGCACAGAGTGAGTGGTGATACACTCACAGCTTCCCTGTGAGGAGCTACACATATAATGTGTGAACTACACATATAATGCCCCAACTTTTCCAGGTGCAACCTGAGGACTGTCTTTTATCTTGCTTGTTTCAGAGAGTTGGCAATCTCAGCTTCTGCTAGTTCCCAGGGGACTACAGAGAGCAAAGTAGCAATTTGAACTAGCAGGCAGGCACATGCCTCAGTTTCTCTCCTTGGTTTAGCACAAGTAGGCAATAAAGTCAATCTTCTAGCTTCTCTGTGAGGAGGGAAAGAGTTAGACTACAAATCCAGATTCCAACTTCTCTGGGAGCTACTTGAGTAGTAAAGCTACATACTTTAGATGCCTTGGGGCAGCAAAGAACGAGGATGGAAATTTGGAGTAGCACAAAGGTTTAAGAGGCCCACAGAAGCTCAGGCCACATTAATTGCTGAAGATTTTCTCCAGTATGAGGCCAATCTGGGGAAGATTGGGAGAAGTGGCAGTTTCTTGAATGTGTATATACCAACAAAGAGTCAAGAAAAATGAAGACCAGCTTCCCTCAATAAAGGAACAAAGTAAAACAAAGAAACCAACTGTAATGACTTGGGGATATATTTTACTGGTTAGAGAATTCAAATTACATAAAAATTATCAATGACTTCAAAAGAGTCATTTTGACATGAGTAAAGGCCGAAGGCAGAAATTTAACAAAAAGGAAATCTAGAAAAGAACCAAAAAGAAATTCTAGAGCTGATGAATATAATAAATTAACTAGAAAATTAAATAGAGGGGTTTAAAAGCAGACTAAAACAAACAGAAGAAAGAATCAGTGAATTCGAAAGTAGGTCACTTTAAAAAACCCAGTCAGAAAAACAAAATGAAACAAATACATAAAAAAGAGTGAAGGTAGCTCATGGGATTTTTAAGACTCCATCAAATAGATCAATAACATTATGGGAGTCTCAGAAGGAAAAGAGACAGAGAAAGGACTATAAAGCATATTCAAGTAATTAATGGCTGAAAACTTCCCAAATCTGAAGAGAAAATGTACATCAAAATCCAGAAAACTTTAGATTCCAAATAAGATGAATCAAAGAAATCGACACTGAGGAACATTATAATAAAATAGTGAAAAGTCAGAAAAAGATATTTTATTTTATTATTTTATTTTGTTATTTACTTTTTATTTTTATTTTTTATTAATTTTCAAGTTAGTTAACGTACAGTGTAGTCTTGGCTTCAGGAGTAGAAACCAGGGATTCATCTCTTACATATGACACCCAGTCCTCATCCTGGAAAGTGCCCTCATTATTGCCTGTCACCCATGTAACCTACATCCCTCCAGCAGCCCTCAATTTGTTCTCTGTATTTAAGAGTTCCTTATGGTTTGCCTCCCTCTCTGTTTTTATCTTATTTTTCTTTCCATTCCCCTTTGTTCATCTGTTGAGTTTCTCAAATTCCACGAGTGAAATCATATATCTATCTGTCTTTCTCTATTTCATTTAGCATAATACTGTCCAGTTCCATCCATGTTGTTGCAAATGGCAATATTTCATTGTTTTTCATTGCTGAGAAGTATTCCATTGCATGCATATATATATATATATATATGTACATACACACATATATATATACATACATATACATATATATATCATTTTTTTAATTTTTTTAAAACATTTATTTATTTTTGAGAGAGAGAGAGAGACAGAGCACAAGCAGGAGAGGGGCAGAGAGATAGAGGGAGACACAGAATCTAAAGGAAGCTCCAGGCTCCAAGCTGTCAGCATGGAACCCAATACAGGGCTCAAAATCATGAACTGTGAGATCATGAACTGAGCCGAAGTCAGATGCTTAACCGACTGAGCCACCCAGGCATCCCTATATACCACATCTTCTTAATCCATTTATTAGTTGATGGACATTTGGGCCCTTTCTATAAGTTGGCTATTGTTGACAATGGTGTTATAAAAATTGGGGTGCTATAAAATTGGGGTGCACATGCCCTTTTGAATCAGCATTTTTGTATCCTTTGGATAAATTCCTAGTAGGGCAATTGCTGGGTTATAGGGTAATTCTATTTTTAATTTTTGAGGAACCTCCATACTGTTTTCCATACTATTTTCCAGAGTGGTTGCAACAGTTTGCATTCCCACCAGCAGTGCAAAAGAGATCCTCTTTCTCTGCATCCTCACCAACATCTGTTGTTTCCTGAGTTGTTAATTTTAGCCATTCTTATTGCTGTGAGGTGGTATCTCATTTTGGCTTTGATTTGTATTGCCCTGATGAAGAGTGATATTGATCATTTTATCATGTGTCTGTTGGCCATCTGGATGTCTTCTTCAGAAAAGTGTCTATTCATATCTTCTGAACATTTCTTCACTGGATTATTTGTTTTGTGGATATCGAGTTTGGTAAGTTCTTTATAGATTTTGGACACTAACCCTTTATCTGATACGTCATTTGCAAATATCTTCTCCCATTCAGTCAGTTGCCTTTTACTTTTGTTGATTGTTTCCTTTGCTGTGCAAAAGCTTTTTATCTTGATGAGGGCCCAATAGTTCATTTTTGCTTTTATTTCCCTTGCCTCCAGAGACATGTCAAGTAAGAAGTTGCTGCTGTCAAGGTCAAAGAGGGTGCTTCCTGTTTCCTCCTGTAGGATTTTGATGTGTTCTGTCTCACATTGAGGTCTTTCATCTACTTAGAATTTATTTTTGTGTATGCCGTAAGAAAGTGGTCCAGTTTCATTCTTCTGCATGTTGCTGTTCAGTTCTCCCTGCACCATTTACTAAATAGACTGTCTTTTTCCATTGGATACTCTTTCCTGCTTTGTCGAAGACTAGTTGGCCTATATTTGTAGATCCATTCATTTCTGGGTTCTCTATTTTATTCATTGATCTATGTTTCTGTTTTATGTGCCAATACCATACTGTCTTGAAGATTATAGCTTTGTAATACACTTTGAAGGCCAAGATTGTGATGCCTCCAGCTTAGGTTTCTTTTTCAACATTACTTTGGCTATTCAGGGTCTTTTCTGGTTCCATACAAATTTTAGGATTATTTGCTCCAGCTCTGTGAAGAATGCTGGTGCTATTTTGATAGGGATTGCATTGAATGTGTAGATTGCTTTGGGTAGTATGGACATTTTAACAATATTTGTTCTCCCAATCTATGAACATGGAATGTTTTTCCATTTTTTTGTGCGTGTCTTCTTCAATTTCTTTCATAAGTTTTATATAGTTTCAGCATACAGATCTTCTACCTCTTTGGTTAGGTTTATTCCTAGATATTTTATGGGTTTTGGTGCAATTGTAAATGCGATTGATTCCTTGATATCTCTTTCTCTTGCATTATTGGTGTATAGAAATGTAACTAATTTCTGTACATTGATTTTATACCCTGTGACCTTGCTGAATTCATGTATAAGTTGTAGCAGTTTTCTAGTGGAGTCCTTTGGGTCTTCTATGTAGGGTTTCATGTGTTCTGTGAAGCATGAGTTTGGCTTCTTCTTTGCCAATTTGGATGCCTTTTATATCATTTTGTTGTCTGATTGCTGAGGCGAGGACTTCCAACACTATGTTGAACAATGGTGGTGAGAGTGGACATCTCTGTCGTGTTACTGATCTCAGGGGGAAAGCTCTCAGTTTTTCCCCATTGAGGGAAAACTGGGGCCTTTCATATATGGCTTTTATGATGTTAAGGCATGCTCCTTCTATCCCAACTTTTATCAGAAAGGAAGCTATATTTTGTCAAACGCTTTTTCTGCACATATTGACAGGATCATATGTGATAGATCATTTTAAAAGCAGCAAGAGAAGGGGTACCTGGGTGGCTCAGCTGGTTGAGCATCTGACTTCGGCTCAGGCCATGATCTTACAATTTGTGAATTCAAGCCCTGCAACAGGCTCACTATTGTCAGTGCATAGCCAGCTTCGGATCCTCTGTTTCCTTGTCTCTCTGCCCTCGTCTTCTTATGCTCTGTCTCTCAAAAATTAAAAAAAAAAAGTATCAAGAGAAAAGTGACTTATCACATATAAGGAAACTGCATAAGATTATCAGGGGTTTTTCTGCAGACACTTTCCAGGTCAGAAGGATGTGTGATGATATATTAAACATACTGAGAGGGGGGAAAATCTTCCAAACAAGAATACTATACCTGACAAAACAGTCCTTCAAAAATGAAGGAAAGATAAAGACTTCCCCAAACAAACAAAAGCCAAAGGAGTTTAGCAGCACCAAACCCGACTTAGAAAAAACACTAAAAGGGGTTCTTCCATTTGAAATGAAGTATAAAGAATATAAAACTCATTGATAAAGGTAAATATATTGATAAATACAAAATACTGCATTACTGGTGGGTAAATCACTTTTAGTTCTGGCATAAAAGTTAAAAGAAAAAGTATTAAAAATAACTATAAATGTAAATTGTGAAATCAATAACAAAGTTATTGGTGGGAGTAGGGGATAGAGATTTTATATGAAATACAAGTTATGTTGTTACCTGTTTAAAATAGACTGCCATAATTATAAGATATTTCATTTAAGCCTCATGGCTATTGGCTTTAAGTCATAGGAGACAAAGAAGAACACTAGATAATAATAAAAGACTCAATCCACTGGAAGTTATGTTAATTATAAAAAAAATGCACTCAACAAACAGAAAAACAGGCAGCAATTTGATAGTGATAGGAGACTTCAATACCCAATATCAATAATGGATAGGACAACCAGATAGGAAATAAACAAACAATGGGTTTTAATACTATAGATAAAATTGACCTCATGACATACAGAACATTCAACCAAATAGCAGCAGAAAATATATTCTTCACAAGCACACAAAGGACATTCTTTGTTAGTTCACAAAACAAGTCTTAGCAAATTTTAAAAGATTGAAATTATAGCAAGTATCTTCTTTGGCCACAATGGAATAAAACTAGAAATCAAGAGAAGTGAAAGTGGAAAATTCATAAATATATAGAAATAAAACAGTACACTTTTGAACACCCAGTGGATCACAAATGATATAAAAATAGAAATTAAAGAATATATTGATATAAATGAAAATACAACATACTAAAATTAACAGATTTTGGAAAAGCAGTTCCTAGAGGGAAGTTTATAGCAATAAATACCTATATTAAAAAATAAGGTAGATCTCAAATAAACAACCTAATTTCATTATCTCAAGGAACAAAAACAAAACAAAACAAAACAAAAGAAAAAAATGATAAGCAAGAATAAACTAAACCAAAACTTGGCAGAAGGAAATAATAAAGTTTAGAGCATACATATTATAGAATAGGAAAATAATTTTTAAAAACTCAATAAAACTAAGAGTTGTTTTTCAAAAGGATAAATAAAATGGACAAAACTTTACCTAGGAAAAAAAGAGGGTATAATCAAAATCAGAAATAAATTGGAGATATCTACAAGTAGTGCCATAAAAATAAAAAAGATCATAAGTGAATACTAGGAACAATTACATGCCAGAAAATGGAATAACCTAGAAGAAATGGATATATTCTTAGAAACATACAACCTACAAAGGTTGAATCATGAAGAAATAGAAATTCTGAACAGACCTGTAACTAGAATGGAGACTGTATCAGGAATGAAAAAAACCTCCTGATAAGGAAAAGTCCAGGATCAGATGGTGTTACTGGTGAATTCTACCAAACATTTAAGAAGAATTAAGGCCTATCCTTATCAAACATAAACATCTCAAATATATCTTGCATAAAGGTAGATATATAAAGTCAGATTATATAGACCACTGGAACAGAATCAAGAGCTCAGAAATAAATCTATGTGTATATAGTCAGCTCATCTTTGACAAGGGCACCAAGAATGCACAGTAGGAAAAGGATTATGTCTTCAACAATGGTGTTGGGAAAATTGGATAATCACATGCAAAAGTAGGAAATTTATCTTACATCATACACAAAAATCAAATAAAAATGGATTAAAGATGTAAATATAAGACTAAGAACTCTAAAACTCCTAGTAGGAAATACAGGGGAAACCTTCATGACATTAGTCTTAGCAATGGTTTTATGGTTATGATATTAAAAGTACAGGCAATAAAAACAAAAACAGACAAACAGGGCTACATCAAATTGAAAAGGCTTTGTACTGTATAGAAAACAATCAATAGAGTAAAAAGCAACTTATAGGATAGGAGACTATATTTGCAAACCATATGTCTGATAAGAGGCTAATTTCCAAAATCTGTAGAGAACAGCTGTAACTCAATAGCAAAATACAAATAATACAACTAGAAAACATGCTAAGGACTTGAATAAACATTTCTTCAAAGAAGACATACAAATAACCAACAGATATATGAAAAGATGCTCAGAGTCATTAATCATCAGAGAAATGCAAATCAAAATCACAATGAGCTAGCACTTCACATCTATTAGTACCTATTAGTTATCTATTTTATCATCAATAAAAACAAAAAAACAAATGTTCGTGACGATGTGAAGAAATTAGAACTCTAGTACACAGTTGGTAACAATGCAAAATAGTTCCGTTGCTACTGAAAACAGTATGAAGGGTCCTCAAAAAATTAAAAACAGAACTACATATAATCCAGTAGTCCCCCTTATGTCTCTTTATGCAAAAGAACATTAGTCAGAATCTCAAAGAGATATTAGCACTCCTGTGTTCATTGCAGCACTATTCACAAAAGTTAAAATGTGGAAACAACCTAAATGTCCATTCACACATGAATGGGTTAAAAAATGTGGTGTGTACACACAACTGAATATTATCGAGCCTTAAAAAAGAAGGAATTCCTGCCATATGCCACTATATAGATAAACCTGAGGGACATTATGCTAAGGGAAATATGCCAGTCACAGAAGAACAAATACTGTATGACTCCACTTTTGAGGTATGTAAAATAGTCCAACTCATAGAAGTAAAGAATAGAATTGTGTTTTCCAGGGTCTGGGGACAGGGGTAATGGGGAGTTGTGAATCAACAGGTATAAATTCTCAGTTATGCAGGATGAATATGTTATAGAGATCTGGTGTACAGCATTGTGTATAGATGTCAATACAATGTTGTATACTCAATGTTGTATACTCAATCTGATCTTGCCACAATAATTTTTTTCTTTAAAAGCCAAGTAAAAGTTAAAGTGTTTCAAATAAAAAAGTTAAGAAAGACAACTTAAAAGACTTATGTCTCTAGGAATCAGATACCTGCACAGAAAAACAAGGAGGGGCTGGAGTTTGGGGAAAAATAGATTTCACTGCTACTATAAGAGCAATAGAAGAATGCAAGTACAATAAAGGAAGACAGGCTGACTGAGCTGGAAAGAGAGATCTCCATAAGAAAAAATGTTGACATAGAGAACAGACAAGAGATGAAGTGGAAAACAAGAACTTGAATGTCTATATACACAGAAAACAGAAAAGAATTTGTGTCAGATTTCTGTATCTATCTTGAATTGATTTAGGACTCCAGCCTGGATGAAAAGGGAGTTATAATTTATTGAATAGCCCTACTTTTTCACATCCAAGCATTTGTTTCAGCTTACAAGATATTTTTACAAATATAGATGTCCTATTTTCTACACAAAATCCTTAGTAGCAAACTTAAGGTCCTTTCCAATCAGGATCTAGCCTGTCCTCCTAATCATATCCTCATTTGTTCAAACATTCATTTATTTAATAACATTTATTTGGGACTTACCAGTTGCCAGGCGCTATGGCACCACACAGGATACAATTTTAACAAGATATATGCAGTCTCCTGCAACATAGATTTACCATCTTGAAGGAAAGTTAAATATTGCAGGCAACTTTCAAAGTTTGTTTGTAGTTGGAATTTTAATGAGTAAAGGAGACATACAACTCTTCAATGTCATATAATCAAAGGATATAATCAAATATTTGATGTCAAAGAAGTGCCCTGAGGAAATGAGGGTTAGGTTCAGCTCTAAAGATGAGTAGGTATTAGAGGGAGTGAGGTCATTCTAAGTAGTATGAAAAGCAAGTAAGGACATCTTAAGGTAGTAAGGTGTAGGCACAGTCCCTTGAGGGTATAAAATGTGCTTACTGCCTTGAAGTTAGAACCCTAAAGAATCCTCAAGGATTGCCAAGTCAGGACTAAAGAGAACTATAGAAAGTTGAGTCATAATAGCTGTGTAGAGGTAGGTAAAAACATGGAAATTAGCAATTAGACCAAGTGGATTCCGTACCAAAGTCAATATATGCAGTGGTTGAAAGCATGTTACTAGGACTCCTAATATAAATGGAAATAAGAGATGAGGCTAGAAGTTTCTGGAGGGGCCAGGTCATGTAAGTATGGGGACAGTTCAAGGCTTTATTGGATCTCTATCAGTTTTTATTGAGAGCAATTGGAAACTATTGAAGGTTTCTAAGATGCGGAAGGACAGGATCATATTTGCAGTTTTTGAAAGATCAGCATGGCTACAACGTGAAGAATGGCATCCAGAGACAAGTGTGGATGAAGAAAGCATAGGTGGAGACTATTGCTCCCACTCGGCATTTCCTGAATGTACTTCGAGACTTCTCAACCCTGCATTGCTTGCTGCTCACTCTTTCTTCGATTTGAAATATGTTGCCTCTGCCAACCACTCTTCTCTTCCTATCTCAACTTTCAAAATTCCATGTGTCTATTGCCCAGCCACAATGCTGCTCAGTCATAAATCTAACCATCAACTAAACTCAAGATTGTTCTGAGAGATCATCTTAGCCTCCAAGAATTAATTCCTCTTACTTTCACTTGATCCATTCACACCTACAACATTTTTTTAAATGTTTATCTATTATTTTTGAGAGAGGGAGCACAAGCAGAAGAAGGGCAGAGAGAAGGGGACAGAAGATCTGAAGGGGGCTCCATGCCAACAGCAGCCAGCCTGATGTGGGACTCGAACTCACACACCATGAGATCATGACCCCAGCCAACGTCAGAGGCTCAGCCAACTAAGCCACCCAGGCATGACCACCTAGGACATTTTTATACCACTCTGTCATATTCAGACAGTTTAACTTCATTCGGTTTTAGCTGCAAGGATTTTTCTCATCCTCAATATTTTTAAGGACATTTATAATTTCTTATCCATCTACATTTATCCTTCTAACATCTAGGAGAGTGACTTACAAACAGCAGATGGTATTTTTTTTTAATTGCAGCCATCTATCACACAGAGACCCTTAATGCATGATTTTGAAGGAGGCTGGGTACTTAACAGAGAAATCCAGATGGGGAGTTCAGCAGAGAACCAGAACTGATTTCTGCAGAGATTAGTTCATTATTCCCTTTCCGGGCTGCCAATATCACCTGATCCACACCATAAGACCTGGTTTCTAGAGATATCCTCAATTAGTGTTTGCCTCTCTGATTAAGAAATAAATGCAACCTTTTAAATGTTTTACTGCTGGAGTTAGTAAACGCTGTTTGTATGGTTGATGGATGTGATTAATAAAATCCATTAGGACAAAAAAGAATATAAATAATTGCTTTGTGAAATGGAAAATGCTAATTGCTAGAGACAATCAACACGAATCGTTGTGCTTGGATAGGCAGCGCCAGACTATGTAATTGCTTAGTGCTCTCCCTTTGTTTTTACAGAAGTGACAACCAGTGATTTCTTGTTAGTCCGTAGTTTTATTTGTGCCATACACCTGCTGCTTTTGTATGTAATAATTAAATAGTTCAGTCTACAATTCTACACCTTCTTTAAAGCCATCATAAATCTGTTTCATTAAAAGGAATGAAAATGACAGCTTATAAAGTACCTGTTTTAAGTTGTCCTATTTAGTCACTGAGATAAATCTTTTAACTACCACCTGTAAAAACCATCTCGCTTCCCTTAACTACTTCTCCGAAGGGCAGCCTCTTTATGTACTTGTATCTTTTTCTCCAAACTATGTTATCTGACACCAAACATGGGCTTCACATTTCCAAGTAAAGTACAACATTTCTCCAGGTTTGTTGACATGCTTCCAATCCTGTGAGTGTCTCCCAGGCAACAGAATTTTAGGAGGACTAAACACAGTATATGAAAAACAGATGGAAATTGAGATGTTGATCAAGTAAGAAGTGAAAATGGAAACTAGAAAAATGACAGGCCTGACATAGATGCTTGTATCCTAATGATATTGCAGGAAGCAAGTAATGAAAATTGACAGCTGACATGTGTTCCTGTAATACGCAGAGATGGAGGTAAACTGCGGGATTGACTGCCTTGACTGATGTGATAGGCAGAATCATGCCCAACTGCCAAATATGGCTAATTCCCAGAGCCTGTGAATATGTTAGGTGACATGAAAAAGGGGAATTAAGGTTACTAATCAGTCAATTTTAAAATAAGGTTATCCTGGAGGTGCCCGGGTGGCTCAGTCGGTTAAGCGTCACGCTCTTGATTTCAGTTCAGGTCATGATCTCACAGTTGTGAGATCAGACTCTGCATCAGGCTCCACACTGAGCATTGAGCTTGCTTGAGATTTTTTCTCTCCCTCTCTCCCTGACCCTCCTCCCCTCCTCTCTTTCTCTCTCTCTAAAAATAAAATAAATAATAATAATAATGACAGAGAAAGAAAGAAAAAGAAAGAAAGAAAGAAAGAAAAGAAAAGAAAAGAAAAGAAAAGAAAAGAAAAGAAAAGAAAAGAAAGATTATACTGGATTATCTGTGTGTGCCCAGTATAATCCCAAGAGTCCTTACAGAGAAGGAGAAAAGCAGAAGAGGCAGACAGAGCTATGACTACAAGTGGACAGTCAGAGAGAAATGCAACATTTCTGTCTTTGAAGATGGGGGAAGTGGCCTAAGAGCTAAGGAAGGCTAGTGGCCTCTAAGAAGCTTGA
Organism: Herpailurus yagouaroundi; assembly: GCF_014898765.1. Taxonomy (NCBI): domain Eukaryota; kingdom Metazoa; phylum Chordata; class Mammalia; order Carnivora; family Felidae; genus Herpailurus; species Herpailurus yagouaroundi. The sequence goes on along the minus strand of NW_024412376.1, from coordinate 138,017,310 downwards.
AGAGGTAAGAAAAGAAGTTCTTCCCTAGAACCTCCATAAATAAATTCAGACTCACCAGCACCCTAATTTTAGCCCAGTGAGACCCAAAATGGTCTTCTGATCTCCAGCAATGTGAGACAACAAATGTGTATTGTCCCAAGCCACAGAGTTTGTGGTGATTGGACAGCAATAATAGGGAACTAATACAACCTACATTATTTGCATTTTCTTCACTATTATAGGACCTAGAAGCCAAGAGAATACTTAAAATAAGCAGTAAGAAGGTGGGTCACTATATTAACACAGAGCCATGATTGAAAATGAAAATATACTAAGAGGTCTAAAAGTTTCCAGACCAAGGGAGAACTAACACATGCAGTGGTCTGTGCTGACATAAAATTATGGGACATGGTGCTTCCCTGACACAGGGATCTTTACAGAGTCAATACTACTCCCTCTTCACAATCCTTTTCTCAAATAAAGTGAGGCCAGTATTTCCCTGAAGCATCGGAGTGAAAGGCCCTAACACATGCAAGTACCTGAGGCCAAAAAGGCATGTCTCATGACTCACTCCTTCCAGCCATCCCCTTTCTATAAACCAGACACTGCCACTGGCTGGGAACCTAATGATATTCTAGCACTTTCTCTGTGTTATACAAGAGTTCTCTCTCTTTTTTTTTTTAATTTTTAAAAAATGTTTACTTATTTTTGAGAGAGAGAGACAGAGCACAAGCAGAGGAGGGGCAGGGAGAGAGAGAGAGACAGAGAGAGAGAGAGAGAGAGAGAGAATCTGAAGCAGGCTCCAGGCTGATGTGGGTCTCGAAGTCATGAACCGTGAGATCATGACATGGTCCAAAGCTGGACACTTAAACAACGGAGCCACCCAGGCAACCCTGTATGTCATACATGAGTTCTTATCCTAAAGATTGAGGCATGTCACTCTGGCATAAGGTAGAACGTGGCAGTCTCAATGAATTAAGCATAGCCTGCAATTGTGAACCATGAAATGGATCTGCAAGATCCATTCCAAAATGGGAGCCAGAGTTAGCAGGCCACAGTACTGACAACTCCACCACTCAAATGTCTTCAGGATTCTCTGTCTCCTGGCTTAGACATATTGTCTCTATGTCCTGGGGCAAAGCCAGACTTCACATCCCACTCAGAATTTCCCCCTTAAGAAACATTGCTTCTGGAAGTTCTTTCAAATGCTCTATGGTTCTTTCAGATATTGGCCATCAGGTATAAAATGGAGATGGAAACCAAAGTTAAAGGATAGATTTCATTTAGAAGAAGAGCACTCATCATTATAGGCAAGTTCTGCTCTGAAGAGAAAAGTGGGTCGGTTATGTTGTGGTAAGAGGTATAGCGGAAGTAGTCTTCTGTCATGCAAATAATGCAGTTTCTTTAGGGTATGGCCCTGGGGGACATGTAGACATGGTTCCAGAGAAAGGAAGGCATGAATATAAAAGGCATAGATTATAACCATCTAAATTTAGGATACAAACAAGTGTCTGAAGGTGGATATCTGGGTGCTTGGAAGTCCATGGAAAAGCAGATCTTGTTCACGTTCAAACACACACACACACACACACACACACACACACACACACACAAAGGGGTGTCTGGAGAAAAAGAATATAGGATGATATTACATGTAGCATTGTCATAACGGTGTCCACACCAACCATGGGTATAACTGGGGGAAGTGGTAAAATCAGGGATTTGGGCTCTAATCGATCTGGGTCATTCATGTTTGCATATTGGATCCAGATGTGTGCACTAGACTACTAAAATTGTATTTATATAGGATATGGTGTTTTGAAAAGAGAAAAATAGGCAGCCACAATGCTGTGCATTAGGGGTTAAAATTAGGGTTGTTGTTGCTGCTGTATGTATGTTTGTGTCTACGTATGTATTTCTCATATCTAGAGAACAAAGAGGAGTTGAACTGAATTCTACGCTGCCCATCTCCTCTCCAAATCATGAGGTCCCCAGAGGAACGATACAACTAAGATACATAAAGAATGAGAAACAAATCTACCTCCTTATTATTAACTGAGTTTCCTATACTACTTCTCATGATAGAACTCTGCTAAAGCTTTATTTGAAATCTTAATTCAATTTTGAGGCTTATGCCTTCTCTTCATGATTATTGTTCTATTTCCATAAAAACGTTATGTGGACATGACTGAGCAGTAGGTAGAGGCAATGTGATTTGGCCCAGGCCCCAGAATTTCCTAGGGAAGGCAAGTATTTGCCTATTCACATATTTTCTCTGTCTCTATTCCTCTCTCTCTCTCTCTCTCTCTCTCTCTCTCTCTTAGATCTCTCTTTCTCCCTTATCCTCCTCCCTCTTTTCCCTTCCTCTCCTTCTTCCCTTCTCTCCACCTCCCAACACACCTTCTCTCTGAAAACTGCTAGGTTCCCCTTTACAGAGAAGGTATTGTTACTTAACTCTTGTGTGCTTTTGTTCCCTCCACCTGTAAAATGGGACCAAGAATAAGCTCTAGGTTACTGTGAAAATTAAAAAAGACATCCTATAGTGATGCACTTAGGGAAGTATTTAGCACATGGTAAGTGATCCAAAAAAGATAGCAGTAACAATGACGGAGCTTGTCAAAGAAAACTTGCACCAGGGAGAGTTAAAGAAGCAAGAAAGACTTTATTCAAGACTATTGCAATAAGGGAGGAAGATTAAACTCAGCTCCACTGAAACAAAAAGCAGGAGTGGTTTTGGAGCACTGGAGTGAGCAAGTAGTGAAGTACTAGACATTGTTGGGGGAGGAGGTGGTCAACGTGATTAGACCGTGGATGTTTGCTAATTGAAGGATGTTAAGCTCCTACCCTGGGAGCTCCCTGGCTGGGAGATAGGGGTGACATCTCCTTTGGTGCCGACATTTGAAAGGCATGGCTTCCAGGGACTTGAGAAAGACATTCTGAGTTATAAAGCTGTAAGAGGCTGAAAGAAGATTTTTATCTCAAAGGGGCAGAGAAAGAATTTACAACTAAAAATGCCCTAAAGTTAATGTTCTAAGAAAAGGGAGTTTAGGGGCCTAAGATCAGGAAGAAGTCCATCTCAAGTTGAGTCAAGCTGAGGGGAATAGTAAGGCCGTCTTTGTCACGATATTCAGGATAAAGGTAGAAGTAACTGCAAAGGTACGTGGACCATGCAGACAATGAATTAACAGTAAAATGATGTGTATTTCAATTTCACTTTCTTTTAGATAAGCACAGCGTGATTCAAGCACAAAAGCTGCAGAATCCCAAAGGTCTTGTTGTGAGCTTTTGTGGAGTGTTAATTACATAGGTTGAAAGCCTCTTCAATAAATCAGATTTCTATCCTTTTGTAATTTCTAAATTTAGAGATTTAATATCAAACTCAGCCAAAGAAGAAATGTATTATGAGAAATGAAAGAGAATATACAATCTGTTAGTGCCACATACCTGGGTTAAAATATTAGTACATTCAAATATAAATCCTCTTTATTTACCGCTAAGTTTATGTATGAATGTGTTATTAAAATACCTTCAATGTTAACCCTGCTTTACATAGCCTTGGGCGGGCTGAGAAGAATATCAGAATACCTATTCATTGTTTAAAAGCAATGACAAGTTTCGAGTCTGAAAATATTTCCTCTTTATGGTCTGTAAAATTCCCTTTCTTGAAGTGTGTTCAAGCTGAAGTTAATTCTAATTATGGGTAGGAAAAATCACCCATTTTCAGCAACTAGACTAACAGGAATATGTAGATGAATTGGATGCGCTGGCAAAATCAGATAGAAAAATGCAGATACCCTGGCAATTAGGTATGTAAGTCAAAGAAAAATATGCAAATGACCTAGTTTTCACGCTCGGAAACTTTTATGAAAATTCTGCTTTTGAATTTAAGAATCTGTTAATTATATCTCTCATAGTTAAGATGTAAATGAATTTTTTCCTGTAATTATAGTCACGATAATTGTTACTAAGATTTACCCAACAACAACAGCACAGCAATGGACAACATTTAGTATTGCGACTGAGACAGTCTGGGTTCATGAACAATTTCATTCTCTAGGCGTGTGACCTTCGACACATCTCTGAATCTTTCTGGACTTCCATTTCTCAACTGTAAAATAAGCATAAGTGGCACCTGCTTTATTATTACCACACAAATCCTTCTCAGGAGAATTAATGGAGGTGGCATACATTTGAAAATGAGTTTTAAATTTCAAAGTAGTGAAAACATGTTGCTCTGGCCGTTGATTTTTGGGCGCTACGTGAAACACACTTGAACCACGGGTCTATCTCACCTTGATTTTGCTGTGAAACTATCGTGGGAGAAATTGAGGGCCTATCTACATGTGATGGACTTCAACTCTAATTCAGACCTGAAGGGAAACGAAAGTCCTGTCAAAGACTTTTGCGGATGGGTGGTGAGCTGCCATTGTCCCGATTGTCTCCTTCTTAGTCCCCCTTTTGCCTGTTCCTCACTGAGTACTTCTGATGTGAAATGGATTCCTCTCCATTGTTTTCCACAAACAAATTGACAAGAACAAAGGAACACACAGAAAGAGATTTTCAATCAATTTTTACAGAAGATTTTGAGTCACACAGATTAAATCGTATGTAAGACATGCCAGTTCTTTGTCACATGAGCCCCACCGGCCCTGGACATTTCTTACTGACTTTCATTTCCTATATTCAAGCGTCTAACCATCTTGCTGCTGTTTCTCCTTCTCTTTTATCAGTATTTTCTCTCAGGAGCCTCGAGCAATATCAAGAAAGAAATAGAAAATTCCCATCCTTTTATTATATAGAGAAGCTTAAATTTTCTTTTTATTGCTTTGGTTCAGGTGGAAACACAAGGCTTTAGGGTTTCATATTGTGTCCTGATGTTTATCAAACAGCACCCAGCTTTTCCTGAAACAACAGCAACAACAAAAGACAAACAAAAAAACCCCAGCAACAACAATAAAAATGCCCTGGTACCAGGTGCTACAATTAAAAGGTTGTACCCACAGATGAATTGTGATAGTTGAAACCATTTTTGGGAAATGTTAATAAACTTCTTATCTTTCTCTAGTGAGGATAATGAACTAAAGTAACATTTTAGATATTTGTAGATTGATCAGGAGTTTAGAGCTCTGTTGTATCCAACAAGAGATGGCTTTCTTGGGGTCAATTCTGAGTATGTACAGGTTGTTCATTTCCATAACGCTATTATATAATTCTCAGCTTTGTAGAGGCCTTAGTATAGCTGAAGATTCTATTCAAGATAGTAGTTTTCTCATAGAAGCAATTATGGAATGATTTATTAAATTATATGTAAGACCGGTAAGGGCAGGAACCTTCTCTTGTCTTATTTTTTCTTCTATTCTCAGAGCCAAGTTCAGTGCCCAGTACTGGATAAGAATTCAATAAAAATATGCTACATGACGATAGAATGAAAAAACGAAGTAAGAAGTGAAATACAGAAACAGGAACATAGAGTTTTATCAGGAGCCCTAATGGCAATATTCTCTTTTGGGAATTTTGACCTCCATCCCTCTAGTAACATTGCTTGACATTCACTTCATGAGGATTTCTTATTGTAATTTCGTATCCTCCTAATTGTCCCATCCATTTAATCCCTTTCTGTCATGCTCTCTTCTTTTTCTTACTCCCTTTTCTTACCCTTTTGCTCGTGAGGCGAATATTAGAAATGCTGATCCAATCTTAGGAAGAATACAGGAACCTCCTTGAACCCAGATGAATCATCTCAGGTCTCCTACTAAGCATGTGCCTCCCTGCTCAGTCCCAATAACCACAGACAGTAATGAGGGCATTTGCTGGTCTGAAAATGTATGAGGGGAACAGAATGCTCTGCTGTGTGAAAGGGCTCATCCCCCTCACTCTGCCTTTTCTCTGCAAGAGCCCTTTACTGCAGAGTCAGCATGAAATTATGCCAAGTCTAATAAGCTTTCATTAAAATTTTCAGCTAACATAATCAGAATATTTGTTTTTGATAGATTCATAGTGAAAACAACACAGGGAGGACAACTTAGAGGTTTTGAGATGAAAAGAAAGGGGTCCATGAAACAAGAACATTCTAATAGCTCATCAGTCTGATTTTTGACAGCAGAAGCACACATACAATGTAATTACCAAGAAATGAAATGGATAGTTTTGCAAAGAAACCACATATTTGGAAGAGAAATTATGCACGTTGGTCTTTATGGTAATGATCTTCACAAACTTTTTTACGATTGATTTCTCTGGTCAACAATTCTGCTGATGATCAGGGATCACCTTCCTCTTCAGAAGGACACTGCCAAGGTGATCGAGACTGTATCAGGATCGTTTCTGTAATTATCAATCTTGGATTAAAGACGTCTATATAGAATCTGTGTTTGCTACTAAAAAGGAGAAGGAAGTTATCTCCTCTAGGTAATGGTGGGCAACTGGTGGGGAAAGGGAGATGGGAAAGTGGTTGTTATGTTAGAAAACTGGGGGAGGTGGGTTGCAAAAACATCCTATGACTTTTTATAGACTGGACAATCCCTGTTTATCTGGTTTGTCCCTCAGAGGGAAACCATTCTCTGGGATCCAGGGTCACAAAAGAAATTGTACCAGAAGGAGAAAGTACTTGAGAACATTAGAGCCCTAATGTAAATAAATTTCTACTGCAGTCACTTACACAAATATAAATCAGAACCCCAAATAGCAAATTGAAGAAGAGTGAAAAATGTGTCCCAGGAAGTGAAAAATAGTGTTTAGGCAATTAAGCTTTTGGCAGCTGCTACTTGAATTGGTAGCAAATAATATCTCCTGACACGTCAATTCCCTGTGGGTAAGTAAGACTGAATCTGTACAAGTATGTGTTACTTTTCTAACACTTTTTTTCTAAATAAAGTTAATAAGACTGATGTTAGAAATTTCATTTAGTTTTTGGTAGGAATAACTACCTGGAGTTTTATTTAACAGAGATCCTTAAATGTGTCAAGATGAAGATTTATAGAAATAGATAGTAAAATTCCAAGCAGTAATAATTTATATATCTAGCTAATTGCTTTGTAAAATGGAATTAAATAATCATTATATGGATAACTAATTATGGTCTTTGATAATAATTGAAAGGTAGCATCTTTTAATTGAAAGATAGTATATTATACTTGTTAAGAACATGAAAGACAGGGGCACCTGGCAGTCTGGATGGCTCAGTCAGCTGAACATCCAACTCTTGATTTTGGCCAGGTCATGATCTCAGGGTCATGGAATCAAGCCCTGCGCTGGGCTCATGCTGAGGGTGGAGGTTGCTAAGGATTCTCTCTCATTCTCTCTCTCTCCCCCCCCCCCCGTCTCGGTCTCTCTCTCCCCCAAAAAAAAAAAAAAAAAGAACATGAAAGATAAAATCAGTTTGAACCCAGATTCATGTGTACAAATCTGGACATATTGCATAGTCTTTTTATGCCTTAGTTCCCTCACCTGTAAGATTGAGATTAATAATAATACCTACTTTTAGTATCTTTAAGAAGGAAAATCTCATAAATAGCACCTCCCTTCTCCACCTAATTTCTGAACCAATTAAGAAATAAGACAAAAGAGTCAGCAGAGAACCTAAATATCATAGTCTCAGTAGGAAAAAATCAATGAAGAGTGAGAGCATATATTAAATTATTCCTGCCTGTCCACTTAGGCTAGATCTTTGAATAAGGCATTGGAGAGGAAATTAAGTCTGTAGAACAGTTTTACTTACAAAAATCACTTCATCCTACTGATTCATAAAGAGACACGTTATAAGAAATCAAATCACCTATTCAGGAATTTTGAAAGACAAGCTATATATTTTCAAGTACGTGGATCAGTGGCTGTAGCCTAACGGCCATGTAAGTAATTCCAGTTTCATAAAAAGAATAAGGGAGTCAAGAAGTAGAAATAGCTAGTAAAAATCACTTCTCATGGAAATTCCCCACTAATATTCCCTACCTTTTTATTTTCATAGTCTATTGGGATTAACTTTTCAGATTATGCTCATGCAGGAGAGTACCTACTTCCTTGGAGAGACTCCTGTCTTCTTGAAGTCACTCTGTCAATGCCCACCACTCTTCTATGGGTATTCTCCTAGGACTGCTAGTGGATAGTACAGATTTTGCCCCCAGACACTCAGGAACAGATCAGAACAGAGCATTATTCAAATCCACTCCTGTCCCAGATCATGTCAAAACTACATTTTCCATATGCAAGAAGATTAAATGAAAACATTAATGAAGAATAAATAAGATGAAGAATTGTGTTAATAAATAAATTGCATGAAGATTCTCCAACTACAAAATTCCAACAGTACAAAGAAACTTTAAATGTATATAAATCTTATCATATAATTGAATACTCAAGATGAAGTCCAAAAATTAAATGCCTGGATTTGGACTGAATTTCCTAGATTCTCCAAGAAAGAACAGATGTTAAGTTTCCCATGTCATGGATAGAACATGTGCTGTAGCTTTTGATTTAGAGAATGCGACCATTATGCATAGAGACCCAGTAGGTATTTACAGCTCCATGTACTCAACTAGACTCATTCTCTGGGAGCTTTCTGGGGCCTGAGACTGGCAGGGTCTCTTAGTCTTTGAATAGTTTGGGTAAAAGCAATTTGAAAATGTCCTTCACACCTTTCCTTTCCCAACTAGTTTAACGGAGGACAGACACAAAGACCAAAAAAAGAATCAGAAATACAGTGTCAACACTAGTCCTGGAGAAGTAGGACTCAAGCTGATAGTGTGATCAGCTCTTTCCTTCCTTATACCGTGGTCCCTGTGTGGCCCTGTCCCACCCAGTCAGCTGATACTTGGTATTGAAATTATATTGTGTTAAGAATCACATACTGGTCACAAACTAAACATGTACGTCTATGAATTTCCATTGTTTTTTTCCTAACATGTTGAGAATGAGGTACCATAGGCATTTTGGAAACCATTTTTTTTTTTTCAACATTTATTTATTTTTGGGACAGAGAGAGACAGAGCATGAATGGGGGAGGGGCAGAGAGAGAGGGAGACACAGAATCGGAAACAGGCTCCAGGCTCTGAGCCATCAGCCCAGAGCCCGACGCGGGGCTCGAACTCACGGACCGCGAGATCGTGACCTGGCTGAAGTCGGACGCTTAACCGACTGCGCCACCCAGGCGCCCCTGGTGCAATTTTCGATAGTGGCCCCTTTGTCTCCCCAGAGGGCCCCAACATGGATGGTAAATTATACGGTCACCCTACATCTAGTTGAGATCCCAGAGCACACCACGGATCCCTGACAACTCTTTCCCTCACAGTCTAGAATGATCGAAACACACAAGATGCTCGCACAGAGGCAGCATTCAAGAAATCAATGGTTGTTCACTCGTCCCTTCCTCTTCTTCCAGTTTCGTTCCGTCTGGGTGCTCATCAGTTTTGCCAAAGAGACGTCTTAGGGAGCAGCCCCTTCATAAGCTCCGGAGTGCCTTCCCCTAGTAAGTGTGCCTCAGTGAATACATGGCCTCTATGGTACAAACACAGCTTCCAGACCAGATCCCTGTTGCGCAGCCCCTCCTGTGGGGAACTTCTGGAGCCCTCACTGATCTTCAAGATAGGAACGGTCTGAGTAAATTAGAGATCGCAGAGGCAAGAGACGGTGGGAGGGAGTGAGAAAGAGAACCTCCCAAACCTCAGGGAAGGTCTTCCCCACCACCCTGTAAGGGATGGGAGGTGGTGGTGGTTGTTGTTTTAATGATTATTTATTTTCAAGAGAGACACAGGCAGTGTGAGTGGGAGGGGGGCAGACAGAGGGGAGGAAAAGAATCCCCAGCAGGCTCTGCACTGTCAGTGCAGAGCCCGATGCGGGGTTTGAACCCGCAAACTGTTGAGATCATGACCTGAGCTGAAATCAAGAGTCGGAGGCTTAACCGACTGAGCCACTCAGGCGCCCCAGGGATGGGAGCTTTTGAAGCCACAAAACTGCTCTCAAACAGTGGCTGTTACTCCTCGAACCAAGTATTCAACTGGGCGGAGCCTGCTTCTCCCCACCCACATTGATGGGAGGGTTGAACT
>NW_024412376.1:137989131-138006894 GCF_014898765.1 Herpailurus yagouaroundi | reverse complement strand
TATCTTTAAATTTCAAATTTGTTTTCAACTGATTTTGCTCCATTATTTAAAAACATTGGAAATATTAAATATTAAAATAGGAACAGATAACTCATATAAATGCTAAATATTTCATACGATCTTAGGCAACCATTAAAAATGTTGTAAAGACAATTCTTATAAAGTGTTTGTAAGTGCCTAAAATTAAGTAACATATTTTTGACATTTAAAAGAGAAATGCATGAGAAAGCATGTTACCTTATAATATGTACAACTTCTTTAGACTTCTCTAAAAAACTATTATATGTATTTACCTGTATCATATCCTTGGAAAAGCTGGCAAATGCTATATATAAATAAAAAAATACCTAGAAGCATACACCCAAGCTATTAATAATTGTTGACTAAGTAGATGGGATGTACATATATGTATATATATAATTTTCTCCTGATTTTTCTGTAATGATTTTATTATGAGAAAGATAACTTTAAAATATAAAAATAAATAAAAATTAGAACTATTTGTAGTTTTAAAGATACATTCTTATTTAATTTCTTCATAATTTCTAATTTACTATTAGGCAGTTATGACTACTATATTTGTTTTGCAATCATTTCACAATTTTTAACCCATATTTGATAAGACATAATACAGAGAAGACATAATATGATAAAAGTTTATTTATAAACTTATTGTTTATTTAAAATAATAAAACTTATTTGTTTTTATTATGAGATGTACTTATATATACATTTATATATAAAATATAGATACAGATATAACAAATATATGTGTATGTATGTATTTTTATTAAAGGAAATCAGCTATAAATTTTACAAAGCAAAAACTTGGGGGGGGGGGAAGGATCCCTAAAAAACCTTGCTCAAAAGCAATGTGGAGTTTGTTACAGTATACCTCAATTTTCAGGATACCCCAATATCATCAATATGCAAATGATCAGTGTCTAAGGATAATCATGATCATTTGATTATTTCAATGAATTTTTACAGTCATCTGCATCTACTGTACCTTTTAGAGTGTGAAGGACAAGTAGAGTTTGAGACATTGCATGAAATCCTTAAGCCCTGTGGATCATTCTGGACTCTTTATACCAAACCCCCCTTGTCTAACTGATATGTGCTGTCACAATATGAGCTGACTCCTGCACTTTGTGTGTATGTGTGTGTGTACGTGTGTGTGTGCATGTGTGTTGTGATGAGCAAGAGATTTTGCAGTAGTAGTCCAGTCACTTTCCTTCACCTCATTCTGCCTTGTGACTCTCATATGTTTGTGAGATGGCCACATATGGATAAACTCAGAAACTAAAGCTGTCAGGAGTTAGCAAAGGACAGAACAGACAACTGTGGAGGCAGGAGAGGCTGAAGTACATGGCCAAGCATGTCCACTGACCTAGAGTAACCCCAAAAACTGGTGTCCCACCTGGTTTTCAGACCACTCAGATTTTACTTCCTTACTTTTTTCTTTTCTTATTAGAATTAGCCTGTATGATCTGGACTGGCCTTTTTTTCTTTTTTTTTTTTTTTTTTTTTTTTTGTATGTTAAGTATTTCCATTCCATTTAATCCTCTTGTTGCATCTTAGATGTCTAACTCAGAATATGTTTTTCTGGATGAAAAGCAGTTACTGCTTCTGACAGGCCCAGGGTACAGCATATCGATGTCTTCAAATCTTGCAAAAAGGAGTAAAGTCCATCAAAATTCAATCTTGAAATTTGTATTCACTCATTTTTTCATTTATTCATTCAGTAAAAATTGAATGCTACTCTAATAGCATGCCTTGTCTAGGTGCTATGGATAAAATAGGAAACAACACAGAAAGCCTCTCTACTTTCATAAAAAGTACAGCTGAGTGTGATACACTAAATATTAGTAACCAAGTGACTATATAATAAGGTTTTGTGAATGATAAATGCCATCAAGAAAAATAATGCAGGAAAAGTGGACAGAGTCTGATGAAGGATTAGGGAAGGTCTCCCTAGGGAAGAGACATGAATAAGAGAGAGCACCAAGAAAAGAACTTTAGGAAGAGATTTCTAGTGGAGGAAAACACCAAGTCCAAAGGCTCTGGGGCAGGAAGGAACTCAGTGTGTCTGGGCATTCGAAAAGCAAGAAGATGGTCAGTGTAGCTGGAGAGGAGTAAGCACAGGTTAAGCAATAGGAAACAAGGACAAAGATGTCCTCAGAGATCAGATCCATGGTGTCTTGTAGGCCATGGGGAGGATTTTGTATCTTTAATTGTGACAGGAAGACGTTGAGGAAAGAGTTTTGAGCCATGGCATCTGATCTATTTATTTAAAATACAACTTTGGTTTCTGAGTAGAGACTCTATTCTGGGCAGGAGAGCATGTAGGCAGATTTCTAAGAAGGTGACCACAGCTGGCCAGACATGAGATGATAGTGGCATGGAAGGGCTGAGAAGTGGCTAATGGATGTGATTTGTGAGGGAAAGGGTCAAATTAAGTTTGACTCTGGGATTTCGAGCCCGAGAAAAAGGGTATATGGTTCTGCCATTTGCTGAGATGGGAACTATAGAGTAGCTGGCTTACATGAAGTGACAAATATAACAGCTATTCAAATTCTGCGGGACTATTCAGTCATAATAAGACTGGTATATATTTAGGAAAAGATAACTGAAATTCAACATCGATCTATTTTTTAATCCTCCATAAACCCATTATCCACACTACTGACAAGTGAAAAGTTCTGGCATATGACTCATTTATTTGTGAAATCACTTCCTCAGTACATACAGATGGTGTTTGCATAGATGGTGATAGGGGATGGCCTGTTGGAGGAGCAGGGATCCTCAGAGTCATATGCGACCATCTCACCTATGGGGGAGAATGTGAGCATGCTTGTGTTTACACCCCTGCAAGTCAAAGCCAAATCACAAGCCTTTTACTGTCCTTTTCTCTAGTCTAACATTTAATAGGTTTTGCTGCCTTTTTTTCTTCTTCTCTATATAGCTTTCTGTAACTGTTGTCATAGCAACAAGATAGTCTTTGCTTAGGAGAAATGGTTTGGACAAAACTGAATTATAAATCAACATCATCAGGATTATGGCTGCTTTTACATCATTTTTATGAACCCAGGTAATATTAAGGAGTTATACTTTTATTGAGGTTTAGAGACATAGGACCCAGTTTGTCTAATGCAGGGGTCAACAAACTTTTATATAAAAGGGCCAGATAGGGGTGCCTAGGTGGCTGTCAGTTAAGCAACTGACTCTTGATTTCAGCTCAGGTTATGACCTCATGATTCATGGGTTCAAGCCTTGCATCGGGCTCTGTGCTGATAGTATGAAACCTGCTTGGTATTCTCCATCTCTCTCACTCTCTCTTTTTGACTCCCTCTCCCCCCTTTTCCACTCACATTCTCTTCCTTTCTCAAAAAAACATAAATAGACTTAAGAAAATAAATAAATAAAAGGGCCGGAGAGTAAATATTTTAGGCTTTGAGGTCTGTAAAGTCTCTATCACTACTGTATCTCTGCCTTTGTACCATGATACAGCTCTAGACAATATGTGAATGACTTCAATGTGGCTGTGTCCCAATAAACATTATTTATAAAAGCCAGAAAGCCCACTGGATTTAGCCCATGGACCACAGATTGTCATTCCCTGATCTAATGAGTTCCTTCCCCTCACTTTTTAAGATAGTGCTCAAATAGATCTACTCTGTCACCCACAGAATTCCTGGGCCTTACCTCCGACCCACCAAACTGGAATTTCTTTGGTTATGATATAACCAAATAATGCCCAGTCAAGTAAGTTCAAATACTGAGGTTTATCAAACCTCTATAAAGGCTCCCCTAAATAGAATGAGGTGCAAATTACCACAAAAACTTCCTACATTATAAAATCAATATCCATCTATTACAAGTAAAGTAACATATGAGCAGCATGAATAGTATTTTTTCAAGGAGAAAGAAATTTGACAACATTTTAATGTGGGAAGATTTAATCCAAAAAAAAGTGGATTTCTGATTCTTATAAATCATAAAAATCTGGCAACACAGAGCCCACATTCCTGCACAGCAAAATCCTGCTAGAGTTGAGTCATGAGCACCTGATTCATAGAAAGTACATATACTGATCTAGACCACACCCCCCACCACCCTCTACTGTCTCTTACAGTGTCCCACTTTACCCATTTCCGTTACACAGTTGCCTTCTGTGGTCATTTCATTTTACAACCAATGATTTAATAAATGCATTCTCAATACTTATCAGTCATGGTATATCGTTGGCTGCTACCCATCTTTCTTATATCAGAATTTATGTCATAAGCTATATATATGTAATTTTTTAGGCTGCCCATTTTAATAGAATGTCTCTAGAATGGAAAAGACAAACCAGTTTTATGCTTCCTGTTGTAGTACTTATAAGTTTGTTGTCTCTGTGAGGAATGACAGAAGCGACCCTGAATAATAAGTGACAAGTCAAATGCACATCTTTATCATTGTCAAAATATTTCAATGAGACAGAAAGGATCAAGCGATCTTGGTTTCATAAATTAACGTCTGTTCCGGCACCTCCTATTTAAAAGGAGAATGTGTTCTTTGGCCGGCTGCTCCTTTGTGCTTCTAACAGGGACACTTGCAGATGAAGCCCGGAAGAGCGGATGGAGACATGTGACTAGAAACATAAGCATTTCTGCCTTGCCAAAGCAAATGTCATTCGTCACTTTTTGTACTTGCGGACAGGAAGTGAGGTCTAACTTTGACTGGTTGACATTTCCTTTTATTCTGTGCCCTCTCGCGCCTGCACTAGGTACTCTGAGCTCCTGGTGGGAGGAAGTAGGAGATTCCGGGGAAAGGGGAGAAATCACACAAAGATAGAACTCATTTCTAAGAAAGATGCTTCTATCCCTATAAACATATTTAATACGAAAAAGAAAAAAATCACTTGGAAAGTATTTACTGCTATCTTTTTGCTATCATTTATATCCACTCACAAATGTACTAAACCTTTAATGTACCGCTAATACCAGGAAAGGCTAATAAATGTTTATGATGTTAGACACTAGATCTGGTGTCAAAGATAGGTTTGAATGCCAGTTACATAACTTCCAAGATTTTGAGTAATTACTTCCTTTGTCTAAGTGTCAGTTTTCTCATCTGCACAATGGAAAGAAAAATCTTTTGTGCCTCATCAAAGTGTTATGAAGAGTAAATGCACGTGAAGGATTTAAGAAAGGCCAGGCATTTAGTAAATATTTCTTTTATCTAGTAAATATTTTATTTAGTAAATATTTCTTCCTAATTGTAATTTTTATCTGTAAAATGTGGATGATAATAATAGAATCTAGCTCATCGGGTTATTATGAGGATTTAATCAAATCACGCCCATGAAACATTTCTCAGAGTGCCTTGCACAGGTTAAGTCTCTGACAGATGCTACTTGTGATTAAAATTTTATTACTATAACAATTATTGTTAATAATAATAAATCACAATCATTTGGAGAAAAAATTCATTTTAAAAGAGATGGCTAATGGTTATCTAATTTTTCAAACTACGGACTGAATCAGACTATAAAAACATCCTTGGTTTTCCTGGCAGAATATAGCACAATGCTTTGAAAAAAAAATAGGCTTTAGAGGCTGGCAGATCTGAGTCTGGTCTCTACCCACCTACTTACTAGTTGGGTGATGACATCAGGTTTGACCTCTCCCTGCTTGAGTTATCTTTGAGCCATAGTAACCACTTGAATTACAGTAAAAAATAGTTCAAACAGTTTGTATCAAGATTCAATGAGATGAGTATGTCCTTGATGTGAAGGCTTAGCAATCTGCCTTGGGTTCCCACGGTGCTTCAGTTTTGGATGCTTTCTAGTACAGGTTTGCACACGCTAGCACACACTGTTGGTCATGTTCATAGATATATTTTTAAGTTGTTAGAAGAGGCTCTGTACAGAGGCTTCCTATGATCCAATACAGTGGTTCCACCAGGGGGCAACTTTCCTCCCAGGGAATATTTGGCAATGTCGGCAGATACTTTTTATGGTCTTGACTGGGGTGTGGGGGAGAGACAAGGAGAAAGAGTTCTACTGGCACTGAATAAGTAGAGGCCAGAAAAGCTCCCAAACATCCTAAAAATACACAGGGCATCCCCCATAGCAGCTAATGTCAAATAGTCCAGCCACAAGGTCAACGGCACCGAAGTTGAGAAACTGATCTAATACACAGATCTTTGCACGTCCTTTGACTTTACAGAGTTCAGAAACTTAAAGTAGACGGTAGCAATTCCAAACCTGGTCTTGGAAACTGTCAGTATGAATGACAGGATTCTCAGGAAGACTGACGAGAATTTTCTATACTAAAATTCTCCCTTCACTCATCTCTACAATTACAGCTTCATTCTTTTGGTTGTATTTAATCCTTTCCTGGGTTTGAAATGGATAGCATCTCATTTGTCATTAATGTGCTTACTGTGTATGCTGTAAAAGCACCTAATATTTGCCTAGATAAGGCTGAAGGCGCATGAGTACAATAGACTCTGAGACTAGAAGTTTCAGAGGCCCGTCATCCACAGTGACTGGTTTCAGTGCTTCCGTACTTGGCCGTTTTGAGTCTCAAATCCACAAAGCAGTTAGATGATGTTGTTTATAACCTACGTGAGTATAGAACCACCTCTTGATCAACATGGCTTCACAGAGTCATCACCCTGGACTACAAGGCCCTATATAATGGAGCCTGCCCACTCTCTGATCTGGTGCTATAACTGTCCCTCTGCTCACTCAGCTATAGTTACATGAGCCTCTCTTTATCCCTCCAATAAAACAAACTCACTCTAGCCTCAGGCACTTAGCCATTTCTATTTTTCTGGAACAGTCTCCTAAATCTTTGTTCATTTAGGTACCTGCTTCAAAGCTCACCTCATGAGAGCCTTGAGCATCCTATCAATATTACCTCAGCACCACCCTTTGCACACAACATTCCCTTTCTGTGTTTCATTGTTCTTCATAGCATTCATCCCTGTCACACAGCGTATAGTGTATTTGTTTGTACATGTGTATTGCCTGTCTCTACCGTTCTAGAAAGTCAGCTCTTATTGATTTGTAATCCCTATAAACATCCTACTGATCAGAATTCAATGGAATACAGTTTGGCGAATGGTTTGCTGATCTGTATTTTATATTTTATTTTCTCCTGGTTTTTCCATTTAAAAAAAAAAATGGAACAGTCTTGGAGAGCCTGGATGGTTAAGGGTCTGGCTCTTGGTTTTGCCTCAGGTCATGATCTTATGGTTCATGAGTTCGAGCCCTGCATCAGGCTCTGTGCTGGCAGCATGGAGTCTGCTTGGGATTCTCTCTCCCCCTCTCTCTGCCCCTTCCCTGCTTGTGCTCTCTCAAAGTAAGTACATAAATATTTTTAAAAATTAAAAAAAAGGAACAGTCTATATCCATGTGTCACTAGAATATGCTAGAAATTCCAGTAACTGTCAGAATTTTGATTCATCAGACTGAGACCCATCAATCAAATCTGACCAACAGAGACTTTTAAGAAAATTACATCTGAGTGGCTTTCAAAGGAACTTTATCCTCCGGTTCACTCCCATATCTGGTAAACTATTAACTCCATCTACATTAGGTGATTATATAACATATATTATAGGTATATACATACCCATATGTATACAATGTGTCATATAGATATATAATATCGCTCTATAATATCTATATTAAGTTCACCTATCTATAAGAAGTGAGTATATTATCATACCTGGTCACCTCACACATTTGTGCTTCTTGCCTGACCCCCAAAGGCATTTGAGTTTATTTATAAGCCCTGATCTACGTGATAAAAAACAATTTGCCCAACTCAACTAAATTGCATTTGTTGAATTTAATTAAACATTACGTGTAAGAGGAATAGGCTAGGCAATGTAATGTGAAGACCTCATATGTGTCTCTTGCATCCAAGGCTTGTTTTTCCTTCTGATTCATGGATGACAAAATGTCAATGAACAGCTATAACAAGCCACAGAGATTTTATGCAATGAGGCCAACGGTCTACGATATTACACTGGTACTGAATATGCATTTCCCTACAGAATCATTCACTTCTACCTCTAGCAACTTCTGATGGCTCTGAGGGTACAGGAAAAGTAGAAAGTTCATTATTAAATTAGGTACCCATGAAGGAAAAGTTGAAAGATAGCACTGGTTAGGGAAGTTCAAAAGATGTAGAGAAAAATAAGAGAAGCTGAAAGAAGTGTGGCCTTTGATTTCTCCTAAACTGGAAACTGCCTGGTCTTTACTTACCCAGCACCCTGTCTGTTCACATTCTCATTGAATTTCACCTCTCCGTATCCCTCCCACCTTGTCTGCTGTTGACTTTGTCTTCACAGAAAGAGTATGAACCCCTCTAAGATGAAGTGAGGAAGAGTTTGTTACAGAGATCAATTTTGCTGTTGATACCCTGTGTTTCTTCTCAGTTGACCAGCCATGGCAATTTTTATTTTTGGGACAGAGAGAGACAGAGCATGAACGGGGGAGGGGCAGAGAGAGAGGGAGACACAGAATCGGAAACAGGCTCCAGGCTCCGAGCCATCAGCCCAGAGCCTGACGCGGGGCTCGAACTCACGGACCGCGAGATCGTGACCTGGCTGAAGTCAGACGCTTAACCGACTGCGCCACCCAGGCGCCCCAACCATGGCAATTTTTAAAGACCATGTAATTCCTGTTTGTTTGAACTTCTTCTCTCTCTCTCTCTCTCTCTCTCTCTCTCTCTCATACACATACACACACTTCTCAAAACAGACCAAACTACAAACACAGTTTGTCCCCAAGGTATTTGTAACACCCTGATTCTTAAGTTTTGTGTCTGAAGTTCACCCTGCGTAACACCCTGGCCCCTCTTTATTGGTGTGTGCTCATTGTGATGGGTCTCCCCTGTCTCTACCTTATTGTCTGACTCTCACGAGGCTTCTGGTGAAGCGGCCCCAGTTCCTTGCTTGACCTTCCGGCACAAATGCCTGTATCCTGATGATCCCATAGTGTTCTGTCCCAGACATTGGACAGACACACATTCACCCTTATCTCATATGTTATTTAAGCTTATTGTAACCCCTGGATGTTTTAAAGTGATAAATGCTCTGTGGGATTTTCAAGAAACATAGATGATTATCATTTGAAAACTGTACCTAAACTATTTATTGTTTTTTTTTTTCCTGTAAGACTTTAAAGGAAAAAAAACTTCTGATGTATTTTCTTTTCCCTATCTGAAAAGCAAACCCTCAAGGGGAGGAATGGGCACAGAGAATGTATGCTCCTCCCTCAAGGCTTGAATTTAAATTGTAACAAAGTGTATAGACCTGTGACTTTCTATTGTTCTGTGCTCTAAAGAGGCATCAATCTCCCTTGCCCAGCTGAAACAGCCTAACAGGCATAAACTGAAAATAGGAGACTCCTTAGCTACATAATCATACCCTTTATAAAAAAAAAAATGCTCGGTATAGGAGTACTCACCAGATTTTTTCAGCGACAATGTAGCAGGCCAGAAGGTTGACAAGATTCATATAATCAGCCATGCAAATGCAGCTGATGTAAGCTTTCTAATTGCTTTGAAGCACAATCCATCATAATCACATCTTCTGAAAGCAAATGAATGACTTGATACCTTAAATTACAGGTTTTCTATGGACTGAAGAGTAATCTTTTACTTTCCTTTTATTCTCTATGTCTCCCCACACTCTACTGATAATTCTGGCAGGAGGAACATGCATACAAGTTTCGCTCCTCTTTTAAATGACTTTAATTTAAAATCAATTTGAAAAGTGCCCTATATTAAGAAGCCCTGTGGAATGCTGTTGAAAACACACATCTGCTGGGTAATTTTTTCATGTAATATGTAAAGTTAAATCTTCATAAACAGAGTAAAGGAAATTATAATCCCCAGTACTAGGTTTTGCAAAATAGCCCAAAGTAGATTTTTTTTTCTGCTAATGAGTGAGTCAGAATTAAATGGAACAAATACCACCACCCAAATTTAATTATTTCCTCCCTGTTCATAAAGAACATCCCTGTTCATAAACCCATCACAGCGTGCAACGCTCCTCTGACCTAGAGTTACTATTTTAAATTACAAGGCATGAGTTGCTAAAATGTACAGCACTGTTTGCTGACCAATACCCTTCTCCTTTTTCTCCTAAGGGAGCCATTCTTTTTCCACCCCTGCCCTCTTCCTCACTTAGCCCAACTGTTTTCAAAGCCGCTCCCTCTCAGACCAACAAAATGAGAAGGAGGCGACTTGGTTAGTTTTTGTTGTCTAATAAACCATCCCCAACCTGGTAGCTTTAAACAGTTACCGTTGACTCACTTCATACTTCAGTGAGCTGGAGATCTGGGCTGGTCTTGGCTGGTGAGTCTTCTGGTTCGGCTGAGTTCAATCATGCGCTGTGAACTGCCTAGTTGCTGGGCATCAGTGGTTGGCCCAGAATGGTCTCAGCTGCGAAGATGCATTTCCGTTCCACGTGTCCCTCATCCAGCAGACAAGCCCGGTTGCTCAGGTCGAAGCTGGACAGTTTTGCAAGACAGAAGGCAAAGGCATAAAAAAACCTCTTGAAGCCTAAGCGCTGAAGGCCACACAGTCACTTCCACTGCGTTCTGTTGGCCGAAGCAAGACAAAAGGCAAACCCAGATTTTATGGGTAGGAAATTAGCATCCATCTCTTGATGGGAGCAATGGCCAAGTCACATTGCAAGGTTCCTGGATTCGGAGTAGAGAAATTGTGGCTCTCTATCCAAACATTCTACCCCAGGAAGTTTGATATGGATTTGGAAATGAAGTAGTTTTGTTTTGTTCTTTTTCTTTTTAAGATTGTTACATAGGAACAGACAGCTTCTTTGCCTCCAGATAGTTTCTCGTGAGGATGTCAGATTTAACACTGCAACAGCTAACTCAGTATCAGCAAGGTAGAAAGTCAACACAGAAGAAGAATGAGTCTACAGAGACAAAGGAGACGCACTTGACAAAGCTAACTCTACTCCATCCTTCCTCCCACCTCTCCCTGGCCTCCCTCATCCCTAGATGGCCACTAATCTGCTTTCTGTCACAATAGATGAGCTGCAGTTTGCTATCTATGTTATGATGCAGCATGCATGCTTTTCATCTGGCTTGTTTTATCCAGCACACTGATTCTGAGATTTACCTCTAGGTTTGTATGTCTCAATAGTGTATTTGTATTGCTGAGTAGCATGCCACCACACACCGCAGTTGGTTGACCCACTTGCCTATTTTGAAAGACATGTAGGTTGTTTGCAATTTCAGGCTACTCCAGGCACAGCTCTATGAACATTTGTGTGCAGGTCTTTGCACAGACATATGCGTTGATTTACCTTGGGCCTATCTTGGAGTAGGATCGCTGGGTCATATGGCAGGTGTATTCTTCAACAACTAAAAGAGCAGATACTCACTGTATCTATCACATATAGAATAACATACTCAGAACTGCAGATATAAGAAAGAATGAAATAATACTAACACCTACCAAAATCAAGCAGAATTAAAATGCCATAAAATTGATTATTTAATTGGGGCGCCTGGGTGGCTCAGGCAGTTGAGCATCTGACTTCGGCTCAGGTCAGGATCTCACAGCTAGCGAGTTCGAGTCCCACGTCAGGCTCTGGGCTGACAGCTCAGAGCCTGGAGCCTGCTTCGGATTCTGTGTCTCCCTCTCTCTCTGCCCCAACCCACTCACATTCTGTCTCTGTCTCTCTCAAAAATAAATAAACAATAAAAATTTTTTTAAATAAATTTAAAAATAATTATTTAATTACTTTTCAAAATAGCTATTTCTAAATATGTTTTCTTTTACATAGGCAATCTCTAGGCTCTCTAGGGTGCCTGAGTGGCTCAGTCAGTTGAGTGTCTGACTTCGGCTCAGGTCATGATCTCACGGTTGGTGAGTTCGAGCCCCTGGTTGGGGTCTGTGCTGACAGCTCAGAGCCTGGAGACTGCTTGGGATTCTGTGTGTGTGTGTGTGTGTGTGTCTGCCCTTCCCTTCTCATGCTCTGTCTCTCTCTCTCTCTCTCAAAAATAAATAAACATTAAAAACAAAAATAAGGGGCGCCTGGGTGGCGCAGTCGGTTAAGCGTCCGACTTCAGCCAGGTCACGATCTCGCGGTCCGTGAGTTCGAGCCCCGCGTCGGGCTCTGGGCTGATGGCTCAGAGCCTGGAGCCTGTTTCCGATTCTGTGTCTCCCTCTCTCTCTCTGCCCCTCGCCCGTTCATGCTCTGTCTCTCTCTGTCCCAAAAATAAATAAACGTTGAAAAAAAAAATTAAAAAAATAAAAAAAATAAAAAAAAATAAAAAGACAATCTCTACCATTTAGAAAAGGTAGAAGAGCTACCATTACATTAAACTTATGAGTCTTTCTTTTAGTTCCTTTTTACTGTACCAAAACAATTTATACTTAATGAATTCTTTTTATAGTCAGGTAAGTTCTTCATCAATACTGGAAATAAGTATTTTATGTTAAATACCAAGAAGGCCTTATATATTTGGTCAAATTGATCAAGCACCAAATAAAGTGAAAATTCACTAAATTACTTGCATTTTATATAGAGAGAGATCATGCAAACTTTTTTCCCTATCTAGATATTGTTAAAATATCTAGAAATATCTGTTAAAAGCAGTCAGAGTTAATTTATCCAGTGAATCTGCCAGTTACATCCAGTGTGTATCATTTCAGCCTGACGAGGACAGAAATGGTTTCTGTCTACTTTCTTCAAGGCTAGTTTCTTCTCTTTAATTTTTAATTATTCCTCTTTAGCCAAAAACTCACGCACTTCCTCATACTTTCCTAAAGGCAAATTTTATCCTTTTCTTTACATAGTCGAGCGTTTCTTGTAATTGCTTAGGCAGAAAGAGAAGAAATTTTTTTCCCGGTTCACTTAATAAAGAGAACTATGGGAAAGCTACAGGTCTTCAACTTAAAATGTGTTTTATTATTTATGCATTTGATAGAAAGGCTCATGGTGGGCATTTAGGAAATTCATGATGTTTGAAGAATATAAGGAAAAGAAATACACATAATTCCATCACCCGGGGATGAAAGTCATTAACATTTAGAATATTTGGTTCTAGTGTTAGAAGCCCCATTTGATTTTGGACTGCAGTTGTGTATATTATTTGCTTCTATCCCAACCTATGTAGATATTCACCAGATGGAGAAATTCCACTAATTATGTTTCCTCCAGTGTAAAATGTACCAGCTGGCAATCTCATCACAGCTCTTCAGAGCCCTGCCACCATGCTACAGTGGACTTCTTGATGTCTGCACAACTGTGTGAATTTCTTTTGCTCGCTTAAGCCACCCACAGCCCTTCAGTTAATCAAGGAGAGAAGTTGCTAGAAACCTCCAGGTGGACTCAATCTATCAATTGTTATTGGTTTTCATATAATTGAAGATTAAAGCTGCATTCAGGGAAGTAAGAGGCTTCAATGACACAGCCTGGTACAGGATAAGATTCACTGGTGTGAGAGAAAATACCACGAGAGCACGGAGTATATTTCTCTCACCCACCCTCTTCTTCTGGTAACAGACCTAGGTCTCAACAATCATAGCGGTGCTTCCGCGCACTCACAGGTTGAAGGCTGGAGGCAGAACTGAGAGCAGAGGCTGAAGGAAAATTTTCAAGTTCTACTCCTGCCTCCATGGCATTGTGACTTGTAATGGCCCAGGCGCTGGCGTCAGAGGTGAGGTGTGATGGAGACCAGTGTGAATGGATAGAGGAGTAGGCTTGGGCACACACTCTTCTCTGTTCCCCACCTCTGACCACCCAAAGAGAACTTTTTCCCTAAGAATCTCAAGGTGAAGTCCGAGCCATAGACTGTGGGACCTGGAGCTTTTTCTCAGGGCTTATCCCTTCCTCTTCCTTAGAATTACCAGGAGGAATACAGCATTTGCCTGGTTTTCAGCCTTTGTCCTACACACATTATCAGACAGAGAAACTGAAACTCCTAAAGAACACGTCTACAAGTGCAAATATCTATACACTTGAGGAGTACAACTATTATAGAAGAACAACAATATACGCCACATGGATCATAATCAGTGGAATTTTCGAATCAACAATTTAAAATAAGCCCTATCCAATACAGGTAAAAACATAAGAAAAATTAATGATATGAAATGGATATGGCACAATAAAAGAAGAAACAAGAGGAAATATTTTATCTGGAAAATGTAATAGTTGAAAAAAGTTAATTGGAGTAAAATAGTGCCACCACTATGAAAAATAGTATGGAGGTTCCTTAAAAATTAAAAATTACAGGGGCGCCTGGGTGGCGCAGTCGGTTAAGCGTCCGACTTCAGCCAGGTCACGATCTCACGGTCCGTGAGTTCGAGCCCCGCGTCGGGCTCTGGGCTGATGGCTCAGAGCCTGGAGCCTGTTTCCGATTCTGTGTCTCCCTCTCTCTCTGCCCCTCCCCCGTTCATGCTCTGTCTCTCTCTGTCCCAAAAATAAATAAACGTTGAAAAAAAAAATTAAAAAAAAAAAATTAAAAATTACAAATTGATCCAGCAATCTCACTTCTGGGTTTATACCCAAAGGAATTAAAAACAGCATCTTGGAAAGACATTTTTACACCTATGTTTATGACCGCATTATTTGTAATAGCCAAAAAGTGGAAGCAACTCACGAATCCATCAACAGATGAATAAACAGAATGTGTTATATACAAACAATGGAATATTATTTTCCCTTACAAAGGAAAGTT
Source organism: Herpailurus yagouaroundi (assembly GCF_014898765.1). Lineage (NCBI taxonomy): Eukaryota > Metazoa > Chordata > Mammalia > Carnivora > Felidae > Herpailurus > Herpailurus yagouaroundi. The sequence continues at coordinate 137,992,169 of NW_024412376.1, read as the reverse complement.
ACCTGTAGCTTTGTAATAATTTTTGAAATCAGGGAGTTTTAGATCTGTAACTTTGTTCTTCTTTTTCAAGATTGTGATGATTTTGGCTGTTTGGCTGTTGAGATTCTATATGAATTTTAGGATACATTTTTCTATTTTCACACACTCAAAGAATGCTACTGGGATTTTGATAGGGACTGCATTAAATCCAGAGGGCACATGCATTTTTAAGACCAATTAATGTTGATGCTAAAACTTCATCAGTTATTACAAGACAGGAAGATTATGATACTATTTTGTTTGTGAACATAGATCCAAATACTAAAATTAGTAAAAGTAAAATATTAAACACTAAAAATGATATTAACTAATAAAAGTCAATGATGTGAAAATACATCATGATCAAGTAGAATTTATCCCTCAAATATAAGAAAATAATATTGGAATTGTTTCTTCACATTAATAAGCAATAAAACAGGAAACCAATAGAAAATTAGGCAAAGACTATAAACAAGCAATTTCAAGAAATGGAATCTCCAAAAAGTTAGCAAGCATACAGAGATGATCAAGCACATAAGTAATCAGATAAGTAAAAATTCAACAAAAATGAGGTATCATCCACCATTACGGCAGACAATTAGAAAGCTGGATAATGACAAGTGTTAGTAGAAATATGACTACATAGAATTCCATGCACTGCTTACAGATGTGTGGACTGGAGGCCATTCTGTATAGGAAACACTGTATGGGAAGCACTCATTCAAAATTAAGTAAGTGTACATACTGCGATCCAGTATATCCATTCCTGGCTATATAGCTGAAAGCAATTCTCATATTGGCTCATAAGGCGACATTGTGAGGACATACATGGTAGCATTGTTCAGAGTAATGTAGATTAGAAACCAATCTCTGTGTCCACCTAATGCGGTGCAATTAGAAAAAGAAAAAAGATGCTATTAGCATAGAGCAACATGGACACATTAAAACATAGTGCACATTTAAAAAAATTAAAGGCATAATACAATTGTGCAAAATTATAATACATTCAAAACACGCGAAAACATCCTTGCATATTTTATAAAAAGAACCCTACCAAAGACCTTAAAAAACACATTGGTCAAACACATTAGAATAATTGCCCAGGAGAAAGAGGAATGGGACTGGGAATGGGAAAAACAAGAATACAAACCAGTAAGTCAGACCAATGATGATTGTGTGCTGAGAATGTGCCTTATGTTTAACACAAACCCTTGCAACTCAGGACAAGAGCAACAACAAAGTCACAAATGGAGGCAAGACAAAGGGCCTTCCACGCAAGCTCTGGAATGTTAATGACGAGACTAATAACCAAAGACAAGCATCCAGAGATTTTTTTTTTTTTCAAATTAGCAGGTACTTATAAACTTTTGAATGCAAAAGGAAACAATTCATTAAAGAAGCAAAATGAAAAATATTAGACAGGGAAATGATATATTTGGGGAAAGAAACTGTTCCAAGAAGTTTGGTAATGCCAGGGTCAACAGTAATACGAGCAATTAGCTCTACGGGCAGAGGGATGCCCTTTATCGTGAGACTGAAGAAGATGACAGTGTTGTGGAGGCAAATGGATGTGAGGGGGTCTGTGCCAGTTGGTCTTGTTCTAAATGGTGGAGGAAGTAAGTCAGCATTGACTAAGGAGTTGGCATTGAGGGACAGGTGGTAAGGGAGAGGAGGTAGAATAGCAGAAGATCATCTTTCTCAGACCTTGATTTGCAACCTCTTCCCACTTTACCCTTCCTCCACAAATGTTCACTTTCTACCTTCATGCTCAAGACAAACACCTGAGAACCAACTTATGTTTCCCTCTTTCCTTCATTCCAATGCTCAACCCGTTAATGAGTCCTATTGACACTGCTTCCAAAATATATCTCAAATCCATGCATGTTTTTTTTTTTTTTTTCCATTTCTACTAAAACTATCTTTTATAGGGGCACCTGGGTGGCTTAGTCGGTTAAGCATCCAACATCAGCTCAGGTCGTGATCTCCCGGTTCGTGAGTTCGAACCCACGTGGGGCTCTGTGCTGACAGCTCAGAGCCTGGAGCCTGATTTCAGATTCTGTGTCTCCCTCTCTCTCTCTGACCCTTCCTTGCTCACACTGTCTCTCTCCTGCTCAAGCTCTGTCTCTCTCTCTCTCTCAAAAATAAATAAACATTTAATAAAAATTTAAACTATCATCAAATTGTGTCATCTCTCGGAATGATCATCTCAATAGTCCCGTTTTCCCTGCTTACCCTCTGGTCCTCCAATCCATTCCTAATCCTTAGACAAAGTGATCTTTTGAAGTGCACATGACAACATATCATTCCTCCATTAAGATCCTCTAAAAATGTCCATTATTCTTACAATAAAACCCAAATTTCTATTAGGGCCTCAAGGCCCTCCAACTAAATATTTTAATATTCCCTCTACCTTTTACCACCTGCCAGCCACACTGGTGTTTTTCAGACACCCCAGCCTCCTTTATACTGAAACATTTTTGCACATCCTGTCCATCTAATGGGAGCACTCTCCCTATGATCTTTGTCTTACTGACTCCTTCCTACCTTCATGAGCCAATTCCAAACCCATCTCTTCAAAGAGGTCTCCTATGGACACACTTTTTTTTTTTTTTAATGTTTATTTATTTTTGGGAGAGAGAGAGAGACAGAGCTTGAGCAGGAGAGAGGCAGAGAGAGGGAGACAGAATCTGAAGCGGGCTCCAGGCTCTGAGCTGTCAGCACAGAGCCTGACAGAGGGTTTGAACCCCCGAACCATGAGGCCATGACCTGAGCTGAAGTTGGACACTTAACCACCTGAGCCACCCAGGCACCTCTCCTGTGGACACACTTTCTAAAGGGACTCCTTCCCCAAACACTTGCTTCGTATCACCTTATTTTATAATCTTCATAGTAATGATCACTTTTGGACTTTATCTTATAAATGTACTTGTTTTATATTCCCCACACTAAAATGTAAGCGTGGGTTCTTTTTTTCTTTTCTTTTCTTTTCTTTTCTTTTCTTTTCTTTTCTTTTCTTTTCT
>NW_024412376.1:137901859-137989121 GCF_014898765.1 Herpailurus yagouaroundi | reverse complement strand
CTTTTCTTTTCTTTTCTTTTCTTTTCTTTTCTTTTCTTTTCTTTTCTCTTTTCTTTTCTCTTTTCTTTCTTTTTTTTTACTACTCTCTCCCTGGGGCCAGAACAGGGCTCATCACAGAGTACACACCCGGGAACATTTATTGTTGCTGAATGAACAATGTAGCAATTAAAAATTTTGCCAGTTTTTAAGGGCCCAGTTAAATTTGAACACACTTAGCAAAAGAAACAAGCCAGATGCTAAAAAAGACTAAGGTGGGCCTAATTTTGTGGGAGATACTACTGAGAAGCTTTTATGGTGATAAAGATAACACCAAAGTTTTGGTTTTCTCATCAGTATAATAGAGATAGTGTCAGGAACAAAAAAGAACAAGGCATTTAAAACACAACACAAGGGGCGCCTGGGTGGCGCAGTCGGTTAAGCGTCCGACTTCAGCCAGGTCACGATCTCGCGGTCCGTGAGTTCGAGCCCCGCGTCGGGCTCTGGGCTGATGGCTCGGAGCCTGGAGCCTGTTTCCGATTCTGTGTCTCCCTCTCTCTCTGCCCCTCCCCTGTTCATGCTCTGTCTCTCTCTGTCCCAAAAATAAATAAAAAAAACGTTGAAAAAAAATTTTTTTAAAAAACACAACACAAATACTGATACCAGTAAGAGCATTATTATTATTATTATTATTAATAATAATACTATTTCTAAGCTTTACGTAATAGACTGTATATAGTTGGATATACACAATCTATTGAATTTCCTTTCATCTATATTTTGTTATTCTTTACTTATGTTCTTAAGGGATCATCTCTATGTCTATAATACTACAGGATCAGTCAAACCTTGCCCAGAACCTTATTTCTAGGGCCTCAAAAAATTTATATTTAATGTCGTATTGACTGAGATGCACCAGTAATTCCCATTGAAAATAAAAGATCACTTTTGTAACATTCTCCCTCTCTTATTCTCTTACAACTTCAACTAACCATATTTTTGCTTCACATTCTTTTACCCTTAATCTCCTAGCAGGAAATATGGTTTGTTCATGCTTGTTCATTTCATATAGTTTCTTTCCTTTAGAATTTGCTCCTCTCTGGTTTCTAATCTTATATTTCTCTTGGTTCCTTGTCTTGTGAAATTGCAACAAACATAATCACTCCTGTCATGGTGAGAACATTATTTGTTAACAGATGGTAGGTTTTCAAAACCTGAATCATATAAACTTGGAGACACTGAAAAAGGTAGTCAAAATTGGGCTCTAAGACTGAAAAAGAAAGGTCATTTTTTTTTTCAAATAAATTAAACTCTTATAAACAAAGTTACCAAATGCTAGCAGCATTAAGGAAAGCATGTATAAAGACATGGGAATTCATTTGTCTCTCTCAATTGGTTAATGGATTTTGAACATTAGTCATTAGGTTTCTCTATTTTAATTACTTTAAGTAATTTATATAATGAAATCTCTGTACATGAAATATTCCTAATAAGCATTTCATCATCTATCCCAGAAGGATTTCAAATAAATTAGTTCACATAATTCAGCTGTGCTTCAGATAGGAGGTAGTGGGAATTGGAAGCCCTGAGACACTGAACTGATAGAGCAAAGCAGAAAAGTGCAGGGAGGGTCTAGAGGAAGTTCCTCTGGTGGTTATGATTCACCAGACAAGGGTTAGACACCAAATGGCTGGGTTTATGAAACATTTGGTTTATACTAAATCCATTTCTGTCACTGCACCAGTTTTGCAACTTTACCTAGTAATTATCTTCCAGTTTGTGTTGTTTAAACTAATTGTAAGATGCTTGAAATCAGACACCATTTTGTTCACTATCTCATTAATCTGTATTTGTTATTATAAGAGTTATTACAATGCCTATGAAGACTTGCCTTGAATGAAAGTTATGGTTACCTCTAGCAATGGAACTGGAATGGGGGACATTTCCACTTTTTCTGTATTTTTGACTACACTTAACTTTCAATTTTGAGTTAATTTTAGGCAGATAGTACAGTACTAAGAGTTTCTGCAACTTCCTGTCATGTTAACATCTTACATGATGATACCACAATTATCAAAACAAAGATAGCATTAGTACAATACTATTAGATAAACTCCAGACTTTATTCAGATTTCACCTTTTTCTCCTTTTGACTAATTCTGTTCCAAGATCTAATCTAGGATCCCACATTGCATTTAGTTGGCATGTCTCGTTAAGCACCCCAAACTGTGATAGTTCTTCAGTTTTTTGTTTTTTTTTTAAATTTTTTTTTTCAACGTTTATTTATTTTGGGGACAGAGAGAGACAGAGCATGAACGGGGAAGGGGCAGAGAGAGAGGGAGACACAGAATGGGAAGCAGGCTCCAGGCTCTGAGTCATCAGCCCAGAGCCCGACGCGGGGCTCGAACTCACAGACCGCGAGATTGTGACCTGGCTGAAGTCGGACGCTTAACCGACTGCGCCACCCAGGCGCCCCGTTCTTCAGTTTTTTTTTATTGTCTTTAGGGACCTTGCACTTGAAAAGTATAGGCCACTTATTTTATAGACTGTCCCTCAGTTTGGATTTGTCTAATACGTTTCTCATGATTAGACACAAGTTATGTATAATTGGGAAGAACGCCACAGGTAATGTTTCCTTCTTAGCGCATGTTATCAAAAGGCACATGATGTCAACATTACTGGTAATTTTTACTTTGATCTCTTGGTCAAATGGAGTCTGCCAAGAGTCTCTACTATAAAGTTACTATATTCTCCTTTGAAATTAATAAATATTTATTTTTGGGCAATTTCTTTGAGAGTATGCAGCCCGACTTTACCCATTAATCTTACCTTCCATTTGGTGGATCTTGCTTGCATCAACTATTCCTGTGATGTTCTGATGATGATTTTCTATTTCTCTGTCTTTCTACATTTACTAATTAGAATTATTTCTCTGTAATGAAGAGTTGTCACTTTTTCCCCATGTATGAATGTATGTTGTATGCTTTTATTGGAAATGAGATGCGTTCATTTTTATCATATAAATTCAAAGGTAATTATTGTATTTGGGTTAATATATATATATAATTATTATTATAATTCACTCAAATGATGTCAACTTGGTCCCTATGCCCTTTGATATTTTTTTTTTCTTTTTCTTTCTTTCTTTTTTTCTTTAACCCAACCTTATTTTTTGGCACTACAATATGTTGTAGGTTCATCTCATATTTTTTCTGCCCTTGCCCTGGAATCCACCTTTACTCTAAGAAGCTCTTTTCCCTTTTATTAGATAATTATTTATAGAAACCAATATCTGAGCATGAGGGTCACTAATTGCTACTGAGGTATCACTACTTCTAGGCTCTCTTAGTCAACAGAAATAAGATATATGCCATATATATATATATATATATATATACCCATGCACACAGACACATCTTTAGATTTATAATTAGTTCATACTGTCATCTCCGACTCTAATTCAACACCGTTCTAGTCTTCCTTCCTTTATCATTTGTAACATCTTTCTTTAACAGAAAATACTCCTCTCGTTTTCTAAAATATATTTATTTATTTGACCAAACCTATTAAACATATAAAATAGTTTTAACTTGTTAACTCATATCCATCTGGGAACCAAGTGTGCCAGCTAGGGTATAGTGCTTGTGTACCGTTGCACTTAGCCTTATTGTATCATATCAACACATTATTAGGAAGCTTTGCTTTTAGCTTACACATTTTTCTTTGTTTTCTGGTATAGCTCTAGGGAGAAAACCAATGCTTTATGGGTCGATAATTCATGAGCCTATATAAAACCCACTGACTCCTCTGGTCCACGCTAACATAATACTAATGGTCTTGGTCTGCAATTCTAAACTTTACAGCAGATCTGAAGTAGCTGCTCTCTTCTTCAGTGCCCTGAAGGAATCTGAATGTGTCACAGCTTAGTTCCAAAAGGGTCTCCTTCCCTTACATACAAAAAAAATGCACTGTTTTTATTTAGAACCAGATTTGCCTGGCATGTGTTAAAATGAACAGAACAGTCAACTTTGTATTTATGGCAATGGTTCTCAAAGTGTGGATCCTGGATCAAGAGCATTAGTATTACCTGGACATTGTTAGATGTACAAATTCTCAGGCCCCACACCAGACTTACTGTATCAGAAACTTTGGAGGTAGACATCTTACATTCTGCATTTTAACAAATCTTCCAGCGTATTCTGATGCATGCTGAAGTCTAAGAAGCTTTGATTTACTCAATAGTCCAATATCCTTAAGATACTTTGGGCTGGTGAGGATTTGGAATCAGTATAGAGCTAGAGTCAATTCCTGATCCCTATGGCTCCTTACCATATAGACAAGTGTAGATATAAACCTACATATCCTTTTGGAGAACAGCTATTCAGAGGGTCTTCAAAACTTGAAGTGAAATCACAGAATCTCTCAGTAGTAGTTGTAGTATAGATTTGTGCTTCTTAGATTAAAGTTCGCATGTATCACCTATGGGTCTTCCCAAAAGCTGATTCTGATTCACTAGGGTTTGGGATGGGGCCTGAGGCTCTTCTATCCAACAATCCCTCATGTGATGCCAATGCTGTGGGTCTCTTTGCATCTGCCCTTCTGGTATTTTTATCTCTCAGCATATCTTCAGAAATTAGACAAACGTGATGATACCCTTGATACCTCCAGCTTATTTTATCATTATTTATTGCTCCTGTCGTGCCACATCTCACATCCAAATTTCTCAAAATTCTGGTTTCACATTTATCTTTGGACTATAAAGTCGAGTCAGATAAAATGTTATAGAATATTGAAAGTATACCAAAATTACATGAAAGCACTCAAGGTTATTGTACTTAGAATTACCAAGGGTGATCAGTGGGGTGAGATATTTAATGTAAAATTTCTAAAAGTTAGACTCCTACTTAGGAATTTATGTTGAAAGATGGCAGGCACAGGTAGGCAGGCCAGGAACATCCATAAGAACAAAGATTTATAGTGTTAACTCCTCCCAAACCAAGCATTACTTAGAAGTAATAGGTACACTGTTACAAATGCATCAAAAAACAAATTGGACATGGTTAAGTGGAAGTTACATGGTTATATTGGTAAAATATGACCTGATATTAAACGTTTCAACAGTATATTCCTAATTTTCTCCATTCCACTCAGCATTGATCATGCATTCCTTTGTGTAACATTGTGCATCAGAATTCACCTCCGATTATAAACACAACTGTGAGCTCCCAGTATGGCCTCCACACCAGCAGTGGCTGCTATAAGCCTGTTAGAAATGCAGGATCTCACATTCTACCCTATACCAACTGAGTTAAAATTTGAATGTTAAAATTCCTCAGGTAATTGCAATGTCTATTAGAATATGAAAAGCACTGCTTAAGGAGAATAGGACACTGACTTACTCACTTCAGAGTTTGGCAAAGAGTAAGCCCCTTCAGAACAACTCTTGAATGTTGTGGAATGAGTTGACCAGTATCATTTAAATTTCAATAAATGATTAAATCTGCTTAAAGTGAATGTCAAGGTCTAAGATAGGGACTAGGTCATCAAACTAATAGAGGAGTATTAATGGGGCAACACAAACAAATTCAAACACAATTTTTTAAAAACTCTGTGAAGAGAGGTACCTGGGTGTCTCAGTTGGTTAAGCTTCTGACTTGGGCTCAGGTCATTATCTCACGGTTCCAGGTCATGATTGCACGGTTCCTGGGTTCAAGTCCTACATCAGGCTTTGTAATAACAGCTCAGAGCCTGGAGACTGCTTCACATTCTCTGTCTCCTTCTCTCTCTGCCCCTGCCTCGCTCACGCTCTCTCTCTCTCTCTCTCTCTCTCAAAAATAAATAAACATTTTAAAAAGTTTTAAAACCTCTGTGAAGGGCAAAATAACACAACCACAACATGTGGATCATGAACTTTCAAACTCCGCTTTGCAATTGACCCTATCATATGTGAAAGGTAAGTAGTAACATTTTATGACTGATGTATGTACTATAGAACAGCTATCAGTCCGAAGATATTTGCAAAATTTAACATGTTCTTTTAACAGAATGACATGAGATCGCAATTTTTTAGCGTTTATTTATTTTTGAGAGAGAGAGAGAGCACACAAGCAGGGCAGGAGCAGAGAGAGAGGGGAGCAGAAGATCTGAAGCGAGCTCTGCATGCTGACAGCGGAGAGCCATATAGATGAGGAGCTCGAACACAGGAACCGTGAGATCACGACCTGAGCCGAAGTCAGATGCTTCATCGACTGAGCCACCCAGGTGCCCCAAGATCGCAAGATTTTTAAAAATAATAATTGTAACCATAATGTTCACAGAAGTGTATTGGGAATTCATTGTGTTTTACAGGAATTATTTCAATAACTTTAGTCTTATTATGAAGTAGGTACTAGTGTCCTTATTTTATAGATAGAAAAACAGATTGATAGAAGCTCACTTATTTAAGAGCCACTAGCTGAACTCAACTTTGACTGATTTCAGACTCAATTCTTAACTACAACAACACGCGAATATTAGCTGGGAAAACATGACATCTTTGAAAATAGACATGCGTTCAGAAGAAAGAGCATGAACTCTGACATGCAACAAACCTCCTTTCCAATCCGAACTCCTATGCACCAGCAGAGTGGGCGTGGGCAAATTATTGAACCTGTCTCAATTTCTTCAATTAGGGCTAATAACATACAGACCTGTAGAGTTTTTGTAAAGATTAATCACCTAACTTGTAATAGATGCTAAACTTGCAAAAACTATTGTTGTTCTTTCTTCTTGTTGTTAATAATATAATAGCAAGTAGCTGTACCTCAAGGCTGATACGTTCAAGTCAAAGTTAAAGGCCGTGGAGTGAAAAGTTCTGAGAGGGCTAATGTGATGAGGAATGAGAAATCCAGCCAGATGGGGTCTCTCCGTGTGTAATTGCTCGTTTCTACCTGCAGTAACATAGGAAAGGAAAAGCAATGCACTAATAAGCAGACTCAGCTGCTTTTTATAACCCAAAAGCATTTCAGCAAACAACATACTCCTTCAGCTCAATCCCCTGCTCACCTTAACCCCCAATCATAACGACTCACAGTACCATATTTTACAGAAGGATGTATTTCATAAAAAGTAATATAAGCCATATTTATAGCGAGTTGGTACTTACCAAAAATAAACAACTAACTGATGAATTAATATATTTCCCTTTTTGTTCTAAAGTATGCATTTGGAAAAGCCAGGGCTAGTGCTACAGAGCTAAATAGAGAACTATAAAATTGGTGACTGTTTTGAGCCTTGACTTGTTTAATATATTATACATTAAAAACTTCTCCAGTCAAAGGATGCAATACACAGGACTCAGCAAGCGTGCAAAATTGTTTGTTGGTTTGTTTAGCTGCCCTTTAGACATGCTGTTCAGATGTATAATGTATTAAAAGAAAAAAGAACAGAAAGTAGACTACTTGGTAATATTAATTGTCAGCGGAGCCAGGAAGCTCAGTTGAATGCTTGTGTTTTGTGCTAGGACGTGTATGCATGTAGAAAGTGTATGAGAATGGGAGAGGAAGGCAGAAGAATGGGAAAAGTCAGGCGTGACAAAAACTACACAGCAAAGAGAGAGAAAATAAATCTAATGTGATTTTTTTTTTCTTTTCTCACTGAAAAATATAGAGTCATTTTTAATAGGGTTGTGTGAACCAGACTAACACTACGTTGGACAAATCTGCCATGATGACCACCCTGTGACCTGAAGCCTTTTGGAGCACAGCCCTCCCTGCCAATTCTTTCTTTGTTTAACCACACCCTTAAGAATCCTCTTAGGGCATAATGTCCTTGATCTGCCCTGGAGCTTCTGTTAAGATTCTCAACCATTTCCCCCAGGTGGCACCTCTAGCCACTAGGGCTATAAAAGCAGGTATTAGAGAGGTGGGGGTTGCAGACCTTTACTCCTCTGGAAACTGCCCAAGACACTCTCTTGTCCATGAGTTCTCTTAATAAATGATTCATGTCAAGCTGGACTTGCCAGACTTTTCTGTCCTACAGTTCCTTTGGCCTTTGGAGATAGTTTTTGCATAGACCCTCCTTTCATAGAAACAATGGTCAACTCTGGAGCCAGACTGTCTGAGTTCAGTGCCTGATCCCTTTACTTTCTAGCAGTGTGACCTGTGGGGGGAAAAGTCAGATTCCTCATCTACAAAATGAGGCTTCCTAATACCTACTTCAATAGGGCTTAGCTGTTTAAATGACAATTCTTCAAAGAATCCTTTCTGATTCCCTTGATGAATATAGCACTTGAGCATTACTCTCTACCCTGCCTTAGTTTTTTCTTCATAACCTGACACTTAATCATCACCTGATTCTACACTAAAAAAGCAGTATTTGTTTTATTATTCTTTATCTCTTAAATGCAAGCCAAATGAAGGCAGAGATACTTTTCCTCACTACTATGTGCTCAGCCCTACCAAATAGTCTGGCACACAATAAAAACACAATGAACGTTCATAATCAATTGTTATTGAAGACAAATGGATTTATTGGTAAAATATTTGCTTATATTTTACAAATCACAAAATCCTTGTTCATTCATTGAAAAAGGTCTTTCACCTTAAAAATTTAATTCATTATTTTAAATTAATGAAGAATAAAAAAAAAGCTATCAACTTTTAGACACTTGAATTTTGTTATGAGCTGATTTTGCTCTCTTACCTGTATGGTGTTTTTATTTTATCAGTAAACATATCTAAGGAGCATAAATAGAACTGGTTCAAACAAAATACCAAAGACAGCCTTCCCCAAGTGTTAGTTGAGGTTCATTTGGTTATAAGCAATAACGAAAACCTACGATGGTTTATCTAAGAATAAAGATAAAGGAGTGTAGGCTGTTCATTGGAAAGAGACTGGAATATCTCCCAGAATCCTAATAATAGCTGCCACTTGAAGGTGTCCATTATGTTCCAGCATCATTCTAAGTTCTTTACATAATTACCTTATTGCATTTGCCCATGCAATAGTCTCTGTGAGGTATTTACAGCTATAATGTGCCTTTTATAGATCAATAAGCTGTTACATAAGTTTCCCAAGGTCACAAGTTAGTAAGTGACAGATCTGGGATTCCAACCTAGACAGCCTGACCCTTGGCCCTGTGTCTTATCCACTCTGCCATACTACATCCCAGATGCTCATGAATAGTACATGTCCAGGCTTCAGGAAGGGCATGTACTTAAGGAGCTCCAGGGATCTCATGTTATTTCTAGGGTCCTGACATGAAGATGACTCACTCTAGTGATTGCCAGTTTCAAATTCTTAGGAAAAAGAAATAATTGGCTTAGATGTCTGTCTTGCATTAATAATAAATGATGGCCATTGGTTTAGGGACATGAAATATAGACATGACATTTCAAGATTAACTTTCGTGGTATTAAGCCTCACTGAGACAAAAGCTAATTATTGTAAGCTCCAAGAATTTTGAATATATAAGGTGTGAAATATTATAGATGTAGTCCATAGCTTTAGACATATAGAAACATTAATAAACAGAGGAGAAAAATAAATTCTGTTTAATTTGTGTGACAACCTTAACTGCTATATGTTATTACTCTCATTTTAAAGATGAGAAAACTGAGAGCAGATATGTTAATTCATATCCAAGTCCAAAGAGCTAGTAAATAATGAAGCCAGGCTTTTACATATATCTATTGGCTCCAAAGTCCATGCTTCTCTACTACACTATAACCTTCCTTTTTGGTTGGCTAAAAATTGACTCACAAGGAATAGAAAAGGAGCATAAAGATGGGACATTTATAAGAAAATTTTAATAATCTTCCTTTGTGGCTCATAATGATAATACACAGGAGGTATGTAACAATTTTAAGAGCTTCTCTCATTTGTGTAAAGAATTCAAAATACTATTCAGAGAGAAAATTATAAATTTTCAAGCTCTACATCAGTTTGATTCAAGACCATTTGATAACTCTATAGTCAGTTAATAAAGAAGTAAGAACTGAATCAAGATATTGTGAAAGAAGAAAGATATTCTGAAAAGGGAGTGAAACAAATGATGAGTGGAGAAAGCTCAAGAGACCATATAACACATACTGCTCATAAATTGTATTTCTATTTGAGATACCGACATGAGAGACCATCACTGCTGAACATGGATGTATCAAAATCTTGCTGATTCCTAATTTGAAATAGGGGCATAATCTGTTAAGAAACTCATTTTAATGAGAGCTATGGGGGGGGGGAGGGGATGGAATTAATTACTTTCTTCTCCATCCAAGTATTAAAGCAATTAAAGATAGACATTAGAAAAATATAAGGATCAAACTCCCAGCCGTATTGCTGGTGAAACTGAATCACATATACCAAATTCAACCTGAGGTGGAAAATGGCCTCTCTAACTCCTACCACTTTACTTGAAATTATTCATCCAGTCCCAGGCAGTTTTGCTGGACATAAGCATGCCCCCAACCTTCCACCTCCCCTCCAAAACACCTGCAAAGAAAATCTATACATGGGGTTTATGAGAAAAAAACAGAGAGTCCTTGTGCCACCCGCTGATGACATTTCCTATTCTCCACTGATACAATTATCAAGAGGTCCTTCTACCAGCAGACAATGCATTAAGGAGGGGGCAAGATGGTTGCAACTTTTCGTATCATCCCATAAGTGGTTGGTTCTAGGTGAAGAGAAGTTATTAACTTATGTCCCATTGAGATAATTCAGTAAATTTCTATTTACCCAGCCAGCCATCTATCCATCTATCCATGTAGCTACAGATACACCTGTGTATCTAGAAATCTATGTCTCTAGAATAATCTCTATTTGTCTATCCATTCATCATAAAAATCTCTCTAGTCCTGAAAATAATGCATGGATGATTTTATGTACCAAACCCATTTTTCAGCTGTGCAACTATTATGACCAAATATTAAAAATACTAACTAGAGGGGCGCCTGGGTGGCGCAGTCGGTTAAGCGTCCGACTTCAGCCAGGTCACGATCTCGCGGTCCGTGAGTTCGAGCCCCGCGTCGGGCTCTGGGCTGATGGCTCAGAGCCTGGAGCCTGTTTCCGATTCTGGGTCTCCCTCTCTCTCGGCCCCTCCCCCGTTCATGCTCTGTCTCTCTCTGTCCCAAAAATAAATAAACGTTGAAAAAAAAATTAAAAAAAAAAATACTAACTAGAAAGATGTGCATGGACAGAAATACAGTAAGTGAACATTTTAGGCCTAGATTTCAGGGACTTCAAACCTCCATTTGCTGAATATAAAAATCTATGCTGTAGTCATTCAGAGAAGGTGTAAATTATTCCAGGTACTATGCCTTTCAAATATTTAGTAATTTACAAGTTTTGTTTAGAAGTGAAAATCATCTACTCTGGGAAGAAGGAAGCACATGACAAAGTAATTAGTATGAAATTGACCTCCTAGGGTCCCTGACTCCTTTCAACTGAATATTTTTAATATCACACTAAATAATAAGCACAGCGCTTAACAAATTTAAAAATATGTGAAGCACTAATTAGATAGGATAGATGCTCTCCACTAGGAGCTACTGAACAATGCATCCATGTGTTGAACAGACAAGAGGCTATAAGCATTTGAAGCCTCATTTCAAAGACCAAAGCCGAGAGTCTCCTAAACTCATAAACAACACCACACAATTTTCCTTAAACTGGGCATCAAAGTATAGGTGTAGGGCAAAAGTGCTTACAGAGAAATGATTAGACTTATATTATTGTTATTGTTGCTTATAATATACTAAAGTCTCTCTCTGTAGCAATTCATTTGCTCTCTCTCTGCTTCCTAGTCTCCCCCTAGTCAAAAAGTTTCTTTGTTGAATCTATAACATTCAATACTTTTTCTGGATTCTCCACATTTTTTCATAAGATTGAAGGGGGAAATCCTTGTTTTTCTTGCTCCTCAGTAAACAAAATAGCAGAGTGATTATATTCATTTATTATTTCATTCTAAATTTTTGTAAACCACCCACCTGTGTGACAGCATAGCTATATTCCAGGTTCTTTCTGAGACATGTAGTCAAGAATCTATCACCGCATAGCACCAAAATATGGGCAGAGAAAACTAGTGTTTTTTGTTTTTTGTTTTGCAAACCTGAATAAGTTCTGGAGACCTGATATACAACATTATACCTAAAGTTAACAACACTGTATTATACACTTAAAAATCTGCTGAGGGTAGATGTCATGTTAAATGTTTTTACTAAGTAAAATAATAATAATAATAATTATAATAATAATAATATGCTATTTATCACTTCTTCTAGGATGGTGCTTCTTAGCCAAGGATAGTTTCAGATTTCCCTGAGAAATTGTTTTAAAGTGCAAATCATATATGCCCAAGGGTAACATCTGGGCTTTGGTTTATAAATCTGAGGTTGAAGAAAAGCTATGATTAATTTGGAAAAGGCTACCCACTGAGATCACCATGCTTACCTCTGGCGGGAAATTAGTCTTCTATAAAGCATAAAACTCACCCCTGAAAAAAAGGCAGACCCTCAGTGAGAAGGATATTGGACTATATCTATTGTGGCTGTCTTTCCTCCCCATATTCCTTGACCACAAGGTATGCCATTGGCTTTGTTTGGGTATACTCTTCCGTGTCCCTTATTTGCTTAACTTCCAGGCTTCTTTCTTGTGTTCTTCAGTTAGAGATACTTTCAGCATCATCTCCAAAATGCAAGTGGGTCCTTCCTACTGAGCATTCTAAGAAGAATGCATTTTTCTTTTTTTTTTTTTTAATTTTTTTTTCAACGTTTTTTATTTATTTATTTTTTTTTATTTTTGGGACAGAGAGAGACAGAGCATGAACGGGGTAGGGGCAGAGAGAGAGGGAGACACAGAATCGGAAACAGGCTCCAGGCTCTGAGCCATCAGCCTAGAGCCTGACGCGGGGCTCGAACTCCCGGACCGCGAGATCGTGACCTGGCTGAAGTCGGACGCTTAACCGACTGCGCCACCCAGGCGCCCCAGAATGCATTTTTCAAAACAGATCTTTAAATGAATATTTTCAAGGCCTGGGGTTGGCTGGCTTTTAACTGCCTCCATTCTGCTGCTGTTCCCTGGATAGAAGGACCTGTGTCACTTCAGAGCGAGATCCACATGCCCTGAGGGCATTTTCTCCTTCCACCCCATTCTTTGAGGTTGCAAAGCAGAATCCATGATTCTTTCCTTAAATGTTTGTGAAAGGAATGCCATTTGGTGTGGAATCCTTTTTCATTATGCTAGACTCTCTCACTGCAGCATGGATAGCTTCCCTGCCTTCATCCACTAAACGTCACTTGTCAGTGTAAAAATAAAAATATCTCCCCCTATTTTTGAAGCCATTGAATGGGGCAACATCACTCAAATTCAAAGCCATTTTCCATGAATCTAAGGGGCTCAGACACTCCCTAAAACCCACTTCATATTATTACCCCAAAGGGCACAGAGACACCCATTGGAACTGGATTCCATAAGAGTTCTGGGTACTATTAAATATATTTGATGTTTAAATTAGTAATAAAAATAGGTAGGTCAGACAAGAATTTTTTAAGCTGGAAAAGTTCTGAAACACAGAAATTAGAAGCAAAGAAACCACCAATTCTAAAACAACCTATTTTTAAAACACCTATTAGAAAGTAAGGAAACATTTAACTCTTATGTATCATACCCATGCACCCGTGATAGCATGTGTATTATGTTCTCCACGCTCTCAAAGCTTTGCCTGGGTGGCTATCACAGCTCTGCTTCAAGCAATTCCTCAATTTCTGTGCTGTAATTTCAATGTGAAACTCCTGACAGAGAATGTAATTAAGTGACTGATGCAGCCTTCTGAGTTGGCTGTGTCACAGACAGCAAGTCAGAATGAGCGACTGTTTCTTTATCCCAAAAGGAAAAGACAACAGAGCACTGGGATCATTGCCAATTCCATGAGAGAGAGAGACCATTTTGCATTATTTAAATTCCTTCTGGTATCACCTTGAAGTGCCAGGAACAGAACTGATATGAGAATAAGGGCAGTCTTATTTCTGCTATAAAACTGTTTCTCATTTTTAAATTATCACCCCCACCCACTGAAGGAGACTTTTTAGAAATGTTTCCAGGCTCCACCTCCCACCACCTTAATCAGACCCTCTGTAACTAAGGACTAGGCAGGTATATTTCTCAGAGCTCGGTAGGGGAGTCTGATTTCTATCCCTGGTTCAGAAAGACTATATTCTAAGACAGCGGTACTCAAAACTTCACATGCGTCAGAATCACCTGGAATCTCCAATAGGTTGAAATTGCGGGCCATCTCAAGATTCTGATTCTGTGGTCTAGACTCGGGTCCAAGAATTTGCACTCCTGATAGGTTCCCAGGTGATATTGACACTGCTTCTCATGGTACCACTCTTCCAAGAGCATTGCTCTGGATCTTGTAACTCCAAGTGTGGTCCCCAGGCAGCATGATAGAAAGATATTATTTAGGAGATTGTTAAAATGCAGAATCATAAGTCCTACCCCAGACCAACTAAATTAGAATTGACTTTTTAACCAGATCCCCAAGTAATTCATATGTGCATTAAAATTTGAGAAGAATTGGTTGAAGTTTTCTTGAAATTTCCATGATTTAAATTTTGATAATGAGCTGTTTGGCCCGCTCAATAATGGCATATATTTTATCAATATATTACAAAAGCAACAATTAGCTTTATTTTTTAAAGCACTTAAAATCAAAATTAACTTCTATTAAAATGCCATTAAATATGTCAGTCCTTTTCCTTTTCACCACCATCATTTCCTGATCTGATATTTGAGCATAATTTACTTTTATCTTAAAGTTCTTAAAAACTGTTTCTTTTACAACTTGGCTTTTGGCACACACACAAGGTTTTGCTTAAATGACTCATTCATTCACGTTGCTCCTGCTGTGCCTTACAGTGCATTTATATTTTATGCTGGCGCTTTTATCCTTTCTCTGTCTGCTTCCTGCTGGGGTGTTTAGGGAGATTAGTTTATAAAATTAGTATATATAAGATATTACCAAGAAGCCCTCCTACAGAAAATATTTCATAACATTTAAACAACAAAGAGTTATCTTTCTTCTGCCTTCCACCTCCTACCTTAAGAACATAACTTTATAAATTTCCTTAAAAACAGGTGTGAATAGGGCTGTGCAAACCTTCATATTTCCTGTTTTATCTAACTAGTGATCATTCTTAGTGAAGTTCCTAGAGCACTTGTAATTTTGGCATTGGATATCAGTGGAATTTAACTGCCAGAAATACATATAATTGTTTAGTAAATTTATAACCAAAGTTCCTGTCCCTTCTGCAATATCACTTTGCAAAAATGCTTCATTTTTGAGCATTATATCTCTGGCAGAGCTGGACCAGGATGAGTGAGAACTTGCATAGCCTGGATAGAAAGTGTCTTCTTAAAATCTGTGTCCTAGATTCCTCACTTACCTCACCCGTTATTCTGCCCTGATCTCCTATGTTAGTTATCTGTTGCTGTGTAACAAATTATCCTAAATCTTTTTTGTTTAATTTTTTTTTTTTAACATGTATTCATTTTTGAGAGACAGGGAGAGACAGAGCATGAGCAGGGAAGGGGCAGAGAGAGAGGGAGACACAATCCGAAGCAGGCTCCAGGCTCCGAGCCATCAGCACAGAGCCCGACGTGGGGCTCAAACCCACGAACTGCAAGATTATGACCTGAGCTGAAGTCGGACACTCAACCGACTGAGCCACCCAGGCGCCCCTCAAACTATCCTAAATCTTAATGGTTTAAAACAACCAACATTTCTTATTGCACAGGTTCTGTGGACCAGGAATCCAGATGCAGCTTAATTGGGCCCTCCATCTCAAGGTCTTTTATCAGACTGGGATCAGGGGGTCAGCCAGGAGCTGTAGTTTTCTCAAGGCTTGACAAGGAGACCATGTGCTCTCAGTCTCATTCACATGCTGCTGGAAGGAGTTGGTTCTTCATGGGCTGATCAGATGTGAGGGCTTCAGTTCCTTGCTGCCTTTCAGCAGCAGACCTCCCTTAGTTCTTTGTTATGTGGGATTCTCCACACAGAAGCTTACAACATGATAGCTTTCTTCATCAGAGAGAGAGAGAGAGAGAGAGAGACCATTAACAAGGATATCTTACCACTTTTGGCATGTGCTAGTCATTAGATGTAGGTCATGGGAATCAGCACAGACTCAAGGGGAGGGGATTGCATAAGAACGTGACTATCAGGAGTTGGGGATCATTAGGAGTCATCTCAGAAAGCTTCTCACCAACTCTCCCTTACACTCCTTTGAAAGCCATGCCTTGTTCTTTTTTGTCTAATTCATTCCTCCTTCTCCCCCTCCTCTTCCTCTTCCTTCTCTTCCTCCTACCTTCCTTTTTCTTATTCTTCTATTCTAACTATGCCATCATGCTTGGTAAAATGTAATACACTGGTGTTTATTGGTAAATGGATTGATTTGGAGTTTCATTATTTTACTATTTATTTGAAATATTCTTTTGTTCTTTACTTATTTATTTTTTCATCATGGTCAGTGGACTCTTTAATCCCCATCCTCTATATTCCCCATCCCCCCACCCACCTCCCTTCTGGTAATCATCAGTTTGTTCTCTGTAGTTAAGAATCTTTCTTGCTCTCTCTCCCTTTGCTCATTTGCTTTGCTTCTTAAATTCCACATATGAGTGAAATCATATGGTATTTGTCTTTCTCTGACTGACTTATTTCACTTAGCATAATATCTCTCTAGCTCCATCCACGGCATTGCAAATGGAAAGGTTTTATTCTTTTTATGGCTGAATACTCTTCCATTGTGTGTGTGTGTGTGTGTGTGTGTGTGTGTGTGTGCGTGTGTACCACTTCTTCTTTATCCAGTCATCTATCAGTGTATACTTGGGCTACTTATTTTGGTTATTGTAAATAATGCTGCTATAAATATAAGGTTCATATATCCCTTTGAATTAGTGTTTTGTTTGAATTAGTGGATTTAATTTGAAAGATTTTTAAGTTATCTAATATGTTCTAAAAAGTAAGACAGCAGACCATACCATCTGGGAGCTGACCTAGCATTACCAGATAGGCCTTGGTGTCGCTAGGAGATGATCTGGGACTCAGAGGTAGCCCGCAATATTCTTGTGTTGAATGTAAACACTTCACAGGACATTATCATTTAAGGCCATTCAGTGACTCTAATGAAGCAACACGAAAAAGACCATTGTCCAAATGACAAAAATGACTGCCCATACCCCTATTCTGGCTGATTATCAGTGACTGTGACTTCATTGCCAGTTGCAGCACCAGCACGCTTTGTCTTCTCACTTCCTAAATAAGAGCTCTGAAGATACCCAGTGGTAGAATTACCCTAACTTCCTGACAGCATCCAACCCAGTACAAAGCCTTACTTCCTTGAACCCTTTCAAAATCACCGAAGCCAAAGCCCAAGTCCTGCAATAAATCCTTTCTAACATCCTCTAATGGAGACACACCATGGCTCTCCCAGGTGCACTTTTACTCTCATGGTGACAGATCACAAAATTAATTTTCTGCAATTACAGGTGGTCTGTAGGTATAAGGCATTGGTCATTCCAATCATTCATCTTAAAAGTGATATAGATTAACCATCATGGACTCTTTGGGAAGGATTTGTTTGCTATTACACAACAGCCTGTGGGGAATAAGCTTAGGAGTTCCAGAGCCTGCACTGATGGGTTAACAAGGCATAAAGAATTAGAAATCCATAGGATGAACACACCCAAGTTTGGGTAAGCAAGATTAGGTAAATAAGATTAGGTAAATGGGGCAAAGGTCCCCAGTATAGGACAATAGCAGAAAGCTGCTTTCAAGGGAAGGAAGAACCAAATTAGGTAAAAGGGTAAATAGGGCTATAGACCACAGCTGGGCGAAGTTGCCCAGAGCAGAGCTAATTAGCAAAAGAACGGTGCCTTGTTGACCCTGAGATGGCTTGCTCTGTCTTTCTTCTCCCCTAGGCCAGTTTAGGTAAACAGAGGTGGGGACTCATGTTTGCTGTAAACAACCTTCCACCCAGCACCAGAATCTTGTTTTGTATTGACCCAAACCCTAACACCACATATCTCCAAAACCCTCTTTTCCCCCAAGCCCGTGAGCTAATGAGTTAATGTTCACTGTTTCATTGTCTCTCTATGCATGCCCATCATGCTTGTAAGACTTCTGATCTTCATAAAAACAGAGCAAGGACCCTTACTTGGGGCTCTTGTCTCCTCTTGGACATTAGCCTCTCTCGAATTTTTAGTCCTGCGTCCCGTTCTCTTATTGGACAAGAGAGAACTCTGGACCCAGAGTCTACAACAGCCTTTGTTTCTTTCATAGTTTTTTCAAAACTTGATTTATGACAACAAAGATAGTATTCCATTTCACTGGCTATAAGTTGCATGATATCTCTGGTGGAGTATCATCTGGTTCTGAATAGCCATTAAGCCAATACTAGATCCAGAGAGAAAAAAACTAGACTCATTCTCTTTTGATTCTTACCCTTTCCCCAAATGCAAAATACATAACACTGATTTACTAATGCTGATTGCCTAGCAAAAACTGAAATATACTTCCCTGGTAAGCCACCACAATATTGTTCTACCACTGAAAGTTTGGCCTATTTTCTCCAACAGCACCCTGCCTATGTGATGGTCCCTGACTAAGCAGGAAACAGCCACATTGGAGTCTAATTTTCCCAGCCTTCAAATCCATCCATGATAGAAAGTTTAGCATTTACAGAAGAATGTTACCACCTTTGTAGTTCCAGAATATTTTGAATGGAAACTGTCATAAAAAGCTAAATGCTATTAAACTAAATTCCGTACCTATACTTAGTTTTTTCTGAGCTTTAGATCAGTCATATGTAAAGAAATACAAGTTGGCATAACAAATACTTACCTTGATGCAAGGCAGCCAGTTTTTATTAATGGTGGATAGAGAGGACCTCACTATCTTTAGGCATACAGATAATTAAAGAAAGTATACCAATGCCATTGTTGGTATACTCTGATGTAGTCGTTTTCAGTTGCATTCAGTTGCAATCAGTTGCATTGTTAGACATTTTTAAAAGATTATTGTTGGGTAATTAGGATAAAATAAGCGATTTATGCTACTTGTCTTAATAACAGATGTGAATTGGATCTATGACTTAATCATTTTAGAGCTGGTCAGTCATTTTATTATTAAACTTATTATTTAATAATGTATTATTTAATTAAATTTTCTATAAATTTTTATTAAGTTTTTTATTAAATTTATTCTAAATGTTAAATTCTTAGATAGAAATGGGAATGAGCATACACCTTGTAACTATTCCTTGTGTTTTTTTTCTTTTTGAATAAGTAGAGAAGAAGTCCTAGGGAAAAAAAAGATGAAAAATAAGAAAAAGAACAACATACACCTTCAGTATACAACAACAAACGCCATTTCTGTAGAGACAACAGTGATATTTTGTAAAGAGTTGTAAATTTTTTAGGTGAGGGAGTGTGAATAGCTTGCTTTTTGCTTTTTGTTTCATTTTCTGTTTTTACTTTTTAAAAGCCAGACATAGGGGCGCCTGGGTGGCGCAGTCGGTTGAGCGTCCGACTTCAGCCAGGTCACGATCTCGCGGTCCGTGAGTTCGAGCCCCGCGTCGGGCTCTGGGCTGGTGGCTCAGAGCCTGGAGCCTGTTTCCGATTCTGTGTTTCCCTATCTCTCTGCCCCTCCCCCGTTCATGCTCTGTCTCTCTCTGTCCGAAAAATAAATGTTGAAAAAAAATTAAAAAAAAAAAAAAAAAAAAAAGCCAGACATAGCCTTATCTTCCTTGGACCATAGAACTAAAAGATTAAATCGCTCTGTAAAACATTAATCAAAAAGTGTGATCAAAAATGTTGGCCATATTGTTTCAGGGCACATGGTGGCTGGCAGAGGACAAGGCAAATTAAATTTGCCTACTACATTTTAAGAAGAATGCTTTCCTAAGTGTTCTAATCAAAAGCAAGCACGTTTCCACACACCAGGATTTGAAAATAGAAGAAGATCAAAAGATCCCTAAAACATTAATCTGATATATGTTGGTAAGTGATATCACTGAAGAAAAGAGTGGATGTGATATCTTCAAAATCAGCAATAAGGTGGCTCTAGCAGGACCAAATTTAATAAAAGTCAAAAAAAGTAAATGGAGAAAAAGGCACATAATTTAGGATGAATATAGGAGAGGCACAGATGTCTCAGAATAGTTTCTAGATATAGAAATCCTAGAATAACCCGAGGCTTATGAAAAAAGGTAAAGGCAAGAAAATGGTATTTTTTCCCTTATGTTTGGATATATAAGAAAAGGAAGAGGTGTGGCCATTGCCCAGCACAGATGATGTAACATGATGGATGACAAAATGGGAAGCTCCTCAAATTTTGTTTTTATCATCTTCTCTATTTATACTTAAACAGATAATCTTCGGGCAAAAAGTTTAGAATGAACTTTGGAATAAGAGAAAAGATCCTGAAAATAAGTAGCAGGAGTTTTTAGTATTCCTACAACTAGTGATAAATCCTAGAAAAGTCTTTGGAAATCTATTTCATCATGAAATGATGAAATATTTAAATATTTAAAATATGCTTCCTACTAATTTAATGCTGGTAGTTTTGTTACCTAAAGCAAAAACCTTTCTGTTTTATAACCACATTCCAGTGCTAGTCGCCTATATTTTTTGACTCTACTGTGATTATGTAATTCATCAATTTAAGGACATTGCCTGTACATGACAGTAGCTGGTTTTTTTCACATCTGAAAAACTATTTGCTATTCTGCCTTTTATTGTAACTGGTAATTACCTAGTCAATCTACTTTAGGCTTCATATAGAACAGTTTTATGAGAGTATAATCCACATATTCCTTCTCTTAAATAAATACAGTCTAAGCGGAACATCATGTTTGAGTTTTACTATATAATGATACTTCAGTAGACTGAATCAAATTTACTTTTGTTACCGTTTTGGTTCCTGTGTATAAACTGAAATTGAGATATTATGCATCAAAATATGTTTCCTCCTTACCATTCCATGCAACAGAGATAAATTGTTTCAGAGGTCCTGACACAGCTTCTTCTTTGAAAAAGTCTTGATTAGCAGTGAAGACGGCGAGGGAATGAAAATAGGGCTGCAAGAAGCATAGAATGCTTGATTATCTACAGTGATGACAGATGGGTGGGAAAGGTGGATAGCCTGAAGTGGGGGAGGGGGAAAGACCATAACCAGGGTCATGAGACAAATGAGGAATGTTTGCAGAGAATCTGCTGGTGAGCAAGGGTAAGGCAGAAACCCACTACCAGGAGGGATTGTGAGAAAGGGAAGGAGAAGTCAACTAAGGAAGTGAGGAAGGAGCCCAGTGGAAGTAGCCTCATGAAGTAGCTCAATTAAGCAGAGCTTGTGACAGAACCACGGGCAAAGAATACATGGCTACAAATCCAGCTTAGACGATTTTCCAAAAGAAGGAGGAATATAATATTTGGTGACACAGGCATTAAATGTGGATGTATAATTTTCTGTATATGAGGATGAGGGAATTCCAGGATGGTCATTACTAAGCCACCTTGTGTTACTAGACACTGGTCTTCCTCACTGTGGCCTTTTTGAGGGCAGGGTCTGGCAGTCTTCATCACTACATGACACAAAGTGTCCCTCATAGAATGGGTATCGAATATGTATGGGATTGAATCCCATGTATGGGGGAGAGAGAGAATCCCAAGCAGGCTCCATGCCCAGCATGGATCCTGACGTGGGCCTTGATCCCACAAATTGAGATCAAGACCTGAGCCAAAATCAAGAGTCAGACATTTAACTTACTGAGGCACCCAGGCACCCCTGGATTGACTCTTAAATCTAGCTTGGCAAAAATAGAAAATTTTGGAAATACAGAAATGCCTAAACAAGAAGAGCAACTTCACACTTGAACCTTTCTATGTAGCAGTAAGTTTAGTTAAATTTCCGGTGCAATTCTTATAGTCTTTCCTATACACTTGTATAATTTTACATTTTTTGACAGCTTGGGGAATTATAGACAACAGTAAATACATTTCACTAAATATCTTGTGAACATTTATTAGCCATTTAGTCTTTCTCTAAAGCATGAATTTAATATAACAACTACATATTAGATCATAAATTAATAACAGTAATAACAATAGCAGTGTTATAAGTTGTGGTTGTAGAAGCAAAAATAAAGCAGTAAAAGCACCAGTTGGCAACAAATCCAAATATATGTTATGTACTTATTGTATGCAGAGCAAATTCTGAAGTACTCTATATATGTTATCTTATTTTAATCCTCTAAATGACACTATAATATGGGTATTATATGTCATCCACTTTATAACTGAGGGAACAGACTTTCAGAGGCCAACTTATTTGTAGACTTAGGCATGTTGTTAAACATATCAATTATCGACCTTAACCTAGACCTATTGAATAGAATGTGTAGGGTCAGTTCCAGGATCCATATATTTAAGAAGAAACACGGATGACTCTAAAACTGTCCATTTGGGGAAACACTTGGCAATGTCTTTAACAGATTTACCCAAGATTTAAATGTGGTCTAAAGACAAAGTCTGTGGCCACTATACTCCAACGCATCTCAAAGTGTAGATCAGCAGGATTTAATCAGTCTCATATCTTGGTGTATTTAGCCTGTTTGAATGTTTATTATAACTAGTGCTGAGATGAAAATCTTACACATTACCATTCTTTTTCTGATTATTGTTTAGTATCAAATTCTGTAACTAAAAAAAATAAAAATAATAAACATTACAATTTAGCTCTCTGCCATAGTAATCAGGTGAAATATCAGGAAGTCACCATAGATTCTACGAACATTAACAAACTTGAAAGTTACAGTGATGACAGAGAGAAAGAGATTTAGCTCAAATAAGAATTTGACCCCAAAAAACAGTGTGAGGTCAGTTATGTACATTTTATCATACTCTGAGTCCTCATCCTTAAAGTAACTATTTTTTCCCATTTTATTTTATGAATGAAAACTCCTTCAGAACTTTTTAAACTTTACATTTTTTTTTAAATTTTTTTTTTCAACGTTTATTTATTTTTGGGACAGAGAGAGACAGAGCATGAACGGGGGAGGGGCAGAGAGAGAGGGAGACACAGAATCGGAAACAGGCTCCAGGCTCTGAGCCATCAGCCCAGAGCCCGACGCGGGGCTCGAACTCACGGACCGCGAGATCATGACCTGGCTGAAGTCGGACGCTTAACCGACTGCGCCACCCAGGCGCCCCAAACTTTACATTTTTTTAATCATACCATTTAAAGCTGGCCACAGTTTTAACATTAAAGATGAGATGCATGAGAAAACTAAAAGAACACCTAGAAATAAAGTAGGTAGCTTTTTCTTTGTCTTTCTAAAAATAGAAATAGCAAAGACAAAAAATCATGGGACATATTAAGATGCCCAGAGGGGCATCTTTGAATAACTAGAGTAGAGTCATCCTATATAAGAGAATAGAAACAGAAAATTATTTGTAAGGTACTTATGGTATAAAGCTTATAGTAAAAATTATCTTATAAAAATGTATAAAAATAAATTCTGGAAGAGGTAATAATGGCATTTCTCTCTACATTTATTTTTTGTCTCTCTTTTTAAAACAAGTTATGAATTATTTTGGATACTTTGTTGGCTCTTATTATTTACTGTCTATATTATAGAAGTTGAATTAAAACATACCTTAAATTTTATCCACTTCCAATCTAGGGTACCATTGTATTACTTTGTAGAATATATTGTTTGTGTCTGTCCAGAATACTTCAAATGAAAATTTCAACATAACAGTTTTGTCGTATATTTTGTTATAAACGATGACACAAATTTGCCTGACCTCTGACAATGCCCCCACAATTTTAGACTTATGATGTAGCTACATTATAACTTGATCTTTTCCTTAGTTAAAAAAAAATCTATACCCAAATAGACCCCCACTTCTTCCTTTATTTCCTCTTGTATAAATTTTAAGGAAATAAAATTTTGTAATTTAGAAAGTATTTCCCGGGGAAATAGTTGGCTTTCATAAAACTGAAGTTTTTAAATCTCATGATATAAATATCAAGCCAGAAAATAGCCAAGTTCAACAAATTTTGCAAATATTTTTTGAGCACCTACCGAGCCCCTTCAGTAAGCTTCAGGAGGAGCACTTAGGAATTTCTGATGGATTAGATGTGGCAGAAGAAGGAAAGAGGAATGAAGATGGTCCCTCAACTTCACTTGAGCAGGTAGTGAATATTCATACTCATTTATAAGACGGGGACATCTCAGAGAAAATATTTATGGAAAAAATCCGTTGTTCTAATTTAGACGCATTATTTCTAAATGTCTGTTACATTCAAACAGCCGTGGCTTGTGCATGCTTATATCTTCTAGCAATAAATTTCGAGGAAAGCTCAAGGCTCGAGAAATTAATTTAAGATTCGTTGTGTTAGAACTCTTCGTCTCATTAGACTTCTTACTATTTGAAGTCATGGCACTAAGAAGATAGCATAGAAGAAAGAGAAGAAAGCCAGTAATTCCCCCCTAGATTACTCTAACATTCAGAGGTCAAACAAGGGGTGGGGGCCTCAACAAATGAACTTGAGATGGTGTGACTGAGGAGACAGAAGGAAATTAGGAGAATGTTATGTCACAGGAACAAAGATAAGAAAGCATATAAGACAGACTAGTTTTTTTGAATACTGTTGAGTTGAAAAATCCAGACCCATTGAGAACACTAACTTAGGTAACATGGAGGTCATTGGTGATTCTTACAAGAATAGTTTGGAAATACAGTTTTCAGAGAAAATGGAAGACCAGGAAGTGGAGAAAGACATAAGAAACCCTAAGACTAATGTTTCAGGAAGAGGGGAATGATTAAATTCATATAGACACCTACTTTGTGTTTAACATTTATTCACTGTTATACCTTACAGATGTTATATTTTTCAATTCAATTGAGAAGTGACTCTCAGGAAACCTTTATTACTTTATGTTTATTGAATATATTTATATCATATAAAGTCTTTCAAATTTGGCTTGGAAATCCTGTGAGAAAGACAGTGTTTCTCTTTTCTCCATAAGCACTCGGAGCCCAGGGAGGTTAACTTTACACTTGGGTGCTGTTGTAATAATGCTGCTCTATGCTTTTAAAGGCCCAAATATATACCTCCAGTTGAATTATTTACATTCAGAATTGTTTTTTACAAGTAATATGTCCATTTTGAACACATAGGTTTTTATACAAAAGATTTCTAAATGAAATATTACTGTAGTCTTCAATTAAAGTAGTTTTATCACAAATCTTTCAAAGAGCAATATTTACAACTTCTTTAAAATGTTGGATAGCATCAGAGAATTTCTCAAATGCATAAAAATGCATAAATTGAAGTTTCTCAATTTGTAATGACTTATGGCAATAAAACTGAATCATAGCTTCTCAGGAAATGAGAGCAGAATAAGAGTATGCATATATTTTATGAATGCCATTTACACAGAATGCTGTAAACATTTTTTTTTTTTTCCTGAATGGGCTTTTTAAAAAGTGAGCTAAAACTTTCAGTTACATCTATTTATTTGCTGGTCCATTACAAGCATTTCTATTTGTTAAATCAGTACATGTTTAAATGTAATATTTACAAAGTAGTATGTAGATGCTAATTTATAATTAAACTTGGTGTCTTGGGGAAAAGATCATTGTTTCCTCATGCATAAGCATATTTTCAGGAACCTAGAAGAAGCAATCACAAATGTTTTTTTATAAAAACAGTTTTGGGGCGCCTGGGTGTCTCAGTACGTTAAGCATCCAACTTAGGCTCAGGTCACGATCTTGCCATTTGTGGATTTGAGCCCAGCCTCTGCTCTGTGCTGACAGCTCACAGTCGGGAGCCTGCTTTGGATTCTGTGTCTCCCTCTCTCTGGCCCTCCCCCGCTCGCACTCTGTCTCACTCTCTCAAAAATAAATAAACATTAAAAAAAATTTTAAAAAACAGTTTTCCAAGCTAGGCCTCTCCCAAATTTTACTACCAAAAATGTTAGTACCAAAGAGCAGAAGTTCATCCCTCCCCCAAACAAAATCTCTAAACTCATAAGGAAACAATGAATAAGAATCATCACAAACAGAAACCGCAAGATCAGATCTCAAATATTATAGGTGTTAGAATTACCAAAGACATAAAGTGAAATAAGTATGTTTAATAGATTTTTAGAAATAAGAAAGAGAGTTGATAGTTTGACAAGAGACAGTGAACATCAAAATTTACTTGGCAGATTTTTAAAATAACCCATAATATTTCTAGAAATAAAAATGACAAACCTTGAAAATAGCAAATAAATGGAGAAGTAAAACATTCTATTAGATACTATTAAAAAGAGAATTAGTGAACTGGAATATAGATATGAAAAATAATCCAGAAAGCAGACAGAAAAAAGACAAAAGTACACTATTGAAATTAAACAGTAAAAACAAAACAAAACAAAACAAACACCTGTTCTCATGGAGCCTCATGGGGTAGATACCAACAGAAAGCAATAAACATAATAAATACATACACATGCATACTAATACATGTATATATGGTGGAAAATATTGAGTGGGAGTGTCTATGGAAAGGCACATGCATAATTTTGTATTTCAATGGGTAGACCTCATTGAAAAGTGATACTTGAGTAAAGCCTTAAAGTTGGTGAGGGAGTTAGTCATGCAGATATTTGAGGGAAGAACATCCCAGAACAATCTTCATAAAAAGAAGAGGGTAAGTCTGACATATTTGAGAAATAGCCAAGAATCCAAAATTGAAGGAGACCAAGCAAGAGGAAAATTGTAAACAGTTAAGTCAGAGAGGTAGCAAACATCTTACCATGTAGGATCTTTTGACCAGTGTAAGGACTTTGGCTTGAATGCTGAATATACTGAGTAACCATTGGTGAGTGTTGAGCATAAAAGTAACATGATCCAAAGTGTATTTTTAAAGGATCAATTTGGTCCTCTATTGATTATACACTGTAGTGAAAAAGTGCAAAAAGTGAATAAACATAAGCTATTATTACTGATTTTATTATTTCATAGTATCTTTTATAGAACTGCCATAGAACATATCATGAACTTTTAGAGTCACTTGGTAGAGGTACAGAAAAAGTTCAAGGTGTCCTCTAGATTCCTTTTATAACAGAAGGTCTAATGTCAATCTTGGACGTGGGCAGGAACATGTCAAGGGTGCCAGGTTGAGGAGCTGAGATGGGAATAGTGGAGGCAAGGTATAAATTATTCATTTTCCAAGGCCAGCATAGAAGCTTAGCAGATGGGAACTTGCTATGCACTCAGATAAAAGTGGTTCAGTCACTAGCTCTTTCTATCTGTAACACAGGACGAATCTCTGAATTTGGATCTGCCTTTGTTTCATTTCTATTGTTACGTATTGTTATGTATTGTATTGTTATGCCATATATACAGAGCAGTATATGAAATATAAATAAACACCTATTTAACTTCCAATACTAATAAATAGTAGTACTTCAAAAGCCCTATCAGGAATGGTTCCTCAATCACCTAATTTAGTCACCCTCTTATCCCTAATTTTTAATCACTCACCCTCAGAATGACTTCTATTCAAAATTTTGTGATAATTATACCTTTGTTTCCATTATATTTTATTTTACCACCTATGTATAAATCCCTGAATGATAAATAATTCTTTTTCCCCTCTTAATTCACTGACTTATTCAATACATACTCATTAGTTCAATATGTGTTCTTCTGTGATTTACTGTTTTTACTCCATGTTTATGAAATACATTTATGTTAATATAGGTCATTATGACTTACTTATTTTCACTAATATATAATATTACATGGCAAGAATATACTATAATATTTTGTACAACTACACATTTGTGGACACTTGGGTTGTTTCCAGAATTTTTTGCTATGGCATGTACATATGTCCTATAGAAAACATTATGGAATGTAATTTCTGGATCACTATTACTAGATGCCAAACCACTTTCAAACCACTTTCAAAAGTTTTTTCTGAAAGTTTTTTCAAAAATACTAATGTCCTCTCCCAGTGCAGACTGTAAGAGTTTTCTTTCTTTACCATGCATACCAGCACTCAATATGTCAAAAATTTAATTTTTTTTGCCAATATGGACTTCGTATTTTTATTTTGCATTGTGTTTTAATTTGTATTTTTCTAATTTCTATTAAAATACAATGTTTTCATATATGTCTTGATCAATCAGGTATTCTCTTTTATTCTGTTATGTCTTCTGTCCTTTTCTCTTTAGTTTGTTTTACTATATCTTATGATTCTTTTGAAAATAAATTCAAATGTAAACTTAAACTTTGCTTAGTACATTCAGGCTGCTATAACAAAATGCCATTGATTGGGCTGCTTATAAACAACAGAAATTTATTTTTCACAGTTCTGGAGGCTGAGAAGTCCAAGACAAAGGTTATGAAAGAGTCAATGTCTGGTGACAGCCTACTTTCTGGTTTATAGACTGTCTTCTCATATAGTGAATGGATGCAAGGAATCTCTCCAGCATTTCTGTTTTAGGGCACTAATTCCATTCATAAAGCCTCCACCCTCCTGACCTAATGACCCCTAAAGTCCTTCCTAATACTATCACATTGGAGGTTAGGATTCAGTATATGAATTGGGGAGAAACACCAATATTCAGTCTATAGCAAACACAAACATAATATAAATTAAACACACACATACAGTTATATGTACACACATTCTAGATAATAGTCCTTTGTCAGCTATATATGTAGCAAATATTTTCTCTCACTCCATAAATTATCTTTTTACCATCTTTAAAATAACTTTTAAGTAAACGGGACTTATAATTTTAAATAACCAGGTTTACCAACTTTGTGTTATGTCTTAAGAGTTCCTTCCTTTTCCAAAGTGATGAAAGGTAATACTTTTCTGTATTACCTTTTCAAAGCTTTAAAGTTTAACTTCACATTTTTAGACCACCTGTGACGGATTTTAGAGTATGATGTAATGTAGGGGTCCAATTTTATTTTTTCCTTATAGGGAACTAATTATCCTAACATGATTTAGTGATTATTATTCCCTATCTTTACCACAAAATATCCTTAAAAAATTAATTTTTGACATTAGGTAGGACACCTACTCAACATGTTCTTTTTCAAGTGTCTGCTGTCTATTTCTTGACATAGTCACTTCAATAAATATTTTACAATCATATTTTAAGTCCATCAAAAATGTAGTGACATGTTTATAATTACATCAAATCTACAAATGAATTCAGGAAAAATTGATATCTTAATGTTGAGTGTTCAAATCTATAAATGTGACTTTTTTCAAGATACCTTTAAGATTTTATTGTCTAACTTTTTATCATTAAATAGGAATACAATATATTTTGTATTTTTTAATCTACTTACCTTGCCGAACTCTGTAATTCTAATGTTGCCATGGGTTCCCTTTGGAATTTTCTATGTACAAAATCTATAAATAATAGCTTTTTTAAATTTTTAATCTTTGTATCTTTAATTTCTTTTCCTTCTCTCTTACAGCAGTGGGTACGAACCTCGGTGCAATATTGGGAAGAATTTATATTATCAGACTTCCTTCTTTCAGATCTCAAATACAACACTTCTGATATTTCACTGTTAAATGTGATGTTTGCTATATGTTTTTGTAGATACTCTTTATCTGGTTAAGAGTATTCCTTTCTCCACCCATACTGCTATATGTTTTCAATCAGAAATAATTCTGACTTATATCAAACTTTTTCTGCATCTATCCTGATGGACATATATTTTTTCTATCTTCATCTACTAATTCATCTATTCATGTATTCTTTGGATAGACCTTGATAATGGTGAATAATCTCTTTTAAAATATATCATTGAGGTCAGTATGTTCATATCATACTTGAGATTTTGCATCTTTTTCATGAAACATGTTAGCCTACATTTTTTT
The DNA here is from genome assembly GCF_014898765.1 of Herpailurus yagouaroundi. Taxonomy (NCBI): domain Eukaryota; kingdom Metazoa; phylum Chordata; class Mammalia; order Carnivora; family Felidae; genus Herpailurus; species Herpailurus yagouaroundi. The sequence continues at coordinate 137,959,201 of NW_024412376.1, read as the reverse complement.
TTTTTTAATTTTCCTTTTTAATGCTTATCCTGCCAGGTTTATTTTCAGGGTTCTGCTAGCCTCATAAAATGAGTTGTATTTAAATGTCTTTAACCAAAAGAAACCATGTATAGCAATAATAATAGCTTCATAAAACAAAGAGCTGAATATGTCCACTTTTATATACTCCTTCAGCCAATAATTCAACAAATACGTATTAAGAACCTACTATATGTCAGGTATTCTAGTACTGGAGACACAGTGGTGAGCAAAATTGGCCAAACTGTTTGTCTTTGGGGAGCTTATATAGAGGGAGACGAGACAGAAAATAAATAAATACATAAAATATATAATTTGACAGATGATGATAAATACCACAAATAAATATAAAGCAGGAACAAAGGGAAATACGAAATACTGGGGAGGGACAGGGATCGCAATTTTATTGGTATTAACACACAGTACCTCTGTAAGGATAACCTTTGTAAAAGGGCCTGAAGGAAGTGAGGGTGAAGAGTTAGATATTTCTAAGAGAGGCATTTCAACTTCCCACTCTTCAACAATATCCTTACCCTTTATATATAATCCCTTTGTAATTTAATCCTGACCCTTTCTCCACCCTGCCTCACTAGAATCTCCCTCCTGTACCTACCCCATACACACATTGAATCTTTGTACTTTTTCTCAGGAGCTCAGTAAAGTTTTCCCTACCTAACTTGTAAAGTAACCAAAACATTTTAAATTCCTTACAACCTTTCATAACAAATTTTTAAAAACAAAAAAAATAAAGAAAAATAAAAACCAAAACCCACAAGTTTCTTCTTCAGTTGAGATAAGACTCCACATAAGATAAAAAGAGACACACTATGCTGTTCATCAGCTATAGATTTTGGTATATTATTCTTATGGTCCTAAAGAAGGAAATCAAACATATTCCATTTTCTCTGGGTTCAGCCTTAATGAAGCATTGACATTTAATTATTGTACCAAATAGTTTGGGTAAGTCAGACATTAGGACAAGCTCGGGCCCATACAGCCATTTGTGCATTATCAAACACTCAAACTAAGTCTCTGGGCACAAAATTGGCCTGAGTGCTTAAAATTCAACACTCCTCACCATGACTTTTTGGCTGTTGAGGGTAGGGGAAAAAAAAAACCATAAAGAATGCATAATATATGTGTACTTTAACATCTTGAAAATAACTATTTTAGCTTTGTTCTTTTATGAGATCATATATATATATTTTTTTTAGATTTTTCTCAGTTTCAGGCTACATGGCCAAGCACATTTGTCATTTCCTATTTTAATCCTGAGAGAGAAATGTTAATCTAAGTGTATTTCTCCTGTGATGAACTTTTAGGGCATCTGTCTGGGATCAGAGATTTACCAACACATTACAAGACTGCCTGATGAACTGTGTTGGGAAAATTTTTTCTCCTCTTAAATATGTTTGAAAAATGGATCTTGAGTGGAAAATCCCTGTGTATGCAAAAGCATTTATTAAAATTAATAGGATCTGCTTACAATGTTTGTAATAGTGCCAGAGGAAAGGCAAATAATAAAATAAAATTTTGTTCTTGCTACATTAATTCTCTTATTTGGAAAGCATAGTTCTGAGGCTCTCATAGTACAATACAGTCAATGAGAATAAATGGGATTTGGAAAAAATACACCGAAGCTTATATCCTACCTCTCCTCATTATTATCTGTGACCTTGAGCAAGCTGCATGTACCTCTTTGAGTTTTTATTTTCTTCTCCTATAAATAGGTTTAATAACACTTACCTTTAATAACACCACAGTGTAGCAGTGAGGACCAGAATTAAGATATACACCTGACACAAGTAAGTAATCAACAACTGGTAACAACCGTATTTGACAAAGAAGAAAGAAATGAACATTTTGGAAAATAGATATTATAAAATAATTATTTTGCCTTCCAAAAGAATATTTCAATTTGGTAAAAGTTTTATTTTTCAACAGTAAAATTGGCATAATTATAGGATGACCCCAGAATTTTGTAAGAAAGTAGTGGAATAATAGACTTCAAGTGTTTATGACAGTGTCTGGTAAAGAGCATCTACTCCATAAATGGTTGCTGTTATTAATGTTATTACTGGTAAAATCATTATTAAAAACAGATTTCTTTTTCAACAAGAAACTCATTCCTTAAGAGCAGGTGAATTTTGGTTATACATCTTTTCATAGTGTTACAGACAGGCTTGCTTAAAGTTGTGAGCAATGCTCAGCCATCACCAGGTGGTAACTATAGATAACATAAAATGAAAAATACAACTTAAAGCCGATTAATGCATGAAATTATGAGTGATTTATATACAACTTAACTCATTTCCAGGGATAAAACATTTATAAAAACTAGAAGTATAAACCAGTGACTGGAAGATACTCCCCAACATTGAGAAGAGGACAATGAGATGAGAGGTAGAAGTAAAAAAAGACTTTGTGTTTTTTTTTTCTTTTTAAATAATATATGCCTTAGAGAAACAAACAAAGAAGACTGAGCAAATATGACAAAATGTTAATAGTTGGTAATTTAGAATAGAGGTGAATTATAAGATTTTTGGGGGGGGGCATTGTTCTCTGTACTTTAAATTTCTCAAGATAAATTTGTAAAGGTGTTCAAAATATGAAAGAAGAGAAGCCAGGAGTATCGATGGATACGTCCATGACTGAAATCACCATGGTGTCATGGGAATGCTCTTGATACAGAGGCAAAGATCTATTTCAAGACAGATCTTGTTGGGAAGATAGCATTCAGACTGAGTAGCAGGCTGGCTCAGCAGTGAAAAGGAAAATTCGGTGTTCTCAAAATTTGCCTACTCCTAGGAGCTGACTAAATCTGCTCAGAAGCCATGCCCTTGGGTATCATTTGCAGAACTGTTTTAAATACACCCGTCATTAGGGAACCAGTTCACAGAGGTGACAGCATAAGGGAAATCATCTCTCTCTGCTCTCATGTCCTGGATCTTTTCAAATAGAAGAGGTCAGCTTCGGGTCCTTTTGATGACAGCCTCAATGCTTCATCAGATATAAACTGAATTCCTAAATGCTGAAGGGAAAATAAAGTGTCCATCTGCCGAGTGTGACCCTGACCTTTCCTCTGAGGAGATTTCTTTGGACAGTACTCAGCTCTGCAGTTTGCCTTGAATTGGACATAAACAAGCAGCTGAATTGTTGTCTAAAAGAAAAATAATATGTGGCAGGCCAACCACATTCTATGTATTTCTTTCTCCAGGAATTCTAGTGTTTTTCTTAAATGCTATATTGATTTCCCTTCATTTTAGCAAATGAAATTCATATAGTCACACTGTTTCATTTTCTAGTAGCTAATACAGATTTTGTGCTCTAACAAAATCCTACCATATCCCATTTATTTTTCATTTTGGAGTTGAATTATTTGATTTCTAGTAATTGCTTCAATAAAATGGCTCCAGGCCATCTGTCAATTCTTTCTGTTGCTTTCCTAGGTATTTAAAGATGGAATCTGTCTGTAAGTTAGGCATTTGTAGTTTTATCAGCAGCTTGCTGATATTTGCCACCAAAGGCCTTTACCTTCCACTCTTAAGATGAGAGGGCTGATAGGTAATTCCTTTTAGCATATGAACAGAGACTTTGTTTAAGGAAACTCGACAAGGAAAATAATTTACTCAACAGGTATATTTAACCATGATTACTTGTAGTTTCTTGAGGAATTCCTGGTAAGAGTCCTAAGTAGGTAGGTACGTAGGGAGGTAGGTGGGTAGGTAGATAGATAGGTAGTAGATATAATAGTTAAACAGGTAAGATGATAGATAAATACACATATATCATCTAGATAGATAATGTTCCAATACATAGATGATAGATGATAAATAGATGATAGGTAGATGATAGATAGATAGATAGATAGATAGATAGGTGATAGATCTAAACAGAGTAAAACTCCTTTATTACTTAAAAATACTGATTTATAAAATTTTACTGGATTTGTTCTATGAAAATATCTACTTCATAAAGCAAGGAAGACATGTGTATCAGACAGGTTTCCTGCTATAGCTGCTCTCATATCTTCAGCAGGAAGCATTCCTGCAGAGAATCAATACTTTATTTCGGGGATAGCCTTTTAGAAATATTAACAAGTCAGGACATGCTGCTCCAACAAAGATAATTAACACCTCTGTTCGGCTCTGAAATTGTTCTGTAGCAGTTGAAAAATAACATGATACTGTGTGAGCTGACAGAATTTAATTCCAAAATGATGTTGAGTTTGTTCAGAAAGATTTGGCTTTGTTAAAAACTCTCTTTCATTGGTTTTTGTCATGCTCCTATAGTACTCTAAGTGGATTAATTTACTGTAATACTAAGACAAATCCTAATCATTATAAATTCACACCTTTCCTAGTGTCAAATATAGTAGATTCCAAGCCCTTACGTATTATATGCTGTTTTGCGATTCTCTCTTCTACACAATGTTTAACAAGATCACTGATCATATTCACATCTAACCAACTAACTCCTTAGCTTATATTTTTGCTGATTGCTTTTCAATAACAAAAAAGTGCTAGATGATCTCCAAACAAATCTCTCTGAGACTATTTTAAACATTCTCTGTCAGTTCATCAAATTCATTTTCAACTTTACAGTGAAGGTATTGACACTGAAAGAAATGTCCTCTTTGTTAATATTTTACATTATAACCTCATGAAGAGATTATATTGACATAGGGGTAAAAGGGAGAGCAGAGATTGAGTAAGCAAGGCATCGGGAGACAGGGAGATCAGAAAGGAGGCTCACCTGGACGTATATTTTTATAATTGTGCAGGCATAAGATTAGCAAAGAGATATGTGAGATACCATTAGAGAAATTCAGAAGATAAAATGACAAATCACCAGTGGTAGGAATAAAAATCAGGTGGGCAGCAACAAAATGGAAAAATATTATCAAGCAAAGTCAGTTGATTTCCTAAACTTACAGGTTATCCAAGATTGATTTGCCAATCTTTTGTACACTCATTTCTTGCTTCATCATTGATTCATATGAACGTTAGCCAAGAGTGTACTAAGTACAAACACATGTCTGAGGAAATGTCAGAAATATTAACAGGCGAGGACATTTCTTTCCAGGTGAATCTCTTCATTGCAAAACTGACAATGAATTTAGTGAACTGGTGGGCATTACTCCCTTTAGCTACTCTAAGCTATTCATGGGGCAAAATAGACTTGAATCAAGTAAACTGACCCTTGTTAGTATCATAGACAGCTAATTACCTGTACTTTCTGGTGAGATTCCATATAATATGAAAGGGCCTCAGGAGAAAACATTTCAAAATATGTTTCCTGTCAAATCGTGCTGCCTGGCAATACCCTGCACTGTTTATGAGCAGAACATGTGTTGTTGTGTTTGGCTAAACTTTTATTTTGAAGTTTATTCCTTCCCAAAATGCATGATAGGCAACCTTTAAGAAGAAATACCAGTGTGCCATGGAATGGAGGGAGGAACAAAGACTTGCTCTGAGATTTGAAGTCCATTGTAAGTAGGTGAGGCTGTTGGATGCTCTTCTATCCTGAGTCTTTTGAGCATTGCTAAAGAATGGGATGCCTGTTCCTTCCTATTGATTTTAGGGAAATGGGATATAGCTTTCTGCCAGCATGTTCTGGACACAGTCCTTCCCAGAGACAGAGGGCTGGATTGCATGACCTCTCAAGGTCCTTTCCGAATCTGTAATCTGATGCCATGACTAAAACTTGGTGTTCTATTCCAAGACAAGGAATTAAATATTTATAGGTAAGTTTTTCATCTAATGATCTTGTTTCCTTTTATATTTAATTCCAGCAGTTGGTTTGAGAAAGCCTAAAGGTTCTATTCAAAATTTTATGAATCCCTAGGCCCACCAGGTTGTTAATTGGATGGTATATTACTATAAAGGAAGTGAGAAATGCCTGGCATAATTGTATAACGTTTGTTTTCTCTACTCTGTGGGAATTCTCAGGGGTTTCATTAGCAGATGGTTACTGAAAGCCAGCATCTTGGAGTCTGGACTAGTGAATATCATTCTTCTTAATTATTCAACAACTAGCCTGCACAGGTCAGGTCTAAAACACAGATATTAAATTCAGAGCATCCTCAATAATAAATTGCCTTCTCTAGAATTAGATTTTTATTCTCTTCAATTAAGTAATGCTAGGCGTGTGAAACACTAATTTGTCAGAGATGTTGAGTGTTATTTACTTGTGAGTCACCATTAGGTTAGATTTATAAACTAGATCTTTTTCAAAGGCCAAATAGTCATTGTTCATATACTTAACTCAGCAAATATACTAAAAAGCTAAACTAAGGCATTTCTCCAAAAACAACTTTTAGAGACAGAGTCTTTCCCTAGGGTTGATACAGTGATTGAATAAATAAATAAGATAAAGCAGCAAATAAATAGTAGCTATCATAAGTTTCTTGGTGACATTCCAAGTCCTGGAGTTCACCTAAATTGATGGGTTTGGTAGGCCTCCATTGGCACCCCAAACTGATCAAGACCATTATACCTCTGCTTGCATCCTGGTTCTGACTCTTTACAAGTTAGAAAAGGATAAAATAATTCTGTAAACAGTCTTTACCATGTGTTGGTCAATGTTGAAACTTAGTGGTAGATATGTGAGAGTTCATTATTCTGTTATTTTTTTTTTTGTATTTTTTAAAGTTTCCTATCATAAGTAAAGAACAAAGATTTACAATTTATAAATAGCTGTGCCTTGATCATGTAAAATGGAAAATAACAAATATGGTAAAAAGTAGTAAATATTTGTTGTAAATGTCAGATATCTAATCCAGGCCTTAGCTGTCATGCTAGATAATGTCAATTTAATAATGATCTGTCTAGGGGCGCCTGGGTGGCTCAGTCGGTTAAGCATCCAACTTCAGCTTCGGTCATGATCTCACTGTTTGTGGGTTTGAGCCCCACGAGGAATTCTGTGCTGACAGCTCAGAGCCTGGAGCCTGCTTCACATTCTGTGTCTCCTTATCTCTCTGCCCCTCTCCTACTTGCGCGTGCTCTCTCCCTCAAAAAACAAACAAAATAAACATAAAAAAAAAAAAAAAATGATCTGTCCCTGAAGTTTTATCACATTGATGCTGAAGTTGATGTGGATTTCCACCTGGCATAGCAGACTGCATTCCCAAACTCCTGAACTCAAGGGATCCAGCTCTTTCAGGCTCCACTGTGGCAAGCAAATGTTCTAGAAGCAATTTTATCCAGGTTAATATGATTTAACAGCTCTCCTACTTAATACAAAGAGACAACAAACCAGATGATGCATCCTTACATGACTCTTCCTTTTCCCCTTCCTCATTCCACTTGTCTCCACTTATGCTCTTCGGGATTGACTCTATTAAAGACTAGCATACAGTCTTTGTCTCAGGCACTTCAAGATCTATTCACACCTCTGTTGGAAATTTAAATGGGTGGAGGTACCAAAGACAATTTAATGTTAAAAAACATATTTTGTTGGGTTTTGGGAGAACATCTGGACAATATGTGTCCTTATCACACATGTGTGGAAAGAGAAATAATAAATGCAAAAAAAAATTGCATCTCATTGGAAGATGAAGATGCTGTTTCAGAGTTGTCCTGTTGGTATGGTACATAAATTGTTATGATGAGAAAAATCTAGCAGTATTTTTCAAAATATGATCCTAGATAGGCACCAAGATAGACCATATTCTGTCTCATAAAACCTCAACAAATTTAAAAGAATAGGAATCATACAACATACGCTTTCAGATTACAAAAGAATTAAATTAATGTATGCTCTTAGACAATATTAGAATTAAATTAGAAATAAATAACAAATATATAGCTGGAAAATCCCAAAATACTTGGACATTAAAGAACACACTTGTAAATAACACATGCATCAAATAAGAAACCTCAAGAGGGCTGAAAAAATGTTTGAACTAAATGACAATGAAAATATAACTTATCAAAATTATGGTATGCAGAGAAAGTAGGGCTTAGAGGGGAATGTATAGCATTGAATGCATATATTAATAAAGGATAAGGATTTCAAATCAATAATCTAAGCTCCAATCATAGAGAATAGGAAAAGAAGACCAAATGAAATTCAAAGTTAGCAGAAAAAGGAAATAATAAATATTAGAGTAGAAATAGATGAAATTGAAAATAGGAAATCAATAGAGAAAATCTATGAAATCAAAAGCTCTTCTTTGAAAAACAAACAAAACTGATAAGCTGAGAACAGAGATTAGTAATATCAGAAATGAAAAAGGAACATTATCATAGATCCCATGGAAATTAAAAGCATAATAAAGAAATATAATGGGCAACTCTATGTCCACAAAGTTGAGATCCTAGATGAAATGGACCAATTTCTTGAAAGATCACAATCTGTCAAAACTCACAGAAGAATAACTGAGAACAAACTGAGGGTTGATGGCGGGTGGGAGGGGGGAGGGGAGGGGAGGGTTATAAAAGAGGGCATCTTTTGGGATGAGCACTGGGTGTTGTATGAAAACCAGTTTGAGAATAAAGTTCATATATTAAAAAAAAAAAAACTCACAGAAGAAGAATAGGCCTATAACTATCAAAGAAATGGAATTAATAATTAACAACCCCCTAAAACAAAAAGCAACAGACTCCTAAGTTTTCTCTGTTGAATTCTACCATTTAATGAAGAAATTATACCAATTCTCTATAATCTTTTTAAGAAGATAGAAACAGGGGCACCTGGGTGGCGCAGTCGGTTAAGCGTCCGACTTCAGCCAGGTCACGATCTCGCGGTCCGTGAGTTCGAGCCCCGCGTCAGGCTCTGGGCTGATGGCTCGGAGCCTGGAGCCTGTTTCCGATTCTGTGTCTCCCTCTCTCTCTACCCCTCCCCCATTCATGCTGTCTCTCTCTGTCTTAAAAATAAATAAACGTTGAAAAAAAAATGTTTAAAAAAAAAAGAAATAAAAAGAAGATAGAAACAGAGGAAATACTCTGTAACTCATTCTCTGAGGCCAGCATTACCCTAATACCAAAACCAGACAAAGTACTAGAAGAAAAAAAAAAAACTACAGACCTACATCTGTTATGAATATAGACGTCAAAATTCTCAACAAAATATCAGCAAGTAAAATTCAACAATATATAAAGACAATTAGAGGGATGCCTGGGTGGCTCAGTTGGTTAAGTGTCTAACTTCAACTCAGGTCATGATGTCACAGTCTATGGGTTCAAGACCTGCGTCAGGCTCTATGCTGACAGCTCAGAGCCTGGAGCCTGCTTTGGATTCTGTGTGTGTGTGTGTGTCTCTCTCTGCCCCTTCCCTGCTTGCTCTCTCTCTCTCTCAAAAATAAAGTTTAACAAAAATTTAAAAAAAAGAATTATATACCATGACGAAATATGACCAAGTGGGATTTATCCCAAGTATGCAAGGCCAGTTAAACATTTGAAAAATCTATTAATGTTATCCATCATATCTACAGGTGAAATAAAAAATCACATGATTATATCAATAGATGTTGAAAAAGCATCTGATAAAATCCAACACCCATTCATGATAAAAACTCTCAGTGAACTAAAAATAGAGGGGACCTCCTCAACTGGAAAAGAAACATCTGGCAAAAAATCTAAAGTAATATTACAGATCATAGATACTTGAAGCTTCCTTGCTAAGATCAGCAGTACAGCAAGGATGTCCCCTTTCACCATGCCTTTTCAACATCGTATTAGAAATCCTAATGCTATAAGATCAGAAAAGGAAATAAAAAGCCATAAGGATTGAGAAGGAAGAAATAAAACTGTCTTTTTGCAGATGACATGATTGTCTACGTAGATATTTGAAAGATTAGACAAAACAAACAAACAAACAAAAACACTAAAACCAAACCAAAATAAACAAACAAACAAAACTCCTGGAATTAATAAATGATTATAGCAAGGTTTCAGGATACAAGGTTAACATATAAAAGTCAATTATTTTTATATGCCAGCAATGAACAAATGGAATTGGAAATCACAGACAAAATACCATTTATATTAATACCTCCCAAAATAAAATGTTTATGTATAAATCTAACAAAATATATACAGGATCTATCTGAAGAGAACTGCACAACTCTGGTAAAAAAGAAAGCAGGGAAGACACCCAAGATGCAAGGTAGCTCGCATCCGAGTTGCTCGAGACATTCTACATGAAAGGTAAATGAAACAGGAGGCCATACCCTCTGCTGAAAAGAAGGATTAATATAACTTCCTTCACCCAAATTAGAATCCAGCAATCATAGCCTATCATAAACCAAAAGATTATCCCCAGAATATTAAAGTTTATTATTGTTCTATTTTGAAGTCCAAAATACTTTACAATTCTGCAGTTTACATTAAAAAAAAAAAAAGAAATCAAAGAAGAACTAAATGAATTGAGAGATATTCCATGTTCACAGATAGCAAGGCTCACAACTAAGATGTCAGTTGTTCCCAACTTGATCTATTTATTCAACACAATCCCAACCAAAATCTCACCAGGTTATTCTGTGGATATGGACAAACTTATTCTACAGTTTATATAGTCTGAATGGAGAGGCATAAGATCCATAATAGCCAATATAATATTAAAGGATATGAACAAAGTTGGAAGGCTGACACAGCCTGATTTTAACTCTCACTAGAAACCTATAGTAAACAAGCTGGTGTGGTATTGACACACAAGAATGGATAAATAAATCAATGGAACAGAATAGAGACCCTAGAAATAAACTCATATAAATACAAACAACTGGACTATCCACAAAAATTAACTCAAAATGAAATACAAAACTAAATGTAAAATGCAAAATGATAAAAACTCCCAGAAGATAACCTTTCTCCCAGGTAGGAGAAAACCTCGAAGACATTGGATATGGCAATGACTTTTTAGATACAACGTCAACGCCTGGATTCATGAAAGAAATAAAGAATTACCTGGATTTCATTAAAATTTAAAACTTTTACTCTGCAAAAGATAATGCCAAGGGAATAAAAAGATAAGCCGCAGACTGGGAGAAAATATTTGCAAAACACACATATGATAAAGAAATCGTAATTGTCAACAATGAGGAAAGAAACAACTTGATTTAAAAATGGGCCAAAGTCCTTAAAAGACACCTCCCACAAACAATATGTATGTATACAGACGGCAAACAAGCATATGAAAAGATGTTTCATGTCATATGTCATCCAGGAAATGCAAATTAAATCAATGAGCTATCACCGCACATCAACTAGAATGGCCAAAATTTCGAACACTAATAACACCAAATGCTGGTGAGGATGTGAAGCAGTAGAAGCTCTCATTCACTGCTGGTGGGAATGCAAAACGGGACAGTCATTTTGAAAGACAGTTTGGCCGTTGCTTGCAAAAGTAAACATACTCTTACCGTACACCCCTTGATATTTACTCACAGTAGTTGAAAACTTGTGTTCACACAAAACCTGCACATGGATGTTTATAGCAGCTTTAATCATAATTACCCCAACTTGGGCACAACCAAGATGTCCTTCAGTAGCTGGACAGGTAACCGACAGTACATCCAGCAAATGAATATTTTTTAGCACTAAAAAGAAACTCTCAAGCCATGAAAAGACATGGAAGGATCCTAAATATATACTACTACATGAAAAAAAGTCAGTCTGAAAAGGCTACATACTGTATGAAATTCTGGAAAAGGCAAAGCTATGAACAAATAAAAAGTTAAAAGATCGTGTTTTCCATGTTAGAAGGGAAGGAGAAATGATTAAGTGAAGCAGGAAGGATTTGGGGGGCAATGAAACTCTATTCTACCATAATGGAGGATACGTGTCATTAACACTAGTCAGAACCCACAGACTGTACAACATCAGAAATGTACCCTAATGTAAACTATGCACTTTGGGTTATAATGTCTCAATATAGTACCATTACTATTTTGTGATAGTGGGTTCATCAACTGCAACAAATATTACCCTTCTGTTCCAGGATGTTGACGGTGGGAGAGGCTATGATTGTAAGCGGGGCAGAGGGCATATGGGAACTCTCTGTAAACTTCTGCTCAATTTTGCTTTAAACTTAAAACTGCTCTGAAGAACACATTCTATTTAAAAGAAAAAAATTTAAATAAAAATACATGATTCTCATTTTAAAAAATTACCGAAGATGATTCTCAGATGCACCAGGCATTGAGAACCACTGTCCTTTATGTCGGAAAGAAATCACAAAATAAATTTTATGCCAAGCTTTTCACAGTGTAAGAAGCCAAGAGTTGCAAGTCAGTCTCTAAAATATTCCTTTTTAAAAAAGAAAAAGGAGCATAATTCACAAGTCCACAGGCCATGGTTAACTTTTTTGGCTCTACCCTTGAAAGATAAGCTAATGATCTAAACTTCTATCCTAGCCTGACTATGATATGAATGGAAAAACGTTTGGATGAATCAATTAATTAATAGACACTTCCTCCTACATAGAGGAGCTGTGTTTCTAAATTTCAGCTGTGTTACTTAGGAAAAAATAATCCACAGCTGTGGGAGCTGGATTTCTAATTCCATATCTGTTAAAATTTTCAACATGATCACTTTATTCTATTTATGACCACTGCGTTAGTCACCTCATGGAAGAATATTTCATAAACTCTTAAAAAGCCTTTTAACAATCCACATTAAATTAAAATTATTTTAGTTTCTGGGATTTCCTATTTGTGTTAGAATTAAATTTGCTAGGGGTGCCTGGGTGGCTCAATGGGTTAAGTGTTCGGCTCAGGTCATGATCTCAGGGTTCATGGGTTTGAGCCCTGTGTCAGACTGTGCTGACAGCTCAGAGTCTGGGGCCCACTGTGGATTCTGTGTCTCCCCCTCTCTCTTCCCCTCCCTAGGTCGTGCTCTGTCTCTCTCTCAACAAATAAACATTAGGGGTGCCTGGGTGGCTCAGTCGGTTGAGCATCCGACTTCCACTTCAGGTCATGATCTCGCAGTCTGTGAGTTCGAGCCCCGTGTCGGGCTCTGTGCTGACAGCTCGGAGCCTGGAGTCTGCTTTGGATTCTGTGTCTCCCCTTCTCTCTGGCCCTCCCATGTTCATGCTCTGTCTCTCTCTGTTTCTCAATAATAAACAAACGTTTTTAAAAAAATAAACATTAAAAAATTAAAATAAATAAAATTTAAAAGAATAAATTTTGCTATAAGGAAGTTCTTATTTTATTAGAAGATGAATCTTTAGATGATTCTAAAGAAAGATCTTTAGAATCTTTAGAAGTTCTTTGAAACTGTGCAATTTAAATGTGATTTTTTAAAGATAAATACAGTTGATTTTAGACAATGAATTCTTTCCACAAGACTTATACCGACTTGTAATTTTCTGATTTGAATTAATTGTTCTCTCTCCATTTTCCAAGAGCCAACACATAACACTGAAGGAAAAATTCACCCTACTATGTAAAAGTGTTTCCATTGTGAGGTTTCATGTATCATGACAAGTAGTAAATTTGCATACCCAGGCCTAATTTTAGCTTAACAAGTTCTGCCTTGGTCAAGGAAACTGAGCAAAGGTGTGCTCCTGATCTATATAGGAACAAAGAGGGTTTAGGATAAAAGAATATGACATTAAACCTGTCTTGAGGGAGCTTCTGGGCTTATCTGTGGTGCCTGACAGAATGTTCACATAAAAGAGATGTGGTCTCAAGGTGAGCATGTAATAAGGAAGACTCAGGACACTTGTTCTAATATAAAATCAGCCATGGGAAGTATTCATTTGACAGCTCGCCCCAAGAGAGTAATTCACAAGATGCAGAGTGCATGATACATGAAAACTAACTTTACTACATAATTAAGGCTGACAAAAGAACCAAGAGAGAACATTGTATGGATATATATTAAGTGAGGCCAAGAGCAAAGTGAAAACAATCACACTGAGAGAGTTTGTGTGTTTATATACGCATGCACACCCATGTGTACATACACTTTTGTATATGTATACACATGCATGTACTATTTGGCGGGTGTACACATATATTATTAAGTATATATAACCATATAATGATATAATGTTATACATTCAATGACTTTACTAAAATCCATAAGGCTGAAAAGCAATCTCTCAATGAAGGATGGCTAAAGGAGTAGATAATTCACAATAAATAAATAAAGACTGAATCGTTAATAAACAGATGCTGAAGTTCATCAGTAATCAAAAATGGGAATTTCAATTTCATCAAAAATTCAATTAAGAATGAGATTCATTTTACTGATAACATTGGTAAGAAGAAAAAGATTGCCGAGCGATTGGAATTCCCGCATAAGCTGCTGGGAGTAATAATGGACCGAACACTATGGGAAGCAGTTTGGAAGAACTAGTAGTAATTATACCCTCAGCCTAGAAATTGTATTTCTAAACCCCCCCAGAGAAACCTTATTGGAAGTTATATAGAAGGATGTTTACTGCAGAATTACGCTTAATAGTTAAAGTTGTAAATATTCTAAATTCCATCCACAGGGGGACGAACAAATATAAATATTTTTATGCTAGACTTCTGACTCAGGTCCATTTAAATGTCTATATCAGATGTCAAAAACATAATGTAAAAAGAACAAAACTCGTTGCAGGATACGTACACTATACACAATTATATGTAGATTTAAAAAACTATACAAAGCAGTATTTTCTGTGTGTGTATGTGTGTGTATGATGAAGACATAGATTTAGTACATATCTAAACATCTACTAAATTCATAGTAGTGGAGGGCTCTAGGTTGATGGAAAAAGGGGACAGGAATGTAACTGGGATGAGAGACGTCATCTTTATTTGCCAGGCTTTGATTCTTTTATTTTGAGAATGACGAATATTAACGAGAATATTCATAAGAGTTAACTCTGAAGAGTGATTACATGGGCTTTGATTATTTTATATGTTATACGCTGTCTTTTTAAATGTCTTTTCAGAAGAAGTAAGTTATATTTGGGGAAATATAAGCACCAATGATGGTAGATGAATGAAGTCATGGGCTCATCCAGGGATCTATGTATCTTATAATTATCTTGATTATTTGAATAATTATCTCAAAAAATTGAATGTTAGATCAGAACTATAAATACAGAGAACAAACTGATGGTTGCCAGAGGGGAGGGGTATTGGGGGGAGGTAGGGCAAAATAGGAGAAGGAGAGAGGGAGATACAGGCTTTTAGTTATGGGATGAGTAAGTCATGGGAATAAAAAGCAGAGCATAAGGAATATATACTCAATGACATTGTAATAGTGATGTAGTGGGACAGATGGCAATTTACTTTCAGTGAACATAGTGTAATGTATAAACTTGTCAAGTCAGTAAGTTGTACACCTGAAACTAATTTAACATTGTTTGTCAACTATGCTCAAATAAAAACAAATTGATTTTTGTCTCAAAATGTGAATTTCCATATCAGTGCTATGGATAATTCTCATTAATTTTCTTGGAAGAAGGCATCATGCATATTAGTAAATTTACATTACTGAAACTGCTAATATTAGACTATAGGTATAGTCTTTGTATTAATTGGGAAAAATTGTGTCCGGCCCTGTGAAGCATATAATTACAAAAAAAAAAGGACGGGGGGTTTGCTAATCTAATAGGGCATAAAATCAAAGAACTACTACCCAGGTTCAATTTAGAGAATTACAGAATAACATTTTAATCCCATCGCCACTCTCCTATGTTATTAATTAAGGCAATCATTTTTTTTTTAACCTGTGCATCTAATCAGTTAAAAAGTAAACTAAAAAGAATGCACTACCAGGGGCTTAATCTGTTTGGGCTGATATAACAAAATACCATAGTTTTTGAATAGCTTGTAAAGAATAGAAATGTATTTCTCACCATCCTGGAGACTGGGAAGTCCGAACCAAAATGCCACCGGTTTCAGTCTCTGGGGAGAGCCTACTTTCTGGTTCATAGATGGGATCTTTTTACTGTGTCTTCACATGGCAGAAAGGATTTAGGATCTCTCTAGCGTCTTCTTTAATAAGGGCACTAATTCCATTCATAAGGGGTTCACCCTCATGATCTAATCGCTTCCCAAAGGCCCCCACCTCCTAATACCATCACCGTAGGGATTAGAATTTCAACAAATAAATTTGGGGGTGGGAAGACATAAACCTGCACTTCATTGTACCCATTTATTTATTTAATTTATTACTTGTTTATTTATACATGTATTTATTTATAATTTATATACCTGAACTGTCATATTAGATGCATTAATTTTTATTAATACAAATTGTATTAAATGACAGGAAAAGATTAATTTCTCTATTACCTTTATACATAGGAAGTTAATCTTATCTTGAATCCGCCAATGAAACATCTCTCACTCTACTTCGAAGACAACAGGACTACAGAAGCATGGAATGAAATATAAATCTATTTTGGTCTGTTACGCTCTCCAATCTGTGTCTATGAAAATTGTTAAACTGTATTTCTTTACTTGTCTTATTTCTATTGCTACTTAGTTGCCACTTCCTGCTCTGCACCAAAGATGGTGCTTTTAGCCACTAGTCGGTCCAGCCTCATGTAATCCCCAACATGAACCTATGCCATAACCAAACCTTCTCTGGTGCCAAACAGTTCATCCCACCTAACGTATTGAGACCCTGCTAAATCTTCATCCATCTGTAAGCTGACTTCCTTGATCCCCCTTTTTATAAGAATTCTTGTCATGGTGTTTAATTAAATAATGAATGTAATCCATGTTACTTTGTGTTGACTCCTACTTCTCCGTGGTATCTGGAAGTTGTGGTTTGTACAGTTTTGAAAAGCTGCTTTCAGTGGTCCTACCTCAGTGTAATCCCCCAGCATATGGGCATGTCAGTTCTATGCAGTATTGAACTGAGAGCGTGCAATACAGGGGTTAGGTGATCCTTAAAAGATTCTTGGAAGAATGAATGAACCAAAAATTCTATGTTTACAGGGAACATTTTAAAAGTATGGAAGGATGAGGTTTTTATTTTTTTATTTAAAAAAAATTTTTTTAACGTTTTATTTTTGAGAGAGAGAGAGCACGAGCAGGGGAGGGACAGAGAGAGAGAGGAAGACACAGAATCCAAAGCGGGCTCCAGGCTCTGAGCTGTCAGCACAGAGTCTGACGCGGGGCTCGGACCCACAAACTGTGAGATCATGACCTGAGCTGAAGTCAGACGCTCAACTGACAAGCCACTCAGGTGCCCCTGGAAGGATTAGTTTTCTAAAAATGGACTTTTGGATTTACTACACATGAGTTTTATCCTTTGAACATCTCATGCCCTTCTAGGTTACCTTTGGACTCATTTAAGCTGAAGATAGCAATAATAGGAAAAGTAGTAGGATATTTAGTCTAGTGAATAATGGCTGGCCCCCCAGGCAAATTCAATCCCAAAGACTGGAATCTTGAGGTCCAGGTGAAACAAACTGATTCTTCACAACTTCTCAAACCCTGAATTCCTGAGTCCAGACCACAGATGACTCAAAGCTATTCCAGGACCCTTCTGACCCTCTTTGGTGACATTTGTATGCTTATAACTGTGCCAAGGTCAAAGTTAGATGAACAGAAGTATGGTCTGTGATGTAGGGTTTCAGGATAGTCACTCCTACAAGAAATATGGCAGGAAAGGTGCACTCAAGACTGACATTTGAGTTTGTTTTACAGTGTAGATGGAGTAAATAAATAGTGAACTCAATTGCCTCTATAAAAACAAAAAAAGAGTAAATGGAATGAAAAACCACTATAAAGGCTGCTATGACCAAATCTTCAATTTAATTTCAGAAGAAGAACCCAAGGATGAGGTTTATAGGCTTTTTAATGGATTAGAGTATAGATTTTTAGAAAATTTGTGTTTTTTATCCTCTAGAATCAGTTTCTTTGGTTTTAGTCAATAATTACTTTCTTCAAGACATGGTAAATTCATTTGATGTGACCTTTAGTCCCTAAGTACCTATAAGAAGGAAATAATATTTCTGAATAAACTGATCGTAATTATATGTAGTCTGTTGAACAAGAAGAAAAGTATATCATCTTGACGATGTATATCATCTTGACAAAAAACAATGATTTTTCAATTATGATTAACATATTTTTAAAGTTTATTTGTTTATTTGTGGGGGGAGGGGCAGAGAGAGGGAGAGAGAAAGAATCCCAAGCAGGCTTTGCACTGGCAGCCCAGAGCCCAAAGCAGGGCTCAAACTCACGAACCATGAGATCGTAACCTGAGCCGAAATCAAGAGTCAGGACGCTTAACTGACTGAGCCACCCAGGTGCCCCTGACCAACACAATTTTATTCTTCTTTTTATGACGACTACAAGTAATAAAGAAAACAGTGTATTCTGATTTTTATTTCTACCAGTTATTTACATTTTTGCCATCATTTAGTTGGTACTTTCAATATAGATGATCTAATTCCTGTTTACTCCTGAAGTAACTGTAAAGTGAAATATTCAGGCAGGATGGGATGGTGGTTAGATGGAAAGATACATGATATGGGTGTATAGTCCAATGAAATACTATTTTGACTCTAACTTAGAGATTGTATGATGGAAAACAGGAGCCAAGCAATGTACAGACAAAGCTAAGAACCTTGTCACACAGTATCCACTTTCTATATTTCATCCTCCTGAATCTCTTTATTCATGTATTTATTTTACACACACACACACACACACACACACACACACACGCACACGCACACACACATCACTGGGAAGTCAAACCCAAAACTTTCACCATCACAGCTCTGTGTCTCCTGCCTCAGAAAATACTTCCCTCCTTAGGCAGGATTACTGTACTCAATAGCAATACTGGAATCTATCTCACCCCTTACTGTCTCTAGATAGTCGGTGGTAACACATAAAAACAGCAAGTGAGTAAACATGTCATTTTCTCAATCAGCCTTCTTCCCCTGAGGCAGTTCTGAGCTTGGCAACACACGGGAAATTTACTAGATTTACAGATTTTTTTTGCCTAAATGTCATCAAGGTGAGAGGTACTTTTTCTTTTTTGTGCTCTGAACTTTGTCCAACAGAACGCAGGCATGAATCCCTATGTGCGAGGAATTCTGAAAATTCTTGTGTCAAAAATATAATTGTATATATTTTGAATGCCCTTATATTTTTATGATCATTCAAAACTCTAGTTGGAACATTTGATCCTACAGTTTATGCTTTTCTGCTTCTAGCCTCAAATTCTTATATGAGCATCAAACAGATTTGGGGCTTGTGTATTGGATAGAACCACCAGCACCTACATATTTGGCTACTCATGCCTTCCATGCTATTTATTGATCCATAAGAATGAGCTTTATTACACCAAATTTGGCTTATCAGCTGATACCAGCTATCAGATAGCTAGTGATGAATTGAATATCTTACATGGTAAAGCTTTCTGCCAACCCTTGTCCCTGGGGCTTCTCTTAGCAGAGAGTATTTATGCGTGAGCATTTTCTTAGAGGATAGGCATCTTGGGGCGCCTGGGTGGCTCAGTTGGTTAAGCGTCAGACTTCAGCTCAGGTCAGGATCTCACAGTCCGTGGGTTTGAGCCCCGCGTTGGGCTCTGTGCTGACACCTCAGAGCCTGGAGCCTGCTTCAGATTCTGTGTCTCCCTCTCTCTCTGCTCCTCCCCTGCTCACACTGTCTCTCTCTCAAAAATAAATAAACATTAAAAACAATTTTTGTAACGCTCTTAGAGGATAGGTATCTTGAAGAAGAGAAGCAGGGCATTACTGGTATTCCCGGATAGCTGTTGTAGTTGCCTGCTCTCAACCCAAACTAATCATCTAGAATGTTTTCTTGCTCGCCACAGTAAACAGCTCAAGGATAGAGTACTGACTTCAGCCAGGCAAGGAAGATGCAATCACAGCCTGGCACTCTGGCCAGATCTTCTGGGAAATAGACGCTGCCCACTAAGAGATAGACCTGGAGTTCTGGTGGCTTCTCTTCACCACCTGAGGAAGAATGTAACTTAGAGCAAAGGACACAGGAAGGAAAATCAGAGCCAAAAGTTAAAAAGGGTCAGGTTTCTGACTTCACTTAAGCATCTGGTCCACTTGCCAGAAGTGAAATAGACCACTGGAGCTTTCAGTTACATTATCTAATAAATCCCTTTTTGGGGATTTAAAATCCCTTTTTGTAAAAATCCCTTTTTTGCTTAAGCTATTTTGAGTTGGGCTTCTGTCACTTGTCACCAAGACCAGAAATATACACCAGCTACTGTCTCTAGATATTAAAGGGGGCCACTTAAAGATTCCCAACTGCCAGGAAGCCTAGAGTTTGGCCACTAACTCAAGACCATCTCAAAGTTTTCCCAGGAATAGCCTCCTTCTATCCGTCTCTCTCAAGGTTCCTCCCACTGGGGTAGTTAGAGGGAGGGGGGAAGTTTCCAGAAATGATCACATGTGAGGAATTAGTGAAATATTTGAACTTCTCCTGAATCATCATGGGTAGAAAAGACAGAAGAATAAAGTATGCATATGCATATTAATAGTGAAAAAAATGGCTTGAGGACAGTCAACTCCAAATGAGTCTTGTCTTCTTGTCAGATAGTTTGGGAAAAGGTGAATGCCTTTCTTATTTATGACTATAACTAACACTTATGGAGAGCGTATCATTTGTCAAACATTGTTTGAATTTGGTTAATCCTGTTAAATTAATCAAACAAGGAGACCATCAGATTGATGTAGCTCTAATGTTTCAGCAGCCTATGCTGGCAAACTGAAATCTAAGCCTGTGAACGCCTCAGAATTATGCAATCAAAACACTGAAGACAACCAGTCGTAAACAACCAACTGAGCTTTAAGCTATGGCCAATCAAATATTTTTCTTTCTTTGCTTCCAAACTTTCTGTATTGTAGTCTTTCCCCTGGTTCCTTTGTGCTGCCTGATTCAAATTGATTTTCACTCAAATAAACTCTTGAAAATTTTAATATGGCTCACTTTATCTTTTAACAATCCTCATACAAATCCTTTGAGGTGGGTACTATTATTATCCTCATTTTGCTTATGAGCAAGTTAAGGGCTTAAGTCTCATGCTGTTAGTGAATTTGCAAAGCCTTGAATTGAATCCACTATTGCTCCTGAGTATGAATGTGCTCTTGCCTTGTCTCCTAGGAATTAATTGTTAAAGACATAGGAGAGGCACAACCCTTATTATCAATTGAAAGAAAGGAATGGACCTAAGTATCTGCACACACACAAAAGAAATTCTAAAATAATCATTAACAAACCTATGTCAATGAGCTAATATATGCAGAAAAAGTACCCATTGAATGACATTATTTTGCATTATAATGGAAGGATTCACCTTTTCCAAAGGATTCACCTTTTCCAAAGGCCCCTGCAAAATGATACCTGCAAATTCAGCAACTTTTAAGTTTAAATTGGACATACTTACTGGCCTTAGTTCACCTCTCTTTTTCTCCTCCTGCCAGCCAGAACTTGGAAATTACAGATAAGACAGCCCTGATCGCATGCATGGTGAAAATGAAACAGCCGAGAAGGAATCTGGTCCTTAAAGGACCTCAGGAGGCAAAATAACCTTCTCTGGACCACCAGGCATCCTTGCATTTGGGGACCCCTTTTCACCAAATCTTAGCTAGTATCCTAATATAGAGCCTAAACTGAGACGACTTCATTTGGCATAGAGAAGAGTGATTTTATGGTTTTTAAGGAAATCGAAATAACAAGAATGAGTGACTGATGGCTTCTGTCAGTAAAGGGAGATAAGGGAATGGAAAATGACCCTGAGGATTTTAACTTGGAGGATAGGGATGGGGATAATGTCATTAATCAAGTGAGAGATGTTTTTGTCAGGAAGGAAGGAAGGGTGGAATAATGAATCATGTTATGAATATGTTAAGATGGGGCTGCCTCTGACATCAGGGTGAAGATTTCCAATAAATGTGCCATCCCCTGCTTCAACCAGAATAGGTACAAGTAGATCTGTGATTTATACATTGCCTTCAATGTAAGATTTCATGGTTCTGTACTTCAATATAAATGTTTAGTTCACGGTGGAAAGCTTTCTCATGCAATCAGAAAGAGATCATAGACAGATAGATCAATCGATAGATAGATGATAAATATAGACAGATAAACAGATATATCTTACATTTATACACAAATAAGCAATTAATATAGCTACACTATTTTCAATGTGTCATGCCTTTTCCTTAGAGTAGGTATTCATACTAATTACCATGTAATTTGAATAAAGAATGCACATTTTAGGAGCTACAACCATTTTGAAATGTGACTTAATATCCATCACTGTAATTATAGGGAACACATATGTTTCCCAAGGAGTTTCTAAAAATCAGTATCTCTTCTCTTTAAACCTTGCCATGGAAACATCTTAACACATCTTTAGTTGTTAGACTATGTCTACATAAATTTTTAAAAAGTAGAGAAGTTTGTCCTTAAGATACCCTTTTATAATACAAAACTAGTGAAATATTTTTTGCTCCACAAATTTTACCTCTAAATGTATGCACTTCCAGACATTTGCATATGCACACACCCCAAAGCACCCATGATATCCCTTGAATTAAGATCTCTAGTATCAGAAACTTCAGCCTGAAAGTATCATTAGCAAGAGAATAAATGTCTTTGGGAAAACTTGCTTTATAGTTCTCAAAAGTGTTGTAATTCAGCCTAAGTTAGCTGAGTTGATTGTGGCCCACCAGGCAAGGAACTTACTGAGCCAACTTTGTGGGTTAATGGCCGTCTTTTCTCTGCTATTCTTTTAGGGGCAAGAGGAATGAAATAGCAAGAGAAGAGAGGCAAGTAATATCGAGAAAGGAAAGTCAGAGCAGAGTAGATTTCTCCAGACTCCCAAGATAATCACAGTCGGAAAATAGAATCTCTATATCCCATCCGGGAAATAGGTCCTCAACAACTGAAGTCCCACTGTATTCTCTGTGAAGAGGGGGTTACTTTTCATCTTTACAATGGAGCACAAGGGGGCGCCTGGGTGGCTCAGTTGGTTAGGTTTCCTACTTCAGCTGAGGTCACCATCTCGAGTTCCTGAGTTTGAGCGCCGTGTCAGGCTCTGAGCTGATGCCTAGGAGCCTGGAGCCTGCTTCGGATTCTGTGTCTCCCTCTCTCTTTGCCCCTCCCCTGCTCATGCTCTGTCTCTCTCTGTCTCTAAAAAATAAATAAATGCTAAAAAAAATTTTTTTTTTTAAATGCAGCACAGGAATGCTATAAAGCATTTAGGAATCCTAGAACTGGAATTCGCTTTCAGTGTTGCAAAGGGTGGAGAGATTTTGAAAGAGATTGTGGCAATCTTTTATTGTTCTTGTTATACTTTACGATAAAAATGAAAATGAGATAAGGGTGAGGAAGCTTCACTGTTTTAAGGTGATTTTTCAAAAACATTTGAAAGTGGCACTCAAACATGGGTCGTTATTCTTAAGACCTAGAGCTTGATTTTGGAAATTGTTTCAATAAAGCATAAATGAATTTTTGATGCCTGACCTATCACAAGCAATGCTCACAAGAGAAATTTTCTTTCCTGTCATTTTATTCCATCAATAAATTGCTTTGTTCACTCTTTATTTTGTTTTTTATAAATTGTTTTTAAGTTTTGATATATTTTTGAGAGAGGGAGAAAGACAGAGAATAAGCGGGGGAGGGGCAGAGACAGAGAGGAAGACACAGAATCCGAAGCAGGCTGCAGGCTCCAGGCTCTGAGCTGTCAGCACAGAGCCCGATGTGGGGCTCAAACCCACGAACCATGAGATCATGACTTGAGTAGAAGTCGGACACTTAACCAACTGAGCCACCCAGGTGTTCTGTTTTATTCACTCTTTTAAATGTAGAAATCTTTTATTGAAAAGATTTATTAAAAAAAAGAAATCTGTTTATTCATTATTTCTTTATCATAGACTACATGACTGCCTCTCCTATATTATATTCTCCTGAAAATTAGTTTATTGAAGCATGCTGGGTTTGAGATTTCAAATATAAAAATAATCCATTTTAAACAGGACAAGTAGTTTCCCCCTTTAAAGTACAATTATGAAGTATTTAAATGTATGTGAAATTATGAATACACAAGAAGTACCCTTATGATGATACCATTAGTTATGTAAGAGAACACATACATATACATATGAGCATCCTTTATGTTGTAGGGAATCCAATTGCTCAAGTTGCAAATGAATCTTCATTGTAAAACAAAATAGATAGGAAATAAGGATGAGTAAAAGATCTCTTATTCCTTATCAGGCTTATTTCAATACTTAGCAATAATCAGTCAGTACTTATTCATTGAGAATTTCACAACCATGATGTGGACAAATGTCAATGGTATGTTGAGACTGACAATGAGACCAGAGATTCCAGCCAAGTGACTGGATCAAATGTTGGTTACTTGACAGTTATGTACAGAGGTCAACACAATCAGTATACGTGGTAGATATTTTCCATCCTCAGGTGGCATATAAGCACTCAGGTTCCTCCCAAAAGGATTATACAACAGTGGACACACATATTTGTGAGTGAAGAGTGATCTCAGAACTGCTGGTTGCTCAGTGGTCGTTCTGAGTCCACAGCTGCATATGTAAGGTGGGAGCATTTCTGTACCCAGGTTAGCTGACCTGGAGATGTTGGGGACCAGCTCACTTAGCCAGTCCTTTTCATCTACTTTAGGAGTATGCAATATACAATTTGAATTCAGAGGTGGGTACATACATTCTGATATACAGTCTGTTCTCTTTTATCATCCTCAGTCTTCCCAGGCTAATAAATTTCCTACAAGCACCTACCTGAGCTAAACGCTACAGCATAAAGCATAGGTCACTTATGGGATTCTTTAGAAGCTGCAAAGCCCTTTGATCAGTTTGAGGAACAATCGTGTAAGTATTCCGGGTACTGCACATAAGATACTACTTGGACAGTTTTGTACAATGAGAAAAGCATGAATTTAGGAGCCAGGGCCAAATCTTGGGCCCACCACTTATTTACTTGTAT
Organism: Herpailurus yagouaroundi; assembly: GCF_014898765.1. Taxonomy (NCBI): domain Eukaryota; kingdom Metazoa; phylum Chordata; class Mammalia; order Carnivora; family Felidae; genus Herpailurus; species Herpailurus yagouaroundi. The sequence goes on along the minus strand of NW_024412376.1, from coordinate 137,934,261 downwards.
GACTTAGGGAAACCTTCTTAAGTTTATGAGGTTCAGTTTTAAAGTTCGCTAAGGGTTTTAATGGTATTTACTACCCAGTGACGTGGGAATGAAATAACCTATGTAGAAAGCCTGGCCAGGAATAAAGTAAGTATACCAAAAACATTTGTTCCTTTCTTTTCTCCATTTCCTAACGTAAATTAAGGTGCACTCACCACCTTTGTCCTCCAAATGCTTAGTGTCTTAATTGTGGGAAAAAAAGAGCTTTCTTCTAATAATGTTAACTTTAGTGATATCACAGGTAGGAGGTTGCTATTTGCCAAGCACTGACCCAAATGTGACATATGGAATCTCTCATTTAATCTTCACAAAATGTAAGGAGTAGGTACTTTTGTTGTCTTGGTGTTTATTAAAAAAAAATAAAATTTAGGAGCACCTGGGTGGCTCAGTCAGTTGAGCATCCAACTTTGCCTCAGGTCATGATCTCACAGCGCATGAGTTCAAGCCCCACATCAGGCTGTATGCTGACAGCTCAGGGCCTGGAACCTGCTTCAGTTTCTGTGTCCCCTCTCTCTGTCTTTCCCCACTTGTACTCTGTCTCTGTCTCTCTCTTTCAAAAATGTCTCTGTGTCTCTCTTTAAAATTTTTTTTAATAAAATTTGTGTCTTATTTAGCTCTGCTACAATAACAACACCTGGATTTTAGTGACTTTCAATAATAAACAACAAAGGGATTTTTTTTGTTTAAAATAGCTGGTGAAGTTTCATACAGTGTGCTTTCGCCTAATAAAAACGTTGAAGCTCAGAACCTGTTAGGGACACGCCATTCTCATGGCAAAAGGGAAGAGCCTGAGAAAGAAGGAATGGAAGGAAAAGGGACTGAGAAAGAGAGAGAGACTTGAACTCTTAGACTTCTGTTTGAACTCTCATGTTATTGGCAAAACAAATCTTATGATCAATACTGACAATAAGGCAGAGAAATATACTCCAAATACAGGGGAAACATGACAGTCACACTGTTATGGGCAGAGAAATTTATAGTCTACACAAGGTTAAAAATAACATGAGTCCAGAGCTGCATTCTAATAAGTGGGAGTGTCAATGTAGAGTCTTAACTAATAATTCTAAGCACCGCATGACCGGTGAGAAGTTGCTCCTGGAGACAAGAATTGAGAAAGAGAGAGAAAAGCAATTGGACAAAAGCTTTGCTAATTACTTGACTTCCTTCTTGTAAATAGAGGGATAGGAATAGGCAATTTTATTTGGACAAGAATATAGTGAAAGGGACTAATGGGGCATATATACAGAAAGAAAGGCTGTATCCTGACTTGCAAAGATTAGAAATATAACCTGAGTGGTTATTCTATGTCGTATAGTCCAGGATAAGTGTTTGAAGATGGTTTCATATTAGAGGGGTTTTATTAGCATCAGTCTGGATATGTTTGTCAGCGGATATGCTCAAATGACAGTAGCTGGAGGGAAGGCATTGCGGTAATTCTAAGTGACACATGGAAGAAAGAAAATTTTTGTAGTGGAGAAATGCCTTAATTAGGGTTACTGAGAGATGCTGAATTTCAGCCATTCAGTTGACTTATACAAGAATAACCTCTCTTAAAGTTCCTTTGTTGATCTATGTATTCATTCCCCTAATTTTTTGAGAGAAACATCAGTTATTTTAATCAACAAAGTTAGTGTTCCTTCTAATTTCAAAAGCCTTAAGGACAAATTCCAATTCTTCAACTCTGGTATGCAGCCGCAAAATTCACATGTGTGCTATTTTATTTAAATAAATCATTTTAATTAACTGGGGCTAAGGAGAAAGGCCAACCTAAACAGAAACTTACATTTAAGAGACAACTGAGGGGGAGAACACCTGAGGTTTTACATATAGAACCATCCCTTCAACCTTAACATAGGTAAGGTGTAGACACTATAGTTACATCTCCAGTCCCTCTCAGAAAATAATTTAAAATTACAGTACTCCTGCCTTCTCCATGAGGATAAAGACCCCCAGAGGATGCCTGTAATGCAGATAGCATCAAACCCTATATGCTCTTGGTGTTTTCCTATGCATACACACCTATGATAGAGTTTAATTTATAAATTAGGCACCATAAGAGTTTAACAACAATAACATCAAATAGAACAATTATAACAAAAGACTGTAATAAAAGTACGTGAGTGTGGTTTCTATTTTTCAAACTATCTTACTGTACTGTACTTACCCTTTTTCTTGTGATGATGGGAGACAATAAAATGACTATATGATGAAGCGAGGTGAGTGATGTAGGCACTGGTCGTATAGCTAGGCTACTATGGACCTGCCAGTTAGTCAGAAGGAGGATTTTCTGTTTCCAGACCATGGTTGACTGTGAATAACTGACTATGGAAAGCAAAACTGCAAATAAAGGGAGCTGGGGGTTACTATAAATATGACTATAAATATATGTTCATGTTGATTCAGGAAACAATTCATATGTAAAGGGCTGAAACTCAAAATCTGTGATGACTGTGCTATTCCCCTAATAAATACCACAATTCCAAACTGCATTTAGTAGTCAGTCACCTTTATTTGGATAAAGTCTGCACTATTGCTCTGTGCGCCACACAAATTTTGTATCCAGAATATTCTGTATCCTTACAACAAATAGGAAATAGATTGTTACAGTGAGAGCTTGAGACTTTTGGTTATAGAATCGGGCCAATTGGGGTTTCAGCAGGAGCTCCTTAATTTTGTAGTTCAGTGGGTATCTAAGCCCCAGTGTCTCATTTGTAATATGGAATATTAAGAGTATCTATTTCATAGAATTTTACAGCTTTAAATAAAGTAATGCATGGCAACAATTTCTAATAAAAGCCTCTCTAACCATATATTTTTAAATAACTACATATCTTATTCCTACTGAGTAAATTTATAATTTGGATTCTTTTCCCAAAGATAAGAATCATTTTCCACCTTCACTCAAAAACCATGGAGTGAGGCCAAGCATGTTTGAGACAGCTGCCATGGAGAAGGGCCTGAAGCACATTTGATCCCTGACCTTATGGATTTTCAACAACGTGGAACTTCCAGGCAGAACTCTGCCCCAGTATATTGGAAGGTGCATTCATGAGCCATTACTAAGTTTCTTTATTTAGTTTCTTCATTTGGGAAAGTGCCTTTTCTATAGGGAGTCTATACTTCACAGCTCAGCTCTTGGTTATACACTTTCATAACTAAATCCCAAAGTTTTCATGGACTCTGCTATTTTTTTTTTTGAAGTTTTCACACAACTCAAATGGTGCCAAAGTAATTAGTACATACTCCAAAACCTTCCATACTTATCTATACACATAAGACTGATCTGGAGAATCTGGCCCCATTGCTCTTGCTATATCATTATCAGTACTTCTAAGATTTTACCTCTTCTTTTTTTTTTTTTTATTTTCTTCAAGTTTTATTTATTTATTTTGAGAGACAGAGAGAGAGAGTGGAAGGGCAGAGAGAGAGAATCCCAAGCAGGCTCCACACTATCAACACAAAGCCCGACACAGAGCCTCACCAACTGTGAGGTCGTGACCTGAGCCAAAGTCAAGAGTAAGATACTTAACGACTGAGCCACACAGGCACTTCAGGTTTTACCTCTTCTAAGCTTGACACACACAACATTTAATCCATTAGATACGCTTATTAATTTTCTCATGTATATGTTGAACGAATAGGTATTGAGTGCCTCTTTTACGTCAGGCCCTGTTCCAGACACTGGAAATAAAATAGTGTGGAATACAGATACTTTCTAACCTTAGGAAGTTGATATTCTACTGAGAAAGATACAATAAAAACTAAAGCAAAAAGAAAAGATTACCTTAAGGACTTAGAAGAAAACAAAGAATTATATGATAGATGACAGAACATGGCAGGGTGGCGCAACAATTACATAGGATGGGGGGAAGAAGGCATTTTCAGTTGAGACCCAGAAATGAGAAGGAATCATTCATGTAAAGAACCTTCCAAGTGAGCAGATTGACAGATATAGGACTCTGAGATGGGAGATAACTTAGCATGTCTGGAAATATGAAGACAGCTGGAGTTATTGATCAGAAGAAGTTAAGGAAAGTAGCATGAGATGAGTTGAGGGTAATCAGGGGCTAGGTGATGTAGGGCCATATGAGGCATGTAAGGAATTGGGATGGTATATTCTAAGGGTATTAGGAAATCACTGAAATGTTCGAAGCACTGAAGCACATGATTACTTTTACAATTGCATAAATAATAGCTAACATGGCACTTACCAAGTATTATTCTAAATCCTTTTGCATCCATTATTAACTCATTTAATTTTCATAACAACCCTTGAAATAGGTACTATTATCATTCCATTTTATAGACGGAATAGTTATTGTGAGATGAAATATCTTGCCCAAGATTGCAAAGCTAATAAGTAGCAGAACTGAGATTCAAACCTAGTCGGTTTAGCTCCAGAATCTGTATTCTGTATCTTACCATGTTGCATTAGTTTGTGGGTTTTGTCCAAACACCAAATCAGAGATATTCAGCAAACATCCTGTGCCTTGGGATCAACAGAAATGCCATACTTATTTGTACTCTGTGGCAACATAGTATAGTTACTAAAAATCATAGAATTGTAGAATTTCAGGAGACACGAAAGATTGTTATGTAATATTTATAATGAGACTCTAAGAAGATAACTAACTCGTCTTAGATTGCAGAGCTACTTACATAGCCATCATAAAAACTATTAGGAGTTCTGTTGGGGTAGACACAAATAGTTAAGCAACGAATACTTGACTTTATTTCAACATTTTTATGAAAATCAGTTTGGGGTTATGTAAAGTAATCAGAATCTCATGAGATCTTTTTAATAAGAGATCATTTAAATGGTTTCATAATAAAGCATGGCTTTAAACTGTGGAAAACGGACAGAATTCTCTTGAATACTATACTGTGTAAACTTGCAAACTGATGAAAATTCTGAAATTGATTAAATAGATTAAATAGATGTTAGAGAAAATGCAAACAAAGATAAATTTTCCCTCATTTCTTCTAAGATCTACACATTTATATTAGGAAAAAGGGTTGCAATAGTAGCAAAGGTACTGTGACATCTAAGAAGACAAGTCTAATAAAGTTCAACTGTCAAGATATTGTGAGGCATTTAATACATAGTGGAAGACAATTTTTAATCACAAAAATACAATAATAGGTAAAGCATTGGTTACATAGAGCATGCATTTATGAATCCCAAACATTAACTGAGCACTCACTCTGAGAAGTGGCCTTGCAAAATGTATATAAAGTTCCTATCCTATGGAGCTTATGTCTTAGCCAGGGGAACCGGCCAAGCAAAATATCAAATAAACAACAAAACATCAACTACCAAGATAAATAAAAGTTGTGAATTCATAAGTACAAAAACTCACAAGCTTTGCTGGTAAAGAAACTAAATCAGTCCTACTCAGGCATCTTAGCAATAAATAATGTCATGGCTACTAATCTACAGCAGCTAAACAGGAGTCAATGGAAACAGTTTGTCTGCAATGGACTTCAGGAAGCATGTGGCACACCAAAGTTGCATTCATCTGTCATATTTCAAAACCCATCTTCATTATCATTCACTGTCTAGTGAGGACCTCTCTCAATATGAGGACAGGTGGGGTCTTCTTCAGAGTCCTCAAGAGACTTACATAAGTGACAGGAAAAACAAAGAAAATTAAGTTATGTGAAAGATGCAACAGAAAATTAACCAAGTAGAAAAAAAAAAAAAAAGAACATGCTTGACACAGGCACTCACAAAATAGGCTAAAGAAAGTGGTGTCATTTTGGAAGGGAGTGTTGAGGGGAAATGATGTGTGTGCTTGGCAGTTTGTTCTCACATCCATTTTTCATGCCTTTGCCTCTTCTTTGTATCATAGTGCCACTGAGCCATCTAGGCTGTGTTTTCCTTCATTTGTTTGTTTGTTTGTTTTGTTTTAGGCAGCTTCCACTGGTTTTAACCAATAGGAGGAAACAGCAGAAGAAAGCCCATGGGAGGAAAGGGAGAGCCAGAGTATGTCTCCCCTGTCCTTCCTTTGTTTATGTTGGTGTCTTTTCAGTTGGTGGGATGCTTCCCTTGTTCCAGCTCCTTCTAGACAGTCCTATTGCAATTCCAGCTCTTACCAGATGACTCCAAGCTCCTAGGTGCCAGTAACACTATCCCTTCACTTAGATCTTCTAGTCTAAAAATAGTAGCCCCTTCCTGATGTGACTCTGTGTTACCTCAATGGCCCTGGTTAGCTCTCCAGCTTTTCCATGACTGTACTCAATGCCCTATAATAAATCCATCTGTTTTAAAGACATATAGGTTTCCTTTTTTATTGGTTGGGTACTGATACAGAAATGATGCAGAGTAATGTAGAAGCATCCACATATATTTCAAGCCCTTAGTTAGAATCCTATTCTGTGATTTAGGCTATCTAAACTTGAGAGAGACAGAGAGAGAGAGACAGAGAGACAGAGAGAAACATTATATGCCTCCAGTTCCCATTAATTCCTCCCTCCCTTCATTCACCAATCTACAAAGTGAAAATTCTAACATCTACATTCTAGGATTATTGTGAAGATAAGATAAAGTCATGCAGAGGAATTTCTTAGCATTGTCCCTGTCTCATGGTCAGTCTTCATTAATAATACTCTACTTCCCTCCATGACTTCCTCTTGCCTCCAGCCATTGACATCACACTTATACTCTCCACACAGTGGTCTTACTATGTGTAGTGCCTTGGCTAAAACCTTTGTGTGTGTGTGTATATGTATATGTATATGTATATGTATATGTATATGTATATCAATGTGCGATGTATATGTATATGTATATATATATATGTATGTATTTTTAAATGTATACGTATGTATATATATGTATTTTTAAAATGTAATCATTATAAAGGTCCTAAGAGTTAGTTGCCATTATTATATCATTTTTTCAGATAAGGCAACTGACACTTAAAATGCTAATTGACATGTTTGAAGTCATATAGTTAGCAAGTGGTAGAGCCAGTATTCAAATTTATGTCTGCCTGACTCCAAAGTCTGGGGCCTTTACTCTTCTAAATGACCTTCCATCACTATAATGATGGGTCATATCTGGTCCTCAGATACTCTGAAAACAGGGAAAACACATATCCCCCAATAGTCCCAATATTCCTTCCCATTTTGAACCTAAGCTTTTGCTTAGGGTCACCTATGGATTTGGAAATGAGGCTTTTACCATTACTGAATAATTTTAGAGTGGTGGATAATGTAGCATATGAAATTGAAGTGGTAATATTCAGATCAATCAGAATGTCATAAAACATCCATATAGTACATAATACTTAAGAAAAATAAAGCACCTAGGGGCGCCTGGGTGGCGCAGTCGGTTAAGCGTCCGACTTCAGCCAGGTCACGATCTCGCGGTCCGTGAGTTCGAGCCCCGCGTCAGGCTCTGGGCTGATGGCTCAGAGCCTGGAGCCTGTTTCCGATTCTGTGTCTCCCTCTCTCTCTGCCCCTCCCCCGTTCATGCTCTGTCTCTCTCTGTCGCAAAAATAAATAAACGTTGAAAAAAAAATTTAAAAAAAAAAAGAAAAAGAAAGCACCTAAATATGGAAGTGTATTAAAGTATTTTTTAATGGTATATGAAGATGTAGCACAAAGGTATATACAATTTTTAAAAGGACAGGCAAAAAAAGACATTTGTTTTTGAAATTATAAGATTATAGACATTTCTTGAGTAGTGATCAAGTAATAATGTCTGAACTATGTATTTGTGGAAAAAAATGTGATTAGAACCATGAGAGATGAATATTCTGTGTATATAGCTTTGTATCATTGTACATATATATTTGATAATTAAAGGAAAGATCACCAGAATCAGTTACTAAGGACGGTAATAGTGTATAATTCAAGAAGACCCCATAACACATTTAACATTATTCTATGAAATTTTTATTTTAAAAAGAGTGTTGACCATAAACATTGCTAAGAATTATTATCAGCTTTTATTTATGTCTAACAACAAAAAAGGAATTTTAGAATTGAAAAGATATTCAAAAGCATGTCATGACAAATTAATGGCATCTATTTAAAATGTATCCTACCTCAGTGTTTAAGTCTTGAGTAACCACCATACCAAAACTCAGCGTGGAAAAAATCATTTTTTAATCACACTTTTAGTATTTTTTCTTATAACTGACACAAAAAGATAAGCATAGTGAATCATTCCTCATCTGCTGTATCTAAAGGAAGTCGTGCCTTATTACGATAGAAAATTACTACTAAAAAAAAAAACCCTCCTTAAGAAGTTGTTCATGAAAGACTCTAGAAAGTTTAATCAGCAGTATTGATCAGAGGAGGAATCTATTGTAATGCAGGAGGGGGAAATACCAAAAAAGCAAATTGAAACAGATGGAAGACTATCTGTGAAGAAACAGTTAAAAGGAGAAACGTGCAGAATACCTTCAAGCACAGAAATGAAGTGAATTAAGAATATACTGGGTTTCTCTCTTCTGCTTTGGATGTAGATAGTGTGAAAGAATGTCACTACAAATTTACAACAAGAAAAATTGGAAAGCCTATAAATTCACAACTTTTCTTGAACCTATAAAATGGTGAAAGTTGCAGAGGAACCAACTAACGAAAATCTAAGTAAAGACAGATGTTCCCAAGAAGAGAAAGATGTGATTACCTGCTGACCTAGGGCAAACACTGAGTGACACACAAGCAGGTAAGAAAAACTCACTAAAATTTCTTTTTAATGAATTGCCAACAGCCAAGCATTGGCTAGCGTGAGAGTGTAGAAAGACTAGGATTCGCAGATACAGGGAAATAAGCAACTCATAGGAGCTTCTTCAGTGAGCCTCACTGAGTGCTTACAGAAAAGATCAGGGCTGGCAAGAGACCTAAAAGAGCTTCTAGCCTGGTACATGCAGGGGAAGACAGCAGAGGATGTGAACAAGGCATGAAGTCCAACTGAGGATCCTTCTCCCCGATCCCTGCTCTAGACCAAAAGCAGAGCAGCAAACTGTTGCCTTCCGGGTGTAGTAAAGAGCCAGTATAGCTAGAGGAAGGTAGGAGACAATACTATCCTCCCCTGGGAGAGAGCCAGGAAACTGCACTGGGTCTAGACCCTCAGAAATCCCCTACCACTGAGGAGGGGGAGAATCATTAAGAAGTTCCCAAGCCCAGTATCTGCCAAGATTCAGGATCCAGGAAAACAATCAATACCCCCCACCTCACCCCTCCCACACCCACCAGGACTCTACTACTGGGGAAAAAAAGAGAATGTGGAAAGAAAACTTTGAAGCACAGACTCAGTGTGGTTTTGCTACAGTATTTCCCTCTCTGATTTAAGCATCAATCAGATATACCAAAATAATGCCTTATGATATTTTTTAAGTTTTTATTTATTTATTTTGAGACAGGGAGAGGGCCAATAGAGAGGGTGAGAGGGAATCCCATACAGGTCCCACATTGCCAGCACAAAGCCTGACTGGGGCTCCATCCCAGGAACCCTGAGATCATGACCTGAGCTAAAACTAAGTCAGACATTCAACTGACTGAGCCACCCAGGTGCCCCATGCCTTGTGGGGCACTGTATTTAATTAAAAGTCATATTTATCAATTGTGTGATTGAATCATAACCTCAGTGAGATTCTAGGATAACTTTTACTCAACTAAGTCTTGTTTTAAAAATAGGGCCAAGGGGCGCCTGGGTGGCGCAGTCGGTTAAGCGTCCGACTTCAGCCAGGTCACGATCTCGCGGTCCGGGAGTTCGAGCCCCGCGTCAGGCTCTGGGCTGATGGCTCAGGGCCTGGAGCTTGTTTTCGATTCTGTGTCTCCCTCTCTCTCTGCCCCTCCCCCATTCATGCTGTGTCTCTCTCTGTCCCAAAAATAAATAAACATTGAAAAAAAAATTTAAAAATAGGGCCAAAATTCCATCTTGACTCTCAGTTGATTTCATGCTGAGTCGCATCCCAATCTTCAACTGCGTTGAGGAGGTGATTTAGTGGTGTCTTAGTCCCATGCCCACTCTTCTATACTCTACTCTGCACCAGGGGATGGGTATCTGCCAAGTACATTCACTATGAACTGCTGCTAGCTGATTTCCTATTGGCTGGTGAGAGATCAAAAGATTGAGAGAAAGTAAAGCTTTCTGCTTCCAGCTACAATACGATGGCACTTGGTGACAGTTGATGGGAATTGTGGTGTCTACAGCAAAGGTAAGATCATTTTTGGTTCAGCGACATGGACAGAGGTAGTATCTCTTCAGAAGTTCTAGCCTGGTCAAAGTAATCCCTGTTTACCAGATCCAGAACAGCAGGGATGGTGTATTCACCCACTCAGTAGCAGGAGTTGCAGGACACTAGTCCACAGTTGTTATCTGCTTCGGCCTTTACATTATCAAGTTTTTTCTCTGCAGCCGCCTTCCTTTTCTCTTTTATAATTTCAGCCCTTCAAATATCTTTGTAACCAATTCCTTTCTTTTAATTCCCTCTGATTGACATTCCTGGAGTGGTTTTACTATTCCTAATCCATGTGTGTCTGAACTTCTAGACATTCAAGAGAAGTAGTGGAGTAGCTGGGACATCGTGCTGGGATTCACCTGCCAGTGGAGGCAAAGAGCCTTGAGGCTGATATATATTATCTGACAAAGAGAAGTTCTCATTGCACTTATGCAAGGTGAAATTTGAAGTGAAAATCTGAGTGTTGATTTCGTGATGCCATTTACTAGACTGTTGACCTTCCCTTATCGATCTGCCATCAAGAAAGTGGAATTAATTTGGCTACTTCTTTTTTTTTCAAGTTTAATTTTTTTAATGTTTTTTATTATTTATTTTTGAGAAGGAGAGGCAGAGCATGAGTGGGGGAGGGACGGAGAGAGAGGGAGACACAGAATCTGAAGCAGCTCCAGGCTCTGTGCTGACAGCTCGGATGAGGGGCCCGAACTCATGAACCCTGAGATCATGACATGAGCCGAAATGGGACACTTAACTGACTGAGCCACCCAGGCGCCCCTAATTTGACTACTTCTTAACAAAATGAACATTTTCCCCACATATTTGTGGGAATATCTACTCTCACTTGTATCCAGGCCTTTGGACATGGGACTTCAATCTCTTCCTTCTTCCCCTATGCTTTGAAGATCAAAAGACACTTCATCTGTGAAGCCATCTTTGACATACGTCTCCCCATCGTGAGCTTTCCTAGTACACTCTACTTTCCTACCAGAACAATTATGATCTTTGCTTAAGTGTTTTTCAGGTAAGTTCCATGAAAGAAAAAAACAAAACAAACAAACAAAAAAAAAACTTCCTTCAACTTCCTACCATGCTACAGTAATATTCCCCATTGCTTCTCTGGAACAATGCCCATCTAAGTGGTGCAAGAATAATTGTTGAACAATAGTATTACTCCGAATATTCATCAAGCTACAATGCCTCCTATCTTGGACAGTATAGAAAACACAAAAAGCATAAAAGATACATTTCTAAGCCCTAAAGAGCTGAGAACTGCTGGTGAGGTTGAGGCATAGAGAAGGGAAACTGAGGAACGGCTGTCATGAGCTGCAGGAGGACTGTGCCCCAAACCACAGTCCTTCCTGACCCCAGACACTTCTGTCATGAGTAAGCCTTCTGGACTTTTTCTCTTCACAGAGAGAGATGTGAACGTAGGATGCCAGGTCCCATATGGAGTGACTTATCTGCAGCTTTTTCTTTATTCTTTTAAATGCATAATGTCCCCAAGAGGAGTTTATGCAAATATGCCAGAGGTATTTTGTCACCATTGACAGTTGCATGACAATCTCCCAAGTGGTAAATTTCTACTTCCACTTACAGAAGGACTAATTACATGTTTTCCTTTACCATTAATTTGTTCTTTCCCAACGTAATACATGCTGTCACAACAGCACTTTGGTCTGGCTACGACTTACAGAAGCTTGTAACGTTTGACTTGTTTTTTTTTAAAATATGGAACAATGGTTGGGAAGCTTTCTAACCACAAAGCAAGAGTGCAGATTGTCTTTCTCTTACAATCTTTATGTCTAGTGACAAGAACATTTGCCAGAAGCTGTTCCAAAAAAGCCAACTCCCACTAGATGTAGTAAAAGTATAAATATAGGCTGATTTTATTTGGAAATTGACTCATGCTTTTTACATAATTGCAAGTAGATGAAATTGAAGCTTCAGAGATTTGAAATTCCAATCAAACAATCTGATGTGAAATAAATGTAAATCCTGTAATAAGTGAATAAATTGCACATTTGCAAAATGATAAATGTCAGTTATCGAGTCCAACTAAGCAATGTTAACCAATAAACTTTAAACACATTTAGAAAGGTGAAAATTACATTTGATTACCTATCAGCAAATCCTAAGTGGGGAAACTTTTTTTTTAAGGTTATGGAAATTACACAGCAGGCATATTAAGTTATCATGGATGGGAATGTATTTCTTACTTGAGTACTTGGTTACTTGGTTACTCTGCCTTCTTGTTCATGTCAAACGAAAATTCCAGCTTCGAGTTGTAAAGTACTAAATTCCATCTCCACAAAATTTATATGACAGGCTTGTCACTTCTGATGACAGTTGTCTTCAGAAATGAGCCTTTCTACCAGTATTTGACATGTGAGTGTAAAAATTTCCATGAAATTTGGGTCTTTGTGCTGTGGGTTTTTTTTAACAGGCTTCTATTCACTGGAGAAGTCTACTTTGACACAACAAAAAATAAACACTTGGAAATTCTTTAAGTGAGAATGTTCCTTCTTGATGCAAATACTGCTTGCTTGCAAATATTGGTCAATAACACAGTGGAGTCATCTGCAACAGTTTTACCACACGTTATCCTGGCCAAAGTCATGTTTTTGGACTGTATGTTTTATGAACAAAAATATTTGGAATTATAGCTCTCGTAGGACTACCCTAATAAATACAAATGATAATTCAACATATTTGGTTACAAGCATTTTTTCAATGAGTATTTGCAGACACTCCTTCCTGTAAGTCTGTTTCAGACTTTAACTGGATAAAGATGAATCAAACACAATCCTTAAAGAATTTATCATTTATTAGGAAAATCAGACAGATTTGCAAATAATTTCAACTCAGGACAGAACTTGACAATCACTTAAGTAAAATAAAGATGAGGCCATAGGAAAATTACAGTTATAAAAATAAAACTTTTGGCTGAAGAATGAAAGAAAACACCTCCAACAGGTTGAATTCTGCCCCTGAGAAAGATATGTCCAAGTCCTAACTTTCAGTACCTGCAAATGAGGCCTGATTTGGGAATTTTGACTTTTTAGATGTGATTAAGTAAAAGATCTCTAGATTAGATAATTTTGAAGCTAAAGTGGTCCCTAATCCAATGACTGCTATTTTTATACAAGAAAAGAGAGATTTGAGACACAGAGACACAAGGGAGAAGGCCATGGGAAGACAAAGGCAGAGATTAAAATTATGCAGCCATAAACCAGGAAAGCCTGGAGCCCCAGAAAGTGGAAGAGGCAAATGAAGATTCTCCCATAGAAACTTTAGAGAGAGTGGGGCCCTACTAACATTCTGATTGTGTATTTTGTCCTCCAAATTTGTGACAGACGATTTCTGTTATTTTAAGCTACAAAGCTTGAAGTAATTTGTTATAAAAGCCTTAGGAAATGAATATAACACTATGACAGAGGTGACATTTGAGTGGGATCATGAAGGATGGATTGTATTTCGACATTTAGAGCCTATCTTGCAACAGGATGCATGGCGTCCCTTGCAGAGGGAATATTTGAATAAAGACTTAGAATTGGGAATGCTTAAAGGAAAGAGGAAGTAAGGGTTTTTGTTTTTTTTTAACATACTAGAATAATAAGTGAATGATGTGGAGAAGTAGAAGAAAGCAAAAGAGATCGGAGGCTGGGGCATGGGAAGGGAAAGAGAAGGTATTGTGAGAAGGAACAAAAAGATTGAAAGCAGCATGGAAGCCATTGGAGAAGAAAATGGACCAGAATGATGAAAAATACTACTCCAGTGGCCAAGGAGCATGAGACCTAGAGAATGAGATTCCTGATCAGTATTGTCCCTCCCAATTACAGACATGTGAGAGAGAATATTTCTGAGAATAGCCAGTCACTATATTTGCATGCATAGGTACTCTAATAACATAAGAAATAAATTAATCTTATTTCAAGTTTTTATGTGCTTTATTATTTTTTTAATTTTTTAATGTTTATTTTTGAGAGAGAGACACAGAGCACAAGCAGGGGAGGGGCAGAGAGAGAGGGAGACACAGAATCCAAAGTAGGGTCTAGGCTCTTAGCTGTCAGTACAGAGCCAGATGTGGGGCTTGAGCCCACAAACCATGAGATCATGACTTGAGCCGAAGTCAGACGCTTAACCAACTGAGACACCCAGGTGCCCCAAGTTTTTATGCACTATAAAATCAGAAAGTGTGATGCCTCCAGCTTTATTCTTCTAGCTCAAGATTGCTTTGGTTATTTGAGGCTTTGTGGTTCCATATGAATTTCCAGGTTATTTATTCTATTTCTTTAAAGAATGCCATTGGGATTTTGATAGAGATTGCATTGACTCTGTAGATCACTTTAAGTAATATGGAGATTTTATAACATTAAATCTTCTAATCCATGAACACAGATGTCTTTCTATTTATCTGTGTCTTCTTTAATTTCCTCTATCAATGTTTTATCATTTTCAGTGTACAGGCTTTTGTCACTTTACTCCTAAGTATTTTATTATTTTGCTGCCATTGTAAATGGGATTGTTTTCCCTCTCTTTTTTTTAATGTTTATTTGTCTATTTTGACACAGAGAGAAAAAGCACAAGCAGGGGAGAAGCAGAAAGAGGAGAGAAAAAGGGGGAGAACCCCAAGCAGGCTTTGTGCTGTCAGGAGAGCCTGACATGGGGCTAGATCTCATAACCCTTAGATCATGACCTGAGCTGAGATCAAGAGTGGGAAGCTTAACTGACTGAGCCACTCAGGCATTCCAGAGTGGGATTGTTTTCTTAATTTCATTTTCAAATAGTTTGTTGTTTGTGTAATGAAATGTACACAAATGTAAATGTTTGTCAACAGATGAATGGTAAGGAAAATGTGAATATATATTCTATATATAATTCAATCTTAAAAAATAAGGAAATTTTACATGAATGACCCTGGAGGACACTATGTTAAGTGAAATAAGCCAGACATAGAAAGACAAATACTGCATGATCTCATTTATAAGCAGAATCTAAAATAGTCAAACGGATAGAAGCAGAGAGTAGAATTATGGTTGCCAGGATCTGGGGGAGGGGAACTGGAAAGCTATTAATTAAAGGGTACAAAGTTTCAGTGATGTAAGATCAATACGTTTTGGAGATCTAATGGACAGCAATGTGACTATAGTTAAGAATGCCATATTGTATATATTTGAAATTTGCTAAGAGGATAGATCTTGAGTATTCTCATCCTACACACATACACACGTGAAAATATAACTGTGAGATGAAGGACATGTTAATTAGCTTAATTATAGTGATTATTTTATAATATACATCAAAACCTCAAGTTGTACACTTTAAACATATGTAATTTGTATCTGTCAGTTATACCTCAATAAAAGCTAGGAGGGGCGCCTGGGTGGCGCAGTCAGTTAAGCGTCCGACTTCAGCCAGGTCATGATCTCGCGGTCTGTGAATTCGAGCCCCGCGTCGGGCTCTGGGCTGATGGCTCAGAGCCTGGAGCCTGTTTCCGATTCTGTGTCTCCCTCTCTCTCTGCCCCTCCCCCGTTCATGCTCTGTCTCTCTCTGTCCCAAAAATAAATAAACGTTGAAAAAAAAATAAATAGAATAAAATTGCATTATTTAAAAAAAAAAAAGCTAGGAAAAAATGTCTTTATATGATTTAAAAGTTTCTGTAAATGGAACTGTGTTTGCAGTGATTAGTTTCCCGATCAACTTCCATTCTGTTTAGGAGTTACTACTTTATGCTTTCTTTTCTATTAACCTGAATTCATTTGCCTTTTTTATCCCATGTGGATTTGTTTGAATTGTTTCATATCTTCCAAGAGATAAAAATCTATTACTTTGTTTTCTTATCTTTCCAAAGATATTATTTCAGAGATAAACGTTTTAAATTTCAAATTGTCTTTCATAAGACTTTTTAAAAATAAAAGCAGACATTTTGAATTTATGGATTAAGTAATAATTAAGAAACATTTGACACAATTCAATGATAAGTCTCTTAGCCTCACTACTTTAATTTTTAAGCATAGATTTTTGAAGATTACAAAACACTTTCACATACATTATCTTATTTGCTCATTTGCTCTATATAATAGCAAGCAGTGGTATACCAATAAACTGGACCTTAAAAAAAAAAAAAAGCCCTGATTTATAGTGTATAACAATTCATGTGGCATAAATACTCCCACTATGGCCAATTTCAACCTACCAATGATTTAAAAGTGGGCTTATAAAATTCACGAATATTTAGCAATCTGCTCTTTCCAGTCAACCAGCTCCAGCATACTACTGAATGTTGGGATTTGTGTCCCCATTTTATCAAAGAAAAACAGGAGCCAAGACAGACCGAGTAACTTTCTTAAAATCACACAGCTAGCATGGCACTCAGGCCATCCCATTCTATGCAATATGTTTTCTATTCCATGACTCTAACTCATTCATGACAAGGCAAGTTTTCATCAACTGCATTATCGTAGGGCTCTTGCCTATTCATAAAATAAGCTGAGGTATATACAGATTAAAACATATCTTAAAAAAAAAGACATTTATAGATAAAACTAAATGATAATTTCTAAATGAAGCAAGAGAACCAACAGCAAATAGTATAGGTATTCATGTATGCCATTTTTCCCCCAAAATTTGTCATGAGGACTATTGTTTGGAGAACTTTTAATGAGAGCAAAGTATAGTCCTTTAGCAGCTTACATTATAAAATATGCAAGCCAAATGGTTTTCTCATAGATATTCAAAGTCATATCATCTTACATTTGTACAAAACTCGCGGAGGCAGTTGTGTCGAGACTGAGATATAGGAGATTAATAGGAGAAAACCCAACAACCTAGAGAAGAAACCCTTCTCTTAGACTGGCCTCAAATAGGACATGTCTCACAAGCAATTTTTATCCAAAACAAATTGACAATTTAACCCTTTTACAGGACCATGAGGTCACTAGTATAAATTTCTCAATAAAATGAGGGGCGCCTGGGTGGCGCAGTCGGTTAAGCGTCCGACTTCAGCCAGGTCACGATCTCGTGGTCCGTGAGTTCGAGCCCGCGTCAGGCTCTGGGCTGATGGCTCGGAGCCTGGAGCCTGTTTCCGATTCTGTGTCTCCCTCTCTCTCTGCCCCTCCCCCGTTCATGCTCTGTCTCTGTCTGTCCCATAAATAAATAAAAACGTTGAAAAAAAATTTATAAATTTCTCAATAAAATGATAAGGAAAAGCTTTAATACAAGACATAAAAAGCAGGGGTTATTTCATATTTGGAAAGTTGAACAGCAGGAATATATGTTCAGAAGATGGTCAGAGTACTTTAGCTAAGAAATACGTAACAGATTTTCTCATAAGGAAAAACTATTATTTTCTACAATTCTGAAATAAGCCTGGACGCTTCTTCTTTCCTACCCACCTCCCCAAACAAATCATCATTCCATTTGTCATTCACTCATTTATTCATTTGTCAACAAATACTAAGGGACCACCTACTATATTATGAGGTATCCTGTTGGCAGCTGATGAGAAAGTTCACAGTCTAATCATAACAACCCTGTAAGAAAGAAATATTTTCCAATCAAAAGAGGAATACGTTGTTTTAAAAACTGTGGTGAGATACTTATCTGATTGGATTACAATTTAAATAAATGTTTCAAATCAATGTTTACCAAATAAATTTAGCACCAGTGTTGCCCATATGCTGCTCTCCTCATGCAGTCATTCCTATCAACCTAGCTGTCCCAGAGGAGGACAATGTCCTACCATCTACCAGATCTACAGTTACTGTCAGGGTGGATATTTTGGACCCTACCACTTACACAAATCAGAATGGAAATGAGAACACCTCCTTGGCCATGGTGCTCAGTCTGTCTGGCTTTTCTCTCTGGAGCTACACTAACAAGGTCAGTTTCCTCCATCAGCCACCCCATCTTAAGAATGTGAAGCTTAATACTCATTGCCTGGGAATCGGAATACTTTGCACTCAAGCCAGCCTGAACTATGCCTGCCTCTACTTGAGTGTCTCCTTCTCTTTTGTAATTAAGTTTGGTCTTTGGGGATGCTATCGAATCCCTTGTTGCTTTGGGTTCCAGTTACTTTTGATTAATAACACATCCGGATTGTATTATGATAACCTGCTGTGATCAGGATTACTTTGTAAGTGCACCAAAACTGATAGAAAATTCATCAACTAATTGCATAGCACCTAGAAAAAGTTAAATGTGGTTTTACTTTTAAAAAATAGATCAACTGTATACAGAATCATTACAAATAATATCAAAGAAAGCCAAATTAACTCTGTCCATAGAAGGTCCATTGAAACAATCACAATATGATTCAGTGCTTTATAAAATTAATGGTATACATAAAACACTTTTTAAATGCTGGTTCTAATGACCTACAAACAAATTATGATATGGCAAAACAACTTCTCTGAGCACAAACTGCCAGTATGGGGAGTTATCAGTAGAGACTTGGAAATACTTCTATGTGCTAAATCTTTTGCGAGAAGTAATATATTTATTTGACAGTATTTTCTTTAAAAAAGGTTTTTATCTTAAAGGAAACAAAATAGCTAGTAGTTAAAAATATGGATTTGAAATAAAATGCCAGGATTTTACTGCTGTAGCACAAAAGTTGTGCAACTTTGGGCAAGTTACTGTAATGTTCCTATGCCTCAGTTTAATATTTATTTTTTTTAAGTTTACTTATTTATTTTTGAGAGAGAGAGAGTGAGCAGGGGAGGGGCAGAGAGAGAGAGAGAGAGAGAGAGAGAGAGAGAGAGAGAGAATCCCAAGCAGGCTCCTCAGTGTCAGTATGGAGTCTGATGTGGGCTTGAACTCACAAACCGTGAGATCATGACCTGAGCTGAAACCAAGAGTCAGATGCTTAACCAACTAAGCCACCCAGGTGCCCCAAATACTTAAATGTATATACATATAGACCATGCTTCGTAGATTATGTGAGGACTAATGAGATATATATATATATATATATATATATATATTTATATTTGCAGTGTTCATTGTGTTCTAAGAAAAGAAGAAATGTTAGCTATCATTATTATTGTCTGAGGATTATTCCCAGGGCCAGTTTCACAGATGTGTGAACTGTACCCATGCTCTGAAGGGCCCATGCTTAGTTTAATGCTCTGCTATTTGTCTTAAAATTCTTTTTTTTTAATTTTTTCAACGTTTATTTATTTTTGAGAGACAGAGACAGAGCATGAGTAGGGGAGGGGCAGAGAGAGAGGGAAACACAGAATCTGAAGCAGGCTCCAAGCTCTGAGCTGTTGGCACAGAGCCTGACGCAGGGCTCAAACCCACGAACTGTGAGATCAGGACCTGAGCTGAAGTTGGACGCCTAACTGACTGAGCCACCCAGGCACCCCTGTCTTAAAATTCTTAATATTTAAACAGAGTACTTCACATTGTCATTTGGCCTGGACTGCCCAAATCCTGATCCCTACCCTCAGGATCTTGATAATTATCAAAGTGATCTTATCTTGGGCCCCAATTGTTTTCTTTCCTATCACTAATCTCTCAGTATCTAGAATCCAAGGTAGGAATATTAAATGAACTTTTGCAGATTATAGAATGATACATACATAAGGCCAACCTCATTGCTTCCTGCCCCCTCCTCTTATATTCTTATCTTTCCCTGCAGTTAGGCATAATTCAAGCCATTCTGGTAGACACATTTGATTGCACAACTTTACTTTATCACCCCACCCCAAAAAAAGAACATCCAAGGCAAAAAGCATTTTTAACATAAGTTGTTTCAAGAGCAGATGTATTTTTTCACATTTTACTTAAACGAAGAAATAGATTTCAATGTTAACCAGTCGTTCTGTTTGGAAAATCTAAATATGGTTCTAATATACTTCTAATTATGCAGTATTATGCATTGGTGAATTCTGAGCCATGACAGCAATAGGTAACCAATGTTCTTTTTCAATGCCATTCAGGTTGTGTGTGTGTGTGTATGTGTGTGTGTCTGGTGTGGGAAGGTGTTAAAGTCTATGTATGTGAGAAGTGGTAGGGGAGAAAGGCACAACTAAATACCAGAGGGGGGAAAAAAAGACCATTAGCTGTTCATCCTCTAAACTTGGAATGTTCTTTTTAGTGCACGAGCATTCAACATGAGATGTTTGTTGTCAAGCCATCTGGAGTGATATTGTCACCATACGTGGTCAGTTGTTAAGGCTTTCTGTCCACATATATCTATCAGGAATACAAAATATCAGGAGTCTATTTCCATTAAAATAAGCTTTTGTATAAAATATCAACAAATGTTAATCAACTATCTACAAGAAAACTGTAAGAAATTAAATTATAAAATACAAATAAGAGGAAAAACTTTCTTTCATGAAGCTACAAGTAATCGAATAAAAGCACCGGTTTAAGAGTGACTATAACCTGTCAATCACTGTATTCTGTAGAAGAGACGCTCTTGTTATGTTCCTATTTGGTTGGTATTATTGTAGCTCTTGAACATTAACCATACTCCAGGCACTATGTTATACAGGACTGTAGATTAAATAGATGATAGATAGATAGATAGATAGATAGATTATAGATAGATTAGTTTGCCTTAACAAAGTACCACAAATTGAGTGGCCTTAAAAACAGAAATTTATTGTCTCACAGTGCTGGAAGCTACAAGTGTATAATCAAGGTTCAGTAGGAATGGTTCCTCCTAAGGGCTGTGACAGAAGACTCTATTCCAGACCTCTTTCTTTGGCTTGTAGATGGAAGTCTTGCCCTTGTGTCTTTTCTCACTGCCCTTTCTCTATGCAGGTCTAAGTTGGTTTTTCTTTCTGTAATGCAAGTTCCTCAATTCCTGTTTGATTTTTGATGCATCCACTTCAAAGATGGCTCTCTCCAATAAACACATTACCAGCCATACACTAGAGAGTCAGACTGCCCCTGCCCCCAGACTCCTTCCTTTTAGAGATCTGGTTGATTTTGATAACTGGCCACTTGGGTTGCTTGGTTTTTATTTCCTGTGCTTTAAATTCCTGCTTTAATGTTTTAAATTCACCAACAAAAAGTGACCTCAAACCTAAGTCTCCACCCTTGGACCTAATAAAAGCAGAACCCCAGGCTTGTGCTCTCCTTCTCTCTTTCTACCCAAGACCTTACTGTGTAGCCCCGGGTAAGTCATGTAACTTCCAATAATTGTAAGTAATAAACTTTTCTTTTTAAGAAGTTTTCTGGTGGTTATTGCAGAAGATGCCTTGCAGTCATAATAAGAACCACAGGGCCAGTTCAGCCACAACATTGGTCACCAATAGGCTGAGACTGGCACAAAATAATGCCTGTGTCCAAATTTCCCCTATTTTATAAAAATATTAGTTATATTGGATTAGGGACCCACTTTATTCCAGTATGACCTCATCTTAACTAATTACATCTGCAATATATTTCCAAACAAGACCACATTCTGAGGTCCTAGGGATTAGGATTTCAATGTATTAATTATGGGGACATAATTAAACTGAAAGGAAAAAGGAAGGAAGGAAGGAAGGAAGGAAGGAAGGAAGGAAGGGGAAAGAACTTTATTTAATTCTCAACAAGCCTATGAGTTTTAAGGAGGTTAAGTGGCATGCCTTAATAGTGTGCAGCTATTAAAGGTAGATCAGAGGAAGCCTCATGTTTAAGCCTTGTGCTATAATCCATTAATTCATTTAACAATTATTTAATGGGCACCCATAGGTGTCAAGCACATTATTATTCATATGTTTTCCAAGCTATGTTTCATAATAATGGAACTTTGGACACTATTAACCCAACTAGCCCAAATGACAGATATAGAGATTGAGTCTAGGTCCCCACTGGGGAAGTATCTCACTCCAGTCCATTAAACAAGTGACAGAATCATAGATTGCTTTTTCCTGAACTTCCTTTTATTTTTCAATTTAAGAAGGGAGAGGCAAAATAATTATGTTTTCTAAATCTAAATTATTTGTCTGTTACTTTTCCAGGCATTCAAATGCCTTCTGGCCTTCTTTGAATGAATAAGCTACCATTTCAACAAAGTAGGTTTAGAGGGAACATACCTCAACATAATAATAAACATTATGAAAAACCCACAGCTAATGTCATACTCAATGGTGAAACACTGAGAGCTTTACCTCTAAGATCAGGAATAAGACAAGGATGTCCATTCTCATCACTATTATTCAACATAATACTAGAAGTCCTAGGCACAGCAATCAGACAAGAAAAAGAAATAAAAAGCATCCAAATAAATAAGAAACAAAATTTTCACTTGCAAATGGCATGATAGTATTACAGAAAATCCTAAAGATTCCACCAAAAAACTACTAGAAATGATAAATGAATTCAGTAAATTCATAGGATAAAATTTAATATACAGTAATCTGTTGCCTTTATATTTACTAATAATGAAGTAACAGCAAGAGAAATTAAGAAAACAGTCCCATTTACAGGGGCACCTTACTTGCTCAGTCAGTAGAGTATGCAACTTTTGATCTTAGCGTCATGGTTCAAGCCTCATTTTGGGGGTAGATACTACTTAATGAAAGAAAGAAAGAAAGAAAGAAAGAAAGAAAGAAAGAAAGAAAGAAAACAATTCCATTTATAACTACACCAAAAAAGAAAAAAATACCCAGGTATCAACTTAACCAAAAAAGTGAAAGATCTGTTCTCCAAAAACTATAAAACATTGATGAAAAAAATTGAAGATGACACAAACAAATGAAACAGATGTTGGTGCGGATGTGGAGAAAGAGAAACCCTGTTAAACTGTTGGTAGGAACACAAACTGGTACAACTACTCTGGAAAACGGTATGGAGTTTCCTCAAAAAGTTAAAAATAGACCTACCCTACAACCCAGCAATTTTATTACTAGGTCTTTACCCAAAGGATGCAAAAATGCTGATTAAAAGAGGCACAGGCAACCCAATATTTATAGCAGCACTATCAACAAAGATCAAACTATGGAAAGAGCCCCCAAATGTCCATCAGCTGATGAATGGATAAAGAAGATGTAGTATATATATGAAATGAAATATTACTCATCCATCAAAAAGAATGAAATCTTGCCATTTGCAACATGAATGGAACAGAGTATATTATGCTAAGTGAAATAAGTCTGCCAGAGAAAGGCAAATACCATATGATTTCACTCATATATGGAATTTAAGAAACAAAACAGATGAGCACAGGGAAAGGGAAGGAAAAATAAGAAAAAACGGAGGGAAGCAAACCATAAGAGGCTCTCAACTACATAGAACAAACAGGGTTGCTGGGGTGGAGGGGGAGGTGGGTGAGGCAACGGGTTAAATGGGTGATGAGCATTAAGTAGGGCTTTTGTGATGAGCACGGATGTTATACGTAAGTGATGAATCACTAAATTGTACTCCTGAAACCAATACTATACTATATGTTAATCATATTTAATTTAAATAATAACTTGGAAGAATTTTTTTAAAAAAGATATTCCATGCTCATGGGTTGGAAGAACCAATATTGTTAAAATGCCCATACTCCCCAAAACAATTTGCAGATGTAATATAATCCCTATCAAAATACCAACAACGTTTTTCAGAGAACTAGAATAAATAATCTTAAAATTTGTATGAAACCACAAAGGACCTGGAAGAGCCAAAACAATCTTGAAAAAGAACAAAGCTGGAGGGATCGTAATTCCAGATTTCAAGATATACTACAAAGATATTACTACAAAGTAGTAATCAAAGAAGTATGCTACTTGCACAAAAATAGACACAGATCAATGGAACAGAACAGAGAGTTCAGAAATAATGCCATGCTTACATGGTCAATTAATCTGTAACAAAGGAGGCAAAAATAGACAATGGGAAAAAGACCATCTCTTCAACAAATGGTGTTGAGAAAACTGGACAGCTACATGCAAAAGAATGAAAATGGACCACTTTCTTACACCATACACAAAGGTAAACTCAAAATGTATTAAAGACCTAAATGCCAGATCCATAAAACTCCTAGGCAAACATAGGCAGTAATTTCTATGACATTGGCCATAAAAACATTTTTCTTGGGGCTCTGGGGTGGCTCAGTTCGTTAAGTGTCTGACTCTTGATTTTGGCTCAAGTCATGATCTCACAGTTCTTGAGTTTGAGCCCCGCATCGGGCTCTGTGCTAACAACAAGGAATCTGCTTTAGTTTCTCTTTCTCTCTGCCCCTCCCCTTCTCACTCTCTTTCTCTCTCTCAAAAATAAACATTAAAAAAAAATTGTCTTGATACATTCTTAAGGCAAGGGAAATGAAAGCAGAATTAAACTACGGGAACTACACAAAAATAAAAAGCTTTTGCTCCATAAAGGAAACCATCAACAAAATAAAAACGCAACTGATTGCATGGAAGAAGATATTCACAAATGATTTATCTAATGGAGGGTTAATATCCAAAATATATATAGAACTTACATAATTAACACTAAGAAAACAAATAATCCAATTAAAAATGGGCAGATGAGCTGAACAGACATTTTCCAAAAGATACAAATGGCCAACAGACACATGAAAAGATGCTCAACATTACTATTCATCATCATGGAAATACAAATTAAAAAAACATAATGAGGTATCACATTACACTTGTCAGAATGGCTGAAATCAAAAACATTAGAAACAATAGTTTTGGTAAGGATGCAGAGAAAAAGAAACCCTCATACCTTATTGATGGGAATGCAAATCAGTACAGCTATTATGAAAAACAGTATGGAAGTTTCTCAAAAAAATTAAAAATAGAATTACCACAGTAATTCCACTGCTTGGTATTTATTTACCCAAAGAATAAAAAACATTAATTCAAAAGGATACATGCACCCCGATGTTTATTGCAGCATTATTTACAATAGTCAAGAGAGAAAAGCAACCCAAGAATCCACGAATAGATGGATTCCGTTTATGTAATGTGTATAATCCATTTATACACACACACACACACACACACACACACACACACATACACACACACTAGAATATTATTCAGTCATAAAAAAGCATGAGATCCTGGGGCACCTGGGTGGCTCTGTCGGTCAAGCATCTGACTTGGCTCAGGTCATGATCTAGTGGTTGTGACTTTGAGCCCTGTGTCAGGCTCTGTGCTGACAGCTCAGAGCCTGGAGCCTGCTTCAGCTTCTGTGTCTCCCTCTCTCTCTCTACCCCACCCCCGCTTGCTCTCTGTCCCTCACAAAAAATAACTAAATATTAAAAAAAATTTTTTTAAAAAGCATGAAATCCTGCCATTTGCAACAAAACGATGGACCTAGAGGGAATAATACTAAGTGAAAAAAGTCAGTCAGAGAAAGGCAAATACCAACTGATTTCATTCATATGTGAAATTTAAGAAACAAAACCAAAGATCAAAGACAGAAAAAAAAAGAGAGAAAAAAAAAAAAAAAAAAAACGCCAGACTCTTAACAAAAAAAAACAAGCTGGTGGTTGCTAGGGGGGAGGTGGGTGGGGAATCGGTGAAACAGATAAAGGGGATTAAAAATACATTTATTTTGATGAGCATTGAGAAATGTATAGAATTGTTAAATAACTGTATTGTACACCTGAAACTAATATAAAACTGTATGTTAATTATACTTCAATAAAAAAGAAATAAAAAATAAAAAAGATACAGTTTCTGCCTAGAAAGAATGCTTATCTGAGATATGATCAAAGTAGTGCAGGGTTATGGAAGACTGAGCAATCAACTGTCCTTGGAAGATGTAGAAAAGGGTTGTTCACAGGAAAAGTGACATGTGAGCTGGGTCTTAGAGAATGAGTAGGAGTTTGCCCACAGCAGAATGCAGGGAAAAGCATTCCAGGCAAGCCTAGAGCATGAGCAAATGCAGCCAACCATGAGGGTACATCTCTCCTGGATAACACTTAATTACATTGGCTTTTGTTAACTCAGTGGGTGATGTGAAGAGGTGTGAGGGAATGTCACTGTCTCTTCTGAGACTACCTCCCCAGACTCCAAAGCACAAAGCCATTATTGTTTTTAAATGTTTTGTTTTATTGGGGCACCTGGGTGGCTCAGTTGGGTAAGCGTCTGACTTCGGCTCAGGTCATGATCTCACAGCTTGTGAGTTTGATCCCCATGTCCAGCTCTGTGCTGACAGCTCAGAGCCTGGAGACTGCTTCAGATTCTGTGTCTCCTTCTCTCTCTGTTCCTCTCCCATGCACTCTCTCTTTCTTAAAAATAAACATTATAAAAAAAATTTTTAATGTTTTATTTTCTTTTTGAGAGAGAGAGCACATACAAGCCGGGGAGGGGCAGAGAGAGGGAGAAAGGGAGACGGAGGATCCAAAGCGGGCTCCAAGCTAACACCAGAGAGTCGAATGAGGGCCTTGAACTCAAGGACAGTGAGATCATGACCTGAGCCGAAGTCAGACATTCAACCTACTGAGCCACCCGAGTGCTCCAGCCTTTATTAAACAGATTTTTCCCTATATCCCCTTTGGGAAATATTCCCTTTTGGGAAAAAAATTTGTGAAAACTCTGTAAATTAGATTATTGACTATTAGTTTTGAATTAGTTCTCTCTGCTCTCTGTGTGACGCATTCACTTCAAATAGAGAAGTCTAACTGTGATCTCTGTTAAGTCTCCAATTCTGTGGAGATTGTCTTTAATTTATTGTCAGATCATCTTGAAGCAGTAACTTCACCATACGAACATGTGACACTGCTTTCAAAATTGTATGAACCAAGAGGGCAGAATCTCTTAATACTCAGTGGATGTTGCTGGTGCCACACCAAAATATCTGCTACAAACCCAAGCCCAGCCCAAGTAAATGCTGGCTCACAGCTGCCCCCCTACAGATAACCTTATGCAAAGGAAATCCTCTACGCCCACATAGAGCTGACCTCAGTCCATTACTGACTGGCACAGGGGTTCAAACACTGGGGGTGTGGTGGACAAAGTGTATGCTACAAATGGTACTTGAGAGCTTCCCTAGGATCAGACCAAAGCTAATGCCTTTTGAAACTACTTCCTGCCTTAACTTTGCTCTATCCTCAAACCTCATTTCCTTCCCCTGAGAACACTTGAACAAGAATCCCTGTCTCAGGCTCTGCTCCTAAATAATAACTTGGCACATGGAATGTTTTGAGGGTTTGTTGAGAAATATTTTTGGGAATGAAATCCAAAATATAGTCATTATCAAAATTACTAGTCTTACCAAAATCCATCTATACAACGAGGCATATATATCCTTATGGTTCTCGTATGATTATTTTATAAATAATCTACTTTGCACTATAATCAACTGTGGTTAATGATCTTGCCCCACTTAATTGAAACAATTTGTCTAAACACAATGAGAAAAGTAATATACTGTTTTTTTTTTTCAACAAATAGTGTACTATGCATTGCCAGGAAGTATAGTTTGACTCATGTTTAAGCATACTCTTTCTACCTTCTAATTTACTAAAATTATTTAGTATTTATCACTAAATAATTTATAATGAAATGAAATGAATTTTTTGTATTAAAAATAATCATTTTAATCAACTGAAACAAGTAAAAAAGGAATAAAAAACAGTTGGATTCTTTGCAAATCTTATTGTCAGCAAATGAAATAGAGTTCAATTTTATTATTGGACTTTATTATGGAAAAGATTTCAGAAGAATAACATATTCTGAAATTTAATCATACCAAAATCCTCAGTAACTTTTGCAAAAGACAATGGTAAAAACAGCCGTGAAAAATCAAGATTGATTTCTCTAATATGACTGCCTATTGTTTAATTATATTCCTGGATGAAAGTTATTAGTACAATATCAGCATCATCTTGAGCAATTTTCATTGTACAGAACTATGTCAAGGACAAAAGTAGGAAAGGTGAGAAAGAATTGTTCTTTTTTTTTTTCTTTGAACATCCTTTCAGGACTTAACCTGAATATAACATTTAGCCCTGGAATATGTATATCAATCTTTGTGTAAGTGAATAAAATAAGAAGCTCTTCATACACACACACACAAGGTGCCTCACACCAAAGATTTTTCCTATGCCTCTGGGTCATTCATTGTCTAGATGTTCTTTTATAAAAAAAAAAAAAAAAAAAAAAAAGAGGTAAGTAAATGAGCCATCTTGTTCTAGATGCTTACATTCCATAAGTTTCCTCATTCT
This sequence comes from Herpailurus yagouaroundi, assembly GCF_014898765.1. Lineage (NCBI taxonomy): Eukaryota > Metazoa > Chordata > Mammalia > Carnivora > Felidae > Herpailurus > Herpailurus yagouaroundi. Next base: position 137,905,911 of record NW_024412376.1, on the reverse strand, counting down.
CATCATGATACAAGCCATGTCTAGATCCAGAGTTATTGTGTGGGTGATATACATAAAAACTCACTGTGAATTGTAAAGTACAAGACAAATATGAGTTACTACTTCTCATCACTTGCTCTTCTCCATTATCAGATAGCCTCTCTTTTTAATCTGGAAGGAGCTTTATATTTTATTGCATTTTCTATCTTTTTGTTGCTTACACATTCCAGGCCAGAGTCTTTCCAAAGAGCTTCCTAAAGAATCACATGCTTTTTAAAAAAGAAAAAAAAAAAAAAAAAAAGTAAAAAAAAAGAATCGCATGCTTTTTTGAGCCAATACTTAATTCGCATTATGATGTCTAAATCACTATGACTTTTTCATTTTAACTCCAAGAAAAAAAAATAGAGGTGTTCAACTTCAAAACCTGAATAACCACTGAAGATTCTCCCCAAATGCTGACATCATTAGAACACATCTGTGTGGGTGACTTTACCAATTGGTTTACCAAAAGTCTAGATTTATTATATACTCTCTAAGGCATTAATTAACACCATGAAAGTGACCTACATTTGGATAATTTCAGTCTTGATCATCTTGTATAGAACCACAATAGAAACATTGGAGTGAATATCACAACTGATTTCTCATATCCTTAGAATATCCCTTTATATCAAGTCAATATGAATGAGGTGTGACTATAAAATGAAGCTTCATTTTTTTATTGAACATAATAGAATTTATATGTGTAGATGAATATCATCCTACTTAGTAAAGTTTGTGACCATATTTTCTTATCATATGACAATAGCTTTAATATTATTATTATTTTACTTTTTTCTAGATATAACTTCAGTGATTTGCTCAAACATTTTAAAAATATACCTGTTAGAACTGCCTTTTTAAAACATGTGCTACTCCTTTATTATTAGACATTTTTGCATTTTTAAAAATATAACATTAAAAAAACATTTTTGGAAATGTTTAGCTTAATAATATAAAGCTAACACTCATATACCACAATTACATGAAAATTATATTTTCATCAGCAAAATGATGATAACATAATCCAGATTAAGAAATAAAATATTACCAACCCTTCCCAAGGTCCTACATGTGCCTGTACAAGATCTCAAGATCCTACAATCCCCTTAAAAGCAACTACTCCCTAGAATATTGTGATAATTGATTCCTCACCTTTAAATTAATAGTTTTGGATATGAGCAGTGGAAGAAAAGCCCTGAGGCAGAGTCCCAAGTCCTTGAGGAGGAATGATAAAGTAGGCAGTTAGTTAGACTTGAGCTGGAGGCAAGGACAATGATAAGTAAGTTACACATTAGAAGCCTGAGGGGAGCTCAACCTCCGGACCTTGTGGCTTGCAAGACCTTGGGGCTAACAGACCAGGAGCCACAGGTACAGAGCCAAGAGTTCTCCACTTCCACCCCTGCCCCAAGGTAACCCCTATACTCATTATAATACATTTGCTTTGGGGTTATAGCCCACCTGCCTAGGGAAAAAGTCTGTGAGAAGGGTTCTGTTACACATCTCATAGGGTCAAAAACTCCCCCTCCTAACCTGTGGGAGGAGTCCCCCAAATGATTGGAAGCAGCCCCCATTAGAGACCACCCCACTGTATGTGTCTGAGTCTAAAGAAGCCCGACAAATATCTAACTCCCAGACAAGCTAGCGGCAAGTTCCAGCTCACAGAACCTGCCTGCTCTCCCAACTTGAGAGTATACCCTGCTTTGGTCTTGCTACTTTCCCTCTAGCTGTCTTTACCCCAGCATGGATCCTGGTAAATCTTCTTGTGGAGAATCCGAGAATCTATACCTCTATTCACACAAGGGCAGACTCTCCCTCTGGTAACAGTCTCACCATCTCTCTACTCATCCCAAAGTAATAGGATTTATTTTAAAACCTGTAAGCAATTATGCATTGCATATATTCTCTAGGGTTTTGATTCCTTGGCTCATCCTAATATTTGTGAGATTTATCTGTGTGCTCTGGTTTTGTTTTGGTTTTCTCGTTTTCATTGAAGCGTAACCACACCACAATTTGTTTATTCATTTTCGTGTTAATGGAAATTTGGATTATTCCCAGTATTTAGATACTATATGCAAGAATTCTATAAACATTCTGTTTTTATCCTGGTACACATATGCAAGAGTTTCTTTAGGGTATATATGTAGGAGTTGTAATTGCTGGTGTCATAGAAAATGTATTTCTTTAATTCACTAGAAAATGACAAACTGGTTTCTAAATTGGTTGTTCCAATGTATAAAACCATTAGCACATTTCTTCACACCAGCACTTGGAATAGTTATTGCAATTAACACTTGCAATTGTCACTGCAACTTTTTCATTGTTGCCAATCTGGTGTATATGGAATATCATCTCATTTTGTTCTTAATTTACACAAACTCAAAGAATTCATAAGATGTGAAATCTGATAGGGATATCTCCCCCGATTGAAAAATCCACACCGAGATACATCTTTTTTGCCTGTTGCATTGTATAGTAGTTATTCAATGTTGAATAGAAGGGGCTAGAGTGGATATCCTTGCCTTGTTCCCCATCTTAGGGGAAAAGAACTCATTTTTTCACCATTAGGTATGATGCTAGCTGTGTCTGTTTTCTTGTTTTGATTTGGTTCTGATTTCATTTTTGGTAGATAATTTTTTATCAGGTTGAACAAGTTCCCTAGTATTCCTAGTTTGGTCAGAGTTTCATGGGAAATGGGTGTTGAATTTTATCAAATACTTGCATTTTATCTATTGACCTAATTATGTGGTTTGGGTCTTTATTTAGTTCTTTAATCTATTAAGGTGATCTATTCCATCCACTGATTTTTATATATTAAAGCAATCTTGCAATCCTGGGATGAATTCTGCTGTTTAATTCTTTTCTAGATTTGATTTCCTAACATTTTGTTAAGGATATTTGCATCTATGCTCATGATGGATATTCATATTGGTTTATAGTTTTCTTTTCTTATACTGTCTTTGGCTTTGTTACCAGTGCATTACTGGCATTATAAAATGAGTTGAAAAATATCCCCCCGCCCCCACCCACTATATTTCCTGAAACAGTTTGTAAAGGAATAATGTTATTTCTTCAAATATTTTCTAGAATTCACCATAAATGTCAACGAGGCTGGGCTTTCTTTGGGAGAAGAATTTGAATTTTAGTTATTTTACTTATTTCAAGTCTATTCAAATTTCTATTTATTCTTGAGTCAATTTTTGTAATTTGCATCTTTCTAGAAATTTTTCCATTTTACCTGAGATGCCTAATTTGTTGATTTAAAATTGTTTATAATAAACCCTTATAATCCTTTTCATTTCAATAGGATGGTAGTAACGTTTCCTCTTTCACTTAATCAATTTGGTATTTTGTGACTTTTTTCTTTTTTTCTTTGTCAATATGATTGAAGGTTTGTCAATTTTGTTGATCTTTCTGAAGAATTAACTCTAAGTTTTGTTGATATTTTTGGTTTTATGTTTTCTCTTTCACCGATGTCTTCTGTAATCATTACTATATCATTCCTCTTTATTTGGATTTTGTTTTCTCTTTATTTCTGGTTTCTTAAGATGGACGTTTAGGTTATTGACTTGAGACTTCTTTTCTGATATAGGTGTTGAAATCTATAAATTTCCCTCTAATTGATATTCTAGCTACATCCCATAAAGAGAGAAAGAGAGATAGAGTGTGAGTGGGGGAGAGGCAGAGAGAGAGGGAGACACAGAATCCGAAGCAGGCTCCAAGCTCTGAGCTGTCAGCACAGAGCCCAATGCAGGGCTTGAACCCACGAACTTCAGCTCATGACCTGAGCTGAAGTCAGATGCTTAACCAACTGAGCCAGCCAGGTGCCCCCATGGTGCTTTCACTTTCATTGAGTTCAAATTATTTTCTAATTCACTTATGTTTTCTTCTTTAACTCATCTACTGATATATTTTGTCTGAAAGTCTATTTTGTCAGGTATTAATATCGCCACTCCAGCTCTTTTTTGGTTATCATTTATGTGTGTGTATATATATATATATATATGTGTGTATATATATATATACATATATAT
>NW_024412376.1:137766304-137901759 GCF_014898765.1 Herpailurus yagouaroundi | reverse complement strand
TCAGTATAGTCAGCTTTATATTTGCCATTTTACTATTTTCTATATGACTTCAGTCTTTTCTCATCCTCTTTCTCTCTTTCCTCCATTCTCTGATGTTAGACATTCTTTAGTGTACCATTTAAATTCACTTTTCTAAAACTATATTTTATGAGTCATCTTCTAAGTGTTTACCCTAGGGATTGCCCTATGAAACTTGACCATCACAATCCACTTCAAATTAATTAGTGTCAGCAAAATGTAGAACTTTGCTCCGATGTAGCTTTCTCCTTCTCCCTTGCGCTATTACTATTGTCCATATATTACATTTATATGTACATTATAAATCCAACAAGATAATCTTATTGCTTTAAACAACTTTATGCCTTTTGAGGAACTTAAGAGATAATGCAAAGTATTTCATAGTCTTTTAGGTCAGCACACATAGTCCCCACTTCTGGCATTCTTTATTTCTTTCTCTGGAATTGAGTCACAATCTAGAATTGTTTCTCATCAGCCTGAAGGATTTCCTGTAGTATTTCCTATAAGGCGGTCTGCTAGCCATAAATTTTTTCACGCTTTATTTGAGGTTCTAAGTGCTTTTTTAAAATCTGTGGCTTAGCATCCATCATCAGTGTAATGATATTTGCATGCACTTTATAATTCCTAAAACTATATTTTAAAAAATGCAACGCAGTACATATGCCGGGTCAATGTATTCTTTCTTTTCCAGAATTTTGGCAACATAGTTTTATTTACTGTGTTGGAAATTTCTTGTCCAATTAAGGAAACATATATGGTGTATAATATAGTTCTTTATCCTCTGTGGTCAATTGAGCTACTACACACAGAGTTTAGAAAAGTATAGCAAACTGAAATCTCAAAACAGAGAAAACTATATATCCTCGGAGAGCTGAAAAAGCCCTCAAATCGGAAAGTTTATCTAAAGAAAGAAACATATTAAATAAGGATGTACTATAACAAGGACAAGGTATGATATATGAAATAATAAACACAAACTCTTTAAACATTTCTTAAACAGGAGTAAAGGGGCTTTATTTTTGGCCTTGTTTAAATAACTTTAAAATGCTAATCTTTCCTTTTATGTTTCATAGAGCATAGCAAAATCCATCATCAAACAGCTTTTATCTATCCTTTCCTTGGTCTCACTAATAAAGAATGGTTTGTTAAAGGCCAAGTTCTATAGCTTTTCGGTAAGCAGAATTCCCACTGACCTCTACTGTGGGCTGTGTAGGCATTTATCTCTATAAAGTGTGCAGGGCCAAGTGCATCAATATTCATTAGGGAAATTACTTCCAGCGTAGAGAGGTCAGCACAATTTTAATGGTCATTTACGTGCATCATGACTCTAAGTCACAAAGGAAGGTAATCGTGATTTTAAGGAAGAGTCCAGAAAATGATTTCTTGGACGCTCTTGAACCTGGCCTAGTTGACCTAGCCACTGTATTTTTTTGCAAATACAGTATACATTGCAGCACATGCACCTTTCTGTGTGTTTAATCATGTCATTCCGCCTGCCTGGAATGCTCTCTCTACTTGCTACCAGTTATCAAAATGCTTTCTGCTCTTCCAGTCCCATTCAAGTCCCATCCCTTTCATGGAGCCTCCTACAATCCATCCCACACCAATTAACAGGATTTCTCCCCAGCCCTGACTCCAACTGCACTTGCTATCATATCAGTATCATTTGGTTTGAGATACTTTGTTTCCTAGTTGTTTTATGATTTGTTTTGTCTCCCTTAAATTGCAATAGTCTATTATGTTTGCATAAATACTTTATAGGTTATAAAGTATTTTATGTCCCTTTCTTCATTTAATTCTCAGAATGGAGTGGGGGACAACAGAAAGCTTTCGTTTAATATTTTGATTCTTGAAATAAGAGCTTTGGAACTTAAGGAAATGTATTTAGTCCATTTTAGTCCTAGCGTTCTTATCTGTGAAGTGGGGAGATAAGATGCATTTTTAACTGTGTTGTAAAGAGTACATGCGAATATGTAGCTAAATGACCTAGACAATGCCTGGCTCACAGAAAACACTCAATATACATTCATTTCTGTGCTCTCAAAAAGTCTATGCTAATGGTATTATCAAAATGTATTATCATATGCTATGTCTATAGCATTCCAAGGCAATTTCTATATCCATGTTAGCTATTTGTAGTCAGATTTTACAGATGAAGAAATTGAGACTCAGAGGATTGAAGCGGCCACACAAGCTCTGAAAGTCTGATTAACTCCAAACCTGGTGTCGTCCCATCTCCACGTACTGACCAATCTCTACTGAACATAACTTGATGACCAAATGCAGCACAGTAATGGGCACATAATACTGACAAAAGCAATAATTGATGTAGACACATGTCAATGTTAGACTGAGCCCCACTGGCTGCCAGGGCTGCCAGAGAATCTGAGGGAATCCCAGGGTGGTTCCTTACCTGGAGTTGCAGCCCCATCCAGGAAAAAAAAGGTCACCAGGGCAAGTGAATGGACCATGATCATGTTATATAACACCAGTTATCAACGTCATGCTCTTATTATCTTATCCTGTTATTTTCTATGTAATCCACCTCCTTGCCTTTTCTCATTCCATCTTCGTATCTCCTCCCTCTACACTCTCCTGGCTCAATAACGTCAACATTTACTCATTTGTTCAGTCCTTCAATACAACTAAAATACTTTCAGAATGGCTTTACCACACCACTACAACAAAACAAATCCACTCAAAAGAGTTCAGGTTTGTTTGCTCTTTTTGTCCCCGAGTAGAGGACTGAGAGTAGGTAGTCAAATTCCATGTAAAAAGCTATTTGGATCAGTCCATTTATAACTTTTCCTTCTTTTAGTATGACTTATGTAATTCACTTTTAAAAAGTGGGGTTTATTTTTTTAATTTAGTTTCTCAATTTTTTTGCCTATCCTTACACTTTCAAGTTCTTTTCTGAGTATGTGGAACATAAACAACCTTCCTAAGTCAAGGGTATGCAAAAGCTACATTCAGAAAATATGTCCTTTCCTTGCCTCTCTCTCTACCTTGCCCCTCCTTCATTGTTTTCTTATCTATCTTCTTGGGTTAATTTTTGTAAAGACATCATTTCTTATTTGTGCATCTTTCTTAAACAAAAAATAGCATATTATATTTACTTCTTTGAAACTTGCATTTTTCCCTTTAACAATTGATCTTGGGTATCTCCTAAAAGTCACTCTGAATCGGTACACAGAGAAAGCCCTTTTTTATTTCTATGGCTGTATAGTGCTCCATTGTGCATAAGTACCCTAGTTTATCCAAACATCTCCCGTGCTTGGAAATTTGGGAAGCAACGAATATTTTGTAGTTATAAGTAAATAAAAAAATACTCGTATATATGCATTTTCATATTTTTGATACAGATCTCTAGGATAAATTCCCAGAAGGAGAACTTCTGAGACAAAGAGTAGTGCATATAAGGGCTGTTAGCTATTGTCAAATATCCCTGGGTAGACTTCTTGGACCTTTTATTCTCACCTCCATGTGTACCCATGCTTATTTTCCTATAGCTTCCAAAACAAAAGCTGGTTTTGAGTTTAGAATCTCTACCAATCTGTTGAGTAGTAAATAGTGCTCAGTGTAATGTTAACTTGTGTTTCTCTTATTATGATCACTAGATATGTTTCAATATGTTTAAGGACCATTTTAGATCCTTTTTTGCTCGGTATTCTATAAAATTTGGTGTTTTCCCCTATATTTTTATAAGTTCTTTGTCAAATGGTTTGTAATGTATGTTGCAAATATTTTCTCCCAACTTGTCATTCCTTTTAGACATTTTTCAATATTGTTTTTCATACAGAAGTTCTTTGTAAGTTAAACAGTCAAACTTACATGACTTTTCTTTTATTGTCTCTGGATTTTGAATCATATAGAGCCATTCTTAATCCCCATTCTTAATCCCCATGTTTCTTATAGCATTTTTATAGTTCCATTTTCTTAACATTTAGCTTTATCTATTTATCTATTTATTTATTTATCTTTATCTATCTATCTATCTATCTATTTATTTATTTGAGAGAGTGCATGGTGCCCATGCAAGAAGGTGAGGGGCAGAGTGAGAGAGAGAATCTCAAGCAGGCTCTATACACAGCACAGAGCCCAACGTGGGCTCGATCTCACAACCATGAGATCAGGACCTGAGCTGAAATCAAGAGTTTGGATGCTTTACTGATTGAGCCACCAGGTGCCCTGACATTTAGCTCTTTCAGATAAATTTTATATTTACATTGTATGTTTTCACATTTAGGTCTCTTTGGACTCTATTCTTTCTGATGGTGTAGGAAATGGATTTAATTTTGTCTTTTTCAAAATAATGCTACAGTTTTCCCAACATCATTTATTAAAAAGCCCATTTTTTCCCTAGTGGTCTGATGTTCTCATTTTCCAAATATAGTTGGGTTAATTTGTGCCCTTTCTGTTCTGTTTCATTGGTCAATCTGTCTATTCTTATATAAGTACATATTGTTTCAACCGGAGAGGTTTTGTAGATTGTTTTTGTATCTGCAGAGTTCATTTCTAACCATTTCTAATCATTACACGCTGTGTGAGATGGCATGCACAGGTAGAAAGCTCAATTCTTGGGAAGGAAGAATATTATAATTTTTCATCTTTTATCAATAAGGTATTTGGGGTGCTTTGTACTCATCAAACTTTATCTTTTGACCTGGATTATTATCAACACTCTAAAATAGAATTTGAGAGAGTACCACTTGCCACTTATGATTTTAAAAAGTGGCAAGTAGTTTAAAAGGTTAAAAAGCATTTTGAAAAAAAAGGAGGTTAAATATTATAGACATAACAAGTAGCCTTTTCACAATTTGCTATCATCTGTCCACATTGCAAATAAGAGTCCAAAGGTAGGTATGAGGCTCTTAGTATGAAACGTGCTCCTAGTTAATGCAGCTAGTGTAGGTCCAGAAATAAATAGTCAGAGCTTTGGGATGGCAATCCAGTTGGAAAGAACAGTTAGGGGGCTGGCATTGCAGGTATAGTTATCATACTGTTTTGGTTAACTATGAATTTTCACCTAGGCCATATGTTAGTGTGCGGTAAGGGAGACTAATAGAGATCACGGGGTGGTTGAGGTTGCTGGGAAGAAGGCTTCAACTTCACTCTCCTCGTCCCACACACATAACTTGAGCACCACCACTAAAACTGGAAGGTTCCCTTGAAACTTTGGAACACAGGAATCAAGGTGAAACAAGGCGATGCGACAGGTAATAATACACCATTGGAATACTGCTATTGTTTTCAGTCACGAGTGAAAACACTTGTACTGTTCAACCTGGTCTCCTCAGGACAATTTTGCCATTCTAACTGTATTTTTTAATTAGACCACAAACTGTTGGAAGGCCTTATTCATTCAGACACTTTGGATTGCCAGTGACAGAAAGCCAATTCAAATGAGCTTAAACTAAAAGGAAATTTATTTCCAAATATTCCTGGGAATTCTGGGAGTGGACACTTTAACAAAGAAATTCTCAACTTTCTTTTTGAATTCAGTTTGCACAAAGTCAAGTTAGCAGGCAGGATGGCTGTCGGCAGCTGCAGGCTCACATAATCTTGGTTTAACAGCTATAGCAGAAAATGCTTCCTTGTTTTTCTTTCCATGTGAATCACTGGGACTCTGACCTTACTTGGCTCCAATGCCTATCCTCGGCTGTAGTCACGGTCATATGTTCACCCTGTAGCCTGAAAGAGGATTTCCCCAAGGAGAAGAGGCTGACAGACACAAACAATAGGTCTACTTCAAAAACTGAATCAAAATCTAAGTCATCTTTGTATCCTCCACAGGTCTTTGACCTACCGGATTTTCAATCATTAGATGCCAGAGGAGCAAGGCACTTTGCTAAGAAGAAAGAGGCAAAGTGGAGGCAGAGCGGATTGGCAGGTAAGAAAGTGGACAGAAATAGAAGAGAAAAATATACAAAAAGTTGAAGGTAAGATGAAATTTGTCTTTGCTTTATGTATTTGCAGAGAGTTAAGAAAAGCTATGGTAGCCTTCTTTATGAGAGAAAGATTTTTTTAAAAACATGAATAATTATTGGGATCATTTTTAGAGAGCCTTTATAAAATGCCAGGGAGTCTATCCAATTCTTCTCTGGATTTGGTTGTTGTTACCAGTGTCATGTCTGTTACATTGTTAAACAACCAGAGATGCTTTGATGGGAAAGCCCATTGGGTTTTGGGAGCATCTGCTAACCGTAATCACTGGTGTTTTACATATGAAGGTCCTGAAGATAATTAAATTGAAATCCCAAGTTATTTAACAAATTTGGGCAAGAATGGTAGTCTACTCTGTCACCACCAGTTTTATCACCGAGTGCCAAAATTCTATCATTCCTGTCAAAGAAAACATGAATCAACACTAAGGATATAACCTAGAGATGGCATCCATACACTTCTCTACCTAAATCCACCATTTGGAGTCTCGTATCTTTCAGGAGATGGAATACAGGCTACATGCAAACACATGCACTCACACACATTCATCCACCAAAACAAAGCACCAGCAAGCAATAGAGAGTTTACTGCTGATTTGGAAATTAAAAGGGATGTCACATTGCACAGTATATAACTATATATGTATATATATATTCATATTCTCCCCATATGTTTGCTCCCTCCTCTATCTGTGTCTTTTTCTCCCTTTTCCTTCTCTTACCTCACAAATTGTTGTATCTATGTTGCTAAAGAGTTCTCCTTCCCGAAAGTCTGGGCACTATCCCTTACATGCCCTGCAGCTCAGGTCAGCCACCCAAGAGGCTTGTCAAAAATATTTCAGCAAAGGTGAGACTTTTGCTACAAGAGATTCTAGTACTCAAGTCAATGGAATACAACTTTTACAAATAATAATGATAAGCAATAATAATCTCCTATATTTCCTGAACCAACCACATTTATGGCCACCCATTGCGCTAAGTACTTTACAGGCCTATTACATTTGATTCTTAGACTGCTGTTTTGATGTTGGTATTGTTATCTTTGTTTCTCAGTTGCCTAAGTTCACACATTAAATAACAGAACTGCAATTTCACCTATTGTGTGATATAAATCCAATGCCCTGTGTTTGTTTTGTTTTGTTTTGTTTTGTTTTGTTTTGTTTTTCCAAAGCAGAGTGCTTTGGGGTATACTGACATTTAGTATTTGCCATTTAGAAATCTTAATTTTAGGGGTGCCTGGGTGGCTCAGCTGGTTAAGTGTCTGACTTTTGATTTCAGCTCAAGTCATGATCTCATGGCTCCTAAGATCAAGACTTGTGTCAGGCTCTGCACTGACAGCACAGAGCCTGCTCAGGATTCTCTCTTTCCCTCTCTCTGCCCCTCCCCGGCTCATGTGCACATGCTCTTTCTCTCCCTCAAAATAAATAAATAAACATTAAAAAAAGTAAATCTTCATTTTATATGAAAAATCAGTTTCCCTGTGCAGTTCATTTGAATCCCTGGAATATTTTGGTTAAAGTAAATAAATGGTGAGAGACCTAATTTCTTAATGTCTAAATAACAAAGATAAATTTGGTCATGATACTTCTTACATATTATTAGTTTATTTAATTATCACCAAGGGGTGCCCAAATGGCTTAGTGAGTTAAGCGTCTGAGTCTTGATCTCAGGGTTTGTGAGTTCGAGCCCTGGGTCAGGCTCTGTGCTGACAGCATGGAGTCTGCTTAAGATTCTCTCTCCCTCTGTCTCTGCCCCTCCCCTACTCATGCTTTCTCTCTCTCAAAATAAATAAACTTTAAAAAAATATCACCACAGACTGTAAAGAAGAAAATTTGTAGTGCATTTTACTGGACAGGAAGCTAGAGAGCAAGATCCTCTGACTTCCAAACCCAAGCTTATCTTATTCTTCCATAGAAGCTAAAGCACCTGAAGATATCCACTGAAACTGAGAGATGGGTACAAAAAGTCACCTGGAGTTTGCACTCACAGTTACCTGTTAAGTCATCTAGAAGACTTCTACATCTGCCTCAACTGGATCAAAAGAACCTAGAAGAGAAAGGAGTGGAGGATGAATCAACACAAAGAAGCAATTCTCAAGAACCATGCAGGACAGAAAAAACAATCTCTATTTTTTTTAAGCATATTTAAACCTCCCATTTCAAATCCCTGTCTCTTCGGTACAGTTTATGTGGGTGAGGAGATACACATTTACCAAAGCAACCCACTACTTTTCCAATCTCTTTTCCTACTGTGGGTTACTCTTCCTTCTCAGAGTCAGAAATTCATTCTTTTTGACTAAAGAAACAAAAGCCAAAAGGATTAAATTGTTCAATTTCCTTTCAACTATTTGTTAATATTATTATGTTAACTTGTGCCCTTTTCTTTGCTTTTTTGCCCCAGCAAAAGCCAGCATGGTCCCCATGGCTATTATAATTGCTCCAGAGTTCAGATCTTTGAGACCTTAGGATTTTTGATACTGTTATTAACAGTTCTGGGCAACTCTATTTGTGTTTTGTTTTGTTTTGTTCTGTTCTGTTTTGTTTTGTTTTGCTGGTTTGAAATTTATTGTTTTTTTTTTAATATGAAATTTATTGTCAAATTGCTTTCCATACAACACCCAGTGCTCATCCCAACAGGTGCCCTCCTCAAAGGGCAACTCTATTTGTTGTAAAACCAGTAAGAGACATGCCCACGTCCCCTTTTGCCCATGTCCTTTTTAAATTTTGAGCACGTCTTAGAGTTTCCTGTGCAACACTAATTGTTTAATGTAATTCAAATCCTTCTTCTTTGCCTAGATCATTGTCAAATAGAAATTAAAAGTCTCTGAGGACTAAAAATATTTGGTGAAGCTTCAGCCAGTTATTTGTAGTGCTATGGGCTATAGAGATTGAGATCAAATATGGGTAGAGATCAAACTTTATTTAAGGAAAAACAGTATAAAGATAAAACAAGTAATATTGAGCAGTAAAGAAAATATTATTGCTGTCCATTAGGAATCAAAAGCCTGAATTCAAATTCAGATTTCACACTTAATATCTATCTGATTTTTCTTAAGTGGCTAAATTTCTCTCATCCTCAGTTTTTTGATCTCTACAATGGAACTAACAGTAGCACCTATCTTCAGAAGTCTTATGAGGATAAAATAAACTAATATATATGAGACATTCAGAACAATACCTAACACATACTAGGAGCACAATAAAAAAATCAGGTATGTGACTAAATATTTGTAGCTGATTGGACCAGAATCATAAAGGATAAGGGATCTCTACCAAGAAGGTATCCACGTGTCACTCAACCCAAATGGATAGTTACTGGGAAGGTCTCCTGGCAACTGGGTTAGACATTAAGTGCTAAAGTTTGGATCCTATATGTATTTGGTTTACTCTCATGATCTCTCATTGCGTTATAAAGATTTCCATTTTCTCATGAGGAAGACAAAATTCTTGTGTAGAACTGGAGCATAAGAGAGATAGGGAATAAATCCCCCCCCCCCCCCCCCGCAAATAGAGAATGTAAAGGGACCTGTTATGAAGAAGCAGAGACAAGAACAGAAGTGGTTATTTGGAAACCTTCCTCAAGATAACCAAATTCAGACCTACAAGCGCACTGCTTCTCGGGATCCCAGGAGAGCGTTGCATCAAACTGCACATAAAGATTCTGTTTTGTTTTGTTTTGTTTTTTAATTTTTTTTTCAACATTTATTTATTTTTGCGACAGAGAGAGATAGAGCATGAACGGGGGAGGGGCAGAGAGAGAGGGAGACACAGAATCCGAAACAGGCTCCAGGCTCCGAGCCATCAGCCCAGAGCCTGACGCGGGGCTCGAACTCCCGGACCGCGAGATCGTGACCTGGCTGAAGTCGGACGCTTAACCGACTGCGCCACCCAGGCGCCCCAAAGATTCTGTTTTAGAACCTCTCTAGATGGAGGTAAATTATTAATTCTGACTTTTCCTTAAAGATAGCTAGCTAGCATAAAAGGTGTACTTATAACATTCCTTCTCTAAAATAAGGTCTGAGGAACTGAGTTGAAGCTCCTCCCTTCAGGGCTTGAGTGCCCTGACACAGTACTTCTCACAGTGGTAACATCACGCTTTGTTCACGAACATTTCACCACTGCCTGTATCCCCACTCAACCAAAGTACCACGAGAGCACAGAACCCCATCTGGTTTTGTTTACCATTTTATCTCCAGTACCTAGCGTGGCTGCCTGACACATACTAGATATTCAGTAAATATTTGCTGAATGAATTAATGAACTAATGAAAGAAGAGAATATCATATTCTTTCTCATCTATGATCCCCAGAGGAAATTAGTCTGACAATTGTGCATATCCAAAAATGTGGATTTTAGGTGACCATTGCTGAAATGTGCCAGAAATAAAATAATCATATGATGATATCATATCAAAATCTTAACTTCGTAAGAAATTGGAATATCGTGTTACCCTTCCTGGCATGGCAACCATCTACTCAAGCAGAGTCACTGCCATCGCTTTTTCAACAGGTCACATGTTCTCTAGTGTCCCCGAAGTCCCCTCCACTTATTAGCTCATCTACACCAACACTAACTTTCAGTTGCAATATGAAAAACTAAAAAAAAATAATAATAATACAATTGAAATATCAGAACCATTATACTTGATGAATTCATTCATTTACCCCCACATTCTCTATTGGCATTTGAATTTATGACCTTGAGTTATGTAAAAAAAAAAAAAATTAGTGAGTCAGACATATTCTCATCAAACTACATAAGATTCAACATAGAAAATGTGGGGAAACTTTCAGGTTAAGACTTTAGGCATACCTTCAAGGAGTTGAAAACACATAAATTTCACCACTACGGGACAATACCCATCCAAAGAAACAGGTGGTTATACCTCCTACAGCAAACACCTAGCCTCCTGCCTGTCCTCTGCCAGACTTTGAGCAGTTCACCTGGCCTTTCCAGATGTAAAACATGAGCATATAGTGGCTGTACATTTTTTATAGGAAGAGGATTGGAAAGAATGGAGTAAAATCATCCTGGCTATTTAAAGAGTCATGATTTTATTATCAGAAGAAATTTTAGAAAGGTTTTAGTAAAGCTGTCTTTCCTTTTTCATTTTTTGTCCATCTTCTTTGTTTTTACTCTTCACTTCTTTATTTCTCATCCCAGAGAGCATGAAGTGTCTTATCCAATGTGATTCAAAGGTATGACTAAAAGAATGGCTTTAAGATGTCCCAAGAAAGAGTAATGGAGCTCTGTCAGTGGCTGTTGAGTATCAGTCAGGAGAGAATAACCATGCATTTCAGCATATATTAGGAAATAAAATCAGTGATCAAAGTTTCCATCTAGAAAGCCAAGAAAATAAAAGCAATTTAAGTTCCCTGAAAGTAAAATGAAAAAAATAATAACTATTTGGCCAGAAGTCAGTGAAATACCTCCTAAATGTATAAACAACAACAAAATGGCAGAAGTTTGGTTTTTGAAAGTGATAAACTTATGGAAAAACTAATGAAAATAAATGAGGAAAAACACATTGCTAAATCCAGAAGGGAAAATGGGACATCAATCCAGATATCACAGATATTAAAAAGTTAATAATAGAATATTATTTTAAAAGTTATGCCAACAAATTATATAACTAAAATGAAACATTTTAGATGTTTTGAAAATTATTAAAACTAACAAAAAAAATAGGTTATCTGAATACTCATATACATGGTTTTTAAAATTTTTTTTTAATGTTTATTCATTTTTTGATAGAGACAGAGCGTGAGTGGGGCAGGGGCAGAGAGAGAGACACACACACAGAATCTGAAGCAGGCTCTAGGCTCTGAGCTGTCAGCGCAGAGCCCGAGCGGGGCTCGAACTCACAGACCGTGAGATCATGACCTGAGCCGAAGTCAGATGCCCAACCGACTGAGCCACCCAGGAGCCCCAAATACTCATATACCTGTTAAAGGAACTGAATCTATAATAAAAATAAACCTCTTAAAAACAGAATACACCAATTAAGAAATTATTACTAATGAATTCTGCTGAATATGTAAGGAAAATATAAAACAAAATATTTTGTAGAACCCTGAATATGACACCAAAACCTAGGAAAGATATTAGAAATAATTACAGAGTAATATGCCTCATAAGCATGGGTGCAAAACATAAGCAAGTATTTATATATTGAATCTCATGTTTACCTCAGGAAGATAAGTCTAAATTAACATGTGAAAATCAAATCATGTAATTTACTATGCTGACAAAAGAAAGGAGAAAAAATGATATGATTATCTCAATAGATATAAAACAAGAATTTCATTAAAAAAAAGTTCATGAAAAACTGGGAATTGGAAGAAACACAAAACCTATACTAACACCATACTTAACGTAAAATTCTAAAGACTCCTTTTTGAAATCAGGCACAGAATATAATGTCACTATTGATACTTCTCTCAACATTGTTCTGGAAGTCCGGTCAGTGCAATAATGCAAGAAAAAGAAATACGAGGCACAAATATCGGAAAGGGAAAAATAAAGCAGTCTTTATTCTCAGACGGCATGATTACATACACAGAAAATACAAAGTTCTCTAATATTTGATTTGGCAAGACGGTATGACGGTCAGTAGATGCAAAATTCAATGGTATTTCTGTATTCTAGGAAGAAAGAATCAGAAAATGAAAGTGAAACAAATACTATCTAGAAGGGCATCCAAAAAAAATGAAGACACAGATTTTTAAAAAACGTGTGAAAGATTTCCATACAGAAAACTGTAAGACACTGCTGAGTGAGATAAAAGGGGACTTCGTTAAATGGAGAGCTGCATCGTGTTTATGGATTGGAAAACTCGATATTAAGGTGCCTATTGTTCTGATATTGATCACTACATTATCCGTGTCAAGATGCAAAGCAATCAAAACAAAATCACAGCAAGCCATTTGGTAACAATTCATATCCTAACTCCAAAGATGCATATAAAAGTGCAGAGAACCTAGAGTGGATGGTATGATCATGAAGAACAATCAGAGGACATCTATTACTTCAAGACTTTAAGACACACTCTAAAATGTCAGTACTTAAGACAGGAGAATAGTGATATAAAAATTAACAGAGAATGCAGACTAGACTTCATGGAGAGCACAGGAAAATCTGAAGGTTCTATTGTACTAAAGTTTATAAATATTATACTGTATGGAGGCCACTGAATTGCCATAAATTCAATGAGGAAAGAAGTCAAGTGTACATTTATCGAACATCTGCTATGTATAATGTGAAATAAATGTATAAGGAAGTTGAATAAGTCATAGTCCCTGATCTCAAGGAATTTATATTTTAGAAAGATTTGAAATTATCTATGACATAATAGAGTAACATAACAAGGCATATGGAAGATACACCAGTTTTACCTAATGGGCACCCTGGAAGGCTTAAGAGAGGTAATTTTGAAAAAATGAATAATATTTTATCAACAGAGAAGCTAATAGAAATCAAATCTGCTGTTACCTGGTATTGGTCCTGAATAATATTCACTTTAGGGGCATGTGTTTTAGAAAATGTGATTTAGAAATCAAACACTAGAGTATGTAAACAGTGAAAACATAGACTGCCAAGGCTAGGCAACTTAATTTGTTAAAATTAAAATACGAAGTTCACAGTAATACTTACTATAGTAAATAATTTCCATTTAATAAGCTGCTTTACCTTTTTCATTCAGGCCCAAGATTGATATGCTCTGCTTGGGTTCATATTACATTGGGGGGAAATACAACGTTGGATGACTTTACCAGAAAAGACTGACAGATGGTATCAGTGGTATTGAAAGCTATTTGCCAAAGTCATAGTTATATATTAGCAAGATCTGGAAGGTAGATTAATGAGTCATTACTCTGCTCTTTGAAAAGTTCCCAGATGCTGGTTTGAAATTGGTTTGCCTAAGTAGTCCCAGGGAAAATTAAATTTCCCAGGGAAATTTTACCAAAACATTCTTCCTATTTCTAAGTAAAAATAAACTGAACACATTTTATTCAGCACGGCTTGAGGCCAAATTTTGTTTGATGAATGCCAAAAAAACCAAAAGGAGCATCATGCGTCCTTAAGGATTCAGGATTCAAAAGAACCTCTCTTAACAATGTATCCTTATCTGTAAAATAGAGCAACCTAGCTACATGACCCCTAAAAATGTAACGTAGTTTGTAGTTTCTAAGTTTCTTCCATCCCTAGCCTGACTTTCAAATGTTTATATTTCAGTGAAAGAAAAAGAGAGTAACACAAATCAGTTTTTAATCAGATACGTAAGATAATGCAAGGTATCAGAAGAGGAGGTCATTTTATTTATGATAAACATGGTTCGACGTCTAGACTCCAGCAAGTCATAGAAACTTGGATAGAAAAGGAGGGGAATGAACTTGGATGTGGACAAAGAGGGGGAAAAAATAACTTTCTCAATTCTGTGGAGGATCTGTGCTGGAGATATTTTGAGAATTTTGGTTAAGTAAAATAGAGGCATTAAGAAAAGATTTTAGATACAGTGCTGTGAAATTAAGCATAAAACTAATAGACAATGAATTCTTCAGAAAGAGTGTGACATCCAGAAAATTGTGTTTGAGAAAATTAGCGCTCCAGAACGTATTGATCTACTAGTTGTAGGTTTATGCCCTTAAACAACATTTCTTCAATTTCCCAGCCCACGCCCAGTAACTAGTAACCATAATTTGACTCTGGTATTATGAGTTCAGCTTTTTAAAATTCTGCACATAAGCTCAAATATCATACAGTATTTTCCTTTTCCTGTCTGACTTATCTTAGACTTGAAGACCATAATGCCTTCAAGGGCCATCCATGTTGTCACAAAAGGCAGGATATCTTTCTTTCTCATTGCTGAATTATATTCCACTGTATACACATACTGCAGTATAGTGATTATAGTCCACAATACTGTATTTACAAATTTCCAAGTTGCTGAGAGGCTAGATCTTAATTATTTTCACCACAAAGAAGAAATTATAATTACGTGACATGATAGAGGTATTTTGCAATACATAAATATACCAAATTAACACATTGTACGTTTTAAACTTATACAATGTTATGTGTCAAATATATTTCAATAAAAAGTAACAAAGTTAAATTTTAAAAAGCACAGCCCTTTAATATTGTGGGTTGCAAGGAAAGTAAATAAACTAAATGTGAGCTTCTTGCCTTAGGCTTGGGCTAGCAAGTTCTTAGGCCATGTGGAGACAGTAAAGAATTAAAAGAATTATCATAGCAAAAACTGTGGGGACTATAGTGGCATATGTTACATACTAAGAGAGAATGCATAAAAGAGAAGGGCATTCTGTAAATGGACATAAAAATCAAGCAAGGACAAATTTGTTACATTTAAAGTGGTTGTAGATTATCCCAGTGGAGGGGTCCTGTAAGTCAGACTGGAAATGGATGAAATAAAGTTTAAGACCATAGATTGAGAAGGCAGAGAGTAAGGAGTTCAGTTCTCATCTGTGCCATTCTAGCTGTGTGTCCTTGGGCAACTTTTATTATAAACATAACTGAGCTACAATGATGGCTGAAGATATTTACTGGTGAGGAAACAGTGAGAGAGACAGAGGAGACCAGGAGAGCGAGCTGGCAGGGAAGCAGGGGTATAGGTCCAATGAACGAACTTTTAAGGACGTTTAGGAAATGAAAGCACAAGAAGCAAATACATAAATAGATGAGAGGAGCACTGAATGAGCAAAAAGATTTGAGAGTATATGGATGTAGGGAAGGGAAGGAATCTAAAAGGAAGAACGAAAATGGTACCATGTCATTGAGGAAGACAGAACCCGCTCAATGGGACTAAAATATTATCAGTCAATGTATTTGTAGGAGAAGAGGCTATATAATTTTTGGTTCAAATGTAGTGAATGATAGAGAAATGGAAACTAAAGTCAATAGTGTAGATTTGAGGAAGTCAGGCCAACAGTGTAGACTTAGAATCTTGGAAATTTTAAGCATTTGAAACTGCACGGTGGTCACGTTGCTTGTATCATAATCTAGGTTTAAGAAAGTGGATGGTACTTCAAGCTTGCTCAATATATAACAAATGGTATATTTGATAATTATAAAACTTTATCCTAAAGGAGACAAAAGAATAAAGAAAACACAGTTTTTGCATGTTACTTTATCTGTTGTATGATACTCATGTCACTTTAGTGTAAGAAACACCATTGCTCATGACTGGTAAGATGAGCAATGAGCCAGATGGCCAAATTTCAGGATTTGAAGCCTGGCTCTGACACCTTCCAGATGTATGAACTAGAAAACATCAGGGCAGTGCCTCAGTTTTCTCATCTATAGAATGGGAGTAATAACACTGCCTACTTTACAGGATGCCCTGAGCATCCTAAATTTTTTTCAATGTTTATTTATTTTTGAGAGACAGAGAAAGACAAAGAATGAGCAGGGGAGGGCAGAAAGGGAGAGAGACACAGAATCTGAAGCAGGCTGCAGGTTCTGAACTGTCAGCACAGAGCCCGATGCGGGGCTGGAACCCACAAGCCATGAGATCATGACCTGAGCCAAAGTTGGATGCTGAAAGAGCCGAGCCACCCAGGTGCCCCTATCCTGAACATCCTAGAAGCTAGTTAATACGTGTTGAGCACTTAGAAATGTATATTGTATACACTAAGCTCTTAATCAACGGTAGCTATTATTATCAGATACTTTATTTCCTACAGTAATTTTTAGGCTATAAATGTCTTCTGACTTTTCTCAATATGGCTTATTTAAAATTTTGAGTCCAAATATCATGTAAAAAAAAAACACTTGTTTGTAGATTTGCAAATCACTCTCTGAAATTGAAGTCCCTGAATTGGTTTGTCTGAATTTTGGCTAAAATACACCTAAATAACACCATAATAACCATTATATATACTATAACTTTGAATGACATTATT
Source organism: Herpailurus yagouaroundi (assembly GCF_014898765.1). Classification (NCBI taxonomy): domain Eukaryota; kingdom Metazoa; phylum Chordata; class Mammalia; order Carnivora; family Felidae; genus Herpailurus; species Herpailurus yagouaroundi. Next base: position 137,884,878 of record NW_024412376.1, on the reverse strand, counting down.
TATATAACGATGATGCCAGGCCTGTGGCCAGGTGTTTCTACCACCACTAACAAAGTAGATAAATTCTCCACTGTCTCCACTTCTTTGGGGAGCTCCAGGGGAAGACACAACTAACTGGGCAAACTGTCCTTTATGCTGCCCACACTTTAGCTCCCCCAAATGCTAGAAAAACTAGTAGAGTGGAATCAAGTTCTTTGTCAACAAAGGAAAGAGGTCATATCCTGGACAACATATAAAAATGTCCATTAGACCTCTCTGACATGGAATTAATTTTGTTGAAGACATGTGGAAAGGGAATGTTGAGGTAAGTGAAAAGGAGTTTTCCAGAGACAAATGTGACCATGAGAATATACATCCTCCTGGGAATCTGTGGAGATCTGGGATAGGACTTTGTAGACACCCGGGTAACAGAATTGAGGCTTCAAAGTAATTCCCTCAATAACAAGTTGCAGAGAGGTCCTTACTTACATTTGGTAGGCATGTAGGGGGAAGCCACAGATTTCAGAAACAAGCTGGAATCTGTAAGGTATAAGCAAAGGGTAACTTTATTCATTTGACTATCCTGCTATGTGAATCTGTCCCCCTCTGTCTTTTGTATGAATTTCAAGGTTTCCATGGCTTTCGCACTAATTTCCAAGTAATAAAGCATCCAGTCCTATCTGATAGCAAATTTTCCCACTCTCATCCAATATGAAATGTCTCTAGTTACTCAGCCTAGACCTGCCTTGTAGGAAGAGTAAAGGAGACGTGCAGTAAGGGAAAAGGGTTGTAGAGAATTTCTTCCCTACTTCTTTCTCTACCTCTTCCCCTTGGTAGCTACTGACATAGGTCCATCTAGCATAGGAGCAGACATGATGGAGAAAGAACAACGATAAAATAAATCTTGCCATTGAGTAACGGTGTCACAGTAGTGGGAGTAGTGCCACATGGGTTTTCGAGCCTGGTTCTTTCTCACAAGAGATGTCACTGGGGGTCTCTTAGGGATATTTATCCCCACTGACTATGTGAGACCACATGTATCTGATCCCATTGATACCTTCTCTTCTTGGACACTGGAGAGTCCCTACAGAGGTGGTCTCACTCCTTTAAAAAGACCTGCTCAGGCAAGGTGTTTTCCAACACAACGTGTAGTTGGTCTGCTTGCGACTCATTTCCCTGCTGTCCAAGCCACAGCCTCACCACTTGGACTTATCTCGGTGTGAATCAGGTACCAGACCTGATGTCCCATATGCTTATTAGGCTAGTTCCTTAAACCAAAGCTTCAAGTGGATTTGAGAAACATTTAATTTATTCAGGGAGACTCTCAGAAGAAAGGGAGTAAGTAAAGCAGGATAGTGTAAGAAAGGACATATTTATAACTGAAGTATCATTTCAGCTGATCCCATGAGGGCCTCTGGAGCAAGAACAGAACTGGTATCAATGTAAAGCAAAGGAGTACACACACCCTTTGTATCAGTTATCCTCAGCTGCAGGCAGCCTCAGCTGGGGGCTGAGTCTTGTACACCCAGTTACTGGACCCTGGGCAGGATGCGAACAGCACCTACTACATTGGTCAATCTTTTGCTAAGTGTCTGTTTCTAGACTCAAAGTGGTAGGAAAGCACTCTCATCCTCTTTCCTCACATGGAGGGGCTAAGAATTAACAGTATTCTATTCTCCAAAGAAATTAATATTCTTGTCTTCTTTGAACTTTCTAATGAATCTCTAGTCTTCTCTTAGAGTAGTCTTGAGTGGCTGATGAGTCAATACTGGTAGAACTCATTTCACACCCTCTAGCATGGTCCACTTTGATATGCAAGCAGCTTACCATGAGATCTAGAATATTTGAAACCTTTTGTATTGTTCTTGGCTTTCATTGAAACTCTGAAAAATAGATAAACTTACATTTATTCTCCTAACACAAATCTCTCAGAAATAAGGAACGGTAAAATCCACTGCTCTGGGCATTCGGATGGCAAAGGGAAGTGCAGATAATGATCTATGGTTCAAGAAATTCCAGATGTTTCCAGTAGACCTCCTCTGCTACAAAAACCAGAGAGCCTTGTGTTCCAATACTGATGTCTGCATCTTTTGGGTATTTCTAGAGCTATGTAGAGCAGTGAGATTTGGTTAGAATTAACTGAGACCATTCTGTAACAATTAAGGAATTTCTTCTGAAAGACTTATCATTTCTTTGTGCTTTCTGTGGAATTGAACTGAATAGCCTTCTCTTCTCAGGGGCAAATGACCACAACATTATGACCTTAGAACAGACACGGGCATAATCAGCACTCAATATCAACATTTGGCACCAAAGAATTTCTTCTCGTCCTACCTCTGTCTTCTCTGAACAACTTCTCTGACCATAATAGTAAATCTTACTTAAGGAGTGCCTGAGTGGCTCAGTTGGTTAAGTATCTGACTCTTGATTTCTGCTCAGGTCATGATCACAGTTCATGGGTTTGAGCCCCATGTTGAGCTCTGTACTGACAGCATGGAGCCTGCTTGAGATTCTCTCTCTTTCTCTCTCTCTGCCCCTCCCCTGCTCATGCTCTTTCTCTCAAAAAAAAAAAATAAAAATAAATAATAATAATAATCTTTTAAAAAAAAGAAATTGTTCTTAAATTTTTCTTTACAGTTATTGGTTAGGAATGACAAAGGACACTTTTGCACCATGCAATTTAGTCACCCTTAGGAACCTTTGTGCCAGGGTTAGAACTAAAACTGACCATGGCTTGTTACAGAAGAAAGACACAGCAGTCTTTTTGTAAGAGAGAAAGTCATTTGAGGCAATTTTCACTTTAAAGGCACCTATTGAAGAATAATTTGCTGATGCATTTTTAATAGCGTTAATCTATTTTTACTCTTAGATGTTTGCTGTTAGCGGCCAATAGCTAATGCATTTCAGAACATTCTCAGTTTGTGAAACACGTATATTGGTTTTCGATGAAACCATGACAGGCAGAAAGATTGCTTGAACATTGAAATCATTTATAACTGACTAGATCTCTACAGAAAGTGGAGTATGATTTGTTGAACATGTGGATAAGTACAATCAAATTTGCAACTAGGTGATGGATAAATTCTGAAGATCTAATGCACAGCATTGTGATTAGAGTCACCAACACAGTAATACACACTTCAAAGTTGCTAAGAGACGAGATCTTAAATGTTCTCACCACAAAAAAGAAATAATAATTATATGACATGATAGAGGTGCTAGCTAATGCCAGGGCGGTAATCATGTGGCAATATATCAATTTATTCAATCACCACTTTGTACACCTTAAACTCACACAATTATAGGTCAATTGTATCTTGATTATATATAGTATAATATTTATACATAATATGTTATAATATATATATTCAAAGAAGAATCATTGCCAAACTCTGAGATTTTCAAACCTATATGTTATTGTATTTACCAACAAAAATAAGATATTCTTGAAAATAATTAACTTTGGGACGCCTGGGTAGCTCAGTCGATTAAGTGTCTGACTTCTGCTCAGGTCATAATCTCACAGCTTGTGAGTTTGAGCCCCACATCGGGCTGTGTGCTGACAGCTCGGAGCCTGGAGACTGCTTCGGATTCTGTGTCTCCCTCTCTCTCTCTGCCCCTCCCCCCCCTTTCTCAAAAAACAAATAAGCATTAAAAATTTTTTTTGAAAAAGAAAGAAAATAATTAACTTTTATATTTTCATTTTTTTAAAGAACTGATTTTTTACCAATTTTTAAATGACTGAATGATAGAGACAATCTGGAATTGAAATTCCCATGTGACTGTACAAATATAAATTCTAGTTAGGAGAAAAGTTACTATCCTAAAAGGATTTCTAATTAAGAGCTAGCTGAATGAAAAAGTTCTCCTCAAGTTTTCTTTCTATTCTATAAGCAAGCAAAGAGGCATTTAGACAACTGTTCTTTTCTTCCAGGACATACAGGAAACTTCTAGAAGCAGGATATTGGCAATGAAATATCATGTAATGAAGGAGAACTGGGAAGGAGTGCATAGACAGCAATGGAGTTATCTTATATTGTGAAGGAATTTAACCAAGGCAACATATTGTCTTCCAGATAACAGTAATAAAATAAATCCTTCATTTCTCTCTCATGGCTGAGAATATTGTTGAGGGGAGTGCTGACAAATAGAGGAAATAAAGAGGGTTTCCAAGTAAAATTTCATTATAATAAATCAATTGTATCACACAAGTTAAAAACTACCTTTGCCAAAAGTTAGACCTAATACACAGAGCCTCGGAAAGACCTTGAGTTTATATTTAAAATCTTTGAGTTAGCACTGAGATTGAGCACTAAGACTGACACCATAGCAGGTGTCATTGAAGTTAAGCAATAGACACTCATGCAATCTTTCTAACTTTCATTGGCTCTTCCGTAGACAAGATAAAATACAGTATTTTTCAATACCAGATGTCAGTTAACAGGCCCAGCAAGGCACGAGAAGTGATAAGCAAGAAATTTAGAATTGGGTCACCGATTTGTATTTCTGTTTTCTGGAGGAGGATGACCCCCTAGCTGACTAAAAAAATGGTTGATAATTCCTAGCACACAGCAGGTATGCAAGGGGCTATGAGGGCATTTGAGTGGGGGCAGCATGGCGAAAGAGAATGATATGTCAACAGGCTGCAAAGAAGAATTGCTACGAGTGTCTTCTTGATCAGGAGCTCCAGGACTAAGGTACAACAAAAAGACCACTTACCTAGCAGCTTACAGGGAAAATGTTCATGGTGAGAGGCAAAGGGAGGTAGACCAACCTGGGATCTAAGACCTTTAAAGACACTAATATAATCAATAAGTTGCATTTGCTTTCCTACTTGAGCCTCGGACAAATCATGTTTGCTCTAAAAATGGTTACTCTCTTTGCTTGAGAGGAAGAGAAAGACCTTGAGCAAATTATGAAGCAAGAATAAGTCCTCAAGGAAGGATAAAAATAAAGGACGCCATACCAACAACAACAAAAATAATTGCTTTGGAGCAAAATAAAATTAGAATTGGTAACAGAACATGACATGTGACAAAGGGAAGGAACTAGATGCCACTGGAGATTTAAATAACAGAAGAGACCTCTATCCTGACCTTACTATGTCAGACTTGATCTCCTGCAGAAGTTCCCACAGAATTTAAAAGAAGGATTCACAGGAAGAATTCTGGGGCCAGTCTTTGGAGTAATAAATCTGTGGTGATGGTTTCTGACAGCTTGCTGAGCACATGTTTTGCACCCAAGGAAAGTCTTAGGTTCTAACTGGGATACAGGGTCTTCCTAGAGCAATAAATAAAGTTAAATTTACTTAAAGTAAATAAATTAAATAAATTTACCATGATATACACATGCAATTTAAAATTTTTGAACAGCCACATTAAAAAGAAACAGGCCAAACTAATTTTAATGAAACAATTTTTTTAACCCAGTCTATCTAAAACGATTCCATTTCAATATGTATTCAGTAAAAATGATGAAAGATTTTTTTTTAATTGTGCATTTTATAATTTCAGCACATTTCGATTGGGATCAGCCACTTCTCAAGTGCTCAAGAGCCACATGTGGCCAATAGCTACCATATGGGACAGTTCATTCTTTTTTTTAAATTTTTTTTTCAACGTTTTTATTTATTTTTGGGGACAGAGAGAGACAGAGCATGAACGGGGGAGGGGCAGAGAGGGAGACACAGAATCGGAAACAGGCTCCAGGATCCGAGCCATCAGCCCAGAGCCTGACGCGGGGCTCGAACTCACGGACCGCGAGATCGTGACCTGGCTGAAGTCGGACGCTTAACCGACTGCGCCACCCAGGCGCCCCGGGACAGTTCATTCTTAGAGTGTGAATTTAAAATATGGCAGTAGGCCAAATGTGTCTTGTCAGGCTGGATAATGACTTTCTAAGTCCTAGCCTCTCGTTCTTAACTCATTCTTCCTCCTCAGCAACCTCACTCAATCAAATGTTTCCTCTCTCATCTTTATATACTAACCATCTCCCCCCTCTGCTAGCTCTTCTTTCTTGGGCCAGAAAAGCACTCAAGCCTCTCTTGTACTTAAATGCAAAGCAAACACTTAAACTATTCATTCTCTTCTCTTTGCTTTCCTCCAAGGGACAATCCTTATTACCCTTTCCATTTCCTCAAACCTCACTCATGTCCTAAACCTGAGCTGGGGCATCGCGCAAGGTAGGGTCTTTGTCCCCAGAGAATGCGTTAGAGGAGATTTTCCCACTGGTTGTTGCTCACACCATTGAAATTTTCCTTCTGTTTCCAACAACTTCATAGAACCTGCTTTTACCACAATAGCAACTTACCTCTTCATTGCACAAGATAGTGACACAATTTAGTCCTCTCTTGCCCTAACCAGTAATCAGTAGCAATATCTGTCCTCCTGTCTAGGTTTTCCTACCGTCAATATGGCTTGTTCTAAGTCCTCCCTCTCATTGCTTCTTCTTGATCTCTTTTCAGACTTCAGTTTTGGACCCATACTTTACATGCTGGTGTTTCTCGGGGCCCATATTTTTCTCTTTCCTATCCTCACACTGAAAACTACATGAGTGCTTTAATTCACTTTTGTGTTATCAGCCAGGACCTATTCTTCCAAATCTGCATCTTTACTCTGGATTTCCATTCCTGGGCAACAAATCATATAGCCAACTTCTTCATTTACATCTGCCTAGATATCCCTCAAGGATTTAAGACTTGGCATATCTAAAACATAGTCTATCATCTCCATCACTAATTTCTGAATTCTCTGGCTAATCAAGAGCATGCCTCTTTAGTCACTGGAATCAGTCACTTAGCACCACTGCTTATTCTTCTAGCTCCTTGAAATCCACAGTTATTCAGCCATAGTACCCTGTTATTTTACTGACTTTATATTTCCATTCCTCTTGTTGCCACTTTATTTTGACCGCTGTCAAAGAGACACAATGGAAGAAGCTTCTGGTTTTGAAACAAGTTTCCTAACCTTGCTGAATACCAGTTCCTTCATATCATGCATGTAAAAAACTATGTAAAATAACATATTATGGATATTCAGTATTCCACTACTAACCTTCCCAATAAATACTAGTCTTCACCATAAATACAGTTCTATAGTATGGCCCACAAAAGCACTTATGATCTGGTTCCCAGTTTCACAACTTTCATAACAAATTTTTATTTGTCGATACAAGCCAACTTATTTTTTTTTCTAGGTGCACCTGTGTGTCTTTCTCATCTTTCCCCCTCTATATTGGACATGTTTCATTGCACTCATTCCTACCGGATAGTTGGCCTTAATCGTTATCTATTTCCAGACTTTGCTGAGATATGAGCTCCTGTAAGATTCTTTCCTTGACACCACTCATACTCTATCTTTACATATTTAATCATAGCACTCAGTTAATAGAAGTATAATTATATGTTCAATTATTTGACTCAGAGGCCTTATCTTAGTGTATACTAAGCCTCTCCCATGAGCAGACTTGAGAATATAAGAAAAAGTGAATGAATGAATGAAGGTAAATATCCTATCTGTGACACAAAACAGTTTGGGAATACAATGGAAAGTCATGGCATTAAAAGTGAAGAAAGAATGAAAAGAAAACAGATGGTTCTATTGATGACGTGAAAAGACAGGATTTTGGTTTCTTAGCCAAGATACATTACTGTACAATGATAAGCAGTCTCTTGGCAAGAATCTAAGAGGTCCTCTGGAGAGTTGGAAGTATATATTTGACATGTACTTATACACAGAAGTTCAAACCAAAATTTAAAGGAAAGGCTGACTTGGGGAAAATTGAGAAAACAGCAAAAATCAACAGACTAATCGCCATTGTTGGCAAAGCTATGTAATAATTATCTGGAGAAAATAATAGGCATAATGTTACTTACATGTGGTTATGGGCTCAAAAAAATCAATGTAATAAAATGATTAAGTCTGAAATTAATTCTTGGCATTTCATTTGGAGGTTCTAGTCATTCATCAAATTAGATTAGACTTAGAAATTTCTATTAAAGCAAGAGAGGACTAGTATGGCAGATAATCTGAAAATGTAGTTCTTCCAATATAAAAGAATATAGATTTGTAAGCATTCATAAATATCAAGATATCACACACTACATAAAAAAATGTATAACTAAAGACAGAATAAAGACATAAAGAACAGAAATGTTTTGTGTCTGCTGAAGAAATTCGGGGAATGCAGACATAGGGACCGTTATCCCTCTTTATTTGAGTTCAAGTCCAGAAAGGAGGCAAGATTCCAAAATGTTCCAGATGTCTGCATAGTTCAAGAATAAAAGATATATACTAGAGATTCTAAGAAAATGGATGTAGGTCAGCATCATAAAGGGCCTGTCGTATGAACAGGACTCATGGAAAACTGAAACATTTTCTTCTACAGAGTGCCGATGCTCCAGAGATCTAGCGCACTTGAAGGCCACTAGGAGTTGAGATCAAGAGGACGTAACATTGACATTCATGAACCAAACACCCTATAGGAATACAAGGGTATCTTTGGGCATCGGTGGGGGCTCCCCGACTCCCAAAGCCTTCACAATACTTATGTCCCTCAGAACACAGAAAAACCAGTGACGGTGCCGAATTGATTGAGATAAAGTTTCTGCCATTCGACATCATAAGAGTTTGTGGTAGAAATTTACTGCAGTTAAAAATAAAGAGAAAAATAAAGGAAGCTACCTTTTTTTACCTACCACGGTTCTCCAGTGACAGATTCTTGGCAAATTAAAAAAAAAAAAAGTTATATCAATGAGAGTCTTTTAACAATGGAATGAATTCTTTATTGATGTACTAAGCTGGCATTGGGAGCTGGAAAAGCACCAATATGGAGTGCTACTGAGGCAAATCGTCAGTTTAACAAGACAACACTCCACATGCTTTCTAATATGCTGTGATGATGACATCCATTTCGACAGTACATCACAGCTTCAGCACATCAGGTAGGGACAGTGACTCTGAATGGGAAAGGAAAAGGGTGTCAAAGCAGCAAGGGTTTAAACCTGCACCTTAACAAAAATTCAACCATAAAAGGACTTGCAAAAGTATGTAGAAACACTTACAAGCTTACCAAGTGTTGTCTGAATGGTTGTGTCTCTTACACATTGTCGCAGCTTTTATCCAACTCTGAGACTAATCAATGATGATAAGACGCTGCCGAGGATAATGAGATTTGAAATTATGTGAATGCTCCTTGTGGGGAATATAACGGCAAGAGGAATTCAGTGTTCGCATTGGAAGAAAGTTTCGTGAAAGGAAAAATTGTCATTCTCACCATGCTTTTCTAACCGTGCTGAAGACATGCAGGTGACAGAGTTGTGACTGAAAACCTTACTTGTTTGCATCTTATCAGCTTTTGACGGATGATTAAGTGCTTGCCTAATCGCGAGTTATGTAATGAGAGAGTTTCCATAGGTTTTTTTTTTTTTTTTTCACTTAAAAGATGTTAATTAGGCGGCGCCTAGGTGGCTCAGTCGGTTAAGTGCCCAACTTCGGCTCAGGTCATGACCTCGCGGTTCGCGGGTTCGAGCCCTGCGTCGGGCTCTGTGCTGACAGCTCAGAGCCTGAAGCCTCCTTGGAATTCTATGTCTCCCTCTCTCTCTGCCCCTTCCCTGCTTAGTCTCTATCTCTGTCTCTCTCAAAAATCAATTTAAATTAAAAAAAAAAACTGTTAATTCGGTAGTTGTGGGATCATTTTATGGGGTAGTTGATTTAAAAATGCTTTAAAACCGCTGAGACATTCACAAGTAACAATTATCCATAACTTTGTGTCTGCAGGCATTATCCTACCCTCTATCCTATGGACACTGGGCTGGGTAATTCTGGAAATAATTAGTTCTATAGTATTGGATGGTAGGCTCCATTAACTGAAATTGTTGATGTAGAACAGCATCAATATTAGATCTACCAGTAGGAAATCTAATATACTCAAGCAAATAATTAATAACCACAAACACAAACTAACAAGTATAAATAGGGAGAGAGATACTAACAATCTTTGTTTATCACATTTTAGTTTATTAAAATTCCTGACCACAAAGTTGATTTTTTTTATATATAATTCACTTTGGTGGGGGAAAACAAGATATAACAGAAAATTTAAAGATTAATGGTAGAGGTTTTCAGTCAGTCATTTGCAGAATTTAGAACCATGACTCAGAGCCTCAAGCTTGGTGTAACTGATGGAATTATATTTCAAGTGACATCAATAGTTTGTTATGAATTTCGCTATGTTTGTTATTTGATATTTTATATTAAGTGATTCTTAAGCCATACACTATCATAGATATCCAATGTTGCTAATTACTGCAAATGGAAATATCATAGTAGCTATGTAGAATTACATAGAATTCTACAGCTGCATGGAACTATACAGTAATTCCAGAAAGCTGAGTCTTTCAATATCTTTTTAGTGCTCTCTTGTCATATTCTCCACTGTGCTATATTATACAATACCATATTTTCCATATACTATGTTTACTGTGCTACTCTATACTATAGTATACACTTTACTAATGATACGTAGTATTCATTGAGTGCATTTGCTAATCCAAACACTGTTTTAAGTGTTTTAGATACTATATCTCATTTGATCCACACAACACATGAAATAGGTACAATTTTATTCCCATTTTACCATAGGGAAACTGAGGATCAGAGAAGTTAAATAACTTGCCTGACTATCTAATAAGTGGGGTATCCTGTTTCTAACTTACTGGGACTAGGACTTTGAAGTTATATATGTTACCACTAATTCTATGCCACCTCTTATAGGAGTGTACCTGTCATGATGAGCACCAGGTGATTAAAATAAAAACTTAAAATAAATAAATTGATTATTGATAAAAAAAAAACAAAACTAACAATCATTGATTTAGCCCACAATTTTCCAGCTAAACTATTGGGACTGCACTCAGGTGGGCAGTCTTCTGGTCTTGGCTGGGCTCATGCTTCCGCATTCAACTGTCCCATCCGAGGCAGACGGCTGATCTAGATCAGAAGTGGGACTTCAGCCAAGATGGCTCATCTAGATTCCATGTGGCCTCTCATCCTCTGGCAGCTTAGCCCATGTTTGCTCACATGACAGTGAGGAGAGGGCTCCCATGTAGTCGAGTACAAATGTGCAAGATCTTTTGAGTTAGAGCCTTGCAACAGCCCCAATTTTGCCTTTCCCAACCCAGGTTAAGTTTGCAAGTAAGAGTGGAAAGGTAGACCCCACCCACTGATGGGAGGAGCTACAAAATCACGTTGCAAGTAGGTAGGTACAGGAATAAATGGAGAATCTGGGGCATTTTGCATTTGATCCCATCAAGTGAAGCATACTCTGAGAGAACCACCTGAAGAGTGTGGCCTATATCTTTTGAAATGTTGTCAATTCAGAGCCTGGCACATGATTTACGGATGACAAGAATAAAATCAAGTCTACAGAAAGAGGAAGAGAGAGGGCTATAGAGGAAGAAAACTGTACTATAATACATGTGGGAAAAATATTCATGTTCCCTGAGGGATATGTGTAAACCTTGCAGAGATGTTGAGTTATGCTGAAATGTCTCTATCCAGAAGACTTCCTTCAGGTAAGTCTGTTGTGGAGTGGATTGCTGGAAAACAGGAGCAGAGGGGAAAATATAAGTAGCCAGATAGCAGAAGTTTTGGGATCCCACTAGAAAACTATAGTTGGAGGAATCTGATAGTTTGGTCTTGGAAGAATAACAACCAAAAGAATAAAAATCGCCCATATAGAATCTGAGCATTGATATCTATGGAGCACGGTATGCCAGATTACGTTTCCAGGAGTCAAGCACCATTTTTCTGACTTTTATGTATCTTTTCTCCTTTCACTTAAACACTTGAGGATCTGAAGCAGGGAAATGATTGAGGATGAGGAACAGAATAGACGAGCATAGGTAAGTATTGAAGAATCCAGAGACATCGCTGAGCGGATATATGACATTTTGCATCCAGAGTATGACCGTTTCTTGCCACCTCTACCACACTGCCCTGGTCCAGGTGTCCATTACCAGATATGGATTATTTCATTAATCTCCTCCTTGCTTCTGTCTTTGCCCACCACAGTCTATTCTCAATACCACCGGAGTGACTCCTTTTTAAATTAAGTCAAATCATATATTCCTCTGCTTAGACCTCCTTTCTCTTACACTTAAAGTCAAAAGGAAACAATGACCTATAAGCCTAGAGGAGACATGAGGGTGTGCTGCTCAGATCTTCAGAAAGTAAGTAGACATCCAGGTGCTCAGATTACAGTTAGCTGGTAGATTCTAGTCACACAATCCTAGTGTCGCTGCAGGATTTGTGGACGCACCCTTTCCAGACAGCCCCCAGCCAATGACTTAAGTAGTGTGAGGGTCCTAGACCCAGCTATTCCTGCCAGTGCAAGACTCGTCTTATAGGAAATCTTTGCTCTGAACCATTGGTTTGGCAAGACGATGTCAAATAAGAATCAGTGTTAAGATAGTCCCTGCCCAATTCTGTCTCTTTTCTTCTTGTCTTCCACAGATAATAGATCTGCTTTGCAGTGTAAAGGTTTTCCCTAACCAATTTTCCCTCTCCTCACCTCCTTTTGCTTTTATAGGATGCTGCCCCCCACCCTGACAAGCTTTTTGCACTCATAACTTTATCTCAGTATCTGCTTACTGGAAGACTCAGACTGGATGTGATCTGGCTGTTTGTACTTCTCTGACCTTATCGCTCCTACTCTCTACCTCACTCACCCTGCCTTACCCTCCCTGACCTCCTCACCATGCCTTGAATATGCCAGCTCATTCTGTTCCCTCTGTCTAGAATGCTCTTACCCCAGATATGAGCCCAACAAACTCCTTAACATTACTCAAAACTTTTATCAAGTATCAGTGTCTTTACAAGGCCTGCCAAGACCACCCTATTTAATGCTGCAATTTGATATTCACTCACCACCATGCTGAGTACTTATGCTCTTTCTTACTCTACTCAGCTATTTCTGTTTTCCATGACATGTGAACTGCACATAAACTCTCCATAGGCAAGATCTCTGTTTAGATCACTGCAATATCTCTAACACTTAGTATGTGCCTGCTGTGTAACTAGTTTTGTTTATGTTAAATTGCCTCTTCTGTGCTATAACTTTAGCCTTCTTATTTGAGACAGGCACAGGGTAGGGAAGAGAAAAGCTTTGAACTGATTAAAAGATAGGAACTTTGATGATAGGTTGTAATGGATTTTTAATTTTTTTTTCAAGTTTATTTATTTATTTTGAGAGAGAGAGAGAGAGAGAGAGAGAGAGAGAGAGAAAGAGAAAGAGTACAAGCAGGGGAGGGGCAGAAAGACAGAGAGGGAGAAACAGAATCCCAAGCAGGGTCCACACTGTCAGAACAGAGCCCAACTTAGGTTTCAGTCTCACAAACCGTGAGGTATGACCTGAGCCAAAATCAAGAGTTGGACGCTTAACTGACTGAGCCACCCAGGCACCCCTATAATGGGTTTTTAAACCTGGAGTTGAAGCCTAATTTACATGAATGTGACAGAAAAGACTGTACAATTACCAAGGTATTGCCAGGGCTGGATGAGGAAGAATCAATAGGACAATGGCTGTGGGCGTGGTCGTGTCCAGAGGGATGGGTAATTTTCTGCTTGCACCCTGCTGAGTCCAGTTAATCTAATAAAACATTTCATACACAAAGCAATTACATTCTAATGGAGATCTGTGGCACACCAAAGAAATAAAACAGAACACAAAAACCAAAAAGACTAGACAAAAAACTTAGATTCAAGTTCTGTCAGAGATGACTGGTTGGGTGATCTAAACTGAGTCTCTTTTTCTCTGACAGTCAGATTTCTCATCTGTAAAATGGGGATAGTTATACTTAACTCATAGAGATTTTGTGTGACCCTGATTTGCTCAAAGTAGGTAAGTGTAAAAGTGATCTGGAAACTATGAAAATTGCTATGTGGTTATAACTGGAACCTAGAATGAAATGCTGATCTTTCCATGATCATTGCCTGGCAAACATTTTGGTTAATTCAGGTCAAGAGCATGACAATTCATTAAAAATTCTGGTCAGTAGATAGAAAAGAAAAAGGGATAGAAATAGAAATAGTCTCCTTTTTTGGAAATCTGTTTTCTTCCTCTATCACCCTCTGTATTCCTTGCAAGTGGTCCCAATCTGCCTTAAAGATAACAGTGGAAAATGAAGGGGAAAAAAAATCTCACAGTCCTAGAAGGGATCAACTCAAAACCTTGTATATTCATTCAAGCAGAGCTTTTGAAGGGCATGAGATTTTTTTTTTTATTAATAGAGAAAGAATCTAAAGACTAATTGATTAGTGTTATGTTATTTAGAAGACAGTAATAAGAAAGGTGAGTGTCCCAAAACACACAACTTATCACCACTGTTTACAAAATATTTTAACTAAAAGGTAAACTCCAAATTTAGGTCCTACGTAGGTTAAGCCAATGATAATCATTTGAAGAGGAATGAACACTTTGATAAGTTTCAAGGGTGGCTATAACTCTTTTTTTCTTACTTACTTACCCTTTGAAGATTGGATGGGTCTGAGTTGATGATAAAATAGTATGAAAAAGCACAAAGTGAAAAGAAATGACTACATTAGTTTGCAGCAATCTATTTTGGGCTCTTCTGTTACCTTAGTAATAATCTTGAAAGGTGTTTAAATCCTATTCTTTGCCAAACACAATTTTCTACTCATTATAAAACAGATACATTATTTCACACATGAATTCTTTTCATTGTTTGACATTTTACTAATATTCACATTCCTAAACCCAAGTGCAAATGATGAAATGGCAAAGAGATGAAAGAAAAAAAAATTATCCATTGATGTCAGTTGATTTACCTAGTGACAGTCGTCAGTATGATTGACTGATTCTTTTCCTGAATTAACCAGTTGTTAATAGACAAAATACAAGTCTTGATAAATAACCTACTGTGATGAATTACCTGACTCATCTTGCACCACGCCATTTTTAAACCAATATATGATTCATCATTAACATTAGCACCACAGTGGACAGGCCTAACAGCATTTTTATCCGTCCTGGAAAACAACCAAATGGTTAGGAGTGTCAAAATAGTCTGAGTTCAACCAAATTCTTTGAGCACACTATTTACAGTAACTTTTTTAACAAAACAAATGAGGTCAAGGCCCCATAAGTATCATCCCCAATAAGGACAAGTAACAGAAAGTCATGAGTACTCAATATATTTTCAGAGGAATTCTTATGAATATATATTCAATGATAGTCATCAATGTTTCTCCACAGAACAGAATTTATATGCTTCAGTAGTTCTGTTTGAATGATCTTATGCAGTGTTTTGATTTGATTCATTTTTATAGTCCTAGGAGCAAGTGAGCAAGATCCATGAGAGCACACAGTAAATTTCCCACTACTTCCCTCTCTGAGGTTTGTCTCAAGTCCCACATCCAAAAAGTCATTCCTATTCATTCCAGCCAATTGAAGACCTCCTACTACATAGTAGATATGACTATCTGCTTTCAGGATAAATGAATTGTGAGATAAATTGCCTGCCTCCAGAGAACATCTGTAACTTGGGCCTCAACCGTCTTGCAGGGTATACAAACGTGAAACTTTGAAAGGGCATCTAATTCGGCAGTGAAGAGAACGTGTCAAGGAAGATAGTCAAGAGGAAATGACTGTAGTGATGTGTAATCATGAGTAAGATGGGCAGCAGAGGTTGGTATCAAGGTGGAAGGAAAGGATGGAAGGAGGGAGGTGATTTACATTGTGCTCTACCTTATTACTGATGTACAACTCTCCCTTCACTGGATTTCTGCTTTTTCCCTTAAATTGACACAAACAGTTATAGCTTCACAGTGTTATAAAACTGTCCCATGCTCTTTCACAAACCATATTGTCAATTCTTGATTTCTCCATCACTCTTACCCCACGCCCAGCACAGTGTTGTGCAAAGAGCATGATAACCAATGTGTTAAATGAAAATGGAAATTTCAGGATAGGACTTTCTTTTTGTTAATGTATTTATTTAAATTCAAGTTAGTTAACATACAGTGTAGCGTTGGTTTCAGGAATAAAACCCAGTGATCCGTCACTTATATATAACACCCAGTGGTCATCCCAACAAGTGCCTTCTTTAATACCCATCACCCATTTAACCAACCCCCCCCACCCACCTCCCATCCAGCAACCCTCAATTTGTTCTCTCTCTTTAAGAGTCTCTTATGGTTTGCTTCCTCTCTGTTTTTATCGTATTTTTCCTTCTCTTCCCCTATATTCATCTGTTATATTTCTTGAACTCCACACATGAGCGAAATCATATGATATTTCTTTCTCTGATTAATTTAAAAACATTTTTTTAACATTTATTTATTTTTGAGAGAGAAAGAGAAACAGAGCATGAGCAAGGGAGGGGCAGAGAGAGAGGGAGACACAGAATCCAAAGCAGGCGCGAGGCTCTGAGCTGTCAACACAGAACCTGATGCGGGGCTCAAACACACGAACTGCAAGATCATGACCTGAGTCGAAGTTGGATGCTTAACTGACTGAGTCACCCAGGCACCCCTCTGATTGATTTTTTTGCTTAGCATAATACACTCTAGTTCCAAGTTGTTTCAAATGGCAAGATTTCATTCATTCATTATACACACACACACACACACACACACACACACACACACAATGGAATACTACTTATGTATATATACACATATATATCACATCTTCTTTATCCATCCATCAGTCGATGGACATTTGGACTCTTTCCATAATTTGGCTATTGTTAATAGTACTGCTATAAACATTGGGGTGCACGTGCCTCTTTGAATCAGCATTTTTGTATCCTTTGGATAAATACCTAGTAGTGCAATTGCTGGGTCATAGTATAGTTCAATTTTT
The DNA here is from genome assembly GCF_014898765.1 of Herpailurus yagouaroundi. Classification (NCBI taxonomy): domain Eukaryota; kingdom Metazoa; phylum Chordata; class Mammalia; order Carnivora; family Felidae; genus Herpailurus; species Herpailurus yagouaroundi. The sequence goes on along the minus strand of NW_024412376.1, from coordinate 137,868,015 downwards.
AACTTTTTGAGGATCTTCCATACTGTTTTCCAGACTGGCTGCACCAGTTCGCATTCCCACCAACAGTACCAAAGGGCTCCCCTTTCTCCACATCCTTAGCAACATCTGTTGTTTCCTGAGTTGTTAATTTTAACCATAGAATAGGAATTTCTTGATGATCTTACAGTATCACCTTTAAATGACCATTATGAAGATACACTTAATCTCTGTCTTTATACAGATTTATCCCAGTAGGTATTTGACTGAGTTCTCCATTTCCCTTCCTTTCTTGTGGTCACTATAGCGTGTGGACGTTGTGGATACTGACAGAATTGAGTCCATGAGGCTGATTTCTTAAATAAAGTTTAACAGAAGGCAGTGCTAAAAACTGCCTTTGCTGCCTCCTCACAAAGGGAAAGGGCAATATGGCTTAGAGATGAAACTGACCATTTTTCACCCCAAAATTGTTCTGTCATTCCATGCTGAATTCAGTAATTCCGTTTTATGAAAAGTTATTTATAGAAGCTTTTAAGAGAAAAGGTGCTGCCAAAGTATGTTAACATCGATCGTATATATATATATATATATATATATATATATATATATATATAGGCATAAATCCTGAAACTGGAAAGGTAGATATTAAAAAAATAGACATTCTTCAGATTTGATTTCTGACTTTTTTTTTTGAGGCTCTCTGACATTCAGCTTTTTTCAAAGCAATTATAGAAATAAAATAATGTGCTTACTAAGAATATGTTCCTTTTAAAAAGATGGATGTTTTTGTAATTTGAAGAAGGAAAAGATTTAAAACAGCAAATCCAGTGCATAATATTTTAAATTAGAATAAACACTTAAAAAGAGAGGTGGCCACATTAGCAGTTTTTGAAATTATGCCAAAACATGAGAGCATGTTGTAGTTCTAAAAAGTCAGGAATCACAGGCTTAAGGATATGTAAATAGGTTTACCATTAAGGTATTGCCTTAAATAACACTTACTTCTCTGAAACTCATCATTAGGTCAAGTATACCATTATAATTCACCTTGAGGTTGGTTAAGAAAGTACAACTTTAGAGAAAAAATTAACATAGGAAGTTACTCTTGGAGCAAAAAATGGGAGAAAAATCCCTTACATTTATATTGAAAATAAATGTATCCACCTGTTATGAGAAATTCTCCTTTTCCAGGCAATCTCCTCAGGGCCAGATTCATCATTGGTAAAATCAGGTCACTTTTAGCTTTTCAGAATTTTAAAATTCTAAGAGTAATGAGTCTATGCCCTTTCTCATCCTATGACTTTGTATTAAGACCCAGGCTTGGTTAATAATGAAGGGAAAGAAGCACATAGCACTTTCTTAACTTCTCTCACTCTTTGCTTCCCTAAAGCGGGGCTCTGCCCACAGGCTGGTTGATGGCTGTCTTTGGTAGCAGTCTTAGAACCAATTCTCTGCTTATTCCAATGTGGACGGTTGTATTGGCAGAATAGACTCTATTCTGTATATGACATGACTGCATATGATGGGACTGCCTTACTCACCAAACACAGAGAAGCTGAAATAGAGCACTTAGGGATGATAGAGCTGCCTCAAAAAGGCCATCCATACCCAGGTTGTGCTTAAAATGAAATTGACCTCTATGTGTAAGACATGCTTACCCAGCCTGATGATATAATGAGATCCAGGGACTAGACCAGCAACTTTTGCTTCCTTGGAGGAAGAGTTAGAAAGGTAGATGAGCAGAGGGGTAAAGACTTCTCAAAAAATAGAAAAGCAGGACAAAGAGGTATGTTTCCTACCTAATATTCAAATGTTAGTTTAATTCAGCATTTCCCAGTATGTGTTCCACATATAGTAGATATATTTCTGATAATATTGATTCATGGATTTTTAAATTTCACTTCAATTGGTGGTATTAAGATTTTAAATCGATGTTTTTCTAGATTTCAGGAGAACAGTAAATATTAGGTAGAACAACAAAGCTGTTGGTCATTTTTGACTCTCAATTTAGATAGTTTGTTGTTATTGCTGTTGTTTTTCCAAAGCAAGACAACAGCCTGGAGAGCTGGGCCAACCTGTCATAGCAGTTTGCTGTAAGAAGTGATTAGAAAGAATTTCAAATATGAAGTTGCATCTTTGTACAAATAGAAACAGTAGGCTCTGGCCAGAAAAAGGGAGACTCATAACATCAATAGATAGCTTTGATTGAGCAGCGCCATGCACAGGTGCTTTTCAAGTACTTAATACACATTATCTATTCAATCTTTACAGCAACTTTCTGGCATTATCTTCTTTCTGCAGATATGGACATATGGAAACTAAGAGGGTTTGAGTAACTTGTCCAAGTTGACATAGTCTTCAGTGGTGGAGGGTGGTTTCAACTTAAGAATGCTAGGTGCAGAGCTGATGCTTTTGAAACTATACTCTACTGCCTCTGTTATTCTACAGAGAGTTCAGTTTTCCTCATTTCCAACAACCTCACCTCCACAGGGTCAAAGTTTAGGTGAAGAGTTAGGAAATGGGGGTGGGGAGGGGTTGGTGGTGAAAGGAGAGAAGGTGATACAATAGAGGTCTCGGAGAGAGTAAAGAAGCTGCCAAAAGCTGCTGAAGCCATACACCTGGTTTCATGTTTGGAAATCTGGAAGATCAGCTGAAACAAGAGCCCCTGTGCCTTCACGGGCAGCCACAGTGTTGTGTGAATGGTATCATCAGTGTTTAGGCATAGAGACGGCTTGTGTTACAATTCTCGGTGGTGTTAAATCAGTCCAGGAAACCCTGCATGTGCTGGAGAGGAAGATAAGGTCAGCCAAGTTGAAAGTTCAGAAGAAAGCCACAGGATTGCTCTGGCATGAGGGTTGGGAAACCAATTGCTGGCTGAGAGCCAGAGACCCAGAGAAGAGTTCAGAAAAAGACCATAGGACTGCTCTGATACACGGATTGGCAAACCAAATGCTGCCTGAGACCCAGACCTCTGCAATGTCACTGAAAACCAAAGTAAGGCCAAGTCATCAAGGATTTTCACCACACCAGTAGGACAGACCATGGGTACGCCAGTGCAGATGACAACAGTAAATTCTAGCAGACAATTCCCTGGAGAAGCTTCAAAGGAAACAGCCAAGACAACTGCTCAAGTCCACTGATGGGTCTGAGGTCACAATCCCCATCCCTAGGCACCATGGGTAACAGTAAATTTCCAGTTGATTCCAGATTCATCTAGGATTGCAACTGGAGGCAAGAAGAGTTCTGAGCTTCTAAGCATTTACCAAAAACAGTCTATGTCTGCCAGAAGTTTCTTTAAACTGGAAAGGGCTAAGGTACAGTGAATTGGCACTTTTAAATTGGTTTCTCACCCTTACCCCATCATACCCCACCATCCAGCAAAACACAAAGATTATGGTGATTAAAACAGTTGTTTAAGGGGCACCTGGGTGGCTCAGTCCTTGCTTGGGATTCTCTGCCTGCCTCTCTCTCTGTCCCTTCCCCACTTGTGCTATCTTTGTCTTAAATAAATAAATTTTTAAAAAATGTTAAAATGGTTGTTTATAAAAAAAGAAAATGGAAAATGTTTTCCCACTCCAATTTATAGAGTGTTCCGTTGCAAGCAGCAGTAACACAGAACACAAGTTCTATGTGAAGTTAATAAATATTATTCAAAAATATTTCCTTGCAATATATGATTGGAAATATGAGTTTGAAAATTAAACCTGTGTCTGTGGTGTACAAAATCTCAGAAACTTCAATTAGGGTCATTAGCTTTGGGAGCATAGGAGAGCAGGTTATACAATGCCAAGTATTAAAATGTACTATTCCCCCCAATTTTTACATGTTAAATTCCCCATATTAAATCCTCCATTTAATATAATTAGTATTTCACAAAGCACTCTTTAAGAAACAATGATTAGGCTCAATATAAGGGATCACTGTGATTATTAAACAAAAACACGAGATCCAGATCTGGGATATGTGTTGTTAGTTATTCACACATAGTCTCTTTCACACACACACACACACACACACACACACACACACACGTGCAGAGACAGACCGTAAGAGAGATCTATAACTCCTTGGATGTATTATAAAATTACTTACTAATATTTTAGTGAAAATTATCAGCTGGAAATCTTATTCCACTAATCTGCATCATATATTCATTTTGTGCTAGATAGTGAGATAGTGAGATTGTATTTTCCCCTTGGAAAGTTGTCTCACACATGGCATCTGAGGGCTATTGATTATAGTAAGATGTTCTGAATTTTGTGTTAACATTAGGTGAGAAAAGGAAGTAAGCTTTCCTCCCTGCTCAAGCTCAATGTTCACTTTAGTACAGAGAAACAAAGGCTGTGGTATCCTTTTCCCAGTGTAGACTATCATTTATTAATTTGTACTACAGTTTTATCTGAGTAAATATTTGCTAGAAATATCTAGATAACCAAAGTAGGAGCTATTGCCAAACCCATATATTTTAATTCTTTGTTTTTTAATCTGAGTTAATTGCACCTGAAAAACTATAATTTATTTTTTTTAAATTTTTTTCAACGTTTATTTATTTTTGGGACAGAGAGAGACAGAGCATGAACGGGGGAGGGGCAGAGAGAGAGGGAGACACAGAATCCGAAACAGGCTCCAGGCTCTGAGCCATCAGCCCAGAGCCTGACGCGGGGCTCGAACTCACGGACCGCGAGATCGTGACCTGAGCTGAAGTCGGACGCTTAACCGACTGTGCCAGCCAGGCGCCCCTGAAAAACTATAATTTATATAAAATAATGAACATTGTTCTTTCTTGACACTGTGTTTGAAGACTTTTGAGGTTGTTCCATTGTACCTAATCAATCAGGGATATCACATTTTTTTAAGATTTATTTATTTTTGAGAGAGAGAGAGAGTGGGGGAGAGGCAGAGAGAGAGAGGGACAGAAGATCTGAAGCAAGCCCTTGCTGAGAGCAGCAAGCACGATGTGGGGCTCGAACTCACCAACCATGAGATCATGACCTAAGCCTAAGTTAAAGCTCAACCTACTGAGCCACCCAGGTGCCCCTCACTTCTAACTCTCACGACAGCTGTTGTAATACAACAGGTAGAAAATCTAAAGCACGTCATAATCAGTTATTCTGAAATGATCCTAATGTTGTACCAACAGAAATAAGCTGTTTAAATTCATGTTTTAGCAGCATCTGTTGCTGGCAGATTTAATACCTGATTGTCAGATAAGGATTTCTAAATCCTTTCATCCAGAAAATATTAGAAGCATAGTTTAGCTAAAACTGTGTCTGATAAATCTTTACCCTAAGAGTCCAGGTTTAGTTTGGGGAAGTCATTTTTCTCCCCTTTGTTAGCTTGTCTCTTTCCAGGTAAATGAGGCAGAAGCACATTCTGGTTACTTTCAGTCAGGGAGAGATATTAAAAGTAAACATAGAGGAACAAGGAAAATCACACCCTAGAAGCAAGTTTACTGCTTGGGAATTAGCAGTTTCCCCAGGTGTCCAAGAGCAGCTGTGGTGTCCTTGTGGAAGAAAGTGGCTATTAAAGATGCATGACTGTGCCTCCCCATCCTAATGCTTATCCAGTGCATCTGTTAGCCTATGCACCACGACAACGTTGGTGTTCTTTCTCTGTCTCACAGTCATGTCTCCAAAAGAGAGGATTATACTAGGTCAGATGGACGCTGACAGCTGGGCAGCCTTCCCATATTAGGCCATGTCATAACTTGTGGCAGTCCATGGGTGTTTACATATGGCTGCTCATGGGCATAAATCCATTCCTGCTTCAAGCAACCAGTGTCAGGAAGGGAGGGTCACATCATTAGCTTTCCTTAGAGATAGGGGAGTTATAGGCATTATGAACCCAGTAAGTCCCCCTTTAATGCCTCTCAAGAATTATAGGGCCGCCTGGGTGGCGCAGTCAGTTAAGCGTCTGACTTCAGCCAGGTCACGATCTCGCGGTCCGCGAGTTCGAGCCCCGCGTCGGGCTCTGGGCTGATGGCTCAGAGCCTGGAGCCTGTTTCGGATTCTGTGTCTCCCTCTCTCTCTGCCCCTCCCCCGTTCATGGTCTGTCTCTCTCTGTCCCAAAAATAAATAAACGTTGAAAAAAAAATTAAGAAAAAAAAAGAACTATAAAGGATCTACTTCTAACTAATATGTTAGCCTGCCACGGTTTCATGGTTGCCAGCAGAACATAAGAGATTCCTGAGTCAGAGACAATGGACAGTTTATTACGTACAGTAGTAGTAGTAGCCAGAGCATTATTTTGTACCACTGTGCCAAGCCACAGTTCCCACAGGGCAACAGGAAGAGTGCAAGGTGTTACCTGCACAAGAGGAGTCCAAAGCTTAGGGAGCCTGAATCTCTTTAAATGGACTGTAAACTTGCCTGAACTTTTTTCCAGAGGGAGAAATATGATCTTTATTATACCTGCTATGGTCTGAATGTATGTGCCCCCCGCCTCATTCATATGTTGAAATCCTAATGCCTAATATGATGGTAACAAGAAATGGGCCTTTGGGAGATGCTTAGGTCATGAGGGTAGAGAGACCATTATAAAAGAGATCCCACAGAAGTCCCTCACACCTTCCACCATGTGAGGAGACAAGATGGCCAGAGGGCCATCACCAGACCACAACAGCACCCTGATCTTGGACTAGCCTCCAACACTGTGTTCTGCTATTTATAAGCCACCCAGTCTGTAGTCATCTTATTATAGAAGCTTGAACAGACTAAGACCACACTGGAGAGCAGATGAAGGTGAACTTTGCTCCACAGAGAAAGAGTATCTCTGTCTTCCGAAGTTGCTCACCAAACAAACATCTTCAAAGGACAGTCCAGCAAAAAAGTCAAGCGATGCCTTTCATTGCAAGACATACAGAAATATAGGAGAGTTGTCTCCTAGAAGACTCCAGCTGAAAAAATGCTAAGCATGATTTATATGAATAGATATAATTTTAAAAAATAATATTGCAAACATGAAATATTTGAGTTGCACGTGAAAATTGTAAATATCAAGTGTGAACTGTTCTCATCACTTACAGTCACCTCTCCCCATTCCAAGACCTCTACCAGACTCTGTCTTAAACTCACTGCTTCTTTTCTTAGTGACTTCATGATAAAACACTGAGAAAATTGACAGCTTGTCTTTCAATCTTCCAAAATCTCCATAGACAGAAAGCATTTCTGGTCCATCCTAGTACTGTAATTTCCTTCCTCATCTTGTTTCCCTAAAACATGAAGAGATATGAACAAAAACTTTACCGCTCTCAAAAACAGAGAAGTCACTACCAGATCGCACTGTCCCAAGTATTAGCTACTATTTTCCTTCTTGGAAAACATGTTTTCATGGCTCATAATGGATGCCTGAAAAAAAAAATAATTTCCAGAAAGTAGTGAATATCATGAGGGTGTTTTGCCTTGCTTTGCTTTTTCTTTTTTTTTTCTTTTCTTTTTCTTTTTTAAGTGTTTATTTATTTTTGAGAGAGAGAGAGACAGAGAGAGAGAGAGGATGAGCAGGGGAGGGGCAGGAAGAGACAGAGACACAGAATCAAGAGCAGGCTCCAGGCTCTGGGCTGACAGCACAGAGCCCACATGGGGCTCAAACCCATGAACCATGAGATCATGACCTGAGCAGAAGTCGGACACTTAACTGACTGAGCCACCCAGGTGCCACTTTTTTATTTTATTTTTTTAATGTTTATTTATTTTTGAGAGACAGATGATTTTTCTTACATAAACATGCATATCATATATTTCTGATTGAAAAATAATAATTGATTATGACAGAGACTCTATGCTTCTCAAACACCTACTTTTCCTTTCTTTAACTGTAATCATATCAGACTTATTCAGACCACTAATATGACAATTCACAAGAGTACGTTACTAACCGTTTTTTGTCTAGATATAGTTATGAGACTAATGTCTGCCAGAAAATGACAATGATATAAACAGATGTTTTGGAGATAAATTGGGGAACACTCCATGCAGGTTCAAGCTGATTCTTCATGGAGATGTGCCCTTTTTGTCTTTTCCCCCTACTTCACTACCACTGCCTGAAATGTGGATGTGATGGGCTGGAGCTTTAGCAGCCCCTACTAAGGACTGTGGACTAGGTTAGAAGCATCTTGAGTCCCTAAAGACTTCCTGAAACCATTATACCAGCCTCCGTACCCTCTATGTCCAAATTTCTATTACATGAGACCAAAACAAACAACAAACAAACAAACATCCTTAATGTGTTTCAGCCATTATGCTTTTTTTGCTTATTTTGGGGGATGAAGTATGCTTTATTCTTTGCATCCCTAAGTAATTGCAAACTATGTAATGATTTTTACGGAAAATTTGTAGAGTACCTTTAAAAATCCAAGAAAAGCAAAACCATCTCATAGTTTTGCTTTAGTGGCAAAATTTATCCAGATTATCAACACGTTATTAATAGTGAATCTAAACTGTCTCTAGTATGAAGAAACAAGTATTTATATTTAGGATTCTATCTCCAATATTTATTTTTAGTCTACTCTTTAAATCTATCACATTCTTGGCTTTAAAAATTTAGGATCTAATTTCTGCCCTTGAAGTCTTCAACAATGTCGACGGGTTAGAAACAGCACACCTGAGATTTTCACTAGGTCTCAGGGTTTTGGTGGTGTGTCTAATGTATTTCATTCATGTCTATTTTATTATTAATATAATGCAGGCACAAGATAAATTCCAATGGTACAAAGAATAAAAAATGAAAAGCTCCCTTCTTTTTCATTAAGCCTCTTTTCTTTTTCATCAAACTCTAAATGGTAAACAACTTTTACATATTGTTTCTAAAAATCATCATGTCTCAAAATGAATATATACACACAATGAACATCTGTTTTATGCAAAGCACTACAGTAAAACCTTGGATTGCTAGTAACTTGTTCTGTGAGTGTTCTGCAAGACAAGAAAACATTTCTAATAAATTTTAACGTGATAAATGAGCAATGTCTTGCAATACGAGTAGTACATGAAACCGAATGTCACATGATCACAACCAAGCCAATGGTTCTTGAAATTCACTTTGATATACAAGTGCTTTGGATTACAAGCGTGTTTCCAGAAAGAATTATGCTCACAATTCAAGGTTTTACTCTGTTCTTAAATCCTAGGAATTCAGCAGTGAACAAAGCAAATATTCTAGCCTCTTGGAATTTATTTTTTTCATAAGAAACTTATTTTTCATGGAAAGGAAGAAATAAAGAAAAAGGCAAATAAATGTTTAATATGCCATCAAGTGGTATGGTATTCACTGTGAAGGAAAAGACCAGGATTGGTGGTACAAAGTGACTTGCACAAAGGGTTTGGAATATTTGTATTTAATATAGTGGAGTCAGAGACAATTGCTCTGATGGGGTGACATTTGAGGAAGTACATAAAAATGTGGAATCTAACAAGTAGGTAATGATTTTTTCATTTAATGAATATCTTGAAGATACTCTCATTTGCCTTGCTTGTTCATTTCAAACATAACACAGTTTATCATTTCATAGTATAAAGCCCAATATTTCAGATATTCCTAAATGTATTTATTTATTTATTTATTTATTTATTTATTTATTTATCTGTTTATTTGTAAAGAGAGAGAGCTTGTGAGCAGGACAGGGGCAGAAAGAGAGGGAGAGAGAAAATCCCAAGCCGGGTCCTCACTGTCAAAGCAGAGCCCAACACTGGGCTTGATCTCATGAGCCATGAGATCATGACCTGAGCCCAAATCAAGAGTCAGACACTTAACTGACAGAGCTACCCAGGTGCCCCCGGACATTCCTAAATTTAGCAAGTGCCATTTAAGATTAGAAAGGTGTAAGATTAGAAAAAACTTATATAGTCTAATTTCCTTATTTTAAGATTAAAAATACTGAAACACAAATATGTTCAGTGACTTTGCTGAGGACAAACAGGTAGAAGATATAGGATGGGTCTCAAATGTGGGGCCTGGCATAATTTCGCACATTATTAGCATTTTCAAAACTAAAAACTAAAACTCAGATGTCTCAACTCCAAAATACCACACTTCCTGTATAAGTAAATAAGTAATACAGTTCATCATCATTTGGAGTACCTGTTCAGAGCTGTGTTTGGCATCATCTTTACTCAAACATAAATGATCTGATAACTAAGTTATGAAATTAATTGCTAGCTTCATCAAAAATAGATCCCAGTAATGGTCAGAATCCAAAAATTCTATTGTCAATGCTACATTGTTTGAATATTTATATTTATGGATTGTGTATATGTGTGTGTATGCCTGTGTATGTGTATGTAAATATATATTACTTACTTATATGTGTACAATGTAACTCAGTTTAAAAAATCTGTGTTCACATCTCAGTTCCAGTGGGCTAGTTGGTTGAGTTGATGTTTTGGGCATCTTCATTAATCTTCCAGATAGACGGGCTGAACCTTTAATCTCATACTGGCTAAAATGAATTTTGTAGTCAGGGACTTAATTCTTGATTATTAGGCCTAGGTTCTTTACAAACATTTAAGGATATTTTCAGTTGCCTTGTGACGGGACCACAATACTTTGAAACCCATAACTTTATTAAGTGAATAACTGGATATTTCTTTTGGAAAACATAAAAAAAAAAAAAAAAAAAAAAAAAAAAAAAAAGAAAAGTGATATGATGTGACCAGACTAAGCAATATCAAGGCAGAAAGAATTCTCTAGTCTTCTAAAGGAATGCATAAAATTTGGTGTCTTGCTTAGAAGAAACGTGAAAGACCTGGAGATTGTCTAGAGAGCAGCAACCAAGATTTCCAAAGCACAGTGATTTGGAAGCCTGGGAAAATGCACGTAAAAGTTTTAAATTAATCTGAGAGTGACTACATTTTGTTTCTCTAGCTCCCCAAATTGAATGGGAGAGAAATAATGTTAGTTTCTAGTGCACAAAACGAGAGTAAGAGCAAGTTGATTTTTGCTCCAACATGGATGTCCTCACCAGCAGCATGCTTAAGATCTCACCTTGGCTGGAAGACTGTGAGGACACAAAGGTTGAAGTTCAACATTGATCTGGGTGATTTAGGGGTTTGCTTAAATCGAGGCTAAATAGTCTAGCCATTTGAGTCCATCCAGCTTCATCCTTCTCTCATATTTTACCCTCTTAAATACATTTCCTCTTCTGGTATTTTGTCCCCTGTGGTGGTAATCCCAGAAATGAAATGGCATGCTATAAATAGTTTCAAAATACAAACGGGCTATTCAGAACAAAATTTAACCACGGTAGGTGTTTGAGATTTAAATTACCTGCAACAAAGGCAGCTTGTGTTGTAGCTTCTTGTCAGCACCAAAAGTGAAGAGAAACTGCTCACATTTCTTTCTGAGCTTTTGAAATCTCGACATGACATTCCACTCCCACCCCTCCAGTGATTAATATAAAGTTTGCAATTGAATAGAGTGACAGAAAAGCACAAGTCAAAATGTTCAGGTCATTTTCCAAGATATAAATTTCTTCATGATGATGTAGAAGTTTTTTTATTATCATTGAAAAGCTGAAAATGTTTAGGTAAATTGGATAAAGAGGAAAATAAAGTGTAGGGGAAGAAAAACAGAAGTGCCATGTCAAAAAGCAGACATGAGGGCATAAAATGGATCAGAAATACATAATGAAGGAAGATAGCACTTTTCATACGACAGAACTTGTAAAATGAGTCTTTATAAATAAGAACAAAAAGGGTCAAGTTAATGTTCTATGCTCAGTAATAATTCAGTGTTCTAGATATTTTCCGTTCAAAATCAAAACTTAAATAAATGATACAGATTTATTTTTTAAAAAGAATATTGGGTGTCTACTAGTTTTAGTCCTATCTTGAGTACCATGGAGTATTCAAAGATTAAACTAATATTTATTCAGAAATCTAGTGTGGTTAAGATCATAGTGACAAGTCATTATAGTAACAAATGTGAGAAGAAGAAAGTTAAGGACAGTAATTAAAGGGAGCTACTCTTTCAGAAATTTGCTTCATCATGTACCATGTACACGTACCCCAATCCTCCAGGTTTGAATATAAATGTAAATGGTATATTTCTGTTCTCAAGAAGTTTTGAGGAATTGAGCATATGTGGAAAAAGAAGTAAGTTCCTTATACAACAGAACAAAAAGTAGAATTTTAAATCCTATTATAAAATGTGATTGGTGAGATTTACTAACATAGTAGATGTGACTGATGAAGTTTGGGGGTGATGGTAGGGTAGTCTGGAGCCAACGGCCAAGAAAGAATTCTTGAAGACATCTTTGGTGCAGAAAGATGATTTTATTAAAGCAGGGGGACAGGACCCATGGGCAGGAAGAGCTGCACTGAGGTCATGATGGTATTTCATTATGTACCCTCAGGTTGGGAGGGAGTCAGGAATAAAGTAAGTCTTCTCCAAGGAATTTTGGAAGCAAGGTTTCCAGGACCTTAAGGGGTTAGCTGTTGCTAGGGAAACGCCATTTATTACCCTTTAGTAAAACCTCAGTCATGAGATCCATCAGATGTATATTAGGGGCCATAAACTTGGACTATGATTGCCAGCACGTATCTTGGGGGAGTTGAGATAAAGGAAGTTTCCAAAGGAATCTTTCTATGATAAAGCAGACTTACAGGTTCCTGAGGGGTCAGGATAATGATAAGCTAAGATTCTCTTTTGCCCCCAGCAAAGTGTCATCATCCAGACAGCTGAGCTCCTAGAGGGAGGTCACTCTGCCTATTTTAAGGACTTGTCAATGGGCTGTAGGCAGTAAGGGAATTTATCTTTTCATCTGCCTTTGTTTCCCACATCACCATGGCAAGCACTTAAAACCCTTTCCTTGGGGCGCCTGGGTGGCGCAGTCGGTTAAGCGTCCGACTTCAGCCAGGTCACGATCTTGCGGTCCGTGAGTTCGAGCCCCGCGTCGGGCTCTGGGCTGATGGCTCGGAGCCTGGAGCCTGTTTCTGATTCTGTGTCTTCCTCTCTCTCTGCCCCTCCCCCGTTCATGCTCTGTCTCTCTCTGTTCCAAAAATAAATAAACGTTGAAAAAAAAAAATTAAAAAAAAAAAAAAAAAAAAACCCTTTCCTTTGTTCTTGGGTAGCCATGGGTGTCCAAGGAATGTCACACATATCCCACCTGGGGCGGGAGTAGGGGTAGGGTGGGAGTGCTGTAGCATGTATTTTGCTCTCAACTTGCCCCATGCTCCCTCATCACATTTCACTCTTAAAAAAAAAAAAAAAAAAAAAAATAAATATATAAAAATATAAATATATATAAACATATATATATATATTTAGCAGCTAGCATTATTGAAATATGAGTGTGAGTGTGATAAGTGAGTGTGCTAGGGGGTGTGTGTAAGGTATGGGATATATAGATAGAGAGAGAGATAGAGATATATATATATATATAGATATATATAGATATATATATATATATGACATAAGGCAATAGAACATATTCAATATACATATAAATTAGGAAGGGTAATTATAACATGAACAACCATAGTCCCATAATCAACTTCTGAATAGGAACATCCACAATATTTTTTAACTCTCTGTGTGAACCTGTTGAGGAAAAAAAGACACTCAATAATTTTTTCAGAAATTTTTATCCTTACTAGGATTTTGCACATCCTATTTCCTCTACCTGGTTTTGTCTTTCCCTATATATCTATACAAGTGACTGCCTCACCCGTTTGAAGTCCTACTTATATTTTACCTTTTAGTGTGGCCTTCCCCTGGCTATGATTTTTAAATTTCACATATAACTCCTCCAACAAACCTCTGTTATTATTATTTCCTTTTTATTTTTTCTTTTTCTTCTATTTTTTTATTTTTATTTATGGCACTTATTACCTTCTTAGTCATAATTTTTTTATTTTATTTATTGTCTTTCACTACTAGAATAATAGATCCATGAATGCAGAGGACTACATCTGTTTTGTATGCTTTTGTACACATAATACATAAAGCAATACCTGAAGTTACTCATATGCATTAATTGAATGAATGAATGAATGAATGAGTGAATGAATAGTTAGAAGACTGTGCCATCAACTCAGCCCAGTAAACTGTGCTATTTGCTAGGACTCAATTCAGAGAGCCAGTTTTTGAAAAGGTGATCATTCTTTTATGAGCATACTCTACCTTTTGTATTTTGTGAACTGGCTCTAGTTTGTATATATCTAAATTTAACTCTAACCAAAGAAACTTCTGCTCATATTCAGATATTTCTTTCTAGTCAAAGATAATGTTCTCCTCCTTATGCCTTCGTTAACTGAATCTTAGGAAAAGCATGCACACTCAGAACATGGGTATTCCCTGTACATCACAGTCTTTAGTTGGAAACTCATTCTCAAAGGGCAAGATTCCCTTGAGAGGATAAATAACCACTCTTGGAGTATGGATTATCCCTTAGAGCCTGAAGATTTTCCTTTCTACCTTGGTTCATAGGCTTTATACCTCAACCCACTCGGTAACAAAAGACTTTCTATACTCCCACTGAATCAATCAGATAAAATCTTTTGACTCAACAATGCTTGACTTATAGAAAGGAAAATAGACACACTGGGAGGATGGACCAATTTTTTTTTCCATTTAGTTAAAAAAATACAGTATTTGTAAGCCATTTCAAGAGGCAGTATTTCTCTGTCATTTCCAAGGCAGAAGCATATTCTTTTCTTGACTGATTTAAGGAGTAAAAAGGATTCCCAAAGAGAAAGTGGTCTCACACTGATATGATGCCCAACAGGAGACGCATAAGAGATTAGAACCTTTCTCACTAAAGGCTATATGTGGCTTTGGATGTCTCCTTACCTTGTGAATGTATATTTCAACTGAAGAAGTTCTGAACCTGACTCCCATCTGCTGAGACTTTACAAATCCATGATCAAAGGAACCACTTTCAGAAACACTTCTCATGCTTCTACTGCTTTATGTTAAAGGACATGCCATATTATTATAATAACCCTGGAAGCATTCTTAGATAGAGTTTCTATTTTCCACCCAATAAAAGAATTGAAATTGCTCATGCATATGAAATTGGAGCTCATTGGTCAAGTGCAGATTTTATTTCAATACAACCATTTAGTGCATATTGATATTCACAGAAAATAACATTCAACTTATAAATTCCAGATGTTTCAATTGGACTTCTTAAAAATTATCTAGCACACTTTTTTGATTACAAGATACAGGACAGGTATATGTTTGATATGAAGAGATCTTTAATACCAGGAAAAGCATGTGCAGTCTTAACATCTAAATCAAAGAGCTTTAAGAATTCATCCTTTATTTTTATCAACTATCTGTCAATGCTTCTTTATCTCAAAATCCTGTCTCCTCCCAGTAGCTGAATCAACAACTCTTTATTTCCCCCAATGTCTTTGTGAAGAACTACTTATTTAAGGTTGCAGTCTCTGGGATCAGCAGAATTTTTACTAGGTAGGGCTAAACCAAAGAAAATAGGGTTTATAGTTTTCTGTTTCAATGCAAAAAATATGCGATGTGAGTTTTAATGACTTTTGCAAGAGGAAAATACATATTTTTAGTGTCATAGGGAAACGATATAGATTTCAGATTTAAGCTGATAGCTGAAAAATAAGCAGGAATTCATCAACGAAGAGTAAATAAATGGTCATTCCCTAGCAGTAAGATTCATGTGTGCAGAGACCCTGTAGCAAGAAAGAGTTTCAAGTGATCAAGAAACTAAATGTTAAAAGATATTGTAATGGAAGCTTATTGAATTTAGAATAAAAAATTCAAATGCTCCAATAAATAGCATAAACTCTCAGCAACTTAACCTAATGAAAGTTTATTCTTTGCTTAAGGAATCTCACCTCCAGGTGGTGATTCAAACATACAGACTCTTCACCTTGGGTGTGTTTATCATTTCAGAATTGTCTTCCAAGGGACAAAGCAGATCAAATGGAAAAAGTTAGTATTGCAAGTGGGGTACATCCCTCCCAGTCACATTCTGTTGATGAAAACTGTTCATTTGTTCCCAACTTAGCTGAAAAGTGAATGAGAAACATAATTTCCTTTTATGCTTAGAAAAGGTACACGTCTACACAGTCTTTGCTACAAAAGGAGAAGAGAGATAAAAGCTAAGGCCAGAGACAGCTAAGCAGGTATCACATGATATAAAGTCTCATAGTCTGCTAATATATTGTATTATACCCCCAAAATAGGAAATAAATGGATGACTTTAAATGATGTAATTTAATTTGTACTTTTGCAAGATCACTCTAATTATAATATGGCTATCAGGAAAAGACTTGGACGTATTGGTCTGCAACTCAAAAAGAGAGGACAATTTTGCAACAAAATTTGGAATCCATTGCCCTATAAGATCTTAGTCACTGAAATGAATGGGAATGGATGAGTTTGTTACAGAGGGAAAAAAACAAAAGCCAGCTCAAAGTAATATTTTTTTAATTAAAAAAACCTTTTAATGTTTATTTATTTTTCAGAGAAAGAGACAGAGCATGAGGGACAGAGGGACTGAGAGAGAGGGAGACACAGAATCAGAAGCAGGCTCCAGGCTCTGAGCTGTCAGCACAGAGCCTGATGCAAGGTTTGAACTCACAAACCATGAGATCATGACCTGAGCTGAAGTCGGACGCTTCACCGACTGAGCCACCCAGGCGCCCCTCAAAGTAATATTATTTTTTATTGAATTCTTGTTTTCAGAATGGCTAAAGGTGAATGAAATATTGTTGACTTTCAGATCAATAACCATCATTATATTGTATATTCAGAAAAGGGAGAAGAAGGGGGGAATGTGGATCTGGCACTTTATTTTCCTTTTACCATCTGGAGAATGCTGATACATGCAGCTTTATTGTACCTACTTCTCGGACTAATTTTGGAAAGAACACAAATAGCCTACATTTTTATTTCCAGAACATTTTTTTTTAATGTGTGAAAAGATTTAAGTGTATGGATGAGTCAAAGGATAAGTTTCTGTGAGTCACTGGGGAGTAAAGAATAGAAATGCCAATTTCAATCTCTAGTATCTGACAGTTTTGATAAACATTTATAAAACAAGACTATCTGTACCATAACATGCAGCAAGATGAAAATGCAATGTAGAGTTTGCCCTTCATTAAAAGTTCCTGAATATGAGAATTTAAATGACTGATGAAGGGTCATCCCTAAGGCATTATGAGTAGGAAGGAGAAGGGCCCAGAGCCAAGTTATTCTAGGTCAGTTACATTTTCCAGAGGAAGCATTTGCTTACAGGCAAGATATGATTTCAATGACCACCAGGGCTCATTTTACACATTCCCATCTATGGGTCATTTGGTAACACAATAAAGAGAAGGTGTAAACAAATATGAAGTGTTCTTTGCCTTCTGTAATTACCAGTGAACACCAGAGCAAGGGAATGGCTTAGGAGGTACATAGACAGTAGAAGACTCTTAGAAGTTTTGGATGAGAGTACCTGCAAAATCAGTTGCATATAGATAATAATTTCATTTCTTACCCAAAGTCAAATTGTGTCGAATCTAATCGCTCCACCGCCGGTATGCCTTAGTTGACATGCCCCTTCGAGACTGGAGTAATAGAAGTTCTATCCCTGAAGTAATTTGTCTTTAAGCAATAGGAGAGTTGCACTGAAACCAATATTTCCTAAATCTCAAGATATTTTCTAAATTCCACAGAATTTTAAAAGTATATGTATCTATAGTCTCAAATAGACTTCAAACCTTTTTTACATCACAACAATTCTTTGAGAATCTGATAACGGCTATAGACCTCTGCTCCAAAAAATAAAATATCACACATATACTGACACAATTTCTGGCTGCTTTTTTGACCTCTAAACTCAACCATGTACGAGCAATTTGTGGTTTAGAGGGAGGATTTACATTTTCAAACCTGGAACTTGTACTTGTTCTTTCCACTCTTGGCTCACTCATTTAGCCACATTTAAATACTCCTATCTCAATTCCATTTTTATGAGCATGCATTCATTCTGTAGATTTTTACTGACAGGAGGGCTTGCTGATTTTGCAATGCACTCAGTAATCAAATTCACATAGAACTTGTCATCTGGTTTTAAATTCCCTCTTTAATAGTGTAACCACAGCATTCCTGAGACCCTCTCAAATGGAGATGTGTCTTTCCAAAAGTTCTATCTTCTCTACTTTTTATAATTATGCACAGTTCCATTTCCTTAATGTGACACTCCATTCCAAGACATTATTTCGGCTGGGTTTTCACCATACTTATTAACAAATTCTAGAGTCAGCTCTTTTGATTTATGAACTTTCTTTCTAATAATACATCCTTATTTGGCATGGTCACAATGACTGCATCTGGACCAAAGACAGAGAGAAAGAAACCAGTGCACAGCTGATACCACTTTAGTATATTTTCTCAATCCAAAAAGGGACAGGTTTTTTTGTTTTTGTTGTTGTTGTTTTTTAATGATGAGGTTTAGGATGGGCTTGAGTGACAAAGGCTGTTGTTAGAGATTTTCTTCTAACCTACTTTATAATCTCTCTCATCATTCCTAATGGTTTGCCTACACATGAATTATTTTTAAGCTTATTCTATTCTGGAAAGTTAGTTACAATGAACAAATGCAAGAGTTTTGTCTAATCACTTGGCATGTGTTTTAGAGAACTGTTAGAAAAATAACTAATAATCTTTTATTCTATGCACATAATACACAAGCCCCAATCCAAACTTTGTAGTTAAAGCCTTATCCCAAATCTAAACCCTCATCATTGGAGCCTAAACATTTTTAACTATAGAGATTTCATTGGGCTTTCTTTCTTTCCTGAACTTTCAGAATGTTTTCCCCTTGAGTGGGAGGAAACAGAATGAGTGTAGAATAAATTGACAATGAAAGAAACCAAGAGTCAGCTGTTTCAAAAGGAAAAATACACCACCACCACCTCCCTCCAGCCAAAAAAAAAAAAAAAAAATTGCCTATCACGAGAGGGTCCAGGGCGAATTCTAAGAATACAAAGGAAAGGAATTAAATTAAGTTCCTTCCAGACAATGGCTTTAGCCTTAGTCTTTGGATTAGGCAGCACCGCATGAGGAAATGGCAGACAATAGCCAACAATGAGAATCACAGGATGGAATGAAACAGTGAAAAGGCCACACAATTATCTCTATGTCCTGTTGCGGAAGGTTAGACCTTTACTATGGGCATGGATGCTCTTCTCTCCAAGGGTTCCTTATCGTTATGGGACAAGAAGTAACAGGAATACTTCTTGCAATAAGTAAAGGATCCAGCTTCACAAAGAATATGGTTTGATATCAATGTGCTTAAAGACATCTCTGCTTTAAGTATAAATTTGACATTTTTAATGTCTCCTCTAACTTTTGTGTAGCCCAGAGCTGATGCTATAAGGACATTCAATAGGCAGCAAACTCTCCAGTAGAAATAATGAAGCCTGAGTAGGCCTGGTTGCTCAAAATTATCTTCTATCCTTTTCAATTCCTGAATGTTTCACAATGAATCATACCCTGCGTTAAGTGCATTGCCTATGAATGTCCTCTTTACAATACAAATTTTGTTATCGTTTTTAAAAAGAAATACATTAACCAATTAGTAACCACAGATTAGGATACATTTGGTTATAAACTCTTTGATTTATAAAATTTAGAAAAGAGACATAGGTAATGGGTCAAAGTGGTCAAAAGGTAGAAAATTCCAGTTAAAAATGAATAAGTCATGAAGATGGAATGTACAGCATGGTTCCTATAGTTAGTAATAATGTATTATATGTTTGAAAGTTCTAAGAGTAGACCTTAAAAATTCTTATCACAAGAAAAGAAATTCTGTACTATGTATGGTGACAGATGTTAACTAAACTTATTGTGGTGATCATTTTACAATATGTACAAATATTGAATCATTATGTTGTACACCTGAAACTAATATATGTCAATTACATGTCAACACACACACACACACACACACACACACACACACACACAGAGGAGATGTTCAAGGCACAATTATTCTTCTAAAACAGCTTTCCATAGTCCAGAAGAAGAAAACTAAACTCTCAGAGTTTAGTGTAGCACCCTAAGAAGAACCAAAATGTGGAAAAGTAAGTGAGGAGAGCACTACAGACAACAAATACCCAATGTGAATACGGCCAAAGATATGTATGGGCACGTGTTCAGGTTTGTCCAGGACAGTCCAGGTTTGCACCTGTTTTAATTATCATTAATTCCCATTTCACTCTCAGAAGGGCCTAATTTGGTCCATAAATTTTATGGTCAGCCTATCAAAGGCTTTCCCTTCTAGATTTCTCTTCTCAAGAGAAAAGGAAGACTTGGAAAGGAAAAGTTTTACATGTGGACATGAAAAGAAATGTCTTAGACTGTTTGCCAAGCTAAAGCTTTAGAAAGTTATTCTTTGAGGCCCAAATCTATGGTTCAGAGTGAATTTGTCTTTCCCTGTGTCTTCTCTGTAAATACAGTAACTTTCCAGCTGCCCACGAGTTTACTCTCTTAAAGGAATGTGTTTGAACACACCAGACTACCTTCCTTTTCCTACACCAGCCATGTCATCTCCATTGCTAGTTTATCACTCTAAAACCAAACTTTTAATGTTGTGGTTCCTCAGGGCTCCATCACAGGTGTTGTCTTACCTGTTTACTCTCTTGACTATCTCTACCAGCCCATAGCTTTACATACAGATTAATGGGACATCTACCACATTTAAATCTTCAGTCTGATCTTCTCCTTGGAATTCCTAATAGAAACACACAACTATTTGACTTCAATACTTAGAAGCTTCACAGACATCTTAAAATGGAAATTTTGAATGCTGCTCATTATAATTTCCATTTAAGTAATCGACAAATCTGAAACCCATGAGGCATACTCTCTTTCTCTCTCTTTCACCCTTGATAAACAAATCCATCAATGGCTTCCATCAGATCTCCCTCTGAAACATACCTGGAATCCATGTCTCTTCTATTCCATTTTACTCCTTAATCTGGTCACCATCCCCTACCATCCACCCTTCTAACTGGCCTCGCCATTTTCATTCTTGACCCACCAATACAATATCCACACAGTGACCAAAATATCTTAAAACACATAGCAATTATGTTACTATCCAACCTTTAAAAAATTTTTTTTAATGTTTTTATTTATTTTTGAGAGAGAGAGAGCACGCATGCACATGAGTGGGTGAGGGGCAGAGAAAGAGGGAGACACAGATTTCTAAACAGGCTCCAGGCTCTGAGCTGTCAGCACAGAGCCCAAAGCAGGGCTGGAATTCACAAGCCGTGAGATCATGACCTGAGCCGAAGTTGGACACTTAGACTGAGCCACGCCTGGCACCCCATCCAACCTTTTAAAGGCTGTCTATTACACATTGAATAAAACTCCTTACCATGGCCTATGGGATTTTGTTTGTCCTAGCCCCCAGTTATTACTCCCACCTTAATCCCACCACTTTCCTCCTTGGGCCCCAGTCATCATTCTCCTTGCTTTTCCTTGGAAACATCATGCTTTCCCCCACTTTCTGCTGAAATGCTCTGCCCTCCAATATGCACATAGAGTTCCTTTCTCTAATGTCAGAATTTCACCTTTTCAGGGACGACTTTTTTGGCTCATTGTAATCCCTTATTTCTATAAAACATTGCAATTTATAATCATTTCACATATTTACTCTTTTACTAATGCATTGGTTTTTTAAATATAAGCTTCAGGATAGCAAAGACCACTTCTGTGTTTTTTACCTGGTGATTCCAGGGCCTGTAACATTATAAATACTAAATAAAAATGTGTTCAATCTGTTAATTCATTATTCACAAGTAAGTTAATATTAATTAATATTTCATGAGTGTCAAAAAAAAAAGAAGCTCATAGGGGAAAAATTAATTAAAGGGCTTTATTTCTGGTCCGCTGAAAACTTGATGTCCAAAGTTTGTTTTCCAAAGCAGTCCTTTCCAGGGATGATTTAAGGGAAAAAAATGATGTGGGGAGAAGTGTTTTCTCTGTAGGCCACAAAAACACCCCTCTTTAGGACTGCTTCTGGGATCTATAAGCTAGTTACTAACATACAAAAAACTAGTCCCACTGTTAACTATGCAGTAGCCACTTTACTGACTTAAAGTAGATATCTGGACTTTATTTGATGGGCACCCTTACCATTTAAACACTCAATCCCACATTTCAAACATCCAATTAAAATGCATGGGGGAAGTTCACACCTTGGTATCTGCCTACATAGCTATCTATTTATGTAGCAAAAGCTGTCAACATGACAAGAAGAGATAAAATTTTTTCCTCCTGTTCAGGAAGTACACTAACAACATTAACAAAAGAAGTCAGAGCAGACTGAATCTGTGTACTTCTCCTCATTCCAGGGTACACAAAGATGAGGACCGTTTTCAGTTGCTCGAAGTGTAACTACAAGTGTATTCCCCTGTTTACAATTTTAAAACTTTTTACTTCATAATTCCTTGTACCTTTTTGTTCTTCTTCCCCATCCACCCCTAGAGTTGCACACATGGAGAGATGCAGTGGTAACAATATTTAGGTGGCCAAAATTCTATCTCTTCCTCTCCTTCTCCCTCTCCTTCCCTCTCCCTTTCCATCTCATATACATGCATATATGTATCATATATATATATATATATAGACACATACATATTTTTATATATATATATACATACACATTTATACACACACACACACACACACACACACACACACACACACACATTTTTTTTAACCCTTTCAGAGTTGGTCACATACATCAAGACCCTTTACTCCTATATACTTAATACATATAGGGGAGTAATGATAAATAATGTTCGGGATAAATGAACAATGGTTTATCATTTTGAATCTATGTGTAAAATATTAAGCATTAATTAAGTATTCAGGTGACTGGTTGTTCCAATTAGGACATGGGCCAGAATATGAATAAACAAGAATGTAATCAAGGAATTTAAGCAAGCATGGTGTTGGGTAGCTTTTTCTGATAAAAAACCACCCCCAAATTCAGTGGCAAACAACAACATTCATTCTTAACACTTACAAGTCTGCTCTGCTTCATGTATATTTGTTCTGGCCCTAGGCTGAAGGAACAACAGCCTCTCAGGGCCATCTTCCTCTTATTGGAAAGTTCTGGAGCTCCACAAGGGACTAGCAGAAACATCTGGTGCCTCCTAAAGTCTAGGTCTATAACTCGTGCACTGCCACCTCTGCTTACATTCTTTTGGCCAGGTTGAGTTACAACGCCAACTCCAACAGTGGTAGAGCAGGGAAATACACTTTTCTGAAGAAAGTGGGGTGAAAAGAAGTGAATATTTACTAAATAATCTAATTTGTTGTACTCCACTTTCTTGTTCAAAAATATTTATGTGCTTTCCCCATGCAAAATACCACTGTAAAGCAAAAAAGAAAAGAAAAGAAAAGAAAAGAAAAGAAAAGAAAAGAAAAGAAAAGAAAAGAAAAGAAAAGAAAAAGACACCTTGAATGTCACAATCCAATTATGGCATCAGACCTCAAGTCCAGAATGCTGTAAGACACACGCACACAAATACACACAAGCATTTTTTCGAAATATATATATATACATATATTTAAAATCCAAATTCAGGGGTGCCTGGGTGGCGCAGTCGGTTAAGCGTCCGAGTTCAGCCAGGTCACGATCTCACGGTCTGTGAGTTCGAGCCCCGCGTCAGGCTCTGGGCTGATGGCTCAGAGCCTGGAGCCTGTTTCCGATTCTGTGTCTCCCTCTCTCTCTGCCCCTCCCCCGTTCATGCTCTGTCTCTGTCTGTCCCATAAATAAATTAAAAAAAAAAAAAAAACGTTGAAAAAAAATAAAATCCAAATTCAGTTTTTCTTGATCCAGAAGCACAGAAACTAAAGGGGCAAGTGATATGCCTCCATAATCCCAACATCCAGTATGGAAGACGGACAGAATAATTATGATCATATTTGCCATTCAAAAAGCGGAAGACTCCCTTGTTAGCAATCTCCACTCCCCAAGACTTCTAAAGTACTGCCGGAAAATGTGAGGAAAATTTCCTCTTCTCTTAGCTGGGTAATTTTCCTCCATTAGATGCCAGTTATTCTACCCGGGATAGCTCCCGGGTCCATTGTTCCCATAGTTCATGGCTCTGCTCTCCTTTTTCCCCACTTTGGACATCTGCTTCTGAAGAGCTCATGGGAGAACATTTGTTTTTTGGTGGGAACAAGAAATCCTTTTGTATCTCAAATACACCTCTGCTTCTCTTGGTGTAAGCTCGCAAAGGTTTTACCACAACAGCTCTCTCCAACATTTGTGTCTCAAACACAGCCCTCTACATATTTGAATCTAGTCAATGATATGCAACAAAATATTCCCCACAGTGGTTTTTCAGGCATGCCTCTTTCTGTAGATTTAATTAAGGGTACTTTGGACACTTATCTCTTTTGTGTGACTATATCCTTAGTTTTTCTGGAAGTTTTAATTTTCTCCAATTAAAAGATTCTACTAATTCTTTAAAAGAATCTACAAATCTAGCCTCAAACTCTTCCCAGATCCTATAAAAAGCTATTTCAGCTACACCTTTGATTTGGTCTTTAAACTGAGACTGTCATAAGGGCCACATTTTGGATTTGTTGAGAGGTAGTGTCATTTACAATACTGTAATTTCTGAAATATTTATGTTTCCTCTAAATTTTTTCTCTGATCTTATTTTTTTGCTTGAATACCTTGTCTAATGCAGTTAGTTGCAACCAGCTATCACTTTCATTATTTTGCCTCAATAGCACCTAGATCAAAGTTACAAGATTATTCACTATATATACTGTCTTTCAAATAAGAGCAGGCCCAGTTTTACCAAATATTTTGCCACTTACTAAAATAGCTCACCGTTTGTCCATAACCAGTGAAAATCCCTTCCTGCACACTTGCCCCACTTGCCCACTAGCATGGCTATAGGCAATATTCATTTCCTTATATCTGTAGGATTCATAGCAGCGGGCCTCTGCAAAGACAATGATGGAGAAAGAGAATCCAGCAAGACAGGTACACAACCTCATGAATCATGTAAGTGTAATCACATATATTCAGCACATTTTACATTCTACTCCACATCTGTCTTCTGCTTTAGCTTTAAGCTACACCTAGGGCAGAATTCTGTATTTGCTTACCTACCAGCCGAGAGTACAATTTTGTTGACTTGTTTGTTCAAAGTTGAGAATTCCTGCGTGTGTTGTAGCTTTCTCTAAAATCAACAATTTAGTGTTTATATGCACCAGAGGAGATACTTCAAATAAATTGGTTTCTTGATAGTATAGAAATTTAGGTGTTAAAAATAATATAATAACTTATAGAGACACCAACGGAAGTGTGTTCATACGAGATCCTATTTTCTAGGCCCACCAAAATGATAACTTTGTCTAAGAGACTAAATAAGAGACTTTAATCACTTATTTATCCTTAAACCATTTCCCTGGGGCTACCACTAGCTATTTTAGAAGAATTTTCATAAGATCTCTTGTCCTTGTAAAAATATGGGTAATCAAAATTTGACTTTCAGGATTTAATGCTTCTTTTCAAATTCAGGATCTTGGTCTAGTGTATTCCTTACATACCCCATGTCGATCTTTAAGACAATTTATGAATTTATTTTTTTCCATTTATCAAACCTACATTATCTTTCTACTATATACCAAATATTTCTTTTCTGTACATTTTAATAAAAATTATTTCCACATGATGAAAATGCACGTATTAACTTTAGAATTTCCATATGTAGGTCATCTAAAAATGAATTCCTCATTTCATGAAGAAGAAATTAAACCACTATAACTTCCAAGAATGAACATCAATCAGCTGTCCGTTTTATTGCATTTTATTACCTGAAATTTTTGTGGTACCTCATTAATTGTATATATAACAAATGATAGAAGAAATGAGGATAAAATTTAAAAACCTCTTCTTATTCTAAAACAAAGGAAATGAATGCTTTATGCTGTCAATCAATTAAGATCTATTGAATTCTAAAGAATTCTAAAATTCTCTGTCTTTTACCAATTTCCTGGCTTTTGTTTTCTTATGACCTCCTCTGTCTTTAATATAATCGAGATGGTTAGTCTATTCAATGGAAATTTTCTTTCAGGGGAAGGTCTGTTCTGTGACTCCACTCCACTTTTCTGAGTTTACAAAATATCCTTTATATCTTCATTGCCACAGATGTTGGCTTTGTTGTAATGCAATTAAACATGAAACAATTAAATGATGCATAAAGAACATCAATGTCAGATTAGGCTCTCAGACTCATTAGCAGACAGCCCAATGATTACCCCAAGAGAGTATATTTTTGAGGAAGCAAAATAGTCAATGTACTTTCCACTTATTTCCTATCTCTTTTTAGAAGCAAATAGGATAGTACTTTATTTGCTTCAGTAGTCATGTTTCTAAAAACTAATGGAAAAGGATCTCATCAACACCAAGTTATGGTCAAACTCATTTTCTAAATTGAGAAGAAACTTGAAATTGACGGCACATCAAGCTGTGAAAACTAGTCAGGTGATAAAGGAAAGCATACAATGAAGCTTGTTTCTGGACACTGGGGAATAAAGAGACAATCACTGATCTTGAACAGATAAGGATGTACCATACAGGTAAACAACATCTTTGCATTCTGTTTAAGGTTATATCAAGCAAAGAAGTAAAAAACAAACAGACAAACAAAAACAATAATTAAGATTAAGTAAAAACAAGACAGGATTTCGGAATATGAAACTTCTAGTTAGCTGAAATTTCTCCTTTGGGATACATATTTAGTATCAGTTAAAATGGGCATTGAAAGAATCCAGCTTGATTTGCATCTTAACTTCTGTACAATGAGGCACCACAATGAAATTCTGGTTTTCTAAGCACCTGCTGAGCCCCATTACTTCATCTGTTGATTAGAGAATCCTCCCAAAGGCCAATGTACTATATGATTCCTCACTTTGTAATGCCCGAAGTTCCAAAACCTCCCACAAAAGTCCACCAGAGTCGTAAGTCAAAGCCAAGCGGCAAGGGTCCTTTATTGCAGGTTCGAACCTGGTCCCCTGCGCACTCGTCGCCGGTGACGCAAGAGGCCTCGATCAGGGTTGGTACAGCGTTTTTATAGACAGAGACAAACAGCACAGGGGAGGTTTCAAATTATGAGGGGCCTGATTGATTGATTTTAAAGTAAGGACATTTGTTGTTCTCTGATTGGGCGTCCTTTGTCTGTCCTTTGGCGGGAAGGCTTTGTCAGTTACTTGTGGCAGGAGGAAAAAGGGGGAAGGGGGAAGAGGGTAGGGTAGGTGAGGAATGTGCTAAGCAAGCAAGTTTACAGAAGCGAGAAATGCCGGTTAGTTTATGTACAATTACTCATTCCATAACTTATCAGACTACATTCCATTACTTATCAGACTACATTCCATTACTTATCAGACTACATTTAGGAAGGTTTACAACCCATTTTACTACACAGCGGGTTACATTCAGGAAAGGCTTCACAATGCTCCTGGCAAACAGCAAGCAAAACAGACTTCTCAGCAATTGTATTTCTTATCAAAGATCCATAATAAGCAGAAAAGAGAACCTAGCTTTAAACTAAGGCAGGGCTGTCATTTGGATTGTTCCTTTCAACTTACTGTTGTTAAAGTACACGTTATTGAACCTTTAAACAGTGTATCTTACTTCTGGATCAGTGGTTTGATGAATCATTCTCACACTGAGATTTAAGTTTATAAGACTTTTTGTCAAATTTCCAAATTCTATAACAAAAATTAGATACATTTTAATATTCTATTTATTTTTGAGAGAGAGCACAAGCTGGAGAGGGGCAGAGAGAGAAGGGGACAGAGGATCCGAAGTGGGCTCTGAGCTGAGAGCAGTGAGCCCAATGTGGGGCTCAAACTCACGAACTGAGAAATCATGACCTGAGCTAAGTTGGACTCTCAACCAATTAAGCCACCCAGGTGCCCCCCAAATTAGATACACTTTATTTTTTTTTTAATTTTTTTTTTCAACGTTTTTATTTATTTTTGGGACAGAGAGAGACAGAGCATGAACGGGGGAGGGGCAGAGAGAGAGGGAGACACAGAATCGGAAACAGGCTCCAGGCTCTGAGCCATCAGCCCAGAGCCCGATGCGGGGCTCCAACTCACGGACCGCGAGATCGTGACCTGGCTGAAGTCGGACGCTTAACCGACTGCGCCACCCAGGCGCCCCTAGATACACTTTAAAATAACACTTGTAATATATATAGCATCTGAGATTACAAATTCAGGTGTTCTCTTGGTCAAAAAAAAAAAATCTAGGGCATGTTTTGAAAGTCTGAAACATCGACATTTGCTTTAATATCAGTGCTTAGAATGTAGTCATTTGGTTACTTTTAAGCACAAGGGAGGCTAGGAAATGCAGTATTTTAGTTGTGCATTGACACTATTAAGTTAAAATGATGAAAATTTTACCATATGTACAAGCTATCAAATTATCTTGCCCAAGCTTTATATATAAGTACTGATAGGAGCTTCAAGATTTCTGTATTATAATTTCAGACTGTTAATTACTCACACACTGTCTCAGTTCCCCAGGACCCAATCCCTTACAAGACAATATGATTAAGAATTAAGATAACATCTGAATATGCAGTGCATTTACATCACAGGAGAAGAACACCAAAATCATGAGGCTCAGAGTTTATGTAAAGAATTCTGGAAAATTTCCAAGCTTCTCCTTCAAAGAGAAATAGACTTTTACTCTAGAATATAAACAAATATTCTCTGGGGAGGGGAGAGATAGGGTAAATCTCTCTAGGTTTCTTACCCTGGAATGTAAGGGTAATCTTATCTCTGAAAAGATATATCTGTAAATCTCTCCTAGGAGATAAACTATTGCTAGCTTTCAAGACTTACAAGCTCTTTGATCATCCTTTAACAAACCTTGTCAGTTATTACTCAGAAGTTTCTAATCATGCAGACATATAAAAATATTCATGGACAATTGTCTTCCAACAGTTGAGCACAGACAAAAATCAGAGTCCTTTTAGGATGAATATTGGAATGGATATTTTGGTAAACAAATAATGGTTTCTGTGACAACTAGGACTTGAGTTAAAATTTTAAATATCCTTTTTATATTGCATTATTTTCAATAGTTACAAAAATTACTTTTTTAAAAATATTGCTTTTTACGATGAAATACTTTTAGATAAGTCACACAAGTTTTTCTCGACTCCAGTGTCATCACTGATACAGTGAGAAGGTTTAATTGCATAACAACTAAGACTACTTCCAAATTGGATAATTTCTATTTCAAAAAAACCACAAATGAAACATATCTAGTTTAGGAACAGAAGGCCTTTCATAACGCATTTTTGGAAAAATAGATACTGAATGTGCCAAACTACAAATATGCATTGTATTATCTAAAAATGTTTATTATGGTATGTCTAGAAATGTTTTCTTAAATATTTACCCTGCTTCCAATTTATAGTATGTCTCAATTCTGTGAATTGGGATTTTACTTAATTAAAACAAATTTTGGGTCATCATATAAAATATGCCTCTATCACTTTTCTCTCTTCTTGGACTTCTTCTTGGACTCCAGTTATACATAGCTAAGACATTTTTACCATGTCTCATTTGTCTCCTATTCGCTAGTCTGAATTTTCTTCCTTTATTTTTAGTTCATGCTTCAGACTAATATTTTTTTCTATATATCTTGTAGGTAGGTTACTAGTCCTGTCTTTAGTTCCTCTGATCTGTTGTAAAACTTCTCCTAAGGTATTATTACATTTTTGAATTCTAGAACTTACATTTGATATTTTCATAGATTTTGTTCTCTCTTGAAATTCTTCATCTAGACATTTATTTTATTGCATAGGTTAATCCCTATATGTAGTTTTGTGTGTGTGTGTGTGTGTGTGTGTGTGTGTGTGTGTGTATATATATATATATATATATATATATATATATATATATATATATATCTGTGAGTCTCTTCCTAGTGTCTGTTCGTTCTCTTGGTCCTGTCTCCTGTCATGTAGTTTTGTACTATCTGATAGACATATGAAAAACTTTTAAGGATTTGGGTGGCATTATTTTCCTTTAATGAGGATTTAGTGTTGCTTCCAGAGAACATTAAAGGTAGGAGCAGACCCTTTCAACCTCAAAATGAAATGTGGTTTTAGTCTTTATGAGGACTTATTTTTGGTTTGTTTGTAGTCATATAATTTACTTATTCAGTATCTCAGTTGAAAGTTTAGGATGTTTACAAGTGTCTGTTTTCCTTAGTGCATATTAAACTATAAATTTAGTCTCTCCAACCCGTAAGACTTCTAACATTTTAGTTCAGCTTCTCACCTGATTAGATTCTGCTTTCTTTTTTTAAGTTTATTTATTTATTTTGAGAGACAGAGAGGGAGGCAGGGGAGGGGGAAGAGAGAGAGAAGGAGGGAAAGAGGAGGAAGGGAGAGAGAGAGAGAGAGAGAGAGAGAGAATATCCCAAGCAGGCTCTACACCATCAGCGCAGAGACCAATGTGGGGCTCAGATTCATAAACCATGAGACCATGACCTGAGCCAAAACCATGTTAGATGCTTAACCCACTGAGCCACCCAGGTGCCCCTAGATTCTGCTTTCTGGTTAAGTTCTTGACTTTTGATCTGCTCTACTTAAGAATTAAAAAATACCTCCACGGAAAAAGCAGTCCAAATGTGGGGCTCACTTCTCATTATATTCTTTCTCTTTGCAGTTTTCTCCTGCTATAAGTACTGGTTGCCTTTTCAGTCCTGAATTGAATTTTGTTTTTTAAGCCTTGTAGAAATGCTGAAAACTCTGCTCAGATTCTTAGACCTCTACCTGCCCCTTTCTGCTTATTCTCTCATTCTCTCAGACTTGACACTTCAAAACAGGCAAAATCCTTACAGAACAAATTAATGTAAAATGTCAGACTCATTTCATTGCTTTTCTCTTCTGTCCGAAATCTTATGTTCTTTAGCACTGGACTCTACTGTCTTGATAGCACTCTAATTTC
Source organism: Herpailurus yagouaroundi (assembly GCF_014898765.1). Classification (NCBI taxonomy): domain Eukaryota; kingdom Metazoa; phylum Chordata; class Mammalia; order Carnivora; family Felidae; genus Herpailurus; species Herpailurus yagouaroundi. The sequence continues at coordinate 137,837,064 of NW_024412376.1, read as the reverse complement.
TTCAAATATGTATTTTTTAAACTTATTCAGCTTTTCTAGTTGTTCTTTTCAGAAAAACTGTTCTGATTTAAGTTAATGAGTTATAGATGGAAATCCATTATTTTACATAAATCCTTTTAAAAATAACCTTTAAAAGTAGTTTTACTATACTATATGTGTTTGTTTATTTTATTTATTATTCTTATTTGTACAAAGTGCTATTTCATTCTCATTTTATAGGAAAATTACTTGTCTTGATAGTATGTTATACTACATATAAATGGAAAGACAAATGTAGAATGAGTAATTATTTTCTCCCTAAGCATTTTGAGGTCAATGATAGTGATCACTTGTAAATAAAAGTACTAATTACTTATTGCTTACTGTAGATCGGGCACTGTCCTAAAATTTTACACGCTTTCATTGAATTTTCACAACACTATAAACTGCTTTAATTATACCAATTAAATAGATGAGAAAACAGGCATAATTTACCAAATGTTCTGTACCAGTACTAGGATAGAATAAGAAGCAGGTATGAGGTATGCTTTGTGGGTAGGGATGGTAAATTAAAATAACAACATACTAAGGGTGTTTACTTTTGCCGGGAAGGCTATTAAAAACTAATAAACCCTAAATCACACAGGAATGAGTTTGTAACAGTGACATTTCAAGGCTTGATAGACAAACACAGGAAGATATTTGGGCAATTTGACAAACAATTACTGAATTTCTACTTTGTTTCAGGACATAAAAAAGAAGTGAATCACAGTCTGGCCTGGAGGAGATCCTGAAAATGGATTTGCATTGTATGAAATCAACAAAGACTTAGCATTCAGAATATATAAAGCTATAATATCAGTGATGAAAATATTTCTATAAAAATGGGCAAAGAGAAATGAACAGCTCACAGATGAACAAAATTAATATTCAATAAATATTTGAAAAAAATGCTAAAATTCATTACTGAAAATACAAATTTAGACCATGTGATACTCATTGGATTGGCAACACTCTCAAAGTTTGTTATAAGACATAGGATATAGGACTAGAGAGATAGATGATAAATACAGAGAGAGATAGACACATACATATATACTTAATCCTATGTTTATATGCATATACACGTGCATATACAGACATCTACAAAGACACACACCCATATATTTAATCCTATGTCCTGTAACACACTTTTTATTTTTTTTAATTTTTTTATGTTTATTTTTATTTTTGAGAGAGAGAGAGACAGACCATAATTAGGGGAGGGACACACACACACACAGAATCTGAGGCTGGTTCCAGGCTCTGCGCTATCAGCACAAAGAGATCAATGTGGGGCTTGAACTCACGAACCGTGAGGTATGACCTGAGCCAAAGTCAGAAGCTCAACTGACTCAGCCACCCAGGTCCTATAACAGACTTTTATTTTATTTCATTTTTTTTTAATTTTTTTTCAACGTTTATTTATTTTTGGGACAGAGAGAGACAGAGCATGAACAGGGGAGGGGCAGAGAGAGGGAGACACAGAATCGGAAACAGGCTCCAGGCTCTGAGCCATCAGCCCAGAGCCTGACGCCGGGCTCGAACTCACAGACCGCGAGATCGTGACCTGGCTGAAGCCGGAGGCTTAACCGACTGCGCCACCCAGGCGCCCCTATAACAGACTTTTAAATGCATATATAAAGCTAGTGTGGGGGCCCCTGGGTGGCTCAGTCGGTTAAGCGTCCGACTTCAGCTCAGGTCACCATCTCACAGTCTGTGAGTTCGAGCCCCGCGTCGGGCTCTGTGCTGAGAGCTCAGAGCCTGGAGCCCGTTTCAGATTCTGTGTCTCCCTCTCTCTCTGCCCCTCCCCTGATCATGCTCTGTCTCTCTCTCTGTCTCAAAAATAAATAAAAACATTAAAAATATAATAATAATAAAAAAAATAAAGCTAGTGTGTAATATGAGTACCTTTTAGAGTCAAATATGTGAAAACCTAACAGTTGTACATATCAATTAGAAAGAATGTGTAAAAAGTTTGTAAAAATAATGTGCACCAACTTCAGATACTGAAATCTCTAGAAAAAGAGAGAAAAGAAGTAGAGAAAGAATGAAGGCTACTTTTAACTGTATCGTTAAATATTATTATTTTAATGTTTATTTATCTTTGAGAGAGATAGAGCACAAGGTGGGGAGGGGAAGAGAGAGAGGGAGACAGAGAATCTAAAGCGGGTTCCAGGCTCTGAGCTGTCAGCAAAGAGGCCCACACAGGCTCAAACCAATGAACTGTGAGATCATGACCTGAGCAGAAGTCAGAGCTTAACCAACTGAGCCCCCCAGACCCCCTATTTTTATTATTTTTAAATGAAGGTTAGAAGTAGAAAGATAAAAATGTTTATATCTGTTAAATCTAAATGAGACACACAGTATTATCTGTTATCCTATTCTCTGGATTTCATCATCTGTTTAAAATACTCTGTACATGAAAATATATTACAACCATGAATTACAAACCACTTTTAAGGAACTAAAGAAATATTGCATACCTTCTTTTGGCAAAAATACAGACATGGCTGAAAAAATTATTATATAAGAGTGCCTATGTTAGTGAATACAATTTAAAAATAAATTCACATTTTTTATTTTATACAGTGTAACTCAAATAGTTTAATATTAACTTTTCTGTATCAGAGCACAAAAATTTCCCAAGGCATAAAAATCTTCCCATGCTTAATATTACACACCTTGCAATTAAACTAGAAATGTGAGTATCTTTGATTTAATCCAGGGCAGCCAAGAAAATATTCTGAATTTGTGGAGACCTGGAAAGGATTTGGACAGTGTTTAGGAATAATATATCTTTGGGAATGAGAAAATATAGCCTCCTGGACAGTGTGGCTGGTTCTGATTTTACCTCCTGTCTGTTTCCTTTTAAAGCCCAGCCTTACTTTTTCCAACAGGGAGGCAAATAGACCTGTGTTAATTTGCATGGCTGATGTAGACTCTAATCAATGTCTGCCAAACAATATGTGAAACTTATTAACATAGAAACCAGGAAATTAATTACCATAGTCTAATTCTGGAAATGGCCTTTAATTCGGTCAATACTTTCCATTTGTGATAGAATTAATTGCCTGAAAACGTATTAATGAGAAGATTTAGCAGGTAGTAATTACCATCAAAGTAAAAATTTTTAACTGCTACGAAAATTATTTAGGTACGTGGGAAAAAATCCAGGTAAACAGCCGACAGAAACTATAGCTCTCCTTAAAAGTTATCATTTACTGATTTAGCCTAGCATGTAGGTTTTATATCATAATGAAAGAAATATTCAGTGATGGTGATTTTGCTATAAATGATGTCACAGGGACATAATTAATATCTTTTATTTGATTCTGTATAACTCAAGTTTAGATGCCAATTAATTTGTAATCAGTAGCAAAACTTTTAAAGAGCTTCAGATCATTAAAGTTCCTTGGAAATAAGCCATTCTTGTACATTAATTATTTTAAATCATAGTTTACTGCAAAATTTGGGGGATGATTCTTGCATTAGTCAGTTTAATTGATCACAGAAAATTAAACTTACCATTGACCCAGCAACTAAGTTGGTCAAAATATTAATGACTCTCAGAGGCTGAGCATCCTATTAACTTACTTATAAGTATTCTAACACTCGTGTTGATTTTAGGAATGCCTTTAAATAAGTATGATCATGGTTAACAATAGCATGGAATTTCTACAACTAAGGGGTTAGGAGTGGCAATTCCTTTTGGAATAGGGGCTAGAAAACTTGTTCTGAGGCTTCATTTGTATAAGAAGTACATACAGGATGTGTATGTGTCACACACGTGTGTATGCGTGCATGTACAAGAATGGTATGTGTTATTGAAGTGGCTTGGGGGAGGCCGACGGAGGCAATGGAGGAGATTAATCACTTTCACCCTTTCTTCCAATCCCCCACACACCTGTCTTTGAATCTACTACATTGGATTCATAATATTTCTTTCGCTTTAGGTCACAAAAATATATTTACCCACCATATATCCTTTCCGTTTCATTTTGAGTTGTTCAAAGACATCAAAACTTATTTGCAGTATTATTTGATAATATGTCCATTAGGAATTGGGACAAAGAAGGCTGGAAGGAATGATATAGACTTGAGTCAGAAGAGAGAAGAGAAGAGAGTGGAAAGTCACGGGAATTAGCAGGGTAGCCTTAGGGGAGAACAGACTAGCCAGTCAACTTTATGATGCACTGATTCTCCAGTCTGAGAATTTTCTTTTCATTACCCGTTTTTACAGAGCGTGCCACAGCTAAAAAGCAAATTATTCCTAGGATGCAAGATAGAGTCACTTTCTATTAGAACCCTTGTATATAATTTTTTATCTGATGTTTTATTAAAACCATTGAAATCTGTATTACTCATCTATTGCCACGTAAGAAATTACTTCAGATTTTGTGGCTTAAATAATGGGCATATTGTGAGTTGGGGATTTGAGAGAGTTTTTGCAAGGTGGTTCAGGCTCAGGGTCACTCATGAGGTTGTAGTCAAGATGTCAGCTAGAGCTGCAGTTAATGAAGGCTTGACTGGGGCTGAAAAATCCACTTCCGAGTTGGCTGACCCACATGGCTGTTGGCAGGAAGTCTCTGTTCCTTGCCATATGAACCTTTCCACAGGACATTTAGAGTTTCTTCGTGACATGGCAGTTGGACTCCCTTAGAGCGAATGACCTCAGAAAGAAAGAAAAAGACTATAATACTAGCGAATTTTGATGAAGAAGCAGAAGAGGGGATAGGCTTAAAAAAACATTTTCCAAATTTTGATCACTGGCACCACACTGTCACTCAAGATGTAAATAGACATTTACTGAGGAAAAAAAGAAAACTGTGCTAAAATAAGTTTTGAAAGAAAAATTTAACCAAGAAACAAATTTAAACAATTTTTTTTAACTGAGACAGTCTCGTATACATTATGAATTCCCAAAGGAGGGATGTATTTTGTAACTATTGTTAACCAATATATGTGACTCTGGATGTTTAAAATTTTTTAGGGTTCTTTTGATAAAATTCAGTTATGAGAGGTAACTAGGAGATGCACATTCCTTCTTCGCTACCTTAATACCAAGAGGAACACTGTAAGAAATGCAAGTCTGACACAAAATTCTGCCAAACACACAGACATTTATTTGCAAGCTGACCAAATGAGCTATCATCATGGCTTCAGCAACCATCACATCAGATCTGTCGGCAGAGATCTTTACGAAGCGGGAGTGCACAGAGCTAAGTCTCTTCATTTTGAGCACTGTTGTAAAGGGTTAGTTGAGCTTGGAAGATTTGTAAATGCATGAATGAAAACGTATTTCTAGTACAGTTTTGTTTTTTAATGTTTATTTCTGAGAGAGAGACAGAGCATGAGCAGGGGAGGGGCAGAGAGAGAGAGAGAGACACAGAATCCAAAGCAGGCTCAAGGCTCTGGGCTGTCAGCACAGAGCCCAATGTGGGGCTCAAACCCATGAACCATAAGATCATGACCTGAGTCGAAGTCAGACGCTTAGCCCATTGAGCCACCCAGGCACCCCTAGTACGTCTTATGCTAATGTGTCAAACCTCCACTGGAGTGTGGGTTCCTGACCAGAGTAGGCTGTGCTCACTAACCCCCTCTAGACGTTGGATTAAAATCAGTTTACACACATCTACACCATACTGTTTCTGTTACAACAAATTTTCAGAAGGATAACATAGAAATAACATTTTCCAAACATTTTACGACATCAGCTGTTTTCCTCAGGGCCTTTGTAGGACTAATGTTTTTAGAAAAGATAGGGGCGAAAAATCAGTCTTTTGTTTTTTAATGTTTATTTATTTTTGAGAGAGAGAGAAATACAGAGCAGGAGCAGGGGAGGGGCAGGGAGAGGGGGAGACACAGAATCCGGAGCAGGTTCTACGTTCCGAGCTATCAGCACAGAGCCCGACATGGGGCTCAAACTCACGGATCACGAGATCATGACCTAAGCCCAGGGTGGATGCGTAACTGACTGAGCCACCCAGACACCTTGAAAAATCAGTCTTTAGTAAGGAAGACAATCAGGAAGTAAGAGGACAGATGACCTAGAAGGAATTGGTTTCCAAAAAGAGGGCAATAAAATTAATAAACAATTGATGATGGCAGATGCTGGCAAGAGACTGTATCTTCATCTCACTCTCCCATTGAAGGAGCTCTAAGGGTCAGTTTCCAGTAGACAAGAAGATGTTATTCATCAGAGCACATTACTGAAGTAAGGCTAATTAAAAGTCTTACCACCCAATGCCTGGGGAAGGGGCACAACAATGTCTTGCCATACATGGAAAATGTGTGAATTAAGTCAAACCGACCTTTTTAATTATAAAAAGACAGGTAACAGACACTCTAGTAATTTTGCTACCACGCTGATCCTAGATTCAAACTGGCCAAATACCCAGGACCAAGTTTATATTTAAGCAAAATTAATACAATAAAATACGTTGATGGCAAGACAGGACAGAAAGCAAATTGACTGCAAACAGTGCCATCTATAATAGGAAAGTAATGGAACCGCAGGGTGTCTGGAGTGTTTCCTATAAGCTGGGTGTTTTACATGAGTAATCTGCTGCTACTTTACACGTGTAACCTACTAACCCTCACACCAACCCCATGAGGATGAAACTGTTACCCTTCCCATTTTATAGATGACCATGGGAGGTGGGTGATTCGTTCAAGCACCAAATGCTGGAACTCTAACCCAAGTGAGCCTTATTGCATAGCCCCTGCTATCTATATTGCCCTCAGCAGTTGGAAATTGTTCCAGAGAATGCAACTTCCAGCAGGAAACCGAAAAGCAAAAATGCAGAATATTGCTTGGGAGAGCTTACTCAGTATCTGTTTTTTACAAGAAGACAATAAAGAGCACAGGATTTCATCTCCCAGAATCAAGAAGAATTAGAGCCACATTAGACAAAGAAATGTGAAATTATGTAATGGAATAAATGTCTCTATTCTGCGCTCCGTGTGACCCCTCACCAGTATGAAACATTTTGTATTATGGATTTTTGGAATATGAAAAATGCTCTTAATTAATTCTCAAGCTCTTTGTGTTTTATTTAAATCCTGAATGTCAATCCTTTATTATAAAAAAGAAAAGTCTGGGGGCGCCTGGGTGGCGCAGTCGGTTAAGCGTCCGACTTCAGCCAGGTCACGATCTCGCGGTTCGTGAGTTCGAGCCCCGCGTCAGGCTCTGGGCGGATGGCTCGGAGCCTGGAGCCTGTTTCCGATTCTGTGTCTCCCTCTCTCTCTGCCCCTCCCCCGTTCATGCTCTGTCTCTCTCTGTCCCAAAAATAAATAAAAAATGTTGGAAAAAAATTAAAAAAAAAAAAGTCTGTTTCCTAGAATTAATTTCAACCAGCAATTCTAAGACCACATTACTTTCTTTCACAGAGAAAAAACATTTATAAGAACAGAAAGAATTCTGAATTAGCAACTCACACCAATAACTATTTTTTCACTATTACTGTGAATTTCAATTCTATAAACTTTTATTGAGTACCTTCTATGGGTTTAATATACTAAGTGTTGGAACACAGAAAGCACGTAAGTGATCATCAGTGCCTTCAAAGAAACTATACTTTCATGAGAGACACAAAACATCTAAATGTTAAGCTGTTAAATCAGAATTCTGGGCAGCACACGAATAAGTGCCCAGCTGAAGACTATAGACCAGAATCTCCCAGACTGTGATGCAAGAAATATTTAAAAAGAGTTGATTTTTTTAATGTTCTGGTTTTAAAGAAATTGGAAAGCCATGCAATATCTCCTGCTCAAATACTATCTTGGCAAACTATTTCACTATCAGCAATATTATCAAACATTTATGGTACCCAGGCAGAACACCAAGTGTCTGATGCATTATCTCATTTAATTCTCCAAATAATTCCATGAAACAATAATTACTATTATCTTCATTTTAGAGTGGAGAAAGGTGATATTTGTAGAGCTAGAATCATGACTGCAGATGATGCTGTATGTGATATATTAACAAACTGCTACACCCAAAAATATGGGCTCTAACCTGAAAAAAGGCCATGCCTCTGAGTTCCCAGAATATGTTTTGCAAAGTAGGCCCGCCTCTCATTTTCACACCACAAACTTGGTTTCCTTTTATAAAGGAAATTTACATTCTAAAATTTGCATTTATTTGTTGTTTACTCATTTTCTTATTTTCTCATTTTGCTCATTTTCTGTCTACCCTCAGGAACATGACTACAACTATCTTTCCCACCAACATACCTTGTGTTAACCTCATTCCTGGCACACAGCTGGCACCCAAAACTATTTAGTGGAAGGAAAGAAGGGATGGAAGAAAGGAAGGAAGGAACTGCCATAGCAGAAGCTGAGCCAAAGTTAAACACACGAGGAAAACTCTATTCAAGGCTACTGCAGACAGGCTCAGTGTGACCTCAGTGAAGGTGACAAGGGCTGGAGCAGTTTTAAGGGCTGGCATGAGGGAAGAATGGTTTTCTAATTGGCTTTACCCAAAAGAAAAATACACAGTCTCCTATCTTTATAATAGGAGGTACTCGTACAGTTTGGAGCAAGGTGCCCACTGAAGGTTGGCCCCTACCTTCTCACAGAGACAGAGAGATAGGGGCAGGATTGCATTTCAAAGGAATGGTCCCAAGGTCTTTGCAAAAGGCATTCCTGGCTTGTAAAACTAGAAAGTGGCTTAAAAAAAATACAGCTCATAGGAGCAGAGCACTAATTTACCATTACAAGTTTTCTAAAGCAAGTGCTCTGAGAAAAGAGAGGTCAGGGGCCTAGAGTCAGGAAGAAACCTGCCTACAGTTTAATCAAGGGGACAAGGTCAGGAGAGAGGAAGAGGGAGGGAAGCAGGGAGGGAGGGAGGATGGCGTCGTAGTCAGGACACTGTGCTGTTCAGGTGTCCTGTCCTCCTCCGCTGCAAAGGGGTCCCTGGGTGGCTTAGTCTGTTAAGCATCCAACTCTTTATTTCAGCTCAGGTCATGATCTCACGGGTTCGTGAGTTCAAGCCCCATGCCAGGCCCTGTGCTAACAGGACAGAGCCTGTTTGAGATTCTCTGTCTCACTCTCTCTGCCCCTCCCCTACTCACTCCTCAAAAATAACCTTTTTTTTTTTTATAAAGAGAGAGAACTGCTGCAAAGAGGGCAGTTGGCTAATTGCCTCCAACCGCTTCATTTCTGGATGTGCTGCATCGTCCACACCGGCTGGCCAAGCTCTCTTAGCCACTCCCAGCCAGTGATTAAGTAAGCTGGGGATATGACAGCCGGGCCATTACCACCCCACCTAAGCCTCCTCTACTGGGGAGATCTTGTTCTGGGCTCTCCATTAGCCTGGCCAAGATTTTCCCAGACACCTGCTGTAGTCTGTGGTTTCTACCTCTCATCCGCTCCTCCTCCTTTCCCTCTATCCTGGCGCAGCTTTCTCAAGGTTTTTCTACTAATTCTGCTTCTTTTTGGCTTTATTCGTCCCAAGTGTTTCTCCTAATACATTTCTTGCACATCTAATTTCGTCTTCTGAGAAGACCCAGACACAGGAGGAAGGGGGATGGGAGGGGGGGGAAGGAGGTAAAGGAAAAGAAAACAATAGAAAGAGGAAAGTGAACCGTGCAAAAGGAAAGGAGGCAAAAAGAGAGATATGCAAGAGAGCAAAACAGGAAAAAAGCAAATGAGGCCACGTATTCAGCACACGCTCACTGATCTTGGTGGAATTGGAATTTGAAGGTCGGATTTTTGCTTTGACCCTGTCATCACTAGCAGAGGTACTTCAAAGAAAACCAACTCCATACACAGGAAGACTTTTTGCTGTCTGGGTAATGGTCCCCCAGATGCCCCTTTATGGCAACCATGTGGCTAATAAAAGTTTGACACAGAGGGTGGCTCATTTGCACTAAAAGAAATGGCTATTCTTAACAGCCCCTCCATGATGGTCTAACTCAATGTCAAAGATAGATAGATAGATAGAGAGAGAAAGCAATAGATAGAAATCGATAAAATAGATGGATAGACAGACTTATAAGGTATTTCTATACTTCAGAATCCTGATCCCACAACTGTGTTTTGGTCTCTGAGAGAAGATAAAAGTTTCAATCTCCCAGTGTAAGGTTCCCCTCAGTCTTCAACCCAGTAACTGTTGGTAGAAGTAAAAGTTTATTCACCTGCACATCGGTGTGGACTGACCTACCTACCTTAAACCAGATCATCACAAGACTGCATTGGCCAAAGAATGGTTTATGTACGCTGATATAAGGCCATGGACGGGACAGTAGCATTGCAGACCAAGGTGCCTGTGTAAGCCCTATCTGTTTCTTTCACAGTTTTTTTCTACAGGAGAAGACACAAAGCACATCAGGCATATGTATCTTTCCTGGGGAAATGTGGCCATATAATCACTTCTGAGAAAATCGTTGGATAAAAAGATAAATGCCTCTCCAAAATACAAAGAATTGTTTCCCGGGAGAATTCAGTCAAAATCAATATTTAGAAGAAATAAGTAATATTTTATCTTGCTGCAAACACACAAATCTGCTAAAGGTCACCCAATTTACACTACGTTACTGCTATGCTTATGGCAGGACACTTTGCTCATTCGTTTTGATCACAGTTTCTCCAAAAACAATAGATTTTTGTTCTTGAAACTTAAGGGAAACTTCGATTATTTTTTTTCGATGTAAAAGTTGCGTATTTCAAAGGGCAAAGGATGCCTTCAACTCTAGAGTCAGAACACGGTTAGCAACTTTCAAATACCATCTCCCAGATTCAGAAATATTACTTTAATTGGGATTCCTGATACAAAAAGAAGATCAGACTGGGGTCCCACGCTGAGAACTGAGGATCTGGTACCACGAACAAACACAGACTCCGATGGTACTTTAAGAAACCAGGACATAGTTTGACAAGCAGCAGCAGCAGCCTCCTGTGAAGGCTGGCAAAGCCCTAGAAGCTCTGTGCGGGCTAAGAACATAAAACTACAAAGCAGCACAGGCAGAAACCAAGACAACTGAAACATAACACTGTGCAAAGAAAGAGAAAACTCTCAGGAAAGAACCATGAAATATTTGGCAGAAAATAATGGAAAAGGATAAGAAGAAACAAGGAAGGGAATTTGTAATGTAACACAAGCATTTGAGATATAAAAGTAAACATCGAGAGTGGCTGCCCCAGTCTGCATCCCCACCAACAGTGCAAGAGGGTTCCCCTTTCTCTGCATCCTCGCCATCACCTGCTGTTTCTGGGGTCGTTGATTTTAGCCATTCTGACAGGTGTGAGGTGATATCTCATTGTAGTTTTGATTTGTATTTCACTGTTGGTAAGTGAAGTTGAGCATCTTTTCATGTGTCTGTTGACCATCTGGATGTCTTCTTTGGAAAAATGTCTATTCACGTCTTCTGCCCGTTTTTAATTAGATTATTTGTTTCTTGGGTGTTGAGTTTTATAAGTTCTTTGTATATTTTGGATCCTAACCCTTTATCAGTTATGTCAGTTGCAAATATCGTCAACTGATGAATGAATAAAAAAGATGTGATACACACAATGCAAGATTACTCAGCCATAAAAAAGAATGAAATCTTGCCATTTGCAACAACATGAATAGAGCTAGAGAGTATAAGGCTAAGTGAAATAAATCAGAGAAAGACAAATACCAGATGATTTCATTCATGCGTGGAATTTAAGAAACAACAAATGAACAAAGAGGAAAGAAGGAGAGAGAGAGGCAAACCAAGAAATGGACTCTTAACTATAGAGAACACACTTGTTACCAGAAGGGAGGTGGGTGAGGGAATGGGTTAAATAGGTGATGGGGATTAAGGAGTGTGTTTGTTATGATGAGCACCGGGTGTCGTATGGAAGTGTTGAAGCACTTTATTCTATACCTGAAACTAATATTACCCTGTATGTTAACTAACTGGAATTTAAATAAAAACTTAAAAAAAATAAAAGTAAAACTTTGAGATTTATTTATGCATTCTACAAATATTTTTTAAGATCCACTGTATTCCAGGCACTATTCTAGGTAGTTGGAATAGATCTGCAAACAAAAAGACAATGAATGAACCCTGCCATCAAGTAGATTAAATGGGGGAGCCATGGGGCACCTGGGTGGCTCAGTCGTTTGAGCGTCCGACTTCGGCTCAGGTCATGATCTCACAGCTCGTGAGTTCAAGCCCCGCATCGGGCTCTGTGCTGCCAGCTCAGAGCCTGGAGCCTGCTTCTGTGTCTCCCTCTCTCTCTGCCCCTAACGCACTCACATTCTGTCTCTGTCTCTCTCGAAGATAAATAAACATTAAAAAAAATTTTTTTTAAATGGGGGAGCCAGGCCAAGGAGGCAAACAGTTGGGAAAAAAAAAAAAAAAAGAGAAGAAAAGGCTCCAGCCCACATAAAGGGCCTGAAATCTACATTTCTGATAATAAGGTCTATACATACAAAAGAAGGAATCAGGAACTTTTTCCAAAACACTGAAGACTGAAGTTTCCATGCTTCACAACACCTTGTGATTTTACCAACTTTACAATATGGCACAGGTCCTACCTACATAGTGAAATATTTGAATTAATCATTAAGAGTGTGATTATTTTTCAAATATGTATCCAACTCACAGCCCTTTGAAGTAGGATAAATTAACTGACATTGAGCAAACAGATGTTTTATTAACAATCTTTGTAATTTGGGAAAAGTATCATGTTGTCCCTGTTTCCAGATGGTCGTAACTGTCATTTCCTTCAAATTCTCTTGTCATCCCCAAATCCTGAGATCAATCTTCCAGGTAGCTAAGCATCATTAGCAGTAGGTACCCAGACTGGAAATCTTGACTATTTGATTTAGGAATTATTGCCTAATATGAAGTGCACAGGCACACATGCAAACACACACACATGTACACACACACACACAATGGACACACACACTGAACAGGCCACTTTTCAGAATTCTGTCTTAGGCAGTGTTATTCCTGCTCTACTATATCTCACGCTCCAAGATGTTGCCCCATCCTTCCACTTAGAGAGTCATGTCCAAGGGTCTCCTTACAGATCATGGACAGTCTATCACTTAGAGCACAGAGATAAAGCAGTGATACTTCTGATGTTGGGTCACCTTAGAAGGTAATTAAATTGCTTGCTCTGCTTTGTAATAATTTTTGAAGTGAAATGCTGCCACAAATCATTTTTGCAGCTGCCATTAACTCGGGTTGTGAATTGGACATTACATAGACTTATCTGTCAGTCATCATAATGCCAGTCAAGGAAAATTTATAAGACAGGAGATCCATTTGGGAAGAAAAAATAGTCCGCATGTGCTCGATGACTACCTCACTATTATTGCTGCTGGTTTCCAGTTCTTATATAATTTTTTTTTACTTTTATCCCTTCTCTCCATCTCACCATCCTTTCCTCATCTAAATGAGACAAATATGGGTCCTAATTCTAATGCCATAATATTTTAGCTGTGTTGTCCAGGGCCACTGGCCTTAACCTCTCTCAGCCTCAATTTTCTCATCTCTAAAATGGGCATCATGATACTACTGTCTACCTAGAATAGTTTTGGTTTTTTATTTGTTTTGTTTGTTTTTATGAGGATTTACTGATGGAATGCAAATAAAGACTTGTATTCATTCCATCATTTATTCAATAATGGCTTCTTTGCTATGTATGTTCAAGACATTGCATAGAGTCAATGTGTATTAAATTACAGTTACTTTTATTATCACTAATTAGTATTCATGTTTTAATAATACCAGAAACTCTGCTAGTAGTGAAAAGGAACCAAAATTTAGCAGAACAATGTTTTAACTTTCCTTCAAAAGCAGCAGGCATGTATGTAGGTATACATACATACAAATATGTACATATATACACATACATATGTATGTATGTGTTTATATGTGTATGTATATATGTGTGTGCATATATATATATACATGTTTGCATGTGTGTGTATGTATATGTTATATATATTAAGAATCTAAGGCAAGAAGATGAGAAATATGCCCAAGTTTCTATAGCAAATAGCAAAGATTTTATTAAAAGCCAGCTCAGTGCTATTTCTTTTGGACTTAAGCAAATAGTGTTCTGTAATATTACAAGGAAAAAAAACGTGAACAATTCTAAATTAAAGTTTCCCGAATGACTTTTCAAAACCCACACCACATTAGGGCTATATGAGAGAAACCACCATATAGGAAAATGTCAGTCTAAAATACAATATGTCTTCCAGAGTCTGATAAATTGTTCTCATTACAAACCCAAGCTACTCCCAATGGATTTGTGAGTCATTAAAAATGATAAGAGAGATACTCAATCAGTTACCAGATTCTGCTCCCCATCCATATCCGATTTTGCCGCCAGACATTTGCCCATACAGGAAACAGTACTATTCTCCATAGCAAAAGAAAGGAACGTTGCCAAAACTTGGCATCTATGTCTCTTTATTATAATCTGTATCTGTGTAAGTTAAGAAATCACTTGGTGTACATTTTGAAATAATACTCTCATCCCTGTTACCTCTCATTTCTGCTCCTCCTCAAATGTTATTCTTTTCAAAAAACAAAACACCTTTCATCTCTGTATCTCTTTCATAAAAGGGCACGGTGAATCACTAATGCAATACATCTGCAATACATGCACAGAAGAGAAATTTAATGTGCAAAATTCAACCAAATCCCTTAGGATAAAAATTTGTCAAAAGCTATGGAATTGTTTCTGAGACAAACAACAGACAGTACATAGTTCACCACCCCATCGGATGGGGATTGCATATATGGTGACTTTTGTTTGCTTAGGGATGAGGAAAGGTGCCATTACATTTCAGCAGAAGAGCAGAGAGAAGTGTTGGAGAAAGGTGAAGCTAACTTTTCTCCTGAAATCAAAATTTGTCTCCTTTTTCCACCCTACTTGGGCATTCAGTAGCCCAAGGCTACACAGCAGAGATATTCTAAGGAGGTAAAAGTGTGTCAGAGACCCACTGTGCAGAGTTCATTCCATCCACACAGACCACAGCTTTGGAGAAATCCATATCCTCAACAATGTGCATATAGCCTAAGTTCCCGTTGGACAACCAAATTTATCCTCAGTAGAAGAGGGGAAATTCAATTAGAGAGAAATGTGGTCCAAATATATTTTATTCTCTCTCCAACAGCCTTCAGAATGACTTTGCCAGGTATCTGTAATTGGCCACATTTTTATGACAATTTCTTTCATTAAATTGCAATTCCTATGCTTACAAGTCTTTGTGGTATTTCCTTTTTTTTTGCTTCAACTCAGACAACTTTCTAGGCTACCTGTACCTCGGACAAAACTGTTTTTAAATAGCTCTTTGACTTCAGCACCTTCTGCTTCAGAGTGTACTGCTGGAAAAAAAGAGTAAATTAACTATGACCCCAGACAACCCCAACTCAAATCATCTTTCACCCAACTGGAAGGAAACCAGGGCATAGTGTGTAAACTACACACGTTTTATTTTATTTACCATGAAAATATACCCTTTCTAAATAAAATACTATTTACCTGTGTATTAGCATTACATAGAATTTATTTTGCCCTGGTTCAAAGTTCTTTTATCCTTTGGGAGATTGTAAAGGCAATATGGCTCCTCTGTTCTAAACAATTCAGAGAAGTTTGAAGCTGACTGGATATTGACTGGTTGGGAATATCCAAGACCTACCTTCTTCAGCTAGAGAAAAAGAAAGGAATCTCTGAAAGGAATAATGTGGGTACTATGGCCCATAGATGTATAAACATCACTGAGATTTAGGTGCATGGCTCATACTGTCTTCTTTTCTGTCTGAGAGTTAACAAATTAAAACTTTGTCCTCTTGGGGCACCTGGGTGGCTCAGTCGGTTGAGCATCCGACTTCAGCTCAGGTCATGATCTCACTGTCCGTGAGTTGGAACCCCGCGTCGGGCTCTGTGCTGACTGCTCAGAGCCTGGAGCTTGTTTCAGATTCTGTGTCTCCCTCTCTCTCTCTGCCCCTCCCCTGTTCATGCTCTGTCTCTCTCTGTCTCAAAAATAAATAAACGTTTAAAAAAAAAAACAACTTTGTCCTCTTTTCCAAAGATTGAAGTTCAAAGATTGAAATTAACCCAACCAATAAAAATGACACAAACCCACAATGATAACAATAATATGAAACATGTCTCCAAAAAGACCCATGCTTAGCAATATTCTTTTTCAAAACTAGGCAAATTCATCTGCCCACAGTGGATATGTCCAAAGTCTAGAGAAGCCATTAGAGACATTCAAAGCCATTAGAAGTTTAATTTAAACTAACATCTATTCAATAGCAAATTATTCTGCCAACTTTCTCAGCTTTTTTTTTAATGTTTATTTATTTTGAGGGAGAGAGAGTGAGCAGGGGAGGGGCAGAGAGAAAGGAGGGAGAGAATCCCAGGCAGGGTCCATGCTGTCAGCTCAGAGCCAGATGTGGGCTCAATCTCACAACCCTGAGATCAGGACTTGAGCTGAAATCAAGAGTCAGATGCTTAAGTGACTGAGCCCCCCAGACACCTCCTCTCTCAGCTTTTAAAATAATCTCAAGAATGCAATAGTCCACAGTTATAAAAATAATGTACAGAACTTCCCTATTCCACACTCTTGTTTTCTAGCCAGTTGGGTCAGCTGTAGGTTAGTCTTTGTTATGTAGACAAGTGATCAGGAGAAGTAGAGCTGAAGACCAACCCACATTCCCTTGGGATTAAGCACAGGGAGGTGGGTTCTGTTTTGATACACAGTGTATGGTGGTTAGGTTGGAGGTGACAGGACCAGGGACCAGCAATGGGACTTCATGGATAAGACAAAGGGAATGTTTTTGTTTTTGCCATAGTGTAAGTGCGAAAGTTTAGGAAAAACACACAGTACCTTATCTATACTTTGGAGAGAACTCTTGGTTAGAAATAGAATGTTTGATGTGGAAGAAATTTTAAGACATTTGCTAAACATTAAGAGTGTATTATAGCTACCCAAACCCCAGTCTGTCTCCTCTGGTATTTTCTTGAGATACCTAGTAGAGATTCAAATATCTCTTAATCATATTTTTTCTGTCTGATTACTGTTTCTATGAATAAGAACTCTTACTACGTTAACCATCCATTATATCTGGTTATACTGGTAACTTCTAAAGCAATGGTTTCCAACAGTCTCTTCAGCCACTTCTTCCCCTCCAAAAGCAAAAAATGATTAATAACAGGTTCTACCTTTTAAAAGTATTTACAGGGGCACCTGGATGGCTCAGTCAGTTAAGCATCCAATTCTTGGTTTCAGCTCAGGTCATGATTTCACAGTTCATGGGATCAAGCCCCATGTCAGGCTCTGTGCCGAGTGCAGAGCCTGCTTGGGATTCTCTCTCCCCGGCCCCCCCGCCCCTTCCCTACTTGCTCTCACATGTGCACTCTTTCTATAAATACATAAATAAATAAATAAATAAATGAGTATTTACATACAACTAGTTCTTTTTTTCACACTCAAAAGTTTAATGACTTATTATATAAAGAACTAATGGCAAGTGATAGTAAAACCACTGAAGTTTAGGAGGTAAATAGGGAAAATGTAAACATTTCACAAAAGATGAACTAACATTCTAAATAAATAGGAAAAATTAATTTGAGTATTGAATTTCTAAAATATTTATTTACAAGATATAAGATTACTTGATATACATTATATATTTACATTTATACATATATGTTTATATGTTTAAACACACACATGCACATGCGCACACACACACACACATATGATTCAGAGAGTTATGTTTATATCAATATTTGGCTTCTCAACATCAATAGTCCCTTCCCTTGGAAGCAGCCCGATTTCCCACATTCTCCTCTTGGCAGGACACCAGATGCTTCCCTTGCCTTCTACAGTACACCAGGAAGTAAGCACATGACCTAAGCTGGCCAACCAAATGTTCATTCTTGTGAGTCTGGCTCTTGACTTTAATGACAGAAGGACAGAAGAAATGGCTGCAGTTTATTCATTGTAACAATGACTACTGAGTATCTTATGCTTTTAAAACCTCCTGCAGCTGCCAGTCTGTCTTCAGCCTAACTTAGAATCCCCATATATATGTAACAAATTTTCTTTTCAGTTAAATTAGCCAGCCTATTTTTACTGTCCTCATGCAAACAACTATAATCACACCTATATGTTTTCATGGCATTTTAAAACTCACTTTTCTTCTAAATCCTCTGAATCATTGTGCAAATAGCTCTCACGCTTAAATGTCATGAACTGCTGCTTCACATATATGCTATCATAGCAAACAGCTAATTAAGATACAGGAGTCATAATAGAGTCATTCTGAAAATGAATATATACAGAAGGTGGGTGTGTTTGCAACTTCCTCACTGTCAGCCCAAGCTAGAATCATAAATTTTGTTTATTGCTTCATTGAACATTTTGCCAGGGTAGAATTCCTAAAAGATCGAGTAGGCTGAGAGCTTCTTCAATGGGCATGCAAGGGCATGACCCTCGTCTTCTAGCCCTTTGCCAAGCAAAGATTAGTCCATAGACCAACATCATCTTTACCTTGGCACGTACGAGAAATGTACACCCTCTGGCCCTACTCTTGAACTGTTGACACAGAATTTGCATTTAGAGATTCCACAGGACATTTGTTTGCACATTAAAGTTTAAGAAATTCTATTCTACCTCACTTTGCATTTATCATTTTAGTATTTGCTATTTTAGTCTCCACTCCAAATATAATAGTAGACTGCCTCTATTTGGGTCCTTTCAGAAATACTTTAATATCACTTTTCTCATTTAATTTTATAATAACCTTGTGAGGCAAGGAGCAGTAACATTGCTTCCCATTCTAGATGTAAGAACTGAAGCCTAGAGAAGCTGAAGGGTAAGGTCGCCAGGCTTCAGTGGTGTAGTCGGGGTCAGTACACAGGAATCTTCACTTGAAGAAACAGTTGGGTCTTGAGCGATCATCCTGCTCAGTATTATTTTAAGCAGAATCACTTCAGCAATATCTCCTTTAAAAGGTTTGTTCAGGCGGCACCTCAGTGGCTCAGTCAGGTAAGCATCCGACTCTGAATTTTGGTTCAGGTCGTGATCTCACAGTTCGTGAGTTCAAGCCCCATGTTGGCTTCCATGCTGATAGTATGGAGCTTGCTTGGGATTCTCTCCTCCCTTTCTCTCTGCCCCTTCCCCACTCACTCTCTCTCTCTTTCTCTCGAAATAAATAAATAAATATGAGCTTCTGGGTGGCTCTGTCAGTTAAGCATCTGATTTCGGCTCAGGGCATGATCTCACGGTCTGCGAGTTTGAGCTCCGTGTCAGGCTCTGTGCTAACAGATTGGATTCTGTGTCTCCCTCTCTTTCTGCTCCTCCCATGCTCAGGCTCTGTCTCTCTCCCTCTCAATAAATAAATAAATAAATAAATAAATAAATAAATAAATAAATAAAATTAAACATAAATAGATAAATAAAAGGTTTGCTCAGCCTTTGCTTATACCCACCCATGGGTCAGGATCTTATTACTTCAAAAATCAGCTGTTCCATTTTTAGACTGTTCTAACTTTTATAAAATGTTCTAATTTGAAATATGCTACTTAAATCTTTGAGTCTAGGGAAAAAAAGAGAATGTTTTAATCTTTTCCCACAATAGCCCTTCGAATGTTAAAGAAGAGTTAGCTAGTCCTTCTATAAGTCTTTTCTTGTACAGGGTAAATAACTTCAACTATTCACCAATGGCAGATTATCAAATCCTTTATCTTGATCATTCCTATTAAGAACATTCAAGGCATGTGGAGCTCTTATAAAAAATATTGCAAATAACTTAATATAATCTAACCAGCATAAAATACTTTGGGATAATTACGTCCTTTAATTCACACATTCTACTATTATCAAGGCTGGCTGAGGTTTAGTCAGCCTTGGTAACATTAATATGATATTCTTGTCCTATATTGAGTTTGCATCTTTATTTTCATATTAACTTTTCTCATGCCTGCTAGTATTTTTTGTTGTTATTGTTTATGGTGGCTTAATTTTTGTGCCTAAAACAGAACATTAATTCTTGTTCAGTGATGTCTTATTGGTGGTAGATCATCAATCCAGACTCAGAAGATCATTTGAAATCTTGGTTATATTGTGAAGACCAGCCATTAGGGGAAGATTCTTCTGTGAGACAATCAGAGCCCACCCTTTCCTTGCCTCAGCCTTGTAAACAAGCAGTTCGGGACCAAATAAATCTCTACAAATCTACATAAAATCAGCCATCATCATTCAACTACAACCTTACAGCCTTACGAAAAGGTGTTGAGGATTTGAGAGGCCAATTCATGAAGCTTCTCTTTGAATTCAAAAGCATTTGAGTGATAGTTGATTCAGATAAGTATCATAATATAAGTTTTATTGCTCGCAAAACTAGTTGCAGACTATAATTTAAGGCAGAGGCAAAAACTGACTTTTGACTCTCATACCCTTCTCTCCTTGTACCTCATGGAATGCTTCTCTGTGCTTAATTCACGGCGGGGGCAGGGGGCAGGCAGGACAGAGAGAACCTATTCATCCTACAGATAGGTGGTTTGGAAACAGAAGCAATGGGAGGCAAGAATGGACAGTTCAGTTGGACACAGCCCCTTTCCCAAATCTCAGTCATCAGAACAATCACTTCACCTCCTGGGGGAGAATTTCTGAGGAAGGGTGGGACAGTAATGTTCCCTCAATATGTTCTCTGCTGAGGAGGGGAATGGAAATCACTTTCCCTCCAGAAATGGAAAAAGCAAAATAGCATGCCCCTCAACCTAGAAGCCCTGGAGCAGGGGGTTGATCCTGTCCAGCTGGCTGTTTGCTGTCTCTTGCATGAGATTTGTTCATTTCTCCCTCTAATCCTTTGCAAATAACACTGCTTGATTAGAATCCTTCCCCTTCTCCATGAAAACAAATCTCCCTGTCTCTCTATTTACTTACACGGATTGCATTATTTGAGTCATCAAATGTTGAATCACCTAAAAATCACTACTTTAAATTAGATTGGTTTCAAAGGCAGATAAGACCAAATTCAAATAGCTGCTGCCCATCCAATGAAATAGGCCTTTTAGTTATCCAGTGATCAAGGCTTTCATTTCACACACATGACATGCATATTTAGAGGCTGTTGTAACTCCCTCTTCAGTCTCCCTGGATGAAACTAACACTCCCCTGAGACATCAATGTAGGTATTAATCAAGGTATATACTTAGAAAAAATATGTAGGTAGTAACATGTTACTTTAAAATTTTCAGGAATAAAATTCTAGTAGATGTATATTATTGACTATACTGAACTTTAAAAAGGTGTTGCTGGGGCGCCTGGGTGGCGCAGTCGGTTGAGCGTCCGACTTCAGCCAGGTCACGTTCTCACGGTCCGGGAGTTCGAGCCCCGCGTCAGGCTCTGGGCTGATGGCTCAGAGCCTGGAGCCTGTTTCCGATTCTGTGTCTCCGTCTCTCTCTGCCCCTCCCCCGTTCATGCTCTGTCTCTCTCTGTCCCAAAAATAAATAAACGTTGAAAAAAAAAATTAAAAAAAAAAATAAATAAAAAAAAAAATAAGATAAAATAAAAAGGTGTTGCTTCCCTCTGCACTGACAGTGTGGAGCCTTCTTTAGACTCTCTCTCTTCCCCTCTCTCTCTGGGCCTCTTCCACTCAATCTATTCCTCTCTCTCTCTCTCTCTCTCTCTCTCTCTCTCAAAATTAAAAAAATAACCATTGAAAAATAAATTAATTTTTTCAAATGATACAGTTTTAAAGTAACTTAACCCTGAGTTTTTGTTCTACTTACATTGCTCTCAAAAATTGAAAATCCACTCAATTTTAGAATACAAGTCAGCAAACTTCTTGTATAAAAACCCAGATAGTAACCACTTAGGCTTTGAGATTCACTTAGCTCTTGTCGGGACCGCTCAACTCTGTCCGGCTGGAGTGTAACAGCAGCCATGAACAATACAACTTTGAGATTGTATGCCCCTTAAGTGGCCATCTTTGTTAGCTTTTATCCAGAATGGTTTACCAAACCTTGCCTCTTAAATGTGTTCCAATATTTCTACTAAAGATCGTTTCAGCTTCTTGCAGCTTTCCATCATTTATGCTTGGCAAAAAAAAATGTGTATTTTTTTTCATAAGACAAACTTTCTTTTCCCCTGGACTGTTAATAAGATTTGATTATTTGGGACATATGAAACAGAATGAAATGTATAAAGCAAGTTTTGTTTATTCCACAGTCTGACAGCTTGCACATTTAAACAATCAAGAGACTATTAGATTTTGATAAAGGACTTATCAGATGGAAATTCTTTGGTGAATTAGTTCCATAGGAAGAGCATGAAATTGTGAAGATGCTTTCTATCAAATAAAAGAACCCTGTGGTTTCCACTTTAGATCCTTACAAAATATCTGTTTTATATGCTGTTTTTATTTTGAGGAAACTCTTCTATAAATCTCTTTAACAAGATAACAGATGAAACAAGTAAAATGGGAAGAAAATTAATAATATATTCATTAATATGTTAAAATATTACCAATGCATTCATAATGCATTAATGTTTATAATACTATAATACTACATAATGTAATACTGCATTTTTATTTTTATATTTTTATATATGTTAGAGTAATAGTTAATATAATAATTATGAATATATTCTTATTGCTATTATTATTATTATTATTATTTAAAAGACTGGCCTAAGGACATATGCATACTCTCTTGGGTCCAGAAAACTAATTGAGATCTAATTATTGGAAAGAAACTTTTGTTGGAAGATAGAAATTCTAATTTGTATTTGAAGGTAAAATGAAAATTAGCTATAGACTTCTCACCATATTTAAAAAAAAATTTTTAATGTTTATTTTTGAGACAGAGAGAGACAGAATCCAAGTGGAGGAGGGGAAGAGAGAGAGGGAGACACAGAATCTGAAGCAGGCTCCAGGCTCTGAACTGTCAGCACAGAGCCTGTTGCGGGGCTCGAACTCACGACCCACGAGATCATGACCTGAGCTGAAGTCAGATGCTCAACCAGCTGAGCTACCCAGGCTCCCCTCTCACCATATTTAAATATTAATATATTTTTCCATTTTCACAATTCATACCCCCAAAGATACATGTGGAAAAGGGAAGAAACAGTAATGTAGGGGAAGGACTGGATTCATCTTTACATGTGTCCCCTAGAGGTTTTGTCATCCTGCTCATTACTTGGTGCCATCTAGTGTTTTCAAACATTGATGAAAGCTCTGCCAGTGATTGATAGCTAATTAAGAAACTTATCAGGATGATCAGGAATGATTTCCTCTGCAATTGACAATGGCAGGCTGAGTTAGTTCAGCCAGACAGTTAGCTGTTTCAAGAGGCTATTCCAAATGAGACATTATATTTTGTTCACTGTGGAAGAGTGAAAAACAAAATTATATTTTGCTTAGCGTGGAAGTGCTCAGCCCAAGTGAGCTCTCACTGGAAAGCGGGACACACAGGAGCTCCAAGGGTGGTGGGCTGAGAGATAGATGCCTTGGTGGCCAGTGGTTTGAAGAAATTCCAAGTGAAGCTTAGACAGTGTTTCTCAAGATGTGGCCCACATGCAATCTACATGAGAAACACTAAATTTCAAATGCAGATTCCTAGTTTCATTCAGAATGACTGTCAAAATCTCTACTGATTCCTCCTCCACCGGGGATTTCAAATAAAGACCCACTGGTTCTCAGGAAGGTCTTATTTTTATTTCAAAGACAGTTCTCGGGGCACCTGGGTGGCTCAGCCAGTTAAGTGAACTCGGTTTTGACTCAGGTCATGATCTCTCTCGGTTTGTGGGTTCGAGCCCCATCTCCGGCTCTGTGCTGGCAGATTGTGGCTGCTTGGGATTCTCTCTCTCTTTCTCTCTCTCTCTCTCTACCCCTCCCCGACTTGCACTGTCTCTGTCACTCTCAAAATAAATAAATAAATTTAAAAGGACAGTTCTCCAAATCTATCTGTAAAAAAGCAGTAATTCTTAGAGCTGTTGAGCTTGGAAGACCAAGAATCCCCTAAATTACACATGAAACGTGGAGTGTTTTGCTATTTTTCTGGGATGGACAGCTGTAGCTTATCAGATTCTCACATAGCTCCCTAACACCCTCCCAAATTTAAGGACCAATGGACTAAAAGAATCAAATGATCCATCTAATTGTAATTGATTAATTCTACTGGAGCCTTCATTTACCATAATCAGGATAGCCGGTCATTTGCTTGATGAGAAGAATTAGTCCTTAAAATATCTGTGTAGCTCTTTAATCATAAGTTTTTCATTTCTTAAATTATTCGCTGTTTCTGAAGTAAAATGCCATGCACATTCATCATCAACCTGATATCAGAAGTCTGGTTCTAAATGTTCCATCAACTGAATGTAAAAATCATACCAACGATAGGAAATAGCTAAACTTCTGATTATTAAATGCACCCTCTGTTCCGTACCTATTATTTGCTTACCCCAGCTTCTGCCTTGATAAAAAGGAAGAGGCTTTTATGAGTGAATCACCCATGATATTTCTGCTGGCACCATCTCACTGAAAATACTATAGGTCCCCAGTGTTATGTGGTAGTCTTTGCACAAAGAGGTTATACCAAGAGAAGAAATGAAGCTAAATGAAAATGAATAAGGAGAGACATGACAGCGATTTATAACTCTCTGATTCTGGGTTACTTATAAAAAGTTTTATTTATGTCTGGTTAAAATATTGTGCAAGGAAAGACAACCTCTAGGACAACAAAAGACTTCTCTACATTGTGAATTTTACAAAAGGCAACACCTTCAGTTAATATGTACCTAAGCTGAAAACAAATAACTGCTATAGGTCAATATTCTTTGACTACAAGAGAGCCAGAACTTGCCAATCTGGGCATATATCAATAGTAAAAATAGTAAATCTAGGTAGGAAAAAAAGTATTCAACTCTCTTCAAATCCAGAGGAAACAAAGCATTTGGCCTATCAAAACTGTCTCAGAACAAAAGCCTGCATCCTGGAGACATTGCAGAAATGCCTAAGCTCTAATGTTAGTTTCCTACCTCCACTTGCCATCTTCTGGTTGATAATTCTAGTTGCTAGCAATGTCTGTGACACGTAGAATATACTCAATAAATACCTCTTCAATGCATGTGTGAATGAGAGATAAGCAAAGGAGATAGTAGAGATTCTAGTTACAGGGTAAATGTATCATCTATATGAAAAAAAGTTTCGATGGCCTAATATAGTCTACTTTTTTTTTTTTTTTTAGCTCATAGAAAGCTCAATGCATGTTCTATTAAGAGAGCAAATCTAATGTAAATTCCATCATCTTCTTTCCTCAGAGTCCACATCTAGCCAGGAGGCAGAAGACAGAGAATGGTGGAAAAACGTGAGAGGTTTGAATGGGTCACACCTGGATATACCGTGATAATTGCACCTACATTTCATTGGTCTGTCCTTCATCACATGGTCCCGCTTATCACAAAGGAGGCCAGGAAAAGTGGGTGGGCTATATACCAAAGAGGAAATAATAGTGGGTTTCAATTAGCAATTAGCTTGTCTCTGCCATGCCAGAGTTAGGGCCAACTCTTTTCTTAGGTAGTGAGAACCTATATAAATAATACCCACCAACTTATAGCCAGCTCTAAGATTACTTACATACATGGTGGTCTCTGCAATGGGATTTTTTGTCACTGCCATGTTATCCTGAGTAGTAAACTCAATTCAGTTGCAATCTTGAGAAGTGAGATGCCTGTTAGTCTAACAGCACAAGAGGGACTATTCCAAGATTTCATTTTTACTGCTTACTAAATGACTCAGCACTTTTAATCGCTTAACCAACAAACTGTTATTGAATTGTTCTTGAGTAAGACTGCCGTTGTAGTTCTAAAGCTCTTCCTAATCCTAAATTTTCTAATACAAGCCATCATAATTCCCTTCCCCTCCCTGTAAGTATTAATTAGGCAATAGACCCACTTATTCACACTGTTTTGACAGCATATTTAAAAAGCATAGTGAACTAATGGAGTAATCTGCTTCAATCTCATATATTCACCTCTTGGACCCTATGAGACCATTTCTTAATGAGATTATCAGCTGTACATACGAATAAAATTGGGATTTATACAGTTACTTCTCAAATCTTAGCTACTCATTAGCAAACTGCCTCTTCAGCAGTTAAATGAATTAATCATTTAGCTCAGGAGGGCTTCATTGCTTATCCTTTCTTATCTCTAACTGAAGTGTATTGTAATAATACGCCTCATGTTCGCTATATTGCTGATTTGTTATGAGCAAAGTTTGCTATATTTAAAAAGATATACTAAAATTCACTTTTTGATTAGTTATAAAGTCTTTCCGATGTGCCTCCTTCCCCCCTCCTCCCATTCTATTTTTTCTGTATTTCTCCAGTACATGTGCTCTGTGATAGTCAAAAAGCAGTTAATCCCAATGCTTGCTAACAAACCTAAAGACATACTATATTTCTTTATACAAGGAAGTCATCTCTGGCAAGTCACATGCATTAGCTCATAAATTTATTCCCGGGGAAAAAAGTATCTTGAGCTAAAATATTCATGTGTTTTAGAATATGTATATCAACATTACTCAGAAAAAAAAAATGAGCAGGAGAGGCTAGCATATTCTATCATAGAAAAGTGCTGTGCTTATATAGTCAGCAATATTGCAATAATTTTTTATAGTGACAGATGGTAGCTACACTTATCATGAACATTTCATAATGTATATAATTTTGAATCATTGTTGGACACCTGAAGCTAATATAATATTATATGCCAACTACATTTCAATTAAAAAATAAAGCATCAGGGGCGCCTGGGTGGCTCAGTCGGTTGGGCGGCCGACTTTGGCTCAGGTCATGATCTCGCGGTCCGTGAGTTCAAGCCCCGCGTGGGGCTCTGTGCTGACAGCTCAGAGCCTGGAGCCTGCTTCGGTTTCTGTGTCTCCCTCTCTCTGACCCTCCCCCGTTCATGCTCTGTCGCTCTCTGTCTCAAAAATAAATAAACGTTAAAAAAAATTTTTTTAAATAAATAAATAAAAAATAAAGCATCATAAAATGAGCTTGTTATTGAAAGGTTTTATGTATAAGAATCTCATTATAAGGTATTGTACTTCTGAAATATGCTATCCATGTAAAACAGTTTTTAAAATGCTTAGACTCTTTCATTCCTGCCTGCTTACACCAATCTCTTTTTTTATTCTTTTTACTCCTCTATGATATCTAGCTCCTGGGAACATTCTGGGTTTCTTACATTATTGGGTCAAAAAGGCTGATAATAGGATATTTCCGTTATTCCACAAAACCCATACCTTGACAAATGCCTTGTATATTAATATTTTAAAAGGTGTGGATTGTAATGGCAACCTTCTAAGGGCTTTTTTTTTAATTGCAACAGGAGAGAGATTTTGTATCTCTCACCTCATTTCCTTTCTCCTAACCCCTGATGAAAGTGGAGAGTTTGTGCAAAATTTTATTGATGGTATCCTATGAAAGGCATTAAACACTGACAAATGACAATTTGTCTCACAGATGTTCCATTCTAAAGAATCTACTGTTACATAAGATTATGATCATTATTATCCAAAGAGATCCACTGTTACCATACCAAGATAAAGCCCACAGGAAAGACAATCTTCAGGATGCAGCTGAGACTCCAGGGAACAGAGACATACAGAGGGGAATTAGAAAAGGAAATATTATGGGAGGCCAGACAATAAAGAAATTCCAAAGAACCGAGCATCCAACCAAAGTGACTCTGTGTTGACTGAAATATTACCACCAAAAGAGCAAAAACTTATTTTATACTGATAACTAAAACTTTTCATATTTTTATACTTGACTTCTAATACAATTTTATTTTTATTTTTTGGCAATAAACTGTACTTGCCTACCCTTCCAGAAACTGTGCACTAGGTAAATCAATAATGTCATTTCCAAGACCATTGACAAAATCTATCAGTGGTAAATGTAAATTGGACAGAATATAGTCATGTATTTGACAAAATCAATTAGTCTAGAGAGTATTCAGACATTTTCTGCACAAGGTTGTACTTCCTAATAGGATAATCAGTTTTGATCTTCTAGTGGCCCTGTGAACAAACAGATTTAAGATGTTTTTTATACATCTGCTACATGTGTTTCTTATTAGAAGCAACTTTCCCAAAGAAGGATACTTTAATCACACATGCTCACAAAATCTTGCAGGAAACAACAGTGTAAATTCAAGAGGGCAGCTGCTACTTATTCCATTAATATTCCCCATGAGCCTTCTCAAGTTTGTGCCCCTCAGATTCAGAGGATGACGTACTTAATGGCTTCTTGTATCAGCCTTTCCAACATGTCTTATTTTCCAGCTTACTCTTACCATGCTAACTTCGTAATCAACGCGCTGGGCCCAGGAAAATCAGGGAGGATTTTGGTTCATTCTGTACCTGCGACTTGCCATTAAATCAACACTGGAAAAGTGATCAACTGAGCCTGATCTTAGAACCAAATTATAAGGAAATTATCTCATGAGACTCTTTCCTTAAGTAAATGTATCTCTCACTCTTAATAGAATGAAGAATTAATTCCCAAGAAATTTCACCTAAGAAGAAAAATAATGTAACTAATAAACTTTCTTTACATTTTTTTCAAGAAGTATATTTCAATGAATTGTTATATTGAAAGAATCTTAGTTGAAAGATACATACCACTGGCAATAAAGGAAGAAAATGTCCCTGTGCTAAATGGTTTACCAACATTAACATTATGTAGTAGGTCAAAATCACACATACATACACTACTCACATGTGTGCACACATGCGGCACTAGGTAAAAATAACATATTATTTTGAATTATATAATTTCAATAATAGCATTTGATAAGTGTCAGGTTATTTAGAGTCATACTCTAAACCAAAGATTAGCAATGTGAATTGCAATCTCAAAGAAGATTTATGATTTTTACATTTACTTCAATTGTACAAAGGTAAGAATAGTCAGTAGCTATAAATCAAAATTTGTTATAGAATCCTATCATACTGGAAGGCTACAGGTCATAAATCAAAAATATAAAAGGAAGAGGAAAAGAAAGGCAGTGAGTTACAAATCATCCACACCATCACAGAAGTACCAACAAGGCAGTTAAACCAAAGCAATAAAGCAAATCAGATATCAGAATATGGTAAGAATCTGACCTAAACCCTTCAAAATCCTAGGGCTATCTATGCAGTAGATGCAATGTCTTAAGGTGAAAACAGATCTCTGCAATTAATGTTAGGGTCAGATGCTATACAACTGTATACAAAACAGTTCATCCAAGTTAGTCAAATGGCATAAACGTGTCATTCTTTGGCTTACTGTTCATTGAATACACATATTTCAAAAGAAGAAAATATAAAATCAATAATCTAAGCATCCTCATTAGGAAACTAGAAAAAGAGGAGCAATACAAGCTTAAAGCAAGCAAAATAAAAGAAATAATAAAAATTAATAGCAGAAATCAATGAAATTGAAAACAGAAAAACAATAAAATCAATGAAGCCAAATCTTCTTCTTTGAAAAGAACAGTAAAATTTATAAACTTCAAACAAAGCTAAAAAGAAAAAATAGAAAAGACACAATTTATTAATACCAGAAATGGAATAGAGGTCATAACTATTGATCCCATGGACATTAAAAAGATAATATTAACTGTCTGATCTTGATTTCAGCCCAGGTCATGATGTCAAGGTTTGTGAGATCAAACCTCACATCAGGCTCTGTGCTGCCAACACACAGAGCCCTCTTGAGATTCTCTCTCTGCCCTTCTCCTGCTCTTTCTCTCTGTCTCATAAACAAACAAACAAACAAGCAAACAAACAAGATAATAAAAGAATATTATGAACAACTCTATACCACAAATTTGATAACTTGGATGAAATTGACCAACTCCTTAAGAAACGTATTATCGATACTCATAAAGGATAAAAAGTATAATCTGAACAGGCCTATATCTTTCAAAGAAATTGAATCAATGGATAATCTTCTAAAGAAGAAAGCACCATGTGCAGATGATTTCATTAATTCTACCAAATATTTAAACAATAAATGATACAACTTCTCTACAAACTCTTTCAGAAAATGGAAGCAGAGGGAAGATGTGGAAAAAAAGGGAAACTCAAGACCAAAATTTCTCATGAATATAGGTGCAAAAATTCTCAATGAAATTCTAGCAAATCTAATCCAATTATATATTAAAATATTGTACACTATGGCCAACTAAAATTTATTCCAAGTATGTAACCCTGGTTAAACAGTTGAAAATTAATTAATGTAATCTATCACCTCAACACATTAATGAAGAAAAACTACATGATCATATCATTGATGCAGAAAAACAATTGACAAAATCCAATACCTGTTCATGATAAAAACTCTCAGCAAACCAGGATTAGAAAGGAATGTTGTAAACTTGATAAGAAACATCTACAAAAAACCTACAGATAAAAATCACATCTTCTACTGAAAAACTTCCTCCTTTCTCCCTATGATTGGGAACAAGGCAAGAATCCTGCTGCCCCCACCCCAATTGCTATTCAATATGGTACTGGAAGTCCCACCTAATGCAAGAATACCAGAAAAGAAAATAAATGTGTACAAATTTGAAAGGAAGGAATAAAACTATCTTTGTTCAGAGATTATATGATTGTCTGTGTAGAAGATCCCAAAGAATCAACAATAGCAACAATGACAACAAAACCTACTGGAACTAATAAGCAATTTTGGCAAGGATGCAGGATACAAGGTAAATATAAGAGAGTCAATTACTTTCCTACATACCAGCAATGAGCAATTGAAATTGATATTAAATACAAAATACTATTTACATTAACACAAAAAAAGTGAAATGGATATAAATTATATTAGCTTCAGGTATACAATATAATGATTTGATATATACTACAAAATGATCACCACAATAAGTCTAGTTATCATTTGTCACCATATATAGTTACAACAAAATTTTTAAAAGATCTTAATAATGGGTAGATATCCATGTTCATGGATAAGAAGACTCAATACTGTTAAGATGCCAATTTTTCCCCACTTTAAGCTATACATTCAGTTCAATAAAAATACCAGCAAGTTATTGTGTGGATACTGACAAACTGAATTTAAACACTATAGGGGAAAGTAAAAGACTATAAATTGTAAAGATAAAGTAAATGGTATTGGCTAAAGAATAAACACATAGATCACTGGAACAGAACAGAGAGTTCAGAAAGTGACCTACATAAGTATAGTCAAATGATCCCTAGCAAAGGAACAAAATCATTTCAATGAAGGTAGAATTGTCTTTTTAACAAATGGTGTTGGAACAATTATATAACCATATGAAAAAAAAAAAACAACACATAGAATTTACATGTTTTTCAAAAATTAACTCAAATGGGTCATAGACCTAAATGTAAACTGCAAAACTACAAACTTTCTAGAAGATAGAATAGAAAAAAATGCAGATAACCTTGGTTTTAGTGATGACTTTTTAGATACATCAAAAGTATGATTCATAAAAGAAAAAATGATAAATTGGACTGTATAAAATTAAAAATGTTTGCTATGGAAAGATACTCATAAATGAATGAAAAGACAAGACACAGGCCTGGAGAAAATATTTGCCAAACACATACTTTATAAAGGACTTGTATCCAAATATATAAAAAACACAACTCAACAATAAGAAACAACCCAACACAAAAATGGTCAAGATTCTGAACAGATTTTCTACAAAAAAAGATATATAGATGACAAATAAGTATATGAAAGGACAATTATATGTAATTGGGAAATTACAAATGAAAAGAACAATGAAATGATATTGTCTGCCTATTAGAATGGTTACACCTAAAAAACTGACAATCTCAAATATTGGTGAGCATGTAGAACAACAGGAAATCTTATTCATTGCTGATAGGAATACAAAATGGTATGTCTTACCATGGAAGATGGTTTGGAATATCTCACAAAATTAAACATAGTCTTACCATATCATCCAGCAATCATGCTCTTAGGTATTTCACAATTGAGCTAAAAACTCATGTACACACAGAAACTTGCACACAAACATGTATAGCAGCTGTATTTATAACCTCGCAAAACTGGACCCAACCAAGATGTTCTTCAACAGGTAAACGGATAAACAAATTGTTTCTATATCCAGAAATGGGCTACCAAGCCATCAAAAGACAGTAACATTGAATGCATATTGCTAAGTGAAAAAATCTACATACTATATCATTCCAACTATACGACATTCTAGAAAAGACAAAACTGTGGAAATAGTAAAACAATCAGTGGTTGCCAGGGGTTCAATGGGTGAGGTGGAGGGAAGAAAAGATGAAGTACAAGGGATTTTTAGAACAGTGAAATTATTCTGTTTGGTATTATAAGGGTATCAAATGACATATGCATTTGTCAAAAACTGTAGAACTCTACAACACACAGTGAAATTTAAACGTACACTATGGACTTTATAACAATGTTTCAATATTGATTCATTAATTGTAACAAAGAACTACTATAATGCAAGATGTTAGTAACAGGGGAAACTGTATACAGAGAGGGGGAGGGGGTAAATGGGAATTACCTGTATCATCTGCTCAACTTTTCTGTAAGTCAAATAGAAGATAAATGTGACCTCTAAAACTGAGGGGGAAAAAGTTGCATTGATTATATAAGGAATTCCCAAAAATAAAGATGAAAAAATCAGAAAAATATAATAGAAAAAAACAGGCAAATGTTACCAACTGGCAATTCATTGATCAAGGTGTGCAATGGTAGAGACAATGCCAGAGGGCTAGAATTACCACAGAAAATGAGATAAAAGGAAAAGAATAAAAGTTGGAGTTTAAATGAGGCATAAAAGTATAATGGAAAACATATAAATATCTTGATCCTATTTTACAATGGAAATGTCAAGTGCTAGAGAATAAGGCTAAGGATAAACTATACGAGGATCTGAAGGAAATATACAGACTAGCAAAAGTATGTTAAAAAAGATCAAGATAGAAAATAGAGGAATCATCCACATTATTGAAATATAAGATATTCTACTAAACACAGAAGAGAGCTCTTCCTGTGAATTGCAATATCACAATACCAAATAGTTCAGCAGTTTTGAAGTGATTCCAAACATTTTGTATGTCCCAATTAAATACGAAAATTAACCTTTTAGTGCCAATGTGTGTCAAGCACAATCTTATAATGTGAACAGCATTATCTTGAGTTTATATATAAGAAAATTGAGGCCTAAAAAAGAATTTAAGTTTATTTACTTTGGAGGAAGGCAGAGAGAGAAAGAGCATGGGAGGAGCAGAGTTAGAGTGAGACAGAGAATCCCAAGCAAGCTCCGCGCTGTCAGCACAGAGCCCAATGTGGGGCTCAAACCCATGAAACCATGAGATCACGACCTGAGCCAAAACCAAGAGTAAGACATTTAACTGAGCCACCCAGGTACCCCAAGAATTTAAAATTTACCTAAAGGTAACAGAGCTTTCTAGCAGATCAAGAGTTATCCAATTTCAAGTTGACAGCTCCCCCAACTACATAATATACCTTTCACCATGAAATGCTAGTGTTTGACTATGTTCTTTGTGAACATTTTGCAGGATGCAGTCTTTGCCAGTGCTAGAAGAGTAATGCTATGTGAAGTAGAAGTTTGCCAGGAGCACCAAGATTATTCGCATTTGGATGCGTGGGTGGGAGAATTCAAGCAACATCTGCTGCCCCTCCATGGTCCAGCACACAGAACTATAAAAATGCAAAATGTTCTTTTTTTTTAAAAAAATGAACAACCAGTCCCAAAGGAATCACTGAAGGGGGAAGGCAGACTTTAAACGGAATCACAGAATCATTTCAAAGCTAATTAGAAGCTACAAATGTGGAAAAGAAAATTTCAATGCAGTGCATTTAGAGCAAGAAAAGAATGAATTGGCAGGCTGTGTTCTAGCCACAGCCAAACTAGATTATCTAGCCCAGCACTACTCACCCTTTTGTTCAACTGTTCGTTTGACTAGCATGACCTTTACCGCACTCATGAAGTAGTGCAGTAGTGACCTTTCCTTCACTCATGTGAAGAAAAGAGAGTAACACTCCCGTGTAATCATTGCAAAATGCCCTATTGGTATAGGCAGTCATTACATGAGGAACTGTATTTAAAAAGCTGACAGGTGAAGAAGCCAGAGCTGAGTCCTTGTCTATGGACAATAGGAACTCATGAAGTTAGGGGAGTCTCAGACAAAATCACATGCAGGTCTCTTTTCAGTCCATCCGCTACTGCCCCAGAAGGTGGACCCACACAAAGTTATGAGAGAAAAAGTCTGAAGAGAAGGAGGATGGATAAGTGAAAAGGGGATGTAGAAATACAACAGTGGGAGATGTCTGTGGGATTACAGCCTTTCACACAACCCAGTTTTTCTACCCCATCTGTGAGAGCCGATTGCTGACCACCACACTGCTTGAGTTAAAGATCAGAGCCACCTTTAGCATCTACAGAAACATCAATGGAGTTCTGAGGACTCTAGAAACCACAGGGCTGACAACAGTGAGACATCTTCCTACCCTTCAGTAATATTGCTTCCACTATGGATTAAAGAAAACAACCATTAGCTAGTCCTTTCTCTCACTTCTGCATGCCTAACACAGAAACATTACCTTTGCTAAATTCACCCCACATCACCAACTTAGAGGAGAAAGGAAGAGAGCTTCTCTTGGAAGCAAAGGAGTAATTATGTTCAATTTTGTGCCATTAAATTATAGACTACTGGCTGAAATATACAATTTTAAATAAGTAAAGTCACTAGCAAAAATAATGTACCCTATAAAAAGGCAAACTGAAGCTCTGGAGCAACTGGAACTTTTTTTTTCAGGGCTGCCACAATACACTTATCCAGAGATCAACCTTTTGGCAATTTGGTTTCCTGTAGCATAAGCCAGAAGTCACTGACTTGAGCACTGGAAACAAGATTCATCACAAATTTATTGAGTACTTATTAGGTACTTGATGCCAACGAGAAAATATTTAATGAGATCATAGCAGAGACTATCATTGCTTCCTACACCATCTTTCCAATCCTTCCTCCTAACCAACATTTAATGAATGCAATGCTGTCCACAAGAAAAGACTACATTTCCCAGATTCCCTTGCTGCTTGGGATGACCATGTATCTGAATTCTGGCCAATGAGATAGGAGGGAACTTTTGCAGGGAACTGCTGAGAAATGTTCTAAAAAGGGAGAGGCCAGGCATTTCTCCATTTCCTTCTTCCTGCTTTCAATTATATAAAAGAGTGGCTGGAGTAAGAGCAGCCACTTTGGAATATGAAGAGGCATTAAGACAAATGAAACCATTCTTTAAGATACTAAAAGGAAGCCAATCAATAGCATTAGGCTTTATGGGCCACAAGGTCTCTATTATAACTACCCAATTCTGCCATCATAGCAAGAAAGCAGCCACAGACAATGCCTAATAGAATGGACATGTTCCAATAAAACTTTATTTATAGAACAGGCAGCCACCCAGTGGGCACTAGTTTGCCAACCCATGAAAAAGAGAGCAAAGTGAGAATATGGAAGTTTACATCCTGACAATGGAAAGGATAGTGTATAACCCTAAGACTTCCTAACCTCCACATTTCTTTTAGATGAAAAGAAATCTATGTCTTTCTTTTTTAAAGCCACTTTTATTTGGGGGTGTTTCTCTATTACATACAGTGAGAACAAAATTTAAGTATTCTAAAATTAGGATTTCCACATCAAAGTGTCAAATTCTGTGGGTCAGTCAGTAAAATTCCTATATAATACAGAAATTCTTATAACAATGAAATACAAAAATACAGAGAAGAGATGTCTAATCTAGCCAATGTTAGGGAAGACTTTTTAGAACAATAGACATTGAAGACGAGTTTAAAGATGATTGGAAGTTATCTAAATGAAGAACTTGGAACAGAGTTTCCGGAAAGCAGAAGCAGCATGCGCAAATGTCCCCAAGTGGTAGAGCATGAGAGCTTGATCATATGCTAAATAAAGGGATCCTACCTTTACTTTAAAGGTATTGATTCATTGAGGAGTGGTTAAGAGGAAGTGATTCTATCACTTGCATTTTAGAAAGATCAGTTTGGTCATAGATATGAGGCTAATAGGAAGTAGGGAAGGTAGAAGGTGGCAAGAACATGTGTAAAGCTTTTGTAATAATCCACAGAAAGGAGGGTTTAGTTAAGGTAGGTAATGTATCTGAAAAGATGGGTTTGACTTAAGAGAGATTTAGAGGGTAGAATTTCTGATATACAAGGATGGATTGGATTGAGGAAGGTGGTAAGCGACAGAAAGTTCAAAATGAGACTGAGGTTAGTGGCATGAACAACTGGAAGCACTGGTACTATTCATGGAGGTCACAATGAATGGTAAAGCAAGAGACAGATAAGGAGTTGAAACATTGGGATTAAAGTTCCAACCTTGACACATACAAGCTCTTAGGACATAAGCAAGCCTCTCAACTTTCTGAGCCTTATCTGAATATACATATAATAACAACTGAATCTCAGGGCTAGTATAAGGCTTAGGTGAAATAACAAGGTATTTGTGTTCCCCCCCAAATTCATGTTGAAGCCCCTATCTGTAATGTGACCATATTTGGAGACAAGACCTTTATAGAGGTAATTAACGTACATGATAAATAAGTAAGCAAATAAATAAATAAATACCCATCTAAATTTGTTTCTAATTAAATGAAATCATAAGGATGGGGCCTTGATCCAATAGGATCAGTGTCCTCATAGAAAAAGACACCAGAGGCCCCATTCTCTCTCTACCATGTTAGGACACAACAAGAAGGAGGCCATCTGCAAGCCAGAAAGAGAACTCTCACCATAAACTGACCCTGTGGGAACTTGACCTGGGATTTGTACCCTCCAGAACTGTAAGAAATACATTTCTGTTGTTTGAGCCACCCGTTCTGTGGCATTTTTTATGGCAGCCTGAACAGATTAAGACACAAGTACAATAAAACCTTGGTTTGTGAGCATAATTCATTCCAAAGCACTTGTATAATCAAAGTGAATTTCCTTATAAGAAATAATGGAAACTCAGACTATTTGTTCCACAATCCAAATGTATTCATATAAAAATGATTACAATACTGCAATATAATACAAAATAATAAAGAAAATACAAAATATAAAGAAAAATAAACAAATTCACCTGCACTTGCCTTTGAAAACTTTTTTGGCTGGGGTGAGGGAGACAAGAAAGGAGGGTTACTGTGTAGGACAACTTTCACTATCACTATGGAGTTATAGTTATATCACTATGGAGTCTACTGGCTCAATGGAATCTTTTTCTTTTCATTCTAATTTAACAAGCTACCTATCCAATGACGCTTGATTTGGCCTCTTTTTGAGGATTTTGTGGAAATGTGGTATTGCATTCATGATCATCCACAATCCTGCAGTGAGAGCAAGAGAGAGAGAGAGAGAAGAACCACTGACTCAGTTGTGATCATGTGACTTTCGGTATCACGTACTACTCATATTGCAAGACATCGCTTGTTTATCAAGTTAAAGTTTATTAGAAATATTTCCTCGTCTTGCGGAACACTCACAGAACAGGTTACTTGCAATCCAAGGTTTTACTGTACAAAGCATGAGGCCTGGCATATATTAGACACCCAATAAATACTTGTGTCAGTGCTCCTTTCCTCCTCATTCTTCGAAATGTTAGGTCTTCTTACCAAAAATTATAAACTTAAAATTAATGCTTTGGCCAGTGTTGCAACTCTATACCAGATCAGAAGCAGCAAACTGGGAAGGGTGTTGGAGAGTGTTTAAAGCCTGCTAACCCAATAGAAATAGAGATGGTGTTCTGCTGCTGAGAGAAGGGACAAAGCTGTGTCCACACTAGGAAACTGGCAGGAGTCCATAACTATGATCCTGGGACATCCACAAAGCCAAAAATGCCTTCAATTACCTTCCACGTAAGTGGGTAAGAAATCAAGCTATACGTTTTCAAAATATATCCTAATAAATATATTTAAATGTTAAAAGTGCTGATATTTCAAGAGAAGTGCTCATTTAATTGGAAATTTTCATTTGTCAATCTATGTTATTCTCCAAAGAAGTTAGCTAAATGAGGCATACATCTATTAATACTCTTGCTAATTTAGTTTTTCAGTTCTCTAGCTGTTAATTGATTGTTTTAAAAATTCTTCCTACTTTTCTTATTAAACAGTAGGACTTTGGGGAATAGTGAAATGAATTAATTATGTTGATGTGCTTAGAAGTGCAGGGCCAGAAAGGACCTTTGGAGGTCAAAGAGTCTGGAAGGTCCTCCCTCCTGCTGCCATTATTCTCCTTAGGTTGGATATTTACCTGCTACTTATTCTTTTAGTCACAATTCTGGTATTACCTCCCTCAACCCACCTAAACCTTTTGTGATAAGGTCTCACATTGCATTTCCCACTTCACTTGTCTCTGAGACCATTTCTCCCACTAAACTAGGAATCCTTTGAGGGAAGAAGAGTGCTTAATCGTCCTTATAAGCCCGAGGTAGCACATGCGTGGCACGAACATTCTCTATAAATGTGTATTAAATAAAGACATGGATAAACCTGGCTTTTCCTTCAGCTGCAATTTTCTTTCAAACTATCAATGAAAAATTAGAACGCGGACTATTTTGAATAAATGGGGTATCTTCATGTTTATGCTTTGTTGTATCCACCACCAAAAGTCAACTACATGAATGATTAAAACATAAACCACAGTTCCCTCCTCAAAACCTTTCAGGCACCTCCAAGTGTCTGGTCTCACAGTAATATCCTGTTGGAAAATTTGTGGAAACCTTTGTGACTTGTGAACTACGAAGAGATGAAGCATATTGTAGTTTTTTTCCCCCCGTTTTTGTTCTGTCTTTGTTTTTTGTTTAGACTTCAAAAAGAAGAATGGGGTATTCAAATCTTATTACCTCACATTGTGTCCTTGGTGAGGAAATAATCTCAGCAATGTTTATAAAGATACTAACTCATTGGTCCTTCCATTATTAAGATATTTCTGGGGCGCCTGGGTGGCTCAGTTGGTTAAGCCTCTGACTTCTGCTCAGGTCATGCCCTCACAGTGTGAGATCGAGCACGGCTCTGTAGTGACAGCAAAGAGCTTGCTTGGGATTCTCTCTCTCTCTCTCTCTCTCTCTCTTTCTGCCTGTCCCCACTTGAAAAGAAATAAACATTGAAAACTTCCAAACACTTTCTATGAAGCCAGCATTACCTTGATTCCAAAACCAGACACAGACCCCACTAAAAAAGAGAACTATAGACCAATTTCTCTGATGAACATGGATGCAAAAATCTTCAACAAGATATTAGCCAACCGGATCCAACAATACATTAAAAAAAAATTATTCACCACGACCAAGCGAGATTTATACCTGGGATGCAGGGCTGGTTCAATATCTGCAAAACAATTAACGTGATTCATCACATCAATAAAAGAAAGGACAAGAACCATAGGATCCTCTCAATAGATGCAGAGAAAGCATTTGACAAAATACAGCATCCTTTCTTGGTAAAAACCCTCAAGAAAGTAGGGATAGAAGGAGCATACCTCGATATCATAAAAGCCATATATGAACGGCCCAATGCTAATATCATCCTCAATGGGGCAAAACTGAGAACCTTCCCCCTAAGGTCAGGAATAAGACAGGGACATCCACTCTCGCCATTGTTGTTCAACATAGTATTGGAAGTCTTAGCCTCTGCCATCAGACAACACAAAGAAATAAAAAGCATCCAAATCAGCCAGGAGGAGGTCAAACTTTCACTCTTTGCAGATGACATGATACTCTATATGGAAAACCCAAAATATTCCACCAAAAAACTGCTAGAACTGATTCATGAATTCCACAAAGTTGCAGAATATAAAATCAATGCACAGAAATCAGTTGCATTCCTATACACCAACAATGAAGTGACAGAGAAATCAAGAAATCAATCCCATTTACAGTTGCACAAAAAAAAAAAAAAAAAACATAAAATACCTAGGAATAAATTTAACCAAAAAGGTGGAAAATCTATACTCTGAAAACTACAGAAAGCTTATGAAAGAAATTGAAGAAGACACCAAAATATGGAAAAACATTCCATGCTCCTGGATAGGAAGAACAAATATTGTTAAAATGTCAATACTACCAAAAGCAATCTACATATTCAATGCAATCCCTATCAAAGTAACACGAGCATTCTTCACAGAGTTACAACAAATAATTCTAAAATTTGTATGGAACCAGAAAAGACCCCGAATAGCCAAAGCAATGTTGAAAAAGAAAACCAAAGCAGGAGTCATCACAATCCCGGACTTCACGCTATACCACAAAGCTGTAATCATCAAGACAGTATGGTACTGGCACAAGAACAGACACTCAGATCAATGAAACAGAATAGAGAACCCAGAAATGGACCCACAAACGTATGGCCAACTAATCTTTGACAAAGCAGGAAAGAATATCCAATGGAATAAAGACAGTCTCTTCAGCAAGTGGTGCTGGGAAAACTGGATAACGACATGCAGAAGAATGAACCTGGACCACTTTCTTACACCAGACACAAAAATAAACTCAAAATGGATGAAAGACCTCAATGTAAGACAGGAAGCCATCAAAATCCTCGAGGAGAGAGCAGGCAAAAACCTCTTTGATCTTGCCCACAGCAACTTCGTACTCAACATGTCTCCGGAGGCAAGGAAAACAAAAGCAAAAATGAACTACTGGGACCTCATCAAAATAAAACCTTCTGCACAGTGAAGGAAACAATCAGGAAACTAAAAGGCAACCTACAGAAT
The DNA here is from genome assembly GCF_014898765.1 of Herpailurus yagouaroundi. NCBI lineage: Eukaryota > Metazoa > Chordata > Mammalia > Carnivora > Felidae > Herpailurus > Herpailurus yagouaroundi. The sequence goes on along the minus strand of NW_024412376.1, from coordinate 137,796,239 downwards.
GGGAGAAGAGATTTGCAAATGACATATCACATAAACGGTTAGTATCCAAAATCTATAAAGATCTTATTAAACTCAACATCCAAAAAACAACTAATCCGGTGAAGAAATGGGCAAAAGACATGAATAGACACTTCTCCAAGGAAGACATCCAGATGGCCCAGCAACACATGAAAAAATGCTCAACATCACTCATCATCAGGGAAATACAAATCAAAACCACAATGAGATACCACCTTACACCTGTCAGATGGCTAATATTAACAACTCAGACAACAACGGATGTTGGTGAGGATGCGGAGAAAGAGGATCTCTTTTGCATTGTTGGTGGCAATGAAAGCTGGTGCAGCCACTCGCAAAAACAGTATGGAGGCTCCTCAAAAGACTAAAAATAGAACTACCCTACGACCCAGCATTGCACTAGTAGGCATTTATCCACGGGATACAGGTGTGCTGTTTCAAAGGGACACATGCACCCCCATGTTTATAGCAGCACTATCGATAATAGCCAAAGTATGGAAAGAGCCCAAATGTCCATCAATGGATGAATGGATAAAGAAGATGTAGTATATATATACAATGGAGTATTACTCGGCAATCAAAAGAATGAAATCTTGCCATTGCAACTACGTGGATGGAACTGGAGGGTATTATACTAAGTGAAATTAGTCAGAGACAGAAATCATATGACTTCACTCATATGAGGACTTTAAGAGACAAAACAGACGAACATAAGGGAAGGGAATCAAAAATAATATAAAAACAGGGAGGGGAACAAAACAGAAGACACTCATAAATATGGAGAACAAACTGAGGCTTGCTGGAGGGTTGTGGGAGGGAGGATTAGCTAAATGTCTAATTGGCTAATGCTTAAGGGGCATTAAGGAATCTACTCCTGAAATCATTGTTTCACTATATGCTAACTAATTTGGATGTACATTTTAAAAAATAAAATTAAAAAAAAAAAAAGAAAGAAATGTTAAAAAAAGATATTTCTTGGGGCACCTGGGTGGCTCAGTCGGTTAAGTATCTGACTTCAGCTCAGGTCATGATCTAGTGGTTTGTGAGTTTGAGCCCCACATCAGGCTATGTGCAGACAGCTCAGAGCCTCCTGGAGCCTGCTTCGGATTCTGTGTTTCCTTTTCTCTCTGCTCCTCCCCCACTCACACTCTCAAAAATAAACATTAAAAAAAAAAAAAAAGATACTTCTTCTCAGAAATATTCAAGTAATATAATTAACTAGCTTTTCCTTGAAAACATTTCCAGTATTCCACAAACTACTCCTTTTGTTTCTTTGTTTTGATGAGAACACCAAACAAAAAATTCATCTGCTCACCTTAATTCTTTCTTCACCTTCCAAAGAGTCCCTTCAGAAGTATACATTAATTGCATAGCTGAGCTGACCCTGCAGGTCTAGTTAGCAATTCCATTTGTTCTTTCTGAAATCGACACTGACAGAATTACACCTTGGAAGGATGAAAGGCAACACTTCATAGAGGTGATTGTTAAAATGCAAGTGTCTTAGTAGGAAGATGCAGGTGATTCCTCCCTGAACACTGGATACTAAGGATGGCTGGTAAATGACGCATAACAACAATGTTCCTAATTTCCCCTAATATAATATCTTCTATCTCAGTTTTACTCAGGGCTTGCTCTAGCCATGCTTCAGCCTTTCTTCATAGGTTCTAATCTTAATTCCTCAATTGTTTCTTCTTTTCTCTGGACCTGACAAGAGACCAGGTTAAGCAGTATCTGTGCAGCCCCCATTTAATAGTATTACATGCTGAAAATATAAGGGGGTGGGGGGGATCTTTCTGACCCTTCCTCTAGGTAAATTGCTCACTGTCAAGAAGCATTAAATTGACATTTTGGAGCAGCTTCTCATTTTCATTAGCTATTAAAAAATTGTCGACGATTCAATGGAGTCAACTCAGAGAGACCTAAACTTAGCCAATGTCTGTTAACATTATTTTTTTTTAAGAGAAAACACAATTTAATTGACAGGTTAGATGGCATGAATGTAACAGTCTCTTGCACAAAGAAATGTCATTTTCACAAGTGCTAAGCATTCATTTTTTGCATGTTGTTAGGTCACCTGGTTCTAGTAACATTTAGGAATCAGTGTTGTATTCACAAAAAATACACATGGCAGCTATAGTTGGGTCTAGCACTAATACAAAGGATGCTTAATACTGCTTATAGCCATTAATGGATGAATCTGATTAATGCTTTAAAAGGTGATAGAACTGGGGTGCCTGGGTGGGCCAGTCAGCTAAATGTCCAACTCTTGGTTTCTGCTCAGATCATGATATTGCTTTTCACGAGTTCAAGCCCCCCATCGGGCTCTGCAGTGACAGCGTGAAACCTGCTTGGGATTCTCTCTCCTGTCTCCCACTGTCTCTGCCCCTCCCCTGCTTACACTCTCTGTCTTCCTCAAAAATAAATAGACACTTAATAAATAAATAAATAAGTGATAACATTTTCATGTAAACCATTAACTCCTCAAATATTTCTTTTAGAACAGTCTCTTCTATGCTTCCAGAAATCAGAGTAACTGTATATTTCACACTCTCATTCTCTTATCCTTATGTCAACTTCTTATATTCAATCTCCTCAGTCTCCCTGACCTGAATTCTGGAAAACTTCTTGAGTTATGTTCTTTCTTCAGCTTTGACTCATATGCTATGAAACGCACTCATAAAATATAAAGTTCTTAACCTCAGTAATCACCTTTTTTTTTTTTCTAAAAGTACTTATCTTTACTTCTAAAAGAAGTCTGCTTTCTTCTTTTTGGTGCCTCTTTATTTCCTCTTTATTTTGTTCTTTTATTTTTTTTTTTAAATATTATCTATGTGGGGGTGCCTGGGTGGTGCAGTCGGTTGAGCGTCCGACTTCAGCCAGGTCACGATCTCGCGGTTCGTGAGCTCGAGCCCCGCGTCGGGCTCTGGGCTGATGGCTCAGAGCCTGGAGCCTGTTTCCGATTCTGTGTCTCCCTCTCTCTCTGCCCCTCCCCCGTTCATGCTCTGTCTCTCTCTGTCCCAAAAATAAATAAACGTTGAAAAAAAAATTATAAATATTATCTATGTGTATTTCAATCTGTACCTGGTGTAATTGGTTTTATTTGAGATACCAAAACAGTTGTTAATTTTTGCACTGAATTTCATTCACATATACTTTTTCATTTGCTTCACTCCCTCATTTGTTTCTAATTTTTTGTAGATGTTTGTATTTAGAACAATTTAAGATTTACAAAAATATCATGAAAATAATAAAGAGTTCCCTTACGTCCCACACCAGTTTCCCCCAGTATTAACACCTGATCTTAGTATGATACTTTTATCATAACTAATAAACCAATACATTATTATTAAGTCAAGTCCATACCTTATTTAGATTTTCTTGGTATTTCCCTAATGCCCCTTTTCTGTCCTGGCCACTTAGTGGTCATGATTCCTCGGGTTCCCCTTAGTTAGGTTAGTTTCTTAGAATCTCCTGAGATTTGATGACCTTAATAGATTTTAGGAGCACTGGTCAGGTGTTTGAGGTTTGTCAGATGTTTTTGTCATGATAAGACCAAGGTTATGGGTTTGGGGGAAGAACCACAAAAGTAAGGTGACATTCTCATCACATTATATCAAAATTACATGCTATCAACATGATTTAACATTGTCCATGTCAATCTTGATCACCTGGCTGAGGTAGGGTTTGTTGGATTTCTCCACTATAAAGTAGTTCTTTTTTCCCCTCTCATATTGAAGTCTTTGATCTCAATTTTATGTCCAAGAAAAGTCATTGGTTTTCAGTATGTACAGATTTTTCTTCTTGTAAAAGAGAGAGTGATGACTCCCAAGTTCTTTATATGTTGGAGCTGAAAGTATAGTTTGTTTTTCATTTCCATCTGTAATGCTATCCTTTTCTGTAGTGAGAACAGAATTAAGTTCAATGACTCTCGTGCCAGCATCTGATCCAGGTGGGCATAACTGCTATCTGATCTATGCCTGCTGTCACCAAGTTCTGCCACTGAAGTCCTTGCTCATCATTTCAGAACAGTGTAAAGTCTCCAACATAAATTCTGTGCACTGCTTATGCATGAAGAACACATCCGTGATGTGGTTAAGAATAACTCAGGAAAAGAAGGTCAGATGCCATTAGGTATAAGAATCACATGCAGTGCTTGAGATTGAATCAAAGTGGTAACTATTATGAAAATTAGGAACTCCTTTGTACAAACTGAGCACGCAGTTATAAACACTGATAATACAGGGCCTTGACCTGGAAATCCATACTCTAGCAAAATTTAAATCAAAAGCCATGCTGTAAATTTGCTTTTGCTCATCTATGCCTATTTATTTTATCAAAGCCACTAAACCAATTTTTATTAAAACTAACCATGTAGCTAGAAAATAAACTGATCATTAATTTGTGGGCAGGTAACCATATCCGACAAAGAAAATAGGATAGAAATTTCTGTTCTCCAACTCTTACTTTCTCAACCAGCAAGTGAAAAGCTGCACTGATGAACTTGAACTACTGACCTGATATGATCTGTTTCTACTGAGAACAGAAAGAAACATTTAACATAATCCGTCTCTCTTTTGGTGGAGTAGGATTGCCTTGTCCTAAAGTTTTTATGAGATCCAACTATAGTCTCTCCCCCCACCCAATCCACACCCTCAAAAACATTTGAAAATTAGAAACACAGAAGTTATGGTCTGTGGGATGGCTTCTGTGATGGCCATGAGCCAGAAATTCAATAATACTGTGTAGTGTCCACTAAAGTCATATTATGCTAAAAGTTTTACACAAATTGGCAAATGAACTCCCAATACTCATTTTTTTATCTTCATTTTACAGATCACAGTGAAGCATAGGAAAAGAATGTGTTCGGTGTCACAGAACTAAAGGAAAAGCATGGTACGTTAAGTGTACAACACTAATTATATTATAATATCATTGTTTATAGCATTATTGTACATTATTATATACATTGTTTATTACATGATTGTTTACAGAGTCGTCAGATTTAGCAAATTAAAATATAAAACATCCAGTGAAATTTGCATTTCACATAAACAACATATACTTTTTGTCGTGTAAGTCCCATGTAATATTTGTGGTAGTTATACTAAAAAAAAAAAGTATTTGTTGTCTATATGAAATTCACATTTCACTGGACATCCTGTAATTTACCTGGCAGCCCTATTTGTTGATGTTGTTGGAGATGATGTTATCATCTCCATGTTGCAGATGAGAAAATTGGAAAAAATAAAAAAGTGTCACAGAACCATTAGCACTGTGCATTACAGGTCCAACATTAATTGTTTCCCAGACAGTTGAGACCAGAGCTGTGGAGTGCATACTTTAGGAGAATGGCTGAAACTTCATAGCCCCTCTCCCCGCCTGAGTTCTCTCAGGGTAGCAGATATTTCCTGGGTCAATGATGATTTCCCACAATGGGGGCCTGTTCTCTCTGCCTGAGAGTTCTCTCCAGCACCTCATGAGTGTCCAGCCTGCACTCAGATGCAACCTGGAAGGGCCAGAAAGGTAATGCCCCTATAGGCAATGTTCAAAAAACAAGAGAAAGGAGAAAAAAAAAAAAAAAAAAGGAGATGCCTAGGTTCCCATTGTTCTAGAAAGTCACCTGCAGAGTTGAGCCATGGGATCCATCGTGATTACCTGCACACTAATACCCTCCACCTTCTCCTCCCTGCTTCAGCACCCGCCCCCCCATTCTCAGTTCTGCCTTCTCTGCACACTAGCTTCAACCTGTGTTAAATCCTGTCCCAAGCACTGCTTTTACAGGAACCCAAACCAAGACATGTGTCTGGTAAAAAAAAAAAATGCTAAGAGAGAATCAGGACAGCCATATCCCCACCGACAATCCTACTTCATCGAGACCTTGAAGAATTGAAAGAAAGTCATTGCTCGCTTCATAAGGAAGTATGGTTTATAGCAAACCAGCTTCAGATGGAGCAGAGAAAGCAATAAAGCTGGCCTTCCCTATATAGAATATTGGAGGCTTAGGTTCAAAGCAGAGGCAATTGATAGAAAATATGGGTCATGCCTAGCAGTCTTCTTAACCCTCATCTTTTGTTTTCATTACCACGCTCTCCCCCCAGGCCACAGATACGTGCTTCCCTGTCTCCTGCTCCGGTGTTCCTTTATAACAACAGATTCAATCTTTAGTTTCAATGAAATATTGATGTGGTCTACTACAAGGGCGGCCAAAACTTTCATACTTTCTTTGAATTATGTGCAGGCCACGGTAGGGCTGCTGTTCCCCCAGGATGACCTCTTATATGCCTCCTCCAGGAAATCAGTTAATGTGCCTTCCAATTTCATGGGGCTGTTACTTTTATTGACATTTATCCTGGAAGCCAAAGAAAGTTACACGATCTCACTAATGACATAGTCACCCCATGAGATTGTGTAGGACATAAATATTCATTAGAACTAAGCCTTGTGTCTTCCTGAAAGTTGACTGGATAAGGTCAGTAAGAATTCATGTTGGAAATGTGTTCATCTGAACCAAATAATGAATCCATTTGTCATAATGATTAACATGGAGAGAGAGCAATTGTAAAGGAAAATATTTTCTTTTTATCGAAGTTTTATTTGCTTACAGTTTTTCTTACCAATCAGCCACTGAATTCATCTGTATGATAATTGCCAGAAATTCAGAAGGAATTTGATACCTTCTCATAATTTATAGACTTTTAAGTTTTTTGATGAACCCTATTTATCACTTGTTAGTCCCATCCTTGAAACATGGTGAAGGGGGATGTTGTGTTTTTATTGAAAATTGTCTACTTTTCCAAAGATTCTAAAAAATCATTTTTACAGTCTTTAACAGTGTTTTATGAGGGAGAAAGGTGATACCAAAATGCCATGTTGAGAACACTTCAGCAGCGTTACAAAATCTAATTAATAAACCAATGTTGAAACTGTATGCTTTTTAACAAAAGAAATGTCTTTCTACTTGAGTCATTTATACATTTCTGCTGTGACATTTTTAAAGTTTTTAAAGTCTAAAGGTTTTAAAGTTTCTTAAATATCTCTAGCCACATGCTTAAATAGCTCGCTCACTGTCATGCACATTCTCTCTCTTGCTTTCTATCTCCCTGAAAAAGCAAAATATGCATCTGACAATAATCAACACTATATCATGCCATTTCGAAATGATCCTATATTTTTGCTATGAAGTGCATATCTATTATTCATAACCAGTTTTGAGACTCTGAAATATGTGCTAAAGCTTTTTGAGCCAAGCTTAACCCTGTTTCAAGAAAAAATATGCACTCGGGAGAAGTAAATATGTTCAGCTGATTTTTAAGAGGGCTATGATTTCCAAGCTTAGAATATATAGAATCAAGACTTAATGTTATCATATGCAGAATCAAATGGAGATTGTGGAGAGAAACAGGAAGGCTTCCTAAATGATGGATATTCATTATCTATATTATGATCCCAAGATTCTCCTTTTTCTCTACATTACAGCATTTGAATTCCGCCATCCCTCAAGGGAATTCTTCCCTCTGAAATATGTGACTAATTGTCTGGAAGTGAACAGACAAGTCTGATTTCAACCTCTATTTACCTTAAACTGTATCCATTACCTATTGTTCAAACGCTGCCACAACTATTGGAAGATAGAAACCTGAATTTGTAATGTCATAAAAATCTGTTACTTTTTCCGCACTGGATAGTATACATGATGGATATTAACATGTTAATATGGATATTAATTATCCCATCCCACGTGATGTCCATGACACTCTAAAAGTTGTTTTTCTCCCATCTGATTCAACGAATTAGTGAAATATTCTTAGATGACAGTGTAGACACCACCAATGCACCAGGGAATGTTGCCCTTTTTCCAAGTCATTACTGATCTGCCGTCTGCTCAGTGTTACATGTACAGCACAGCCACGATTAGACTGGCTCCATTTAGCCACCTTACAGCTAAATTACACACTGGAACTAGCAGAGGACATAAAATTATGCAGGTCACTGCATTCGGGGGAGAGAGGGGCACCAAGGGAGGGTAGTATGTGGAATTCCTAGGAAGACTCACTTCAAGGAGTAATAACAAAAAATTTGATTTTTTTAAACCAATGAAGAATTTGCAGTCTATGAAGGAAAAAGGAGATGGTCTCCACAAAACAGAATAAGGATTACCCCCTTCCTATTTGTGGAGCTGAGAAAGAGGATCCTCTTGACCAGTGCTATGCTGGAACCAGGTTGGACTTGCTCAGCGAAGTCAACCGTGTGCCTCTCTTCCCAACTCTATGTTCAGTATCATCACACTGGTAGCTGCAAATTAGCATGGTGGGAGTAGAGTAGTCCCCCGAACCTGGGGGATATGTTCTGAGACCCCTCAGTGGATGCCTGAAGCCACAGATAGCACAGAACCCTACACACGCTAAATCCTTCCCTATGTAGATGCACCTATGATAAAGTTCAGTTCATAAATCAGGTGTAACAAGAGATTAACAACAATAAATCATAATGAAATGCAGCCATTACAATGATATACTGAGATAAAAGTTACGTGAATGTGGTCTCTCTTTCAAAATATCTTATACTGTACTCACCCTTCTTGTGATGATATGAGATGAAAAAAGGCCTACGTGATGCGATGAAGCAAGGTGAGTGACGTAGGTACTGTGACTATTGACTTTCTGCCAATTTGTCAGAAGGAGGATCATCTGCTTTCAGATAGCGATTGACCTCTGGTATTTGAAACTGTAGAAAGCAAAACTGTGGGTAAGGGGAGACTATTGTATTTCTACCACGGAAATTGCAAAATGCTACACATCAAGGCATTATCTCCAGGGAGCTGGTTGTTACACACTTACCAGCACACCTTTGCTTTCATTCAAGGGTTTAGTTGATGAGTTAACTACCTGGCAAGTGTTGGCAGGATGCCCTGGCACAGGTGTTCGAGATACGGTTGTCTGGCACCTGATAGCTTTCAAGTAGCTTTCACATGGACTACTTATCCATGATGAGGCAGTCATCAAGTAAAAGCACTAAGTCCACCATTATTTTACCCATTCAGAAATTTTATTATGTTTATCAGAACACAACCTCTTTGAGTTCGGTTACTTATGTTTAAAAATGGCAAAGCAGCCATTTGAAATGTATGGTGTCAACAAAATTTGATCCTTTCCCCTGAATTTACAGATAACCATTTGTTTTGGCAAAATATAGACCAGGGTAGAACGTATCTGCTCACACTCGTGGATGAAGTTTTTTATCGTTAAAGGATGTGCATTGCTTTTCTCTTACGAATCCGATATGCTTGTGAGTGGTAATTGTAGGTGGCAGATTTAATGAACTCAAATGCATTTGAGAAGGTTTGAGAAATGCCCATACATAGTCATACATAGACTGTCTAAAGAACATCATTAGATAACTTCAGCATTCACCGGTGCAAACATCCACCCAGTTCACTCCAGGTGTGACCTACAGAAACAGGAAACATTTGTCCAGAGCAACACTCATGGAACATGATCTAACTTTTATAATTATGAGGAAAAATAAACAGATTTAAAAAGAAATACACTGTTATAACTGTAATAACAGTTTTGGTTCACTGCCAAAGTGAGGGAAGGTACACATACCCCCTGCCCACCCTACCACACGGCCTCCCCCACCCCCATCAACATCCCCCACCAGAGTGGTACATTTGTGACCTTACATGGACACACCATTATCACCTGGGGTCCATAGCTTACATTAGGATTCACTCTGGGGGTTGTACATTCTTTGGGTTTGGACAAATGATATAATGACATGCATCCACCATTACAGTATCATATAGAAGAGTGTCACTGAACTCAAAATCCTCTGTGCTTCACCTACTCATACCCCCTGACCCCTGGCAAACACTAATCTCTTTACTGACCCTGTAGTTTTGCCTTCTCCAGAGTGTCATACAGTAAGTAGCTTTCTTAGGCTTCTTCTTTCATTTGGTAATAACCACTTAAGGTTCTTTCATGTCTGTTCATGGTTTGCTAGCTCATTTCTTTTCCATGCTGAGTAACATTCCATTATCTGGATGTACCACAGCTTATTTATCCCTTCACGTGTTGAAGGATATATTGGTTGCTACCAAGTTCTGACAATTATGAATAAAGCTGGTATAAATACCCACGTGTTGGTTTTGGGGTGACATAAATTTTCAACTTATTAATATATTTTAAATCAGAGATGGAGCACCTGGGTAGCTCAGTGGGTTTAGTGTCTGACTCTTGATTTTGTCTCAGGTCGTGATCTCACAGTTCCGTGAGTTCAAGCCCTGCATCAGGCTCTGCACTGACATTGCAGAGCCTGCTTGGGATTCTCGCTTTCTTTCTCTACCCCTCCCCGCTCAAAATAAATCTCTGATTTTTTAAAACTGGAGATATTTGGCAACTATACCCTGCTGAGCACGTTATGTGCCATATAAAAGATTCTCCTTGAATATATTTGATCCAGATTGTGCAAATACACTCTGAAGAGTTCTATATGTGACACTATTGCTGCACAGAACTCTGATCTTGAAAATTTTATTCCCCATATTCAGTCTTTGTATCAATTCTTAGAAAATACCAAACTCTTTGCTGTCAGAGAGACCTGGAATTTGCCATTTCCTCTGCCTGGAACACTATTCCCTTGACTCTTCCCAGAACTTCAGCCCTTGACTTCTATGTCTCAGCCTTAATGTCTCATTTCTAGCAGAACCTGCCCAGGCAGCTCTAGGAGGTGGTCTGCCCTCACATACTCTGTTATTATTGATCACTCTGCCCTATTTTCCTCATAGCATTCAATTGGACTTAACAAAAAAAGGAATAAACTACACACTTTTTAAAAATAGAGATTTAAAATTTGCCCAAAGACTTATTTCTAATGAGGCTTGAGCTAACAAACCACAAAAGCAACTAGTCCAAGATCAATACACTGGTGTCCTATGGGTGATGTTCATCCTGTATACATGAGGACAACTGTAAAGTTCATTAAAGTATTGAGATCTGTTTCTACTGGTTAGTAAACAACTTCTGTCCTTAGCCCCACCCTCTCACACACCTACCACCCTGGGTGCTCCACCTTGCCAGGGACCCCTTTGGCTCTCCCTATGATCCTGCAACTACAGAGTTAATGCCCACAGTCTCAGCAACCTTGAACCATACTTAAAGGACACTGTTCATTTTATTGATGGGTTCCGGTACCTTTCAACTCCCCAGAGTCTCTCCTCCTGGGCTCCATCGTTGATTTCCTCTCTTCAGGGCTACCAAAGGCCATCCTTTGACCCAGCCACACCTCTAACTCACTCGTAAGACACTTCTGCAAAATACCTCAGGCTGGAAACACACAAGTTTGCTTATCAGCCCTTTCCAGTGACAAATACCAATCCCCCCATCAACAGGACAGCCCTCCTCCCGTGTAATCTTCTAAACTTTGCAGCACATTAAAATCAGCTGGGCAGCTTTTATTAATTCCAATACCCAAGCCACACCCCAGATGGATTGATTCAGAATGTTTGAGGACTAGAGTCAGCCATGGGTATTTTTGTTTCTTCATTTCAAGTTTTTATTTAAATTCTAGTTGGTTAACATACAGTGTCATATTCGTTTCATGAGTAGAATTTAATGATTTAATTTACATGTAACACCCAGTGCTCATCACAACAGGTGTTTTCCTCAATACCCATCACCCATTTACCCATCCCCCACCCACCTCCCTTCCACCAACCTTTAGCTTGTTTTAATAGTTAAGAGTCTCTTATGGTTCCCCTCCCTCTCTTTTTTTCCCTTCCCCTATGTTCATCTGTTTTGTTCCTTAAATTCCACCTTTGAGTGAAATCACATGGTATTTCTTTCTCTGAGTCATGGGTATTTTTTAAAGATCTACAGGTGGGGCACCTGGGCGGCTCAGTCGTTTAAGCGTCCGACTTCAGCTCAGGTCACGATCTTGCTGTCCGTGAGTTCAAGCCCCACATCAGCACTGTGCTGACAGCCCAGAGCCTGTTTCAGAGTCTGTGTCTCCTCTCTCTGACCCTCCCCCATTCATGCTCTGCCTCTCCCTGTCCCAAAAATAAATAAACATTAAAAAGAATTAAAAAAAAAAGATCTACAGGTAATTTCACTCTTCGGGCACATCAAATATGCCTTCTTAACCCAATTAACCTTTAAATCAGTTCATCTGTTTCTACATACTTGATGGTTCACTCATGCTTTTTCACTTCCTTACGCTTTGCAGATATTGTCTTCACAAATCTAAGGTTTATGGCAGCCCTGCATCAAGCAAGTCTCTCAGTGCCATTTTTCCAATAGCATTGACTCAGATTCTTTTTTGGTAATTCTCACAATATTTCAGACGTTTTCATTATTATTGTATTTGTTATGGTGATCTGTGATCTGGGGCCTGTGATGTTACTATTGTAATTGTTTTGGGGTGTCATGAGTAGTGCCCATGTAAGACAGTGAATTTAATTGATGAATGTTGCATGTGTTCTGACTGCCCCACCAATTGGCCTGTCCCCTTCCCCTGTCTCTCCTCTCCTCGGGCCTCCCTATTCCCTGACACACAACAATATTGAAATTAGGCTGATGGATAGCACTATGACCTCTAGATGTTCAAGTGAAACAAAGAGCTGCATGTCTCTCACTTAATGTTTTTTCTTTGTTTTAATATGAAATTTGTCAAATTGGTTTCCATACAACACCCAGTGCTCATCTCAATCACTTTAAATCAAAAGCTAAGAATGATTAAGCTTAGCAAGAAAGTCATGTCAAAGGCTGAGATAGGCTGAAAGCTAGACAGTGCCAGTCAGCCAAGCTGTGAATGCAAAGGAAAAATTCTTAAAGGAAATTAAAAGCACTACTCCAGTGAACACATGAATGATAAGATAGTGAAACAGACTTACTGCCAACATGGAGAAAGTTTGAGTAGTCTGTATAGCAAATCAGCCACAACTTTCCATTAAACTAAAGTCTGTTCCAGAGCATGGCCCAAATTCTCTTCAATTCTTTGAAGTCTGAGAGAGGTGAGGAAGAAAACGTTTTGAAGCTAGCAGAGGTGGGTTCAAGAGGCTCAAGGAGAGAAGCTGTCTCTACAATATAAAATGCATTGTGAAGCATTAGGCGCTGACATAGAAACTGCAGCAAGTTATCCAGGAGATCTAGCTAAGACAATGAATGAAGGTGGCTGCACTAGACAACAGGTTTCCACTGTAGACAAAACAGCCTTCTATTAGAAGATGTCATTTAGGACTTTCATAGCTAGAGAGGAGAAGTCAACGCCTGGCTTCAAAACTGTAAAGGACAGGCTGACTCTCTTGTTAGGGGCTAAGGCAGCTGATGACTTGAAGTTGAAGCCAATGTGCATTTATCGCTCTGAAAATCCTAGGGCCCTTAAGAAGTATGCAGCATCTACTCTGCTGTGCTCTGTAAATGGAACAACAAAGCCTGTTTACTAAATTTTAAGGCTACTGATGAGAAATAGTGCTCAGGAAAAAATTTTTTTTTTTTTCCTTTCAAACTATGAGTCTTCACTGATAGTCACCCAAAGGTTCTAATGTACGTGATTTATGTTGTTTTCATGCCGACTAATACAGCATCCAATTTACAGCCCATGGATCCAGAAGTCATTTATGCTTGTAAGTTCTATGATTTAGGAAATACATTTTGTAATGCTATAGCTGCCATAGATAGTTATTCCTCTGATGGATCTGGGCAAAGTAAATTAAAAACCTTCTGGAAAGAATTCACCATTCTAGAGACCATTAAGAGCATCCATAATTTATGGGAAGGGGGCAAAGTATCAACATGAACAGGAGTTTGGAAGAAGTTGATTCCAACCCTCATGGATGATTTTGAAAAATTTAAGACTTCTGTGAGGATGTGGCAGAAATAGCAAGAGAACTGGAATTATAAGTGAAGCCCGAAGATGGGCCTGAACTCTAAAAGTGATAAATATAGAAGCACTGTTACCGGTTTATTATTTTGAAATACATAAAGGGATAGATATAAGACATTAAGGAAAGGACTTCGTTGATAGAAAGGAATATGGCAGGCAGTGTCTCTCTTTCCTTATAAGTCTTGTAATACTCTATTAGATCATATGAATTATCAATTGCTTGATACTTTTCTCATTAAAAGAATTACATTGTTTTTTAATATATGCTTGTCATGTAAATTTTGGCTACTAACCAAAGTTTCCCAGTTTTGGTTATCCTCAGAAATGCCTAATACTAAAGTTTTGGATGTCCTAGAAAGTTAAAGATCAAATCATTGAGCGTAGTAATGGGCTACTAAGAGGTAGCAAAGAAATAACTTTGCCGAAAAGTATCTCACACTCATGTTCATCTACTTAAATATAATTGTACTTTCTTAAATGAAGACTGAAATGAGGTACCTAATAAGTATAAATGTATTGATGAGGGAAAGAGAACAAAATGTTTGAAATGGCAATTCTGGCAAAGATTCAAAATGATACCTCCAAGAGTGCCTGACAAAAGAAACTATCGATTGGCTTCTCCTGGGGGTGGTCAATGAATATGGTATGGATAACTGAATAACAGGATGTGAGTCAAAATTTGAATTTGAGGCTCAGCCTTCACAGATGTAAATTATTAAGATCTTGTTTTAGAACAGTGGCCGTGATGAGGTTCAAAGACAAATAATATCTAACACTTGTCTAGCACCTACTATGTACCACAGGATGTTGTAAATTATTAACGCATTTAGTCTTCACAACAAATACATGTGGTAGACATGGTTATTATTGGCATTTTACAGCCAAGAAAACTAAGGACCTGAAAGTTTAAGTAACTTTGCCCAAATCACATAACCAGTAAGGGAAAGAGCTGGGGAAGGAAAGGGGTAGTCTAGCACTAATGTCTGTGCTCATAATACTTCAATTACACTGGCTCTTGAATAACCAGAGCTTTACCATTCAAGGTTTATGGTTTACAGGGAAATAAAAAGAGAAATGCCTCCACCACCCAACAATCACCACACAAAAGAGCAATCCATGGTACTTAGGTGGGAGACAGAGGACAGAAAAAGAAAATGTTCAATAGAAGCAGAATATCAGAAAGAGTTATGACTCTCAGGTAGTCCACGGAAGGAAATTCAGATAAATACTCTAAGAATACAAATCTCTGGATTTGGGGCAAATATAGAGCTTAGACAAGGAACAGACTAATAGAGGGCGGCTAAATACAGAAATCCAAGTAAAAATATGATAATTCACACATGTTCTAAATTGAAGAAAGCTACAGTCTCTATGTGCTTTGTAACTGCCAACCACGCTTGTTTACAAAATAGGCCATACAGTGATAATTTCTCATAACCAGTAAAAAAAGGAATGCCTTTACGAAACCTGATCTAGGAATATTTTATTGACTTGATAATGTGTTAGAACTGTGGGTTAGGGGTATCAGAAGAAAGTTATTCTACTGAAAAACTTGCAAATATAAGCACAAGTGATGTTTTAACATAGTGGAAATTTGGGCTACACAATAGTTGTAATTCACTTCTGCCAGTGTGAACTGACTTGATTACCAGTGTTAAAGTGGTAATCCATCATTTTTTAAATAAATAAAAAGACAGTTATTAACAGTAATTTTGAACATTTTTCCCTACTTTATCTTTTACCAAAGCATCCCCATAAGTAAACCAAATAATACATGTTTTAAATTTTTTTCTTCCCCTACACTTACTCTTGATGCTAACAGAGAAATAGTTGAGGGATTGATGGTTTGGGGGAAAGGATGGCAGTTACCACTGTGCCTATTAAATGGCAGACACATTACAATCCTCACACATATCCCTGGGGCGTCAACATTAGGATCTCTGTTTTATCATGATCAAGAGGTATAGCCAACTTGAGTTAAATCAGCATAGGGTCACCACCCAGTCTGGCATAAGAAATGGCTAAAGGTCTTCCAGGAAGTGGTTCCATTCAGTTGTTCTGGAGATTATACTGTGCTAGAAGTCTCTGTGATTTATGATACGTGAGTGCCTTCTGTGCGAACCCTGCAAATTCAGAAGGGAAACAAATTTCTTCCCTCTCCCGTTGAAGCCTGCATCCTTCAGATTCTCAGCCTGTGATTAGATTTGGGGAGCAGAGTCCAGTACTTGGGGAGAGAGTACTATTAGGAGCAGGGAGGCTGAACTTCAGAGACCAGCTTTAGACCCAGCAGATGAATCACTATACACATTCAGTAAAAAAAGAAAAATGATTTCTGAGCCTGACTGTGCTTTCATCCCCTTCTTCCTCAGGTAGAGGAAAGGTAAATCCTGGATCCCACACACCAAGGGTTTTTCCTAGCACATCAAGCTTATGCCACAAAGAGTCTATTTATAAAAGTCAGGTCTAAGTTCCCAGCCCTTATTTTCCTTCTATGGCACCTCATTTGTACCATGTTGTGTTTTAATTTTATGTTGACAAGTAAATTTGCATTTCCCTTACCAGACAATAAATAAAGGTATGAACCAAGTCCCATTTTCTGTATTCCCAGCATTTGGTACAATGTCTGATAAAGAGTGAGAGCTCATTATGTGTTTGGGGAATGAGTGAATGAATATTGCCAGCTTTGGTAAAAATGAGCTGCAAATTTTGGAAGATTCAGACTTCAAATCATAAGACCTCAGAACTATACTTGCGCACGTTAGAGGAGACAAGGTGACTGATAAATATTTTCAACACTTATTACACTAGACCCATACCAAGAGGAAAACAGTCTCAGTTACTTCAGTCTACATGTAGAATGGTCTAGGATAATGGTGAAGGCCATGAAATGAATGTTTGTGTCTCCTCAAAATTCATATGTTGAAATTCCTAGCCCCCTGTGTGATGGTTTTAAGAGGTAGGGCCTTTGGTAGGTAATTATTTCATGAAGATCCAGCCCTCATGAATGTGATTAGTGCCCTCATAAAGGGGCTCCAAACCACTCTCTCCCTCTTCTGAACAATGAGATGTTGGCAGTCTGCAAGTCAAAAATGGGATCTCACCAGAACCTAATCGTGTAATATCCTAATCTTGGACTTACAGCCTCCAGAACTGAGAGAAATAAATTTCTGTTGTGTATAAGCCACCCAGTCTATGGTACTTTGTTATAGCATCCTTAATTGACTATGACAATGATCGATAACAATACCCGTACCTTTGACCTAATACTTATATCTGTACCTATCTACATCTGTATTATCATCTATATCAATACAGATATAGATATCAGCATATATCAATGTAGACAGAGATACAAATATATACTAATATAGACATATAGAGGTAGAGATAGAGATAGAGATTGGCATGAGGACCATTAAAAAACATAAGTATTTTATGTACCACATTTTTTACCTGTAATTATTTGCATTCTACAAAATACTATGACCCCAAAGTAAATCAGTAATGTATCATACATTTTTTGCTGGTAACCTGAATACTGTGATTGCTCAAATATTGATTGTGGAATATTTATTAAATAATAAAAATTAAAAATATATAAAACTAAAAATGATAAATATGGACTATTTGTTAAACCATGATAGTTTTTCTTCTTTTGCAGGATGATTGATTATTCACAAATGGTTTTAAACCACCTGTCAATAGAAATAGCTATCATTACAAATTAGCCAAAATTACAGAAACCCATTATGTTAAAAACAATAATTCACATGTACAACAACAAACCACCCCCAAATAACCTTTTGACCTACTTTCTAACTTTTCTCAAGGTGTGGCACCGAACTCTCATAAGGTAAGATGTTCGTTCCATTTTTTAGCTGTTTTAGGCACAAAATAAGAGTGAGTCACCTGAATTTCTAAATATGTTAAGATGAAAGGTGAGTGGCAAATTTTGCAATTATATTTTTAAAGGTGAGTAAATACATTTTGCTTCTTGGAAAGTTTTCCATTCTGTGTATGTACATTGTGAACCACATATTAAGTGTTTATAATGGAGAAGTTTCAAGGTCAAAACTACATATTAAAACAAAAGGGAGATGGATTAGGCAGTACACTTGGACACTGGAAAATGATGAAATAGCTGGGAAGTGCCTTTGAAACCCTCCTATGGCCCATCTCCAGCTCCTGGAGCCTCCTGCTCCCCACTCTGCAAATGTCCACGGTGCTCTCCAGCTCCCCAGTTCAATTCCATGCACAGTGTCCAGTGACCCCACGTGCCTAGCCCACTCTGAATCTCATTTCAGATTGAACAATAAGACCACTCCTCGAGTTTACAACTTCTCAAATGTGCCCAAAGATGCTGATATATTGATGGCTAGAAAACGGTATCAAGTTTCTCATTGGCATTCTTCTATTCAATAAGATAAACCATTATATTCTACAAAATGATGTCTAATTTTTAAAATATCCATTTTTCCCTACAGGACTCAGTATAGCTATTTTTATCTCGAATGGAAAAAAATGTGGCCCATAAAAACATTCACATTTTTTTTTTTAATTTTTAACGCTTATTTATTTTTGAGAGACAGAGACAGAGTGCGAGCAGGGGAGGGACAGAGAGAGAGAGAGACACAGAATCTGAAACAGACTCCAGGCTCTGAGATGTCAGCACAGAGCCTGACACAGGGTTCAAACCCACAACCCGTGAGACCATGACCTGAACCGAAATCAAGAGTCAGCCGCTCAACAGACTGAGCCATTCAGGTGTCCCAAAATGTTCACATTTTTTAATTGGCTTTCATTCAAATATAGATACAGATGAAGGTACAGAAGCAGACAGGTACAGGAATGGGTATATACGCATAGGCCTGGGTATAGGTATGGGCATGGACATAAGTACGGGTATAGATATAGCCATGGCCAAAGGCATGGGCTCTGGCATGGGCATAGGCATGCACATAGGTCTAGGCATGAATATAGGCATAGGCATGGGCATGGGCATAGGAATGTATATAGGCACAGGCATAGACAATGGTATAGGCATAAGCAAAAGCATAGGCATGGGCACAGGCATATGCACAAACATGGACATAGGCGTACGCATGAGTACGGGCATAGACATGGGTATAGGCATAAGCATAGGCTTGGGAATGGGTAGTAGGCATAGGCATAGGCATGAGTATAGGCATGGGAATAGCCATGGGCATATATGTAGGTCACTAGTACTCTACACTATTTTATTTTATTTTTTTCAATATATGAAGTTTATTGTCAAACTGGTTTCCATACAACACCCAGTGCTTATCCCAAAAGGTGTCCTCCTCAATACCCATCACCCACCCTCCCCTCCCTCCCACCCCTCATCAACCCTCAGTTTGTTCTCAGGTTTTAAGAGTCTCTTATGCTTTGGCTCTCTCCCGCTCTAACCTCATTTTTTTTTTCCCTTCCCCTCCCCCATGGGTTTCTGTTAAGTTTCTCAGGATCCACATAAGGGTTAAACCATATGGTATCTGTCTTTCTCTGCCTGACTTATTTCACTTAGCATAATATCCTCCAGTTCCATCCACGTTGCTACAAAGGGCCATATTTCATTCTTTCTCATTGCCACGTAGTACTCCATTGTGTATATAAACCACAATTTCTTTATCCATTCATCAGTTGATGGACATTTAGGCTCTTTCCATAATTTGGCTATTGTTGAGAGTGCTGCTATAAACATTGGGGTCCAAGTGCCCCTATTCATCAGCACTCCTGTATCCCTTGGGTAAATTCCTAGCAGTGCTATTGCTGGGTCATAGGGTAGATCTGTTTTTAATTTTTTGAGGAACCTCCACACTGTTTTCCAGAGTGGCTGCACCAGTTTGCATTCCCACCAACAGTGCAAGAGGGTTCCCGTTTCTCCACATCCTCTCCAGCATCTATAGTCTCCTGATTTGTTCATTTTGGCCACTCTGACTGGCGTGAGGTGATATATGAGTGTGGTTTTGATTTGTATTTCCCTGATAAGGAGCGACGTTGAGCATCTTTTCATGACACTATTTTATATAAGGACTTCTCTTCTCCTCTCTATTCTCTTCTCAATTAAACCTCTCCTTTTCCTGGGTATCTGCTGTCAGCTAGTAGTATCAGAAAATGCTGTCAGAGATGTTCATTCTAAAAGCAACTTTAGTGAGAAATGGATATTTGATTTTGAAACAGCAAGACAAAATAAAGTCAGTCCCTTAGATTGATAGGTAGTGGGGAGCAGATACAGTAATGGGGCAGGTATCTTGCTGTTTAAATCAAACCTCACGATGTAAGTGGGAGCATTGGTGTATTACATAAATCCTCAACCAAGGGCCAAAATTACATCATTCTTAGCTGTCTATTCATTAAGAGCAAGGCCAGACCCCTAGATTTTAAAAGATTGAAAATGATAGGACATTAATAACCACACCTTAGGGAGAAAACATTATTCCTGAATATCAAATACATCAAGTCACCCACTAGCTTAGACAGGAGATTGCATTTGCAAAAAAAAAAAATGTAGTTGGAATTGAGATTTTCATTTTGTACCTCTTTGTGAAAATGCAGATGGATTAACATTCATGGTCACTGAGTCCCGTTTCCATAGATATAGTTTGAGTTGTACCAACCAGGGACAGATTGTGTATTTTATTACTTTGTTTAAAATATCACTCAAACATTTTAAAAATATCCCAGCACTACAGAACATCCCATAAGAACATAATGACAATATTTCCTCTACTTTAAACCATTTTAAGGTCCCTGTGGCATTAAAAAAAAAAATGTGTACCTAGATTGTGATGCTGAAAGTCTATTAGTTGAGCTCAGCA
Organism: Herpailurus yagouaroundi; assembly: GCF_014898765.1. Lineage (NCBI taxonomy): Eukaryota > Metazoa > Chordata > Mammalia > Carnivora > Felidae > Herpailurus > Herpailurus yagouaroundi. Next base: position 137,775,504 of record NW_024412376.1, on the reverse strand, counting down.
TGCTGGCCTGGCCTCCAGGGAACTCCTTAAAAAGCCAAATTTAAATTAATGTGTAATCCCATTAGCATCCAGGGAAGAGTTAACCAGGTAACCAGACGTTTCATTTACTACAATTCTAAAGAGCCTTGGAAAAGATAGGGAGAATAAATGTTTTTGTCTGAGCTCCTGAAAAAAGATACTGTTTTATTTGGTTTTACAATAGAGGATTATAGCTGAGAAGAAATTCAGTGGTCAGATAAATATGAAATTTCTGTTTTTCTTCCCTTCTGACTAGTAAATTTCTAGGGATGATGTTTTTATATTATTGTACTTCTCAGAACACAGAGTTTTGAATACTAAATACTTAATATATTATTGCAAATGTAATGGCATATATAAGTTGTTGATCTTTTATTTGGAATCTAGCACTGAGTGAATCTTAAATAATGACAGTGGTGCGCCTTTAACCCATATTGAATATGCATGTTATTTGGAGGATGTTTTGAGGCATCCCCAATGGTCTTAAAAAATACATGTACATAGATTATAACCCTGAAAGTTCAGTGTATGAAGATAAGCTCATTTGGTTCAGCTAGTAATTCAATCCAGTGTGCTTTGGATATGTTAGGGAATAATACAGTCAAAACCCTCTGCTCTCGCTCTTACTGGTGATGGGGTCTGAGAAGATGCACAGAAATAGCACCTTGCAAGGAGAAGGAAAAGGAGAAAGAACAGTCTCAGACCTCAGGTGGCCGAAGAAGAAAAAGTGTTTAGTGTCCACCATATCTTTATACTTTCAACAACATTTTCATCTATGGCACCACCCACCTTTCTGGCAAAGAAGCCACCTCCCCATGTGATTGGTAGGATGAAGGTGAAGGCTGGCAAAGGTGAGTCTTCTCCATATGCAGTCATGTGGGCCACCCAGGATATGGCACAGAGGTTCAAGAGGCTGGGCATCACTGCCCTCCACATAGAACCCCAGTACACAGGAGGAAAGAAAATCAAAACCCCTGGGCCTGGATCATAGTCAGCCCTCAGAGACCTTCCCTGTTCAGGGATGAAGATCAAGGAAGACTGAGGATGTCACTCCCAAGCCCTCCAATAGCACCAGCAGGAAGGGGGATGGTCACCCTCTGTGAACAAGACTCCTCAAATTACTGTTTTCTGTAAATAAAGTGACTTCCTGTAGGCTTAAAAAAAATCCAAACCTTTTCTCTCTTATATCTCAGCAGAAGGATACAACCAATAAATAATAGATTTAATAAATGATTGTGTGGCATGTTCGAAAGTTGTAAATACTATGGAACAAAATCAAAAGCAGAACAAAGTAAGGCGATTTGAAATTTTGAATGGTAGGAGTATGGGCTGTTGTCAACTTGAAATATTAAAAGGAGTGGTCAAGGTAAGCCTCACTCATCAAGGTGAAATTTGAGCAAAGATTTGAGGAGTTAAAAAAGTTGGCCAAGCAAGTGGCTAAGGGCAGAATATTCCAGGCTGAGACAACATCCAGAGCAAAGCCTCCAAGGTAAGAGCATATCTCATGTGTTTGGTGAAAAGCAAGGGGATAACTGTGGCTCTGAGTTAATGGCAGCGGAGTAGGGTCATAGAAATGAAGGTTGGAAGGGTCACGGGGGAGCAGGCTAGATCATATAGAGCCTGACAAATGCTCGCATGAGCTTTTGCTTCGCTGAGTTTAGTGAAGAGCCATTGCAGAATTCCAAGCAGAGAAACAATCTACTAGGATGTAGGTTTCTGATGATTCCACTGGCGAATATAGGACAGACTACAGGAAGATGAAGATAAACACGGAGTGACCAATTAGGAGGCCGTTTCCATAATGTCATGACAGCTGATGGTGGCTCAGATTGGGGTGGAAATGGTTGAGAGGTGCTTAAAATTGGCCAAATTCTGAATATAGTTTGAAGTTAGAACAAAAGGACTTCTCAGTGGATTTAAAAAGGGTATGTGTTAGAAAGGAGGATTGACAATGACTCCAAAAGATTTGGCCTAGGCACTTCCAAGAATGAAATGTTCCACAATTCCATGGGTAATTGAGGAAAAGTACATGAAGGAAGTTAGAGGAGGAAGATCAGGAGTTTGGCTTTGGACATTAAGTCTATCTAGGATGAACGCAAATGAATTATTGTATCTGTGAGTCTGGAGCTCATGTGAAAGGTCTAGGCTGGAGGTTATCAGCATGCAGATAGTCTGAAAGCCACCAGCCTGGAGAAAATCAAGAGCTAGTGTGTGGACCAAGGACCAAGCTTGGTCCTCTTAACCATTAAGAGGTCAGAATGAAAAAGAACATCAACAAAGTTGCCTGGGAAGAAGCAACCAGAGAGCTAGGAGAGAAGCCATGTGTGGTGGGTATTCTTAGAATCCAAGTGAGGAAAGTGCATCAAGGAAGAATGATCAACTTTGTTAAAACCTATGATGGGTCAAGTGAAATGAGCTTGGAAAACTGGCCACTAAATCAAGTGACATGGTGCTCATTGGTTAATTAAAATGTTCATTCTGACAATGTTCACTATTTTCTTTATATTGCCATTTTGCCTTATAAGTGAAATTTACCTCCACCCAAGAGCTCTGTCCCTGACCTCAGCAGTTTCTTTCTTTCCTTTTTTTTTTCTAATTGTGCTTCTCTTGTGCACAAGAGAATATTGGCTCTTAAATCTCTTATTTAATTCCCTATATTTGTGTTATATGCTCTCTCTGAATGTGCTTTTTAATGCTCACAATTTTTTAGATTTAATTTTTTCCACATTTTAATATAGATCTATGTTTGAAATTCACCTATGCTTTTATTTCTTAGTCTATCTTGATTTTTGTTACTTTTCCAGATTACCTCATATTTGTGCTTTATTTCAGCTGCTAAATTTAAAAATTATCTAGCAGTAATCAACTTTGATATTTATTTATTCATTTTATTTATTTTAAATTTTATTTACTACTCTTGAGAGAGAGAGCACCCCCATGAGCAGGGGAGGGGCAGAGGAAGGCAAAGACAGAATCCCAACCAGGCTCCAAGCTGTTAGCACAAAGCCCAAAGCTCGGCTCAATCTCCCAAACCCTGAGATCATGACCAGAGCCTAAACCAAAAGTCGGATACTCAACTGACTAGCCCCCCAGGTGCCCCTCAACTTTGATATTTATTAAGCATCATAGACAGCCCCCCAGGTGCCCCTCAACTTTGATATTTATTAAGCATCATAGACAGTGAATTATAACTGTTTCTGACAACAAAAATCTGTCTCTCCCCAGTCACCATCCTGTTAGTTTGACATTCTTCCTCAGGCATTCATTTAGTCTTCCTGAGAAAATAGATAAATTTATGGCTGAATTTTATTTCTAACTCCTTCTCATCAAAGCCTCTACTTTATATGCATTTCCTGCTCCATTCATTTGTGTGGAATGTAATTGCATTCTGATTTTTATTTTTATTTCTGGGACTTATTGTATTTTTATTTACCAGCTCTGACTTTTATTCTAACTGACCTTTGTAATTTCTTATTTATTCAGATTCATATCATCCTGCTGTTGTAGGTACCTTTATGTATAGTGGAATTGCATTCCAATTTAGTCGGTGTTCCCAAACCAATAAATGTCATATCCCACTGTGAAAATAGAACTGATACAAAATGAGTCTGCATTAGAGAATGCAAAAGGTGGCAGGATAGAGGTTATATGTGAATTGAAAGTCAGGAATATTAAAAATAGAGTTAAAAGGGCAATTTTAACTGGAACAGCCAGTGCAAAGCCCTTCTACACATGCAAGTTCAAGGCACTATGTATCTAAGTCGTATTCCTGCAGAGTTCTCCAACCCTTCCCATTTGAATGTGTGTGCAACACACGCAGGTACACTTAAGCATCATGAAACAATGATGAGGCACAGCAGCCTCATCATTAATGGTAAATTAATAGATGGTCCTCTTGCTCTGACCATTTCATACTGATTATGTTTATGTGCACAAACATTTTGACTTTCAATAGACCATTTACTTTAACAAGTTGAATTATCAAGCTGCTCAGGGTAGTCACACTGATTTCAAAAAGTTTTTAAATGTCCTCGAGTGCTTTGCTGAACAAATTGTCTTGGATTGTTTTTATTCCCCACCCCACCCCCAAATAACAACCTATGCGGTATAGTCCATGGTAGTACATATTGTGTTCTAAAATATCAATAAAAGGGAAAATATTTCTCAGAAATTATTAATGCTCCAGAGATCCTTCTAAGGATTTAAAACATCTTAAGAAGTCCCTCTCCTTTTAAGCAAACAAAGCAACAATATTACATTTTGTCTGAATAATGACAAGAAATTCAAAAGTATTCTAACAATAGTAGAAACTTAGAAGAGAGAGCATCTGGCCACTTTGTATGTGGTGACTTTCTGCTAACATCACATTATTTTTTTTTATTATTATTATTTTTAAAAATTTTTTTAATGTTTATTCATTTTTTTTGATAGAGAGAGACAGTGTGAGTGGGTGAGGGGCAGAGATGGAGGGAGACACAGAATCTGAAGCAGGCTCCAGGCTCTGAGCTGTCAGCACAGAGCCCGACGCGGGGCTCGAACTCACGGACCATGAGATCATGACCTGAGCTGAAGTCGGACACTCAACAGACTGAGCCACCCAGAAGCCCCTAACATCACATTCTTGAAGAATTTTCTGGAGGCCCAAAATGATGCCAGATCCCACCAAATAACAATTTAGTTGTGAAATGTTTTCAAGTATTTTCATAAGATGCTCTAATTTCTTCAGGGTTTATAGAATTTTCTCTGTAGTAGCAGGGTAACAAAGTGCTGTGAGCATTAAATCAAGTTCTGAGACATACATTCTGTCCCTCATTCAACTGCTGATTTTCCCTACTGTCGCTTTGCTCCTGTATTATCCATTTACCCATTTTCTGGTAGCCACTCCCTGATCTCTCTGTGGAGAAAACCCACTCCAGACTGAATCTTATAATAAATAGGATTCTTTATGTTGCAAATGAATGCCTATCCAAACTTCCTTCCCCTCTGTTGCTGTCAGGTACCATCAGGGACTTGCTAGCTTAGAAGGAATGTTCTGTATCTTTGGCCAGGTTACTATTGGGAAAGGTCATCAAAAAGATGTGACTGCCAGTTGACCTGTGAGCTGAATGAAGCAAGGTGATCAGAGGCTCCTCACATCCTCCCCTGTTTTTGGGGTGTGGGTTCCACTTGGCTTTCCTGATCTCAGAGGCTGCTGTAAGAAGTCTTGAGATAGTGATGTGGTGTTGAAAACACTTGCATGGTAGACATGACTGAACCCAGTTAACTTTTAAGATTTGGCGGGCAGACGCAGGGATAAGTCTTGCTGCTGCGCAAGACAAGCCTCTTATGGAAGTTCCTTTTCTTTATTAAAACTGCCACTTACAACCTGGAGTGGCTTGCCCCTTTCTTTGGTCTCTCCAGCCCCCCTTTTATGGGATCTGGTTTCAGATTACACCTGAGAAGCTCTCTGGAGAGAGTCAAACCAACACTTACTAAGATTCACTGCACTAAATTCACGTCTCTAGAAATTAATACATTTGTTTTCTTTGCACACTATTACTTGTGCCTAATTTCCCTCTAGAGAGACTTGTAAGAAAGTGTGGCTTGGTCAGATACAGGATTTGGGTGTTTTTGGATCCCTGGGTGTAATAGCATCCTAATACCAAAACAAAAATTTCATCTTCTTTTCTAAAAGTTGGAGGTAAGGCTGACTTCCAACTTTTGGATACTGAAATATACAGTTTTCACCAAAAACAAAACAAAACATTTATCCAGGGATTGATTTCTCACCCAAATAGGTGAGAAATATTTTTGAGAATTCAGTTCTGAAGCTAGAATATCACTTATTTGTGTCACACTCCCTCTGAAGAGACTGCATAAATGCATAAAGCACTAACACGATGCGGGAACAATGTTGGAATATGTTTGTAGAAAATAGCTTTGACATTGAAACTTGTTCTTGAAAGCCAGAAAAGTCACATTTAGAACATCACGGATGGATACAAGGACAGGCAGATGGAACACACTAGCAAGTGTTTTATGGAAAGCAGAAAGCATGTTTGAGAAATGGGAGTCACTTCCAAAAAAATTAAAAACCAAATGTCCACCACTTTTTCAACTTCAGTCTGTGGGTAATTCATAAGCCTGTACATTATCCCAAGGCTTCTTTACTTTGTGGTGTCTCACCCTCCATTTACTATCCCAAACAGAATGGTGAATTGTTTAAATCAACGATATGAGTTGTATTTTTGTGAAAATAAAAGTCTTTGTTATAGATGACTAACTCAGATAAGAAAAACTTTTTTCTTTGATGATAGAATTCATTAATTACATAATGAGAATGAAATTCAGTCATTCTGTAGAGAGGAGAAATATTTCTGGATGTTAGAGAAACTCACTTTTAAAAAAATTTATACTATTGGAGCACCTGGGTGGCTCAGTCGGTTGAGCATTCGACTTCAGCTCAGGTCAAGATCTCATGGTTTGTGAGGTCGAGCCCTGCATCGGGCTCTGTGCAGACAGCTCAGAGCCTGGAGCCTGCTTTGAGTACTGTGTCTCCCTCTCTCTCTGCCCATCCCCACTCACACTCTGTGTCTCTCTCTCTCTCAAAAAGGAATAAATGTTAAAAAAAAAATTAAATAGAACTACTTCAGGAAGATGGCGGCGTAGGAGGACGCTGGGCTCACCGCGCGTCCTGCTGATCACTTAGATTCCACCTACACCTGCCTAAATAACCCAGAAAACCACCAGAGGATTAGTAGAACGGAGTCGCCGGAGCCAAGCGCAGACGAGAGGCCCACGGAAGAGGGTAGGAAGGGCGGCGAGGCAGTGCGCGCTCCACGGACTGGCGGGAGGGAGCCAGGGCGGAGGGGCGGCTCGCCGGCCAAGCAGAGCCCCCAAGTCTGGCTTGCAAAAAGCGGAGGGGCCTGACGGACTGTGTTCCGACAGCAAGCGGGACTTAGCCTCTGGGAGGTCATAAGTTAACAGCTCTGCTCAGACAGCGGGAAGGCTGGAGGACAAAGGGAAGGAGAGCTGCTCAGCCCCTGGATGACAGAGCTCAGTTTGGTGGGGAACAAAGGCGCTCGCCAGTGCCATCTCCCCCGCCCATCCCCCAGCCAAAATCCCAAAGAGAACCAGTTCCTGCCAGGGAACTTGCTCGCTCTGCACAAACACCCAACTCTGCGCTTCTGCGAAGCCAAACCTCCGGCAGTGGATCTGACTCCCTCCTGCTGCCACAGGGCCCCTCCTGAAGTGGATCACCTACAGAGAAGCAAGCTAAGCCTGCCCCTCCTGTGCCTGTGCACCTTGCCTACCCACCCCAGCTAAGATGCCAGATCCCCAGCATCACAAGCCTGGCAGTGTGCAAGTAGCCCAGACAGGCCACCCCACCCCACAGTGAATCCCGCCCCTAGGAGAGGGGAAGAGAAGGCACGCACCAGTCTGACTGTGGCCCCAGCGGTGGGCTGGGGGCAGACATCAGGTCTGACTGCGGCTCCGCCCACCAACTCCAGTTAGACACCACAGCACAGGGGAAGTGCCCTGCAGGTCCTCACCACGCCAGGGACTATCCAAAATGACCAAGCGGAAGAATTCCCCTCAGAAGAATCTCCAGGAAATAACAACAGCTAATGAGCTGATCAAAATGGATTTAAATAATATAACAGAAAGTGAATTTAGAATAATAGTCATAAAATTAATCGTTGGGCTTGAAAACAGTATAGCTGACAGCAGAGAATCTCTTGCTACAGAGATCAAGGGACTAAGGAACAGTCACGAGGAGCTGAAAAACGCTTTAAACGAAATGCATAACAAAATGGAAACCACCACGGCTCGGACTGAAGAGGCAGAGGAGAGAATAGGTGAACTAGAAGATAAAGTTATGGAAAAAGAGGAAGCTGAGAAAAAGAGAGATAAAAAAATCCAGGAGTATGAGGGGAAAATTAGAGAACTAAGTGATACACTAAAAAGAAATAATATACGCATAATTGGTATCCCAGAGGAGGAAGAGAGAGGGAAAGGTGCTGAAGGGGTACTTGAAGAAATCATAGCTGAGAACTTCCCTGAAGTGGGGAAGGAAAAAGGCATTGAAATCCAAGAGGCACAGAGAACTCCCTTCAGACGTAACTTGAATCGATCTTCTGCACGACATATCATAGTGAAACTGGCAAAATACAAGGATAAAGAGAAAATTCTGAAAGCAGCAAGGGCTAAACATGCCCTCACATATAAAGGGAGACCTATAAGACTCGTGACTGATCTCTCTTTTGAAACTTGGCAGGCCAGAAAGAATTGGCACGAGATTTTCAGTGTGCTAGACAGAAAAAATATGCAGCCGAGAATCCTTTATCCAGCAAGTCTGTCATTTAGAATAGAAGGAGAGATAAAGGTCTTCCCAAACAAACAAAAACTGAAGGAATTTGTCACCACTAAACCAGCCCTACAAGAGATCCTAAGGGGGACCCTGTGAGACAAAGTACCAGAGACATCACTACAAGCATAAAACATACAGACATCACAATGACTCTAAACCCATATCTTTCTATAATAACACTGAATGTAAATGGATTAAATGCGCCAACCAAAAGACATAGGGTATCAGAATGGATAAAAAAACAAGACCCATCTATTTGCTGTCTACAAGAGACTCATTTTAGACCTGAGGACACCTTTAGATTGAGAGTGAGGGGATGGAGAACTATTTATCATGCTACTGGAAGCCAAAAGAAAGCTGGAGTAGCCATACTTATATCAGACAAACTAGACTTTAAATTAAAGGCTGTAACAAGAGATGAAGAAGGACATTATATAATAGTGACAGGGTCTATCCATCAGGAAGAGCTAACAATGATAAATGTCTACGCGCCGAATACCGGAGCGCCCAAATATATAAAACAATTACTCATAAACATAAGCAACCTTATTGAGAAGAATGTGGTAATTGCAGGGGACTTTAACACCCCACTTACAGAAATGGATAGATCATCTAGACACACGGTCAATAAAGAAACAAGGGCCCTGAATGAGACATTGGATCAGATGGACTTGACAGATATATTTAGAACTCTGCATCCCAAAGCAACAGAATATACTTTCTTCTCGAGTGCACATGGAACATTCTCCAAGATAGATCATATACTGGGTCACAAAACAGCCCTTCATAAGTTTACAAGAATTGAAATCATACCATGCATACTTTCAGACCA